>NW_024100609.1:0-671666 GCF_016545835.1 Crotalus tigris
CTTGCTCACTTCTAACAGTGTTCTTGCACATTTCAACGAGTCTCTTCCTGTGTGCATCGCTTGTGATGCATCCCCCTACGGGGTTGGAGCTGTCCTGAGTCACCTCAGGTCTGATGGAACTCAGGTTCCTATTGCATAATACTCCAGAACATTGTCTTCTGCCGAGCGCAACTACGCTCAGATAGACAGGGAGGCTCTGGCTGTTGTTGCTGGAATTAAAAAATTCCACGATTTTCTATATGGCAGGCATTTCACGGTCTTCACTGACCATAAGCCTCTGCTGGGACTGTTTACCACACGTAAGCAGACTCCCACATCATTTCCCCTAGAAGTTAGGGGTATTATTTTTTGTCGTGCAATATGATTTTTCATACTCCACAAGACGGAAAGAAAATGAGGCCATGCTGATGGCCTCAAGTAGGTTGCCTCTGCACTAGTAAAACATCTGACCCCGCGCCAGCTAGCAACATTCTATCAATCAAGCCTTACACGGAGCTTCATCTTCCAGTGCAGGGATGTATACGCAGAAACAGGTACAGATCACAACTATTCAAGCGTTCCGCTCCTGGGGTCCTGTCCCGGGGGGGCACGAGCACGCCATAGTCTGAGTTTCAGAGTTTCTGGTCAAAAGGAAGAATTGTCCCCTTTACAGGGTGTTTGCTTTGGGGAAACAGAGTTCATTCCACCTCAATGAGGGCTAGGGTCTTAGAATCCCCACGAGGGTCATCCGGCATTGTTCGTATGAAGGCTCTTGCACGCAGCCACTTGTGGTGCCGGACTTAGATAAAGATAGTGAGGCTAAGGTACACGCATGCCACATGTGCCAACGATCTCGCCCAGAGATGCCCCAAGCTCCTGTGCATAAATGGGAGGAAACACAGTCCCCATGGTCTAGGGTGCACATTGACTACGCTGGGCCCCTTCAGGGCCAGTTCTTCTTGGTCCTTGTTGACAGCCATTCAAAATGGCTTGAGGTTGTGCCTGTCTCATCCACCACCACTGCAAAGACTATTAAGGTACTGAGGGGGATTTTTGCTGCACACGGGCTGCCAGATGTCATTGTGTCCGACAACGGCCCTCAATTCACCTCCTCCGAATTCCAAGCTTTCTTACAGGCAAACCTGATTAGTCATGCCACGTCTGCGCCTTTTCACCCGTCCACCAACGGTATGGCTGAACGCATGGTGCGCATCGCAAAGGACGCCTTGAAGAGACTCACCTACGGGGACTGGCATCAAAGGTTGGCTGACTTTCTCCTTTCTTATCGCACCACACCGTCCACTTCTACAGGGAGAAGTCCAGCTGAACTTCGTTGGGGGCGCCAACTTACTACTAGACTTGACCGGTTGCATCCGGACAGACTGCCTTCATCTACCTCACATCCTAGGGCAACTAGACAACTACTTGTGGGTGCCCCGGTTTGGGCTCGCAATTACGGGCCTGGTCATACATGGGTCCCCGCTTCTGTGTCCAGGATCACAGGCCCTCTCTCCTACGAGGGTGCCCTGGACAACGGTCGTGTCCTGCGTCGGCACATCGACCAACTTCGCCCTAGGCGAGACTTTTCTGCTGAGACTCCTGGGTCTTTTCCAGGGGGGGAGGGGGACCTTTGGAGCAAAGGGAAGGGCAAGAGCGACTGCCCATCTCCACTGAGGGAGCCACAAACGGCTCATCCCAAGGTTCTGCAATTGCTCCGAAAAGAAAGTCATGGAGCTTACCCACACAACAGGCACTCACGCCTACTCCAGCCAGGGAGTCACCCCGGGGGCATACTCATTTTCCACACACATCACACAGCACTCCAGCAATGGAGGATACCCGGGGGCATCCCAACAAATCATTCCCCGCAAGAGAGCTGGCACACAATTCCCAAGGTTGGCCTGACCTTACCCCAAATCCTACAGGGGGTCAAACATACACAGAGTTAGTCGAGGAACCAAGTCCCGACTACAACAACCCTAGCAAAAATCAGGGAACACCTGAGTTTTGGGAAAGTACAGAAACCCACACGAGCCCGAACACAGAATGGGGTTCAGGGAATGGACAGCCTCCTGACAGGTCTTGGACTGACATAGGAGGTTCTACAGAGACGCCCAGCAGCGGCTATCACTTCAAGGGGCCTGAGGGTCTACAGCTAGGTAGGTCAACCAGGTCACAAAGTAACAGAAGCCCTGGCCTGACGAGCCCGGTGGGAAAGCAAGCAGGCCAGGCATCGGGGCACAGTCCTTGGAAGACACCAGGGCACAATAGAGAGAACAGGCTCACGACTCCCTCCAGTCAGGGGACTTATGCCAGTAACCCAGAGCTAAGAAGGTCACAGAGAGCAAAGAAATCTCCTAAGTATCTAGAAGATTACATAACATTGCTGGCAAGGCAAAAGCCAGTAATCAGGGGGAGCACTGGGGAGCAAAATGTCATATAAAATAAATGTTGTATGTTGGTAGTAGTTTTAGCCCGGGGGAAAGGGGTGTTATGTCCCGAGCCTTTGCAAACGGCTCGGGCGTGTGCAGGCAGTCCCGGGCAGGTGCAAAGCTGCCCGGGACCAGACAGGCTGTCGCCAGCGCCGTGCACATGCGCGGGTGCTGGCGCGGGAAAAGTAACCCATTTACCCGGGAGTTGCCTATATAAGAGGCTGCGAGGCGTTTGGGCGAGGCTGAAGCCATCTTCCTGTAAGCTGAACGCTGAATAAATGAAACTGAGAACTCCAGCTGCTTCTCGTGTCTGTTTTCCCGCCACGGACTCAACAGTTGCCATAATAACACACAAATGTACCCTTGAAGTGTAAAGTCAAGGAATTCTTCATTTTACCATTCCTCTCGCCACTCATTTTTGCCCTCTAAACTAAAAGCTCAAAGGTCATAACTTTTTCCTGTTAATTGTCCTCTACTGCAGCCCCCACCCCATCCATGACCAACTCTACAATATTTTGGGGGAGTTTGATGACCAGAATTAGACACAGCACATCAAAAATGGTCATAGCACAAATCTGTTAAAGCATTTTTATTATTATTTTGGATCTCTTTTTAACAAGCCATATTATGAAATGTGCCTCTTTTTTTTTGCAGTATTTGTTCACAGATTGACTTTTGTGTTAGTATAGCAGTGACAACACTAAACACCTGAACGGTATGATCTTTTTAGAAATTCTCAGAGGAGAATAAGGCTAGCTGTAGATCATTGCTGCCTTACATTTCCTACTTCCTACGTTCCTACTTCCAATTCCCATACAGTTCTTACTGAATCTGCACACTTGGAATTGTTATCCTTTTTGTCCTAGCTTTATTATGAAACATTCACAACTGAGCCTTTGTATATATAAAGGACACACCAACTGAGTGCCAAAACCAGTGGAAAGCAGATCTGGCATGGTAAAACAGCTGCAATGTAGTGGCCAAGCCACTAGAGGCACCAGACCTTGGTCACAGAGAACCAGCCTAGTGAATCAGAACATCAAGACTCTGTTCTTTTGCAAATTCAAAGATACACCAAAGCATGGGATAAATTTCCAATTGAGGGGGAAATATTTCCCACTTTTGTTCTTTTCCCTTAGGATCAACCAAAGGAAGGATGAGGTACCAACACCAAATCTCGTAAATAGCTCTTGCTCAGAGTGAATCTGGGGACTGTGAGCATGATTAATGAGGAGTGTCTGCTGGGAATTGTCTGTGTTGAGGGAAGATAATTGAGTCTCTATTTTGAGGTGATAGAATTACTGATTGGATTGCAAAATTAATTGGTGTTGTTTGAGGGGGAAGAATTGATTTCAGGAAGCTGATAGAGGAGCAGAGAAAATAAAGAAGAAAGATTAAGGATCTCTCTTTACTTGTTACCATCTCTCACTCTGCTTCTTTCATGGTCTTCACATCGTATGAACATCACAGGACTCAAAAGGGCATGAGTGCCCCAAGTCAGAGAGGAATTTTCTATCTGCTGGGTTGCAGGATTTTATCCTTTATCTGAAAAGGGTACAGTAACATCATCCACGAAAAGGAATAACTTAAAGAAAATTCCTTAAGCCTTACAGCTTCCGCTACCCAATAAGGCCAAGAATGATCATGATTGATGGGGTTATAAGATGCTCTGGGGGAAGAGATTACCAACTGGCCATCAGGAGTCAGAGGGCACTGGGCCAGAGGGACATGGGCTAAAAGCATGACAATAAAATAATCAGGAGTTATTCACCAAACTTGCTCTTTCCAATACTCTTCTCATTTCTGTGCAGATTTGACATTCAAGGTGAGAGTCAAATATACAGTAGCTGGCTATCATTATTAGATTCATTATCATTATTCTTCAGAAAACAAGAAATAATAACTTTGTAGAGATAAATAATAATGTACTTTTCAAGATAATTGTGAGGAAGTAATATTCTTCCTTTAAAAAAAATTTGGGGGGGGAGGGAAATGACATTATTCCAATGTTTCATTTGAAGCCATGGAACACTATTCTGATGCTGAAGAAAGTTAGCAATTACACCTCTGCAGGTTATATTAAGTAATACGACCACTGTTTTTCTAAAAATCTGTAGTATTTTTAATAAAATTCAGTTTGTAGTTGTAGATTCTTATTTTTATTTTGCAGTATTAAAAGCAAGCCCAATGTACACAAACCAAGCAACTCCAAGTTTGTTAAGATCAGTAGCAAGAAATATTTACCATTTCAGAGCTTAATATTAATGCTTTAACATCAAGATTATGTGAAGAAACAATCTGGAAGAAGGTATCTGACAAGCCTATGAATATTCGATGTGTTTGCTGAGGACTCAAAATCTTGGTCGGAATTTTCGGCCCAGGGATATGATCATTTCTTTAACAGTTTTCTTCTGGCCTGCTAAAATGTTTCTTTGCTAAATAGACCAAAAACATGTCATATTCACTTTTTTAACTCTCTTAATGCAAATTTTGCTTTCATTGACTGTTGCTGTCTTGTTATTATTATTATTATATCTTCTTATTTGAATTTTAGATGACTTGGAGTGCTTTTCCTTATCGTGGATGTGTTGTTAGCCAACCTGAATTTATTTTATGGAAAAAAGGGGTGTAAATTCAGTAAAATGTATAGTGTAGATTGTTCCACAGTATAGCAAACTGCATTAAGGAAAAAAGCTTCCAAAACAAATGACTCTTTACTTTGAGAAGATTAATCTATTATAATGCCAGCACCTCAACAAATATACTCTTGTCAGCTCAATAATATCAGGCTATTTTACAGTTCTCCTTGCATGCTCCTGGTTCTCCCCCCACCCCCACCCCCCATCCACATATTCCCAGCAGACAGCTCAACTAGACCACACTAAATCAGCACACTACGCCCACACAAATACTTTATTCTTTCAAATAAAAATCAGAAGGAAGGCATTGCCTTCACTGAAAAGATGGACCACTGATTTGTTTTAAGAATACAAGTGTCCCCAAAACAGCTTTTGGTATCATTGATCAGCCTCTAGTGTTGCATGATTAACTGCAGGATAAGCAAGTTCTCCAACAATTCATTTTTGCTCATGATGAGCAGTTAGCTATGTAGATGTTATGTTTAGTAGTGGTCTCGTATTAGACCCAGCTGGTCATGTTGATCAGCTGTTTGTTCAAACATTTCTCCCAAACAGAATGTACAACTTGTCTTCATCTCAAAGTTCTAGCTGCAGTTCAGAAGTGATATATCTCTTGTCCATCTGATGGTTTTGCTAATTGTGGCGGTGGAATAATCACAACCTCATCATGGCTAGTTTATTATTAACTCTTAAAAGAAGGTTCAAGGAAGGCCATCTTTCCAATTTTCCTAAAAATGAGGTAAACGTGGGATGCAATTCAGTCAGTATCTGGAATTATCTTTGGGGAAATGTTGAGGGAATTGGCTCCCTTCTTCCTCCTTCACTATTAAACGGGCTGTTGAATTGACACAGAGGGAGGGGTAGTTTATGCTTTCCAGCTATCACCTATTATCAGGCACAGATTCCTTTCCTTACTCTCAGAAGCTCTCCGTGTGAATAGAGACCAAGGAAGTTTTAGCTCAATCATTTTGTGACAAATGAAGAAGTTCTCACCTCCCCTAGTTTGGCACTCAGGAAGGCAATCCAAGAGGGGAAAACTGATATTTATGCAGTTGGGCAGGAGATGCAGGGGAGAAGGGTGTTCTAATAACCTTGAAGATAGGTTGGAGAAGAGTGCTTGGAGCTTGAACTGAAAAAATAAATCATATATAGAGAACAAGAAATAAAACCACATCTTGTAATATATATGTGAAAACAGCAGCAAAGTCAGAAGCAATCCATTTTTTACTATTTCATTCTTCTTTTGGGGGGTGGGGGGGAAGGAACAATGGAAAACTTACCCCCCAAAGAAAAAAATTCTGCAAAAAGAATTCTGCTTTACTACCTTATTGTCAGATTCCTCTAGGTCTGTCTTTCTTTCTTTCTTTCTTTCTTTTCTTTCTTTCTTTCTTTCTTTCTTTCTTTCTTTCTTTCTTTCTTTCTTTCTTTCAGTTTTATTGTTGGAGATGGCAGAAGGTCCTACCACTAGTCTTTCTGTTTCCAGATATAACATCTTTCCATGCTCTGAAGCTTCTCTGTAGCTTCATCATTGCCTCCTGATTCCTTCTGGGATTTAATCATGATATCATCTCAGGGCTGAATCAAAGAAGGAGAAGCCAAGGCTACTGGAAAGAGCATTGAAGAATGAGAGAGAATATTCATTCAAACACACACACACACACACACACACACACACACACACGCACACACTTTTGACTGCTTTGTAATTAAATAAGTGCAGCAATCAATCAAAGAATTCTCTGCCTCAAGTTCAAAATAGATTCGAAAGCAAACTCTCTTTCATCAGACTGAAAACAAATAGCTAGGAAAGAATACAAGAGGCTTGTTCTGCATGGCAGCATCACAATTCCATCTGTTCCAAATGCATCCACAGAGCCTTAGGAGCTGTTCAACTAAACTTTAAAATGCTGCAGCAGACATTTGTTTCCATCCAATTTTCCCAGCCCGTTTAAGTGCTTTTGGTATTTCTAGCTGAAAACATGCTGCATAAATACACAGCTCCCATTCCTTCTAAGTCCAACGGCCCCTTTAGACTCCTTCTGGTCCAATCTTAGGACCCCAGTGGTCCATGAAGCAGATGTGCTGCAATGACAATTGCTTTATATATTTATGTATGTAATGCTTCCCTCCAGAGAACCAAAGGGTGGTTTGTTTTATTAGCAATCCATTTGCACAGTGGTGGCAATTCACTGTATCTCTGCAGACTTCTGAACATTATATACTGTATATGGAATCTTAAAGCTGGTAACCAGCAATTCATGCTCACTGACTTCCAAAATGAAAAGACTGTACCACCTTGTGTTGTGTGTTTTTTTTCCCCTTAGTGGGTTCTTATTAGATTAGCTGTAAATTCTGCAAAACACAGAATACTTATAAAAGGTGCAGACAGCAGTCAAACATGTGATAAATTAGCTTCGAAATAATGGTGCTGATGATTGACAGAAGGTAAAAGGTTTCTGTCCTCTGGGAATAAAAGTCTTCGTAAGTAAGACAAAGTGCAGTAAGCAGGAGAATCATTCTATACCTTTAGCTATAGGTTTGCTCTAGCAACGTATTCCATTACAATTGTGGCTGTAAATAAGTCAATTAGAAAGTAAATATGGAGAAACTAGGGGGGAAGCAGATCCCACATTTCCTATAATCATTTCAATGCTTTTCCTATCTCACCTGTTACTATTCATTGTTTTAAATATTTTTGTGTCCCATTTACCACATAAAAATTAAAAATACAAATTAAAATAAGAATACCTAATACAGGCAATCCTCAACTTGCAACCATTCATTTAGTGACCCTTCAAAGTTACAGTGGCACTGAAAAGTGATTTATGACTGTTTTTCACAGTTATGGCTGTTGCAGCATCCCCATGGATTCTTGGCAACTAGCATATATTTGGAACAATTGCAGTGTCCCGGGGTCATGTGATCCCCTTTTGCAAAATTCTGACAAGCAAAGTCAATGAAGAAGCCAGATTGACTTAACAACCATGTTGCTAACTTAGCAACTACAGAGGTTCACTTAAAAACTGTGGCAAGAAAGGTTGTAAAATGGGGCAAAACTCACTTAATGACTATCTTGCTTAGCAACCAAAATTTTGGGCTCAGCTGGGGTCATAAGTCAAGGATTACCTATTTGAGGATCTTCTTGTTGTTGTGCCATATCCGTTATCGGACGTTGGCGATCAGGTTGGCGATCCTGTTTTTATCAGCAGCCACACAAAAAAGTGCTGCTGAGTTTTATCCAAACCAATCCCTTAGATTTTGAAGCCACAATGTTCTTCTTCTGCCTGGACCTCGTTTGCTTTCAATCTTTCCCTGGAGGATTAAATGGAGTATGCCGTATTTTTCTGGGTGTCACATCACATGTCCGAAATATTCTAATTTTCGTTTTTTAATTGTTTTGATGATTTCCCTTGGCTTTCCCAGGCAGCTTATCACCTCCTCATTTCTGATCTTGTCAACCCAGCTTATACGTAACAGCCACCTGTAAATCCACATTTCAAATGCTTCTAGTCTCTTCAGGTGGCCTTCTGTCAGAGACCAATTCTCTACTCCATAGAGCAGGATAGAAAAAATATAGCATCTGACAAGCCTGATTTTCAGTCTTAGGCTTATGTCGTGACTGCAGAAGACCTTTTTCATTTTGAAGAATGCTGTTCAAGCTTTTTCTATCCTTCTATTTACTTCAACAGTCATGTCCCAGCTTTTATGTAAAGTGGAGCCGAGGGATGTGATCCTTTCAACTTTTTCTAATGGTACTCCTTCTGAATTTATTGGTGGTAAATTAATGGGTTGTTTGTTGATGACCATGATCTTGGTTTTTGAGGTGTTAAGCTTCAAGCCGTATTTTCCAGATATTTCTGTGACTCTGTTGATGAGGAGCTGAAGGTCTTCATGCTTACTGGCAAGTAGAACTGTATCGTCAGCATATCTTAAGTTGTTGATCCAAACACCGTTTACTTTGATGCCAGCATCGATGTTCTCCAGTGCCTCGTTGAAGATTGATTCAGAGTGGATATTGAACAACAGTGGAGACAGAATACATCCCTGTCTGACCCTTCTTCTTATTTCTGCATCAGCTGAGTATTTTTGGCCTAGTCTCACATTTGCTACCTGATGCCAATACAGATTCTTTATTATTTGGATGTCTTTGTGATCTAGTCCTCCTTGTTTCAGGATTTCTAATAGTTTGCTGTTTCTTATTTTATCAAAAGCTTTTTTGAAATCAATGAAGCACATGTAAACACTGTGATTGACATCTCTGCAACACTGTACAACAGTGGTTCTCAACCTGTGGGTCGGGACCCCATTTGGGGTCGAACGACCATTTCACGGGGGTCGCCAAACAACGCAGTCTGCCATTTTTTCCCACTTTTCCTTAGCTGTGCTACTCCCTTTTATTCTATTGGCTTTTGAAAGCCAATAGAATAGACTCTCTTGAATAGAGTCTAATTCTATTGGCTTTCAAAAGCCAATAAGAATTGTCCAGGCTGTCTCTGCCCTGCTGAGCCCACCAAAAGTCCCATTCTGCAAACGGTGCTGCACCAGTTGAGTAGTCCTCGACTTACGACCGGTTGGGGGTCGCGGCATTAAAAAGGTTGAGAACCACTGCTGTACAAGAACCTGAATGCTGAACAGCACATCTCGTGTACCAAGATTGTTTCTGAAACCAAATAGTGTGTTACCTAGACGCTCTTCAATTTTGTGGTATATTCTTGTGTGAATTATTCTCAGGAATATTTTCAGGGCATGACTCATTAAGCTTATTGTTCTGTATTCGGTACACTTCTTTGCATTTATTTTTTGGGGGGATTGTCACAAAGGTTGATTTTAGCCAATCATTTGGTATCTTTGATGTTTCATATATCTGATTGAAGAGCTGCAGTAAAAAATTCTTCCCATTGTCTTCCAGCAATTTTAAAATTTCTACTGGGATATCATCAGGTCCCGTGGCTTTTCTTGTTTTTGCTATTTTTATTGCATGTTCAACATCTTCCATAGTGATATTTGGTCCAGTTGTTATACTCCCCATATCTATATCATCCCTAGTGTCCTCAAAAAGTTCTTCAATATATTCCTTCCATCTTTTTAGTTTTTCATCCTCATCTAAGGTAATTTTCCCCTCTTTGTCAACTAAGTTGTTGGTTTTCTTTTTGTAGAGGCCTGCTGCTTCTTTCACTTTTTTGTGTAAATTGAAATTATCATGTATACGTTCTGTCTCTTCTATTTCCTTGCATCTCTTTGCAAACCACTTTTTTTTTGCTAGTCGAATTTTTCTTCTAATTGTTTTCTGCAATTCATTGTATTTTTCTTTATTTTTATTTTTATAAGATCTTCTTTCATCCATGAGATGAAGAATTTCCTCCGTCATCCACTGTTGCTTCTTGTGGTACCCCTCTCTTTGTTTTGAATTTGTTACCTCTACTATTGTATTTTTAAATTTATTCCAGTTTGCTTCTACATCATCATCATTCAGGTTGTTGGTTTCCCTTAAATGATTTTCTAGTTCTTCTTTAATCTTACCTCCATGTTCAATGATAAAGTCTCTGTCAATTCTTGGTTTAGCAGGGTTCGGGTTTTTCATCCTTTTCAGTTTCAGCTGGACTTCAGCAAGTAGTAGATTATGATCGGATGGTACATCTGCACCTAGGTATGTCTTTACTGATTTTACTGAGTTTCTAAATCTTTTGTTTATTGTAAGATAGTCAATTTGGTTCCTTACTACATTATTTTGTGTATCTGCTGGTGATATCCAAGTGTAGAGGCGTCTTTTGGGCAACTTGAAAAAAGTATTCATCATACATTGCCTATGTTCCTTGCAGAAGTCTACAAATCTGTCACCTCTACCATTTCTGGTTCCTAAGCCAAAGTTTCCAACTACAGGAGCATCACTTCCTTCTCCCACTTTTGCACTGAAGTCCCCCCACGTGTATTGTGATATCATTACTTTTAGGGTTTTCAGTACACTGCTTATATCTTCGTAGAACTTCTCTAAATCCTCCTCATCGCTGTCAGCTGTGGGAGCGTAAACTTGTATAACATTCATATTTACTGGAGTACTATTTATTTGGATCATTATCACTCTATCGGATACAGGAATAAAGGACTTGATGCATTTATTTACACAATTGTTTACAATTATAGCTACTCCATTTCGATGGTGTTTGCTATTCTCACCAGAGTAGTAGATAGTATAATTTCCTATTTGAGGATGTTGTCACAAATAAAATCTATGTAAAGAACTAAAGAGTTCTTTACACAACTTCAATATCAGCTACAGTAGCTGTATGGGTAAGTCTTCCCTTCCCTTGTGTTTTTTTTGTTTTGCTTTGTTTTGTTTTGTTATCAATTTTGAGGGTGGTGGTTGTTATGATCTATAGTTGTGGGCTTGCTTTCAACTATACTGAGAATGCAGTCCCTTTTCTTTAGAACAGGTTTGGAGAAAAAAAACATGGGTTGTTTATTATGCTTAAAGGGCAAACTTTCTAAAGGCATTTTGATCTGTTGGGAAAGAAAATGAAAGAATAAACCATTTCTTCCCAGAAAATGTAGTAATAAATCGGGGCTGCAGAAGGTGGGGCTTTTTGTTGTTGTTCACTTGTTGATTGCTTAGTTGCCACCTCAGCTTTATGTATATCTTTTTACAAATGATATGATTATGTATGTTCTTCCATGCATGTACATCTCCTCATTATCATAATTTATTATTGGGTGTTTTCCCTCGTTGACAAAAGGGTTCTACATTTATCAAAAGAGGAAAGCACCAATAAGCACTCTTTAGTTGAGGCAGAAACAAAGAATTACTGCTAAAATGTTGCACAACGGTCCTTTGGATTATGTTCCATAGTCACCATCTAGACAAGGAGAGAAGACCACTTCAAGAGCTCAGACTTGGCAAAATACATACATTTCCTAAACAGGGAAAGGGGACAGGCCAGGAAATCAGGAGTTCTGAAGCCCCAAACAAATTCTGTCTGGTTCTGAAAAGGATGTATGTGATCACTAAAAGTGACACAGAAATATACCTTCTGAAGGAAAAAAATATTTTGGGTTTCCATTTTCTTCAGAAGCCCATGTGATAATTATAGAAACCAGGATGGACATTCGCAAAGTCAGATTTTCACTGAACAAATGATGTGGGTAACTAAGGGATGCTAAGATGTTTAGACTGCAGTGCTTTTCCAATCTTTTGGATCAGGTACAACCAGGTGTTCTAGTGTCATTTTTGCCAAAATTGCAGTTTTATAGTTCCTCAAATGCTTGCTTGGGTCGATTGTTGTTTTGCATCATCCTAGACATGATCCTCCAAGCATTGACATTCAATAATATTAATTACAGTATATCAGTTGGAAAACCTGCAAGTGACAGCTTGTATTAGAAAATAATATGTTTTCCTCCTTCTGTGCTCTTAAAAGTAATTGTCTTTCTAAGGGCAGTGGTGGGATTCAGCCAGTTCGCACCAGTTCAGCAGAACCAGTAGCTAATTTTTTGTTGCCCAGACCCAGAACAGACTTCCGGAAGCAGCATCCACACAGAGAACCGGTTGTTCACATATTCCCACCACTGTCTAAGGGTACTTGCATTTTGCTTGGTTGCCATTCACCAGTCCTGCCAAAGGATTCTGAAGTCATGCAAGCATCAGAATAACAAAATAAAAGAGATGGAAGGGAACTTGGAGGTCTTCTAGTCCAACCACTGGCTCAAGCTGTCCCATCTCTTCTTAAAATCCTCCAGTGTTAGAGCACCCACAACTTCTGAAGGCAAGCCATTTCACTGATTGATTGTTCTCACTGACAGGAAACTTTTCCTTACTTCTAGGTTGCTTCTGTCCTTGATTAGTTTCCATCCATTGTTTCTTGTTCTGCTGGTTAATTGTTCATCATCTTTCCCCCCAGGCACGGAGATGCTGAGCAGAAGCAGAAGACACCATGAGTTCATCAGGTTTTTCTCCAGACAAGCAACAGAGTGCAAAAATCATATTTTATAAATTCATATTTTATAAATATTCTAATAATATTTAAACTATTACTAATACTTTAATCTATGCAGTTTTAACGTGTTAATGTTTAATTATTTTATTTGTTTTATAACTTGTAGGCCACCCGGAGCGACCTGGTAATAAATAAATAAATCTAAATCAATGATATGTATATACCTGTGATATGCACGTCACGGGGGATACGTCAGGCCTCCAGACCTTCTGGAAGTCCTGTGAGAAGGTCTATTCTTGCTTGGTCTCTGGAGCCTCTGCAAACCATGCAAGGACAAGACGTGCTTTCCCATCTCTTTTCAGAGGCTGCAAAGCCACACAAGAACATCCTCCAAGGTTTCCAGGCCTTGTGTGACAAGGAGTTGCCTCAGGTAGACATTTTGAAGAATATTTACAATTATGTTCCTATGTGTTCGTTTATTAAATAATAATTTTAAATAATATAATTTATTACTGTCATATTTTTTCTTTTTTGTCAGGGGAGGGGGTTGGTGGTACACTAGAGAGTTAAAAAAAAGCCATTTTCTGCATGTTTTATACACTGAGCCTAAAAAGTTCATCATCACTGTTCTAGACAGTGCTCTACACCCTGGTGCAGGGATGTCCAATCCTGGCAACATTAAGAACTTCGGACTTCAACTCCCAGAATTCCCAGCCAGTATTCATGCTGACCGGGGAATTCTAGGAGTTGCAGTCCACAGGTCTTAAAGTTGCCAAAGTTGGACAACCCTGCCCTGGTGGCTCTTGGAACAAAAAGTAAACAAACAACCTTTCCTCTGCTGATGGAGAAAAATGCATTAATAGCAGTCTCCACCCCCTATGTAATACCTTCATAGTTATCTATATGTTTTGCAAGTGTTAATATGAGGGGGAAGCTGCCTGACCCAAAAGACCTACAGTGAGGAAAAAAGTTATTTAATCCCCTGCTGATTTTGTACATTTGCCCACTGACAAAGAAATGATCAATCTATAATTTTAATGTTAGGTTTATTTTAACAGTGAGAGGCAGAATAACAACAAAAAAATCCAGAAAAACACATTTCAAAAAAGTTATAAATTGATTTGCATTTTAATGAATGAAAAAAGTATTTGACCCCTTCGCAAAATATGACTTAGTACTTGGTGGCAAAACTCTTGTTGGCAATCACAGAGGTCAGATGTTTCTTGTAGTTGGCCACCAGGTTTGCAGACATCTCAGGAGGGATTTTGTCCCACTGTTCTTTGGAGATCCTCTCCAAGTCATTAAGGTTTTGAGGCTGACATTTGGCAGCTCGAACCTTCAGCTCCCTCCATAGATTTTCTTTTTTTTTTTTATTGAAAGTTTTTGAATTTTACAGAACAAATCCCTTTCCCAAACCCCCCACCCTCCCATACCCTCCCCCCTCTCCCCAAACCTCCCATACCCTCCCTCGGCCTTCCCAGAACTGAGTACAGGCTTAATTAAAATTTTTCAAAAAAGATAAAAAATAAAAAAACTTAAAACATATATAAATCCTAAACAAGTCTAAATCTTAAATTAAGCAGATTATCTTCTATAAAAAATAATAATTACAAACATTAAACACATATTATAATATACTCTAAACCTTTTCTAATATTGTAGTTATATTATTATCCATCATTCTATAAAAAATCACCAAAACACAAATTTGAACATTACTTTCTTTAAATATCTATACCTACAATATAAAATCTAATCAAATCTCCCTCTTTCTTTGCTCTAAAACACGAAAATGAGCATATAAACATAAAACTGGATACTCATTTAATTAGTTAAACTAAATACTTATATTTAAACTTGTTATCTAAAATTTAATTAAACAAATTAACTTCTCTTAAAAATAGTAATAATGATAATAAAAAACCAATCTTTAAACAAACTATAATATACTCTAAAACCTCTTCATATCATTTATATTATTATCCATCATTTTATAATACTTATTTAAACATTACTTAAGACGTTGAAATTCCCTTACGCCTGTTTAAATCTTTACCAATAACAAATTACTTCTCCCACAATCTCAATAGTCTTCTGAATACCTAAACAAAATACTTAAACTTAAACTTCTTATCTAAAATTTTCATTCAATCTCCATAATCTTCTGTCCGATAGCCAGTTGCATCCACTATAAACACAATCCTTATCAATCTCTCTTGTCCATAAACATCGAAAAAAATGCATTAAAATCTGCCCTTGAAGTTCACTCCAAGAAATTTTTGAGTCCTGGTTCTCCCACAAACTCAGGGACCAATACCTGTGAAATTTCCTCAACCTCCTTCTTCTGTTGGTCTTTCTCTTTATGTTTATATATTACTTTTTCTTTACATTCATATGTTGCACAAGTTGTCCTCTGGTCTTTCATCTCAACTTGTTGAAACCCCTCAAACTGAAATTTCCCATTTTTAATTAATATAGGCTCTTCAGACTGCAATTCTGCCTTTAAAGGTTGCTCCAAAGAGTTTGTAGATCCCACTTCTCCCGCACACTCAGAAACCAATACTTGTGGAACTTCCTTGAGCTTCTTCTGTTGATCCTTTTCTTTACAATTATATGTTGCACAGGTTATCTTCTGCTCCTCCATCTCTACTTGTTGAGGCCTCACATTTTTAATTAGTGTAAACTCTTCCACAGATTCAGGAAGCAATACTTGTGGAACTTCCTTAAACTTCTTCTGCTGATCCTTTTCTTTAGCACAGGTTGTCTTCTGCTCCTCCATCTCTACTTGTTGAGGCCCCTCAAACTGAAGTTTCCCAATTTTCATAATTCTAAGCACTTCAGACTGCAGTTCTGCCTTTTTTCCTTCCAAAGCTTTAAACATAGTAGGTGACGATGAGCATACCCCCAGGACCAAAGTATAAAAATCTTTTGCTTTAGAAACAGTATTAAGACTATAACGTATCCCCAGGTAGCTCACCACCATTCCAGTCGGAACATCCCATCTAAACAAAATTTGTCTCTTTTTAAGTTCGTCTGCTAAAAAAGCAAACTCCTTTCTTCTTCTTAAAATTTTTGGTGGAATTTCCTTTAAAATTATAACATCCCTCCATAGATTTTCTATGGGATTAAGGTCTGGAGACTGGCTTGGCCATTGCAGGACCTTACTGTGCTTCTTCTTGAGCCACTCCTTTGTTGCCTTCGCCGTGTGTTTTGGGTCATTGCCATGCTGGAATACCCATCCACGACCCATTTTCAATGCCCTGGCTGTGGGAAGAAGGTTCTCACCCAAGATTTGTTGGCCCTGCCCATCGTCCCTTTGATGCAGTGAATTTGTCCTGTCCCTTTAGCAGAAAAAAAAACCCAAAGCATATTTTTACCTCCATATTTGACGGTGGAGATGGTGTTCTTGGGGGTCACAGGCAGCATTCCTCCTCCTCCAAACATAGTGAATTGAGTTTGTTTGTTTATTTATTTATTTATTTATTTATTTATGAGACTTATATACCGCTTTAAGTGTAAGCACTCTCTAAGCGGTGTACACCAGTAAGCAATGTATATATATATATTTACATTGCCCCCAACAGTTGATGCCAAAAAGCTTGATTTTGATCTCATCTGATCACAGTTCTCTTCTGAATCATTCAGATGTTCATTGGCAAATTTCAGACTGGCCTGTACATGTGCTTTCTTGAGCAGGGGGACTTTGTGGGCACTGCAGGATTTCAGTCCTTCATGATGTAGTGTGTTACCAGTTGTTTTCTTGGAGACTATGGTCCCAGCTGCCTTGAGATCATTGACAAGATCTTCCTGTGTAGTTCTGGGCTGATTCCTCACTGTTCTCATGGTCATTGAAACTACACAAGGTGAGATCTTGCATGGAGCCCCAGACCGAGGGAAATTGATAGTTATTTTGGGTTTCTTCCATTTGTGAATAATCACACCAACTGTTTTCACCTTCTCACCAAGCTGCTTGGTGATAGTCTTGTAGCCCATTCCAGCCTTGTGTAGTCTACAATCTTATCCCTGACATCCTTGAAAAGCTTTTTGGTCTTAGCCATGGTGAAGAGTTTGGAATCTGATTGATTGATTGCTTCTGTGGACAGCTGTCTTTTATACAGATAATAAACTGAGATTAGGAGCACTCCCTTTAAGAGGGTGCTCTTAATCTCAGCTCCTTACCTGTATAAAAGACACCTGGGAGCCAGGGGATCAAATACTTATTTCACTCATTAAAATGCAAATCAATTTATAACTTTTTTGAAATGTTTTTTCTGGATTTTTTGTTGTTATTCTGTCTCTCACTGTTAAAATGAACCTATTATTAAAATTATAGACTGATCATTTCCTTGTCAGTGGGCAAATGTACAAAATCAGCAGGGGATCAAATAATTTTTTCCCTCACTGTAAGTATTTTCTGCATATAAATCCCCCCTGAAAGCTTTAGAAGTGGCATGACCCTATTGATTGCAATCAGGTGCTTTTCCCAATAGTTGCAAGCAAGACTGTAGATTGCAGTGGGCAGTAGGAAGTTTCTGTGTGTGTGTGTGTGTGTGTGTGTGTGCGCGCACTTGCATGTGGATAATAGAGAAGAAGAGGAGAAGGAAGAAAAAGAGGAGGGAGAGTGTAAAAGCTCACTTAAGCTCTGAGGTCAGGAGGCATTAGGAAACATGTCTTCAGTTCATATATCAGCAGGGAAAATCAAACCCAGCGGGGTTTGGGTGGCATATTTTCACCAGGAATTGTGAAATGGGTTACTATACACCGATTACTGTATTTATTTATCTTATTTGTATCCCACCTTTATTATTTTTATAAATAACTCAAGGTGACAAACAATACTCCTTCTTCCTCCTATTTTCCCCACAACAAGATCTCTGTGAGGTGGATTGGACTGAAAGAAAGTGACTGGCCCAAAGTCAACCAGACATATGTCATGCCTAAGGCCCAACTAAAACTCACAGACTACCAGTTTTGAGTCTTATCCTTAACCGCTAGACCTAACTGGCTCACTGATTAGACTGTCATTAAAATGTAGGAAGAGCTGAGTTGAGGATACAGAAGGTGGTAAGAGGCAAGAGCTTCCACAAATGGGCAAATGGATATTCCCAAACCCTGCAGAGCTCCAGAACTGCAAATTACAAAAGAGAAGTTTTGCTGTGTGAACTGTGTCATGCTTGAGCCTGAAGAAAATCAGCTCATTTGCCTAGGAAGAACATCACCTAGACTCAGAGAAGTGATATTGGAACAGGATCAGCGCCAACCCTGCAGATGGGATGGCTTAAAATGAAGCCAGAAGATGCAACATTTGGATTCACATGAATGAAATACAGCATTCATTTAATTCCCAGTCTCACTACCAATCTGGATAGATTTGGTGGCTTCCTAATTGCACTGACCAATTCCTCTGCTGTACTGAAATCTTATTCTTTAAAGCCCATCACTGTCACAGAAATGTTCTCTTGATATTATCAAAGTTTGTAGCCCTCCAGGGTTACAACACTGAAACACACACCCCAGCTTTGTTTTTATTCATCTATCAAACTAAAACAAAAGATACGTTAATACTTCCACTGCCACCGTTCACTGTGTGGGTAGCATGACATCAGCGTATCGTTGCCTCTTCTCTTTTACATTCTGCTCCTCAACCACTCAAGTAGCTGGTCTTTTTGGAGGGCGGTGTCATCAAATCAGTGTTTACTCCTGATGACTGCATGACCGATATTTGTGACTTTCTTGGCAAAGTTTTTCATAAGTGGTTTGCTATTGCCTCCTTCCTAGGGCTGAGAGAAAGTAACTGGCCCATGGTCACCCCATTTGGCTTCACACCCAAGGCAGGATTAGAAATCATAGTCTTCCAGTTTCTAGCCTGATGTCTTAACCACTACAAAAAAACTAGCTCTAGCAGTTAGACCACAAAATTTCCTGACTGACAGAATGATTGTCCAGATAATGTTCTATCCAATGATATACAGAGGATATCCTCAGTGACAAAGATTATATTTAAAATCATTATTCATTATAGCAACTTTCTTGGTTTTAGACACTTCTAACTTAGACAGATGTGCCAAAAAAGCCAACACAGTGCTAGGCTCCATTAACAGAGAGATAGAATCAAGATCACATGAAGTATTAATATCACTTTACAATGCCTTGGTAAGGGCACACTTGGAATACTGCATCCAGTTTTGGTCACCACGATGTAAAAAAGATGTTGAGACTCTAGAAAGAGTACAGAGAAGAGCAACAAAGATGATTGGGGGACTGGAGGCTAAAACATATAAGGAACAGTTGCTGGAATTGGGTATGTCTAGTATAATGAAGAGAAGGACGAGGGGGGACATGATAGCAGTGTTCCAATATCTCAGGGGTGCCACAAAGAAGAGGGAGTCAAGCTATTCTCCAAAGTGCCTGAAGGCAGGACAAGAAGCAACGGATGGAAACTAATCAAGCGAAAAGCAACCTAAAACTAAGGAGAAACTTTCTGACAGTTAGAACAATTAACCAGTGGAATAACCTGCCTCCAGAAGCGGTGAATGCTCCAACACTGGAAGTTTTTAAGAAGAGACTGGACAGCCATTTGTCCGAAATGGTATAGAGTTACCTGCCTGACCAGGGGGTTGGACTTGATGATCTCCAAGGTCCCTTCCAAATTTATTATTATTATGGATCATCGCACAGTCAGCCAGATGTTCAGACTGGATTTGGCATTTTGTCTACCTATCGAGTCCTTACCCAGGACCTGGGATAGGCAGATGTGGATGTTTGATGGTATTACAGATATCGTCGCAGGATGGAAGCAGTTCCTAGTAAGGCCGCCTTTTGCAATTGACTAATAGCGAATTTGTCAATGCCAATGGTGTTCAAGTGGTGCTCCAGTTGTTTTGGGATTGCACCCAAGGAGCCTATTACTATTGGTACTACCCTTGCTTGCTTTTGCCACAGTCTTTCTATTTCTATTTGTAGGTCTTTGTATTTTGTTATCTTCTCCAGTTCTTTCTCGTCTATTCTGCTGTCTCCAGGCACTGCCACGTCCACTATTATTATTATTATTATTATTATTATTATACATAAGTGCATTTGTTACTAAGCTGAGTAAATACATTATTATTTTTAATTACAGAACTGACATCAAGAAAAGGATGTGAGGTTTTCCATATTCATTTTAACTATAAGTGTGAGAGTGGAGTTTTAATTCACTGCTACAAAGGTTGTAAAACTGTGAAAGTAGAAAACTTCAACATTTTTGGATCAGAAGCTCCAAAATGCCAGATTATTGGGAAGTCTACTCGGGACTTCTCAGTGCAAAATATCTGGATAACAGTAAACTGCTTTGCTCGACGTATTCTGTCTCTTAATTCAAAAGCACAGAGGTTTTCACTCTGTACTGCTTGGGAACTTTCCAGAAGCATTCGCCTAACTAAATACAGGACTGGATAAATCTTTGGTGTGATCCAGCGGAACTCTGCCTCTGTGTCCAACTTCTCAGTCTACACTAAAATTTGGAGCCAATGTGTTTCCTAATGCCAGTAATTGGCGATTATATTTTCCTCAAAGTGGCATCACATTTTATGGTCTTGTAAGATTCATTTATCTGGGCATGATGGGAATGGAAGCATTATCCTCTTGTGATCTTTAAATGAGAATAACCTAAACTATTATGGATATGAGATTTTTGAAGTCATTCTTCCCTCATCACCTTGATATTGTAGTGGCCACATAATGGCCTCTTAGAAGGTCCTTTAGAACAACTAGAATGGTGGTAGTTATTTTTAATTTTAAGTGGGACTACACGTTAGTTCTGTAAACTCCTTTTTGGCTTCCAAGAGTGCAGAAAAGAGCAACAAAGATTAGGGAGTTGGAGGTTAAAACATGAAGAACAGTTGCAGGAATTGGGTCTAGTCTAGTGAAAAGAAGGACTGGGGTCACATGATAGCAGTGGTCCAATGTTTGAGGGGCTACCAGAAAAAAAGAGGGGGCAACCTATTTTTCAAAGCACCAGAAGGCAAGACAAGAAACAATGGATGGAAACCGATCAGGGAGAGAAGCAATCTAGAACTAAGGAGAAATTTCTTAATAGTCAGAACAATTAACCCATGGAATAGATTGCCTTCTGAAGTTGTGGGTGCTCCATCACTGGAGGCTTTTAAGAAGAGACTGGACAGTCACTTGTCTGGAATGGTCTAGGGTCTAGGGTCTCCTGCTTGAGCAGGGGGTTGGACTAGAACACCTGCAAGGTCCCTTCCAACTCTGTTATTCTTTTCTGTCCTGTTCTGTTCAGAGTTGCAGAGTTGCAGAATGGGCCACTGACTACTTCTTGACAACAGAAATAGACATCATCCTTTACCCATATTCAGCCCACTGAGAGGCAGTCTCTGTCCATCTTTTTCTCCTATACATCAAAAATAGCCAACATGTGCCTCTTCCAATGGTACTGTCTAGTTCAACCTATTGTATTTCATTTCACTATAGTTAAATGCCTCCAGTCCAACTCGTCTCTCTGGCAGGAATACCCCCTTTTGTTTGTCACAGATCACTCTCCCAGACAGCCTTCTTTGTCTTCTTTTTTTTTTTTTTACAAGTTCACCACTGGTACAGTGAAAAGCTAGGTTTCTTTTATGTCAACAAGTTCCTGGCTATTTTTTTACAAGATAAAATTGTCAAGGACTGTCTTTTCCTCCTCTAGCTCAAATAACAAGAATTTTTCTTTTAAGTGATCCAGAAAGAACTGGACAAGACTTTTACCCCTGTAAAAAAAGGAGTAAAGAATATCTACCAATCAGGTAGTAATTGTAGATGACACTATGCTGGGGGGAAGTACTAACATTTTGGAAGATAGACTCAAGATTCAGAATTTCCTAGGCAGTAAAAACCAAATGCACAGGTACAATACCTGGCTCAACAGTAGTAAGTATGAGAGGGATCTTGGTATTCTAGGGGACCACCACTTAAGTATGAGCCAGCAGTGTGCTATTGTAAATAAAGTCAATGCAGTCCTAAGCCGCATCAACAGAGGGACAACATCAAAATCATGAGAAGTGATAGTACCACTTTATACTGTAGTAATGAGGTCACACTTGGAACATTGTCCAATTCTGGTCTCCATGATACAAAAAAAAGATGCTAAGACCCTACAAAGAGTGCAGAGAAGAGTAACAAAGATGATAAGAGATCTGGAGGCTATGTTGAATGGTTAAGGGAACTAGCTATGTCTAGCCTAAGGAAGAAAAAGATCAGGAGTGATATGATAGCTCCTCTTCTAGTACTTGAGGAACTGTCAGGGAGAAGAGAGATCACTTATTCTCAAAAGCACCTGAAAGGACCAGACGTAATGGGCAGAAGAGCATTAAAGAGAGAACCAACCAGGAACTAAGGAGAAATTAACTATCAATGAGAACAACTAACAACTTGCTTCCTGGAATTGTGCTTCACTGGAGGTTTTCAAGAAAAGATTAGAGAACCATTTGTCCAGAATGGTATAAAATCTCCTGCCCTGGAAAGGGAGTAAGACTAGACCAACCTTTTAGGCACCAGGGACCAGTTCCGTGGAGAAATGTTTTTATGAGGACCAGAGGGTGCGTGGTTTTGTGTGCTCCCTGCATCCCTCAGATGGGGCTTTGTTTGTTTATGCGGACTGGACCCCTGGACTAGAGAACTTCCAAGGTCCCTCCAGCCCTATGAGCCTATCTGCTCATCACCATGACCAAAGAGAGGAAAATTCAGGTTGAAATCCAGAAAAGGATCTCTTAAGCCGGCTTAATTTTCCACTGCAATTCAGAAAACCCACATGCTTTGTGATTTGGAGATGTCACAGGTGAGGTACAGTTACACATTTTTTATCTCTTTTGTCTTTGAGGGAAGTTGAAGGTAGGATTATAGTGTCAAAAGTGCAAGAGCTGAGATATTTCTTTGGGAAGCCAAAAAGAAGCTAGCAAAAGTCAGCAATTCTAGGAGACGCAAAACTATTGATGGGGACAGGGGCTTGTCCTCCTCTAAACTGGAATGTGAAGCAAATTATAAAGGGTCTGTGTATCTTTTCATGAATCTTTCTTGGCAGCTTTGATTGGAAATAAAGGATACATTTTCTCCAAGAATAGTTATTGGAACCTTGTTATCTACTACTAAAAAATAAATTCATGAAATCTTTTCAAAACAAATTGCCAAATATTAATCTCTTAGATAAACTGAATGTCAGGGTTCCGGTATATGAGACCAGTAAAAAGAACTCCAAGGCAAAAAAGTTTCCTTAAAGAACATATTTATTTGGCTACATCGTGTCGGCATGATCAAAGGTGAACCCAAGTCTGAATGTTCTCCAAAGGTTACAATATTACAAAGTTGAACTTCCCACCCTAGTAATGTGTCATAAATCACAATCCCCAATTAACTACTTGCGCGGGCTTTCTAACGGAAGCTTTAACCCACCAAAATGTAACCAGCAATGACCTTGGTTCCCACAGAACAATGTATTATTTTGACTAAGCTAAAAAACACTTATCCCCCCCTCCCAATTCTGTGGCAACCAAAAATGAAGGGAAAATGGCATCAGCTAAATTCGTTTGTAGAGTTGACACTGTACTTAGGAAAAGAGGAAAACCTCTCGCAGTTTTGTCTGCCCTGGTGCAGCTCTAACTTTTCTGTGTTTAAGCCATGAATATTTCAGTACTATACCTTTTGAGAATGATGTCCCCAGGGAGTTAATGTAGGATAATACTGAAACCTAAAATATTCAGATTCAGCTAAAAAACACACTGCGTTAGGCTTTGTTTGTTTTTGCCTCTAAACTTGGCCACTCTTATTTACTGTGTAGCTGTTGACATGTACTTACTGCAAAGTAAATACAATATATAATAATGGCTACTTTGGAAGTTAATGTCCCATCCAAAGGGGATTACTGCTGCTGTTACTACTCACAGCAAGCAATTAGCAGCACCCACAGCACCTTTAAAAAAATTAAGAGCAGCCGCACAGTTGAGTGACTATTGGAAAATTGGTCATTCCTTTGAGATTAATGAACAATTTTCTGTCAGAGCACAGAGTGTGCTCTAGTAGAAAACTGACAAAAGCCGCTCTGCACTCGAAGGATTATTTTTCCCTCCTAACAATCCATTTTGTTGTGCATATTTAAAAGGCAGTTGTGTATATGCCACCTGCCCAGAAGTATTCTCATTATTTTCCCCCTTTAAATATCAGAAACCCAGAAAAGACAAGATACACCAAGCTACCTACCTAGAATCTAAAACAGCCAATTATAGTTGAATAACCAACTAAGTGTAAAATATTTAATGGGAGAGGGGTCCTCCCACCCTTTTCGCTGCCTTCTTTAGGTTTCTTAGACAAATAAGTGGCAGGAATGTGAGTGATTAAACTGTATTTAAAGCAGTCACAAGTGATTAATATGACTCTCTGCTCTGTGTGCCCAACAGGTCATCCCTTAAAAAGCTTATACTTTCCAAGGAGAACTGGCTGATTAAAAAAAAAAGTAATTATGCCTATCACATAGTTCAGCCCATTTTAGAAAATTAATGTGAAAGCTCAGTGCTGTACAAGGCTCCTAGTTCTCTCTTTCACATGCAGTAGGATTCTCACTCAACCATAGAATCTGTCTCCAACTCCCAAAGCTTATTTGAAAAGAGGATCCCATTGCCAAAATAGAAGCCAGCTTCCCCCAATCTGGACATCCTCCAGATGTATACATCATCTCTCAGCTAACATGGCCATTTCTAAGCATTCTGGGAATTGAAGTCTATTCATCTGGGCAGCATCCAGATTGTCAGAAGTTGATATTGGCAACTAGAATTCTAGAATGTTAGGAGCTGTTCGTTCTGCTAAACGAAATCTTGGAACCAATCAGTTACTAAGCAGGAGATTTCAATTGGACCAACAATGTAGTCATCATGGGCAATGTGTTTATTTATTTGTTTGTTTGTTTGCTTGCTTGTTTGTTTGTTTGCTCACTCGCTCGTTTATTTGTTCGTTCGTTCGTTCATAGTATATAGGATTTAAATGCTGGCTTTCTACCATCTATTGATGCTCAAGGAAAGCAACAAAAACAAGAGAGCAAGACACAAGTACAACTTCACCATCCCATGAAATTTACAACGCCTTTGCCTAACTAACCTTTGATTCTTCTCTTCCTCCTTCTAACTCTTTTGTTTTCTAATCTGGGGTTTGTGAAGAAGTTTCACTAATTGTTACATACAATATATAAAATACAAGATCGGAATCTTGAATTTGGGAGTGGGGAGAAGGAAGCTCTCTGTAAGCCATGCAGTTTGTGATGATAGTACTGTGATTACCCTAAAAATCCAGTCTGAAGATAAGATCAGGATTTTTAGCCTGGCCCTTTAGGGTATAATTTTGTCTGCACCATAACAGGTAATGTTAGAAAGTATTGGTATTCCTGGTTTCTAATAGAATCAAGCCCCTTTATGGATTACTGCCTTGTCGTGGCGAAGGGGCTTGCGTAACTCAATGAAGCTATAAGCTATGCCATGCAGGGCCACCCAAGACGGACAGGTTATAGCAGAGAGTTCTGACAAAATGTGATCCACTGGAGAAGGAAATGGCAAACCACTCCAGTATCTTTGCCATGAAAACCCCATGGACAGTATTAAAAGGAAAAAAGATATGACGCTGGAAGATGAGCCCCTCAGGTCGGAAGGTGTCCAATATGCTACTGGGGAAGAGCAGAGGGCTAGTACTAGTAGCGCCAGAAAGAATGAAGCGACTGGGCCAAAGCCGAAAGGACGCTCAGCTGTGGATATATCTGGTGGTGAAAGGAAAGTCCGATGCTGTAAAGATTTTTTCTCCATAGGAACCTGGAATGTAAGATCCATGAATCAAGGCAAGCTAGACGTAGTCAAAAAAGAGATGACAAGACTGAACATCGACATCTTAGGAATCAGCGAACTAAAATGGACAGGAATGGGTGAATTTAACTCAGATGACCATCAGGTATACTACTGTGGGCAAGAATCCCTCAGAAGAAATGGAGTAGCCTTCATAGTCAATAAAAGAATAGGAAAAGCAATACTGGGATACAATCCTCAAAATGACAGAATGATCTCAATTCGAATCCAAGGCAAACCATTCAATATCACAGTAGTCCAAATCTATGCCCCAACCACTGGTGCTGAAGAGGATGAAATTGACCGGTTCTATGAAGCCCTACAGCACCTTATAGAATTAACACCAAAAAATGATGTCCTTATCATCATGGGGGATTGGAATGCTAAGGTAGGAAGCCAAAAGATAACCGGAATAACAGGCAAGTTTGGCCTTGGAGTACAAAATGAAGCAGGGCACAGGCTAATAGAATTTTGTCAAGAGAATACAATGGTCATAACAAACACTCTTTTCCAACAACCCAAGAGACGGCTCTACACATGGACATCACCAGACGGTCAACATAGAAATCAGATTGACTATGTGCTCTGCAGCCAAAGATGGAGAAGCTCTATACAGTCAGTAAAAACAAGACCAGGAGCTGACTGTGGCTCAGATCATGAGCTTCTCGTTGCAAAATTTAGGCTTAAATTGAAAAAAATAGGGAAAAGCACTAGGCCACTCAGGTATGAACTAAATCATATTCCTGATGAATATACAGTAGAGGTGACAAATAGATTTAAGGAATTAGATCTGATAGACAGAGTGCCTGAAGAACTATGGATGGAAGTTCGCAACATTGTACAAGAGGTAGCAACTAAAACCATCCCAAAGAAAAAGAAATGCAAGAAAGCAAAATGGCTGTCTGAGGAAGCTTTGCAAATAGCTGAGGAAAGAAGGGAAGCGAAAGGCAAAGGAGAAAGAGAAAGATACACCCAACTGAATGCAGAATTCCAGAGAATAGCTAGAAGAGATAAGAATGTCTTCTTAAATGAACAGTGCAAAGAAATAGAAGAAAACAACAGAATAGGGAGGACCAGAGATCTCTTCAAGAAAATTGGAGATATGAAGGGAACGTTTCATGCAAAGATGGGCATGATAAAGGACCAAAATGGCAGAGACCTAACAGAGGCAGAAGAGATTAAGAAGAGATGGCAAAACTACACAGAAGAACTATACAAGAATGAGCTTAACATCCCAGATAACCACAATGAGATGGTCACTGACCTCGAACCAGACATCCTAGAATGTGAAGTGAAATGGGCCTTAGAAAATCTGAGCAACAACAAAGCTAGTGGAGGTGACAGTATTCCAGCTGAGCTATTCAAAATCTTAAAAGACGATACAGTAAAAGTGCTACACTCAATTTGCCAGCAAATTTGGAAAACTCAACAGTGGCCACAGGATTGGAAAAGGTCAGTTTACATTCCAATTCCAAAGAAAGGCAATGCCAAAGAATGTTCAAACTATCGCACCATTGCACTCATTTCACATGCTAGTAAAGTTATGCTTAAAATCCTACAAGCTAGACTCCAGCAGTATGTGGATCGAGAACTACCAGAAGTACAGGCAGGATTTCGAAGAGGCAGAGGAACTAGAGATCAAATTGCCAACATACGCTGGATCATGGAGAAAGCTAGGGAGTTCCAGAAAAACATCTACTTCTGCTTCATTGACTATGCAAAAGCCTTTGATTGTGTGGATCACAACAAATTGTGGCAAGTTCTTAAAGAGATGGGAGTACCAGACCATCTCATTTGTCTCTTGAGAAACCTATATGCGGGTCAAGAAGCAACAGTGAGAACCGAACACGGAACCACTGATTGGTTCAAAATTGGAAAAGGAGTCCGGCAAGGCTGTATACTGTCGCCCTGCCTATTTAACTTATATGCAGAGCACATCATGAGAAAGGCAGGGCTAGATGAATCAAAAGTTGGAATTAAGATTGCCGGGAGAAATATCAACAACCTAAGATATGCAGATGATACCACTCTAATGGCAGAAAGTGAAGAGGAACTAAAGAGCCTCTTGATGCGGGTGAAGAAGGAGAGTGCAAAAGTTGGCTTGAAACTCAACATTAAGAAAACCAAAATCATGGCATCCGGCCCTCTCAATTCCTGGCAAATAGATGGGGAAGAAATGGAGGTAGTGACAGATTTTATTTTTCTGGGCTCCAAGATCACCTCAGATGGGGACTGCAGCCAAGAAATTAAAAGACGCTTGCTCCTGGGGAGGAAAGCTATGGCAAATCTAGACAGCATTCTAAAAAGCAGAGGCATCACCCTGCCAACAAAAGTGCGTATAGTCCAGGCCATGGTTTTCCCAGTTGCAATGTATGGCTGTGAAAGTTGGACCGTAAGAAAGGCTGAGCGCCAAAGAATTGAGGCCTTTGAACTATGGTGCTGGAGAAGACTCCTGCGAGTCCTTGGACTGCAAGGCGTTCAAACCGGTCAGTCCTAGAAGAGATCAACCCCGACTGCTCTTTAGAAGGCCAGATCCTGAAGTTGAAAATCAAATACTTTGGCCACCTAATGAGAAGGAAGGATTCACTGGAGAAGAGCCTAATGCTGGGAAAGATTGAGGGCAATAGAAGAAGGGGACGACAGAGAATGAGATGGCTGGATGGAGTCATGAAGCAGTAGGTGTGAATTTAAATGGACTCCAGAAGATGGTAGAGGACAGGAAGACCTGGAGGAATGTCCATGGGGTCGCGATGGGTCGGACACGACTTCGCAATTAAGAACAACAAAATAGAATCAAGATCTAATTAAATCATATAAGTAGGTAAAAATGAATCCTGACAGAATTCATGGTAATATGCTTCCATGCACAAAATAAGTATCAAGAAACAAGGACTCAGAGTTCATAGTCTAATTAGGTTTGTGTGTGTGTGTGTGTGTGTGTGTGTGTGTGTTATCCACATTTTTAACAAGTTTATTGTTTCCACAGCTTTCTCCACATCAACAACCCTGACAATTTTGTGGAACTGACAGAGACTAGCCCAAAGTCACCCAACTAGTTTTCAAGCCCAAAGCAAGATTTAATCTCATCGCTCCCGTATCTCAATCACTACACCAAACTGGTTGATCAGGAAAGAAAGCCTCTCAGTTAAAGTCATCATTTCATTGGAAGATTGATTAGATTATGAGCAATGGTGGGATTCAAATATGTGAACAACCAGTTCTCTGTGTGGATGCCGCTTCCGGAAGTCCATTCTGGGCCTGGGCAACAAAAAATTAGCTACCGGTTCTATCAAAGTGTTGCGAACTAGCTGAATCCCACTACTGATTATGAGGTTAGAATATGCACTTCTCAAAGCCAAAGATTCCTTGTGTATCCAAAGAAATACGAATACAATTTTGAGTGTGCATACTAAAAAAAAAAAAAAAATAGTGCATTCATTGACAAATATCCCAGGAAATATTTGTAACATTAACGTCTTATAAGGGATCCACATGAGTTTTGTTATATATTATATTGTTTCTGTAGTATTTTTGACCATAACCCCAAACAATAGCTGCATTCAGTAGTTTCAGTTAAGTTTTCCTCAATAGCAAATTCAGCAACATTGTTTGCAATGCTATTAGAATTATAATTCAAAGTCACTAAGTAGAACCATCAGCATCAATAAAGATTTTCAAAATGCTCATGGTCAGCTGATATGGTAATTTTCACTCTGGTGCATACTAGATTGCACCATCATTAAATCCAAAACATATTTTACTTATGACATTTTAAAAACTGACCTACGAAAACACAGAATTTACAAGATGTTCTCCTGCACAAGTCGGATGAATTTGTGCTCCTAAATTAATGGAAAATAAGCACTTCCCTGTGAATTTTACTTAGTGTGCAAGCTGTACTTTCAGGAAAAAAAATCAAAATCATTTTTCTGGGAGATGTTAGGTTTTCCCCCCTTAAGATTCATGTTTTTGTGGCGGATAATCTTAAAAATCCTTATTCTAGTGAGTTCTGAGGGATAATTCCTTTCATAAAATAGTACCTGAGAAGGCACTTCATGAAAGCTTACACAAAAATAAATTCAATATTTGTTAGCTTCTACAAGATTCTTCTGTTGTATTTGTTGCAAAAGTCTAGTTTGGCTTCCCACTTGGAATGTGCAACGTTTGTGTGTTTTGTGACCCATGAACACTTGAATTCTCATTAATCCATAAAAGTCATCTCTGAATAATGTAGTTGAAACTCTGCATATTGCATTCTCTGACATTACTTTCTTGCCTTGATCGGGCAGGTGGCCTTTTGCTTTGTTACACAAGAGATGATTACCACTATCCTACCCACTTGGTCTGATTGGTTTTCCTTCATTTCTCTCCCCATCACCCTCCTTTCTAATGTACAACTCACCATTGTGTGGCCTGACGTCCTGGACACTTAAATTGCTCTTCTGTCTTTCAAATACCTTTAACTATTCAGACACAATTTCAGATTTGTCAGAATGTGTTGAAGGGAACTACTTAGGGAAACACATTTCTTTGTTAATTCATTTTCATGTCTTTGTAAAGTCAGCTCTCCCCACCCACCTACCTGCCAAAATGGAATGACTTTGTCCTTTAACCCTCCTTTGGAAATTCTAAATATAATTTTTGGCAGACAGCAAGGTATTTGTAATGCTTCTGATGAGTTAAAGTATATTTACATTTGCTGCATTAGTCTGTGGTCAGTTATGGCCAGTTAAAGAGAAAATTTACCCAGTAGTGTAACTTCCCCAGATAAATGTTGTGGTAATAATACAAAACTGGGCTAATTATGTGTTTTATATCATATTACAACATGTAAAAGAACTTTCCATTACCTAGAGTTCCCTCAATGTGTTGGACTACAGTTTCTATAAACCTTAACCAATGTACGCAACAACCAGGTTATTTGATTTTGGGAAAAGCTAGTGTTCATTTAATTAAAAACTGCTCTATCAATTGCTTGTTGAAGACTTAAATAATATTTATAAATGTGGCATATGGAGAATTCCACATTTTATTTCTTTTCTGAAGCATCTAACCTGGCATGACAGAAAACAAGATTCTGGCTTTGGTCTCATTTATCCTGGAGTTTCTAATATTTTTGCATAGTACAGGTGACTTACAACCAGTCACTTAGCAGGAAAAAAAATGCACATTGGGTATAATGGATTCACTTAACAACAGTGGAGTTCACTTAACGACCACTGCAAAAAATGCTGAAAAAATCAGATCTGGAAATATGATGGCTCAACTTACAACCACAACAACAGCCAAAAGAGCTAACACAATCCTGGGTTGCATAAACAGACATATAGAATCAAGATCGCGTGTAGTATTAGTACTGCTTTATAAAACCCTAGTGAGACCATACCTGGAATACTGCAACCAATTTTGGTCACCATACTATAAAAAAGATGTCAAGACTTTGGAAAAAGTTCAGGGAAGAGCAACTAAGATGATCCAAGGCCTGGAGACTAAAACTTATGAAGAACGGCTGCAGGTCTTGGATTTGGCTAATCTAAAGAAAAGAAGAAATAGGAGTGATATGATAGCAGTATTCCAGTATTTGAGGGGCTGCCACAAAAAAGAGGGGGTCAAATTATTCTCCAGAGCACCAGAGGGCAGGACAATGGTTGGAAAATGATCAAAGACAGAAGCAACCTGAAATTAAGGAGAAACTTCCTAATAGTGAGTGTTGAGTCCCTCGCGGAAAGCAAGACACGAGAAGCAGTTGTAGTTCTCAGTTTTCTTTATTCTGTGTTCAGCTCACAAGTAGATGGCTTCAGCAGCTCCCAAAACCTCCCAGCTTCTTATATAGGCATTTCCCGGGTCAATGCGATACTTTTCCCGCGCCAGCACCCGCGCATGCGCACAGCGCTGGCGACAGCCTGTCTGGTCCCGGGCAGCTTTGCACCTGCCCGGGACTGCCTGCAAACGCCCCGAGCCGTTTGCAAGGCTCGGGACATAACACCCCTTTCCCCCGGGCTAAAACTACTACCAACATATAATCATTTATTTTATGCAGTGTTCTGCTTCTCAGTGCTCCTATCGTTACCTGGCTTTTGTTTAGCCAGCAATGTTATGTAATCTTCTAAGTATTTAGGAGATTTCCTTGCTCTCTGTGACCTTCTCAGCTCTGGGTTTCTGACAGGTGTTCCCTGACTGAGGGGTGACAAGAGCCTGTTCCCCTTATCATGCCTTGGTGCCTTCCAAGGACTTTGCCCCAATGCCTGGCCTGCTTGCTCGCCCACCGGGCTCGTCAGGCCAGGGCTTCTGTCACTTTGTGACCTGGTTGACCTGCCTAGCTGTAGGCCCTCGGGCCCCTTGAAGTGATAGCCACTGCTGGGCGTCTCTATAGAACCTCCTAGGTCCGTCCAAGACCTGTCAGGAGGCTGTCCAATCCCTAAGCCCCGTTCTGTGTCCGGGCTCGTGTGGGTCTCTGTACCTTCCCAAAACTCAGTTACTCCCTGATTTGGGCTAGAGGTGTTGCGGTCGGGACTTGGCTCCTCGACCACCTCCCTGTAAGTTTGACCCCCTGTAGTATTTGGGGTAAGGTCAGGCCAACTCTGGGGATTGTGTGCCAGCTCTCTTGCGGGGAATGATTTATTGGGATGCTCCCGGGTATCCTCCGTGACTGGAGTGCTGTGTGATGTGTGTGGAAAGTGAGTATGCCCCCGGGGCGACTCCCTGGCTGGAGTAGGCGTGAGTGCCTGTTGTGTGGGTAAGCTCCATGAATTCCTTTTCGGAGCACTTGCGGAAGTTTGAAATGGGCCGTCAGTGGCTCCATCAGTGGAGATGGGCAGCAACTTGTGCCCTTCCCTTTGCTCCAAAGGGTCCCCCTTCCCCCCCCCTGGAAAAGACCCAGGAGTCTCATCTGAAAGGTCCCGCCTAGGGCGGAGTTGGTCGATGTGCCGACGCAGGACACGACCGTTGTCCAGGGCTACCTCGTAGGAGAGAGGACCTGTGACCCTGGAAATAGAAGCGGGGACCCATGTATGACCAGGCCCGTAATTGCGAGTCCAAACCAGGGCACCCACAAGTAGTTGTCTAGGTGCCCTAGGATGTGAGGTAGATGAAGGCAGTCTGTCCGGATGCAACCGGTCAAGCTTCGTAGTAAGTTTGCGCCCCCAGCGAAGTTCAGCTGGGCTTCTCCCTGTAGAAGTGGACGGTGTGGTGCGTAAGAAAGGAGAAAGTCAGCCAACCTGTGATGCCAGTCCCCATAGGTGAGTCTTTTCAAGGCGTCCTTTGTGATGCGGACCATGCGTTCAGCCATACCGTTGGTGAACGGGTGGAAGGGTGCAGACGTGGCATGACGAATCATGTTAGCCTGTAAGAAAGCTTGGAATTCGGAGGAAGTAAATTGAGGGCCGTTGTCAGCAAAAATCCCCCTCAGTACCTGAATAGTCTTTGCAGTGGTGGTGGATGAGACAGGTACAACCTCAAGCCATTTTGAATGACTGTAAACGAGGACCAAGAAGAACTGGCCCTGAAAGGGCCCAGCGTAGTCAATGTGCACCCTAGACCATGGGGACTGTGTATCCTCCCATTTATGCACAGGAGCTTGGGGCATCTCTGGGCGAGAGCGCTGGCACAGGTGGCATGCATGCACCTTACCCTCAATGTCCTTATCTAAACCAGGCCACCACAAGTGGCTGCACGCAAGAGCCTTCATACGAACAATGCCAGGATGACTCTCGTGGAGGGATTCTAAGACCCTAGTCCTCATTGAGGTGGGAATGACAACTCTGTTTCCCCAAAGCAGACAACCCTGAGAAATGGACAGCTCGTTCCTTTTGGACCAGAAACTCTGAAACTCAGGACTAGGGCAGTGCTCAGGCCAACCAGACAAAACCCAGGAACGGACACGTGAAAGTGTGTGATCTGTACCTGTTTCAGCGGCAACATCCCTGGCACTAAGAGGGAGCTCGGGCAAGGCTTGGATTGATAGAATGTTGACAGCTGGCGCAGGGTCAGCTTCTACTACTGGCAGAGGCAATCTACTGAGGCCATCAGCATGGCCCATTTCTTTCCCAGGCTTGTGGAGTAATGAAAAATCATATGCAGACAAAAAATAGACCACCTAAGCATTCTAGGGGAAATGATTGGGGAGTCTGCTTACGTGTGGTAAACAGTCCCAGCAGAGGCTTATGGTCAGTGAAGACCGTGAAATGCCTGCCATATAGAAAATCATGGAATTTTTTAATTCCAGCAACAACAGCCAGAGCCTCCCTGTCTATCTGAGCGTAGTTGCGCTCAGCAGAAGACAATGTTCTGGAGTAATATGCAACAGGAACCTGAGTTCCATCAGACCTGAGGTGGCTCAGGACAGCTCCTACCCCGTAAGGGGACGCATCACAAGCGATGCACACAGGAAGGGACTCGTTGAAATGTGCAAGTACACTGTTAGAAGTGAGCAAAGCCTTGACTTTGTTAAAACAAGCCTCATGTGTTTGTGACCAGTGCCACACTGCTTGCTTGTCTAGTAGCCTGTGAAGAGGCTCAGCTACACTGGCTTTATGTGGAAGGAAGGAATTGTAGAAATTCAGGAGGCCCAGGAAGGCCTGAAGTTCGGCCTTAGACTTTGGCCTAGGTGCTTCTAAAATAGCAGTTAGTTTGGATTCAGCGGGGTGAATCCCAGCAGCATCAATTTTGAACCGCAGAAGTTCAGTAGAAGGCACCCCAATTTTGCATTTGTCTCTTTTGAGCTTGAGGCCTGTTTTCCTGAATCTTAACAGAACAGCCCTTAGCCTTTCAGCTAGAATGTGTGTGGAGTCTCCTGCAATTAAGACATCATCAAAGTAGGGGCAAACCCCCGGTATGCCCCGTAGTGTGTTTTCCATTACGCTTTGGAAAATCCCAGGAGCGACATTCACTCCAAACTGCAGCCTTTTTACCTTAAAGGCTCCCCTGTGGGTCACAATAGTCTGAGCTATAGCAGCATCATCATCAACAGGCAGCTGTTGATACGCTTGAGCTAGTCAAGCTTTGCAAAAACGCGCCCCCCCTTGAGGGAGGCCAGAATATGACTGACCACAGGAACAGGATAGGCATGTTGCTGCAATGCCTTATTAAGAGTGCATTTGTAATCAGCACAAATGCGAATGTCCCCATTTGCCTTTAGAGGCGTGACAATGGGGGTCTCCCAAGGACTGGAATCAACAGGTTCTAGAATTCCCTGTTGGATCAGTTTGTCTAACTCAGTGTCAATTTTACTCTTTAAAGCAAAAGGGACCCTTCTTGCTTTAATTCTAATGGGAGTGACAGTGGGGTCTAGCTTTAAGGACACAGGGGGTCCTTTGAATGTGCCCAGCTGGGGGCTGAAAACATCTGCAAATTCTTTGCAGACTTCCTGTAGGTCGAGTGTTTGTAAGCTGTTGAGTCCTGTGACGTGTATCCCCAGGGCCTCAAACCAATCGAGTCCTATGAGACTCGTTCGTTCACCCCCTACTACTAATAAGTCTAGTGGACCTTCAAAATTCTTGTATTGCACGTTAAGGGTGGCCTCCCCCTTAACACACACTCTTGAATTTTGAAAATCTGTTAACACAATGTCAGAAGGCCTTAACTTGGCCTGAGTTCCACTACCGGAACAAATCTTCCTAAATGTATGCAAGGAGATGATTGAAAGGGCAGACCCTGTGTCTAGTTCCATAGTTAATGGAACCCCTTGTAGCTTCACCTTGAGTGACAGCTTTTTCTTGATGGGCTTGTGTGTGCCTGTCCTGAAGATGCTTCTTCGCGAAGCGCAAAAAACCTACCCTATTCTGGCTGGGGACCCTGGTACCTTTCAGGCGCAGTTCTTCCTGAGGTTGTACCTTCCGTCGGCCCAGACACACAGCTGCAATGTGTCCTTGTTTGCCGCATGCCCGGCAGGTAGCGGAGCGGAACTTGCAGTCGGTTCTCCTGTGGCGACCTCCACAGCCGATGCACTTGAGTGGAGCTGAAGAGCTTCCCTTCTGATTTCCTTCCTTCGTGGGGTGGAGACGGTCGACTTCCTCGTCCGGATCTTCCTCGGAGTTTCCTTGGACGTCTTCCTGGTGCACGGATGCAACTTCTGGACTGTTCCTGATCGGCCGCATGTTTTTGACGGCGCCGCCTGCTGCTTCTTCTGCGGTGACCTCTCTTAAGGCATCTTGGAAGGACAGTTCTTCTTTGGCGAAAAGCCTCTGTTGTAGATCTCGATGCCTTAAGCCGCACACGAATTGGTCCCTCAGTCGTTCTTCGAGGTCCTTGAACTCGCAGTGCTTGGCGGCCTTCCTCAATGCGGCGATGTATTCTTTGGCCGACTCTCCAGATTGTTGATCCCTCTGCTCGAAGGTGTGGCGCCATGCGATGACGGACATCTTGGGCTGGAAGTGCTCCTTCAATAGCTTCTTTAGATCTGCGTAGCTGACAGACTCTAATGGGACAGGTGCTGCAAGGTTCTCTGCGATTTCGAAGGCGTCTTGACCGCAGACACAAAGCAGGGTGGCAGCCTTCAAGCTCTCTTCCCTCACTTGGTTTGCCTTGAAGTAGTTCTTCACCCTGGCTACGTAGGACTCCCAACGCTCTGGATGTGAGACGTCGAACTCCGAAAGCCTTCCAACCTTTGCCATCTTCAGGAGACGGGTCTATCAGCCAGCCTACCCCCGAATGCGCACTGGATTGGCGAATAGCTGCCGAGTCAACGCCGTTCCGCCGCTCAGGACTCACTTGGGTAAGCTTACACTTCTTCCTTTCCAGGTGATGTAAGGCATCCCACCTTCGTCGCCAGTGTTGAGTCCCTCGCGGAAAGCAAGACACGAGAAGCAGTTGTAGTTCTCAGTTTTCTTTATTCTGTGTTCAGCTCACAAGTAGATGGCTTCAGCAGCTCCCAAAACCTCCCAGCTTCTTATATAGGCATTTCCCGGGTCAATGCGATACTTTTCCCGCGCCAGCACCCGCGCATGCGCACGGCGCTGGCGACAGCCTGTCTGGTCCCGGGCAGCTTTGCACCTGCCCGGGACTGCCTGCAAACGCCCCGAGCCGTTTGCAAGGCTCGGGACATAACAGTGAGGACAATTAACCAGTGGAACAGCTTGCCTTCAGAAAGCGTGGGCACTCCATTACTTGAGATTTTTAAGAAGAAACTAGACAGTCACTTGTCTGAAATGGTATAGGTTCTCCTGCTTGAACAGGGGGATGGACTAGAAGACCTCCAAGATCCCTTCCAGCTCTATTCTATTCTGTTCTCTTCTGTTCTGTTCTCTTCTGTTCTATTCTCTTGCAACCCTAATTTTGTGCTCAGTTATGGTTGTAAGTCAACGACTACCTATAATATTATCTGCCTTATCCAAAGTTTCATGCTAAAGAAAGGTTTTCCTGAATTACTGGTAAGTTTTCCTCTGATACTAATCAGAAGAATATTCACAGTCACATACTTCTATTTTATTTTGGTCAGAAAGAGGAAAGTGAACGTTTCTGATCTCATCAAAGTCATTTGATGAAAGGTATGGGATGGGAGAAAAAAATCCATAATAAGCTTGTCATTCTTACTGGCCAGTTCCTAGACCCAGGCTATGGGAAATCTTGGCTAAGAATGATCTGTCAAGAGTGATGTGGACACCCCATATAAAGTCCATACAAAATAATCAAGTTTTATGTTCTTTTTAAAAAATGGGAAATTGTGCAGATTACACTTTGCTGAATAACAGTTGGAAAACACCCAGTCAGACAAGAAGGAGGGCTGAAGGGGGAACCTAGCCCAGAAACACTGCACAGCTGCAAGCGATCAAAAACTATCCCTCACCCAACCCCCCAGAACCTTCTCTCTCTGTTCCCAAGGGAAGGGCAGCAATCTGAGGAGATTCTTATATTATAGGCAGACTATGATTAAGTAGTTACCTCAAACTCTACACATGTGGCTCTGGTTGCTTGCACCTTACAATAGCGTGTAGACCCCCACTGATCTTGTTCAAAACAAAGTCAAAGTGAATTGTCATCAATGCTAATCATGTAATATTTGGACATGATTCATATTAATTTTATTTTGCTCTGAATCAGGCTCAAGGACTGATGACAAATCCTGTTTGGCCTCACCAATTGGCTCTAGCTTGCTTTGATTTGTCTCATGATGTTCTTTAATCAAAATTAGGTGTAGTCTCAGAAAGGGGATAAGCTCAAGGCATAACGAGTTTGCTCTTTTGCTTGCCTGTGTCAATTAAACCCTCTATAGCCCTCTTGAATGAGGAAGTTTGGGAAATGGGCAGGAGAGGACAAGCGACATGGATTCTGTTTAGTTTACATCCCAGTCAATCCCTGTATCCAGAGCAAGTACATATGATACTTATCAAAGCTAAACATATCTCAGTGTTTGTATTAAATCTCAGCAAAAATCAAAAACCGTTAACTGGCAGATAGGACAAAAGCAGGAGGAGAGATATAAAGAGGAGAAAGGATTTAATAACCATTTACATTGCTTCTTTCTCAAAATGCCAGCTGGAAACAGTATTGTAGGGAATTAGCAACCACCAAGGGCTAAGAAGCCTGGGGTGGTTCCAGCTTCACCCTTTTATGTGCATAACAACAAAATTAAAGTTGGAAAGGAGGACACCAGGTGAGGGAGTTCCACAAGGAAAGAGGTTAGGAAGATGGGAATGGTGAATTCAGCATTCAAGACCATTTTGCATCAGGCTGGAACTTCAAAAAGGTCTGGGCTAAGTTTGAAATGGTCAGATGAAGCAAATTGTAAGTAGCTTTCCCACTTTCATATTAAGGGGCAGCCTATCTTTTTTTCTTTCTTTGATTGATTGATATCCCAACTTCCCCAGCAAACAGCACAATCAAACAATCTCTAAGGCCACCCCCACCAACACTGGAAGATAAACTGCCACTAGAAGATAAACTGACAGCAAACTGTATTCCTTACTAGCACTGACAATTTCCTAGTTTGGGTAATGAAATGTCTGCAGCAAAACAATCAAGCTCAGAGAGCACCAAGGACTCCTCATATCCCAACTTTATTTGTACAACTCAAGGTAGAGCCCACAATGCCCCTTATTTCCTCCACAATAATGCTCTGAGGTGGATTTAGCTAGACAGGATTCCTGGATCAAATGACCAACCCAGCTTTTGTGCTGAAGGGAAAACTAGAACTCAGCCATCCAATTTTACCATTGAACCCAACTGGGTCTCATTACAGGTAGTCCTTGACTTGCAACCATTCATTTAGCAATTGTTCAAAGTTACAAACAAATGTGTCTTTGACCAATCCTCACACTTATGACCATTGCAGCATTCCCGTGGTCATGTGATCAAAATTTGGGTGCTTGGGCCACTGACACATATTTACAATGGTTACAGTTTCCTGGGGTGGTGTGATCGCCATTTGTGAACTTCCCAGATGGCTTCTGACAAGCAAAGTTAATGGGGGAAGTTGGGTTCGCTTAACAATCTCATGATTAACTTAACAATGCTGATTCACTTAGCAACTATGGTAAAAAAAATGTACAATTAACAACGTAACAACTGCTTTGCTTAGCAATGGAAATTCTGCTCCAGATTGTGGTCGTAAGTCAAAGATTACCATGCAACTGGATATTTGTGTGTGGGGGGGGGGGGAAATTCATGTCAAGGTTGACTCAGCCTTCCATCCTTCCGAGGTAGGTAAAATGAGGACCCAGATTGTTGGGGGCAATGTAAATATATATATACATTGCTTACTGGTGTACACCGCTTAGAGAGTGCTTGCACTTAAAGCAGTATATAAGTCTCATAAATAATAATAATAATAATAATCTCATTTCATCTCATTTCATCTGTATTTGCTGCGAGTGCTCAGGTGCCTAGCTCAATTCCTCTGCCACGTTTTAAAAAAAAAAGGCAGATCAAAGCATAATGACTTTTATTATTTTAAAAAGGACTTCAAGACGTTGTCAAATTTAAGCAAGAAAAATATGAATGGTGGTTAATAAGTTGGTGCAGATCAGTAATGTACTTAGCACACCAAAAGAGCAAAATGAATTGACTTCATAAATAGCTTAATCTACTTTTTGTATATTTGACAGGAATAAAATTGCACTTTCAAACAGTTAAAGGCATTGAACTTTGGAACTCACATATGCACACACGCACAGACATACACAACCCTGATTGACAGAGAACCAAGCTGCTTTAGGCATCTGTTTATGCAACTATGTAGCAAAGCTCTTTTGGTTAAATACACATTTATTAAATTATGCAACTACATGTTTTAATTATATAATTGCATGTATTCAATCAAATTCCATCATAAGCCCATATATTATAATTAAGGCTCATAATGATTGCAAACAAATTATTTTGCGTCAGGGTTTTTTTTTCACATGCAGAAATTATATTTTTAAAAAATTATGCAGCCCCCAAATGATAGGAAATGTCTCCCCATTCACAAGCAAAAATGTCCATTTGCTTGTCTGAAAATGCATGTGCAAAACCCCAAAAGGCAGCAAAAGAGGGAACCCTCCAGGGACAGTAAATAAGCGGGGGGGGGGGAGAAGAGTATTATGAATCTCTTGTAGTTTTTGGGGGAAGAATTTTAAAGTCTTTCAAATGGCTTGGAAGGGAGAGGTTTCCAAGCTGAGCCATGCTTGCTCAGGAATTCTGGGAGTTGAAGTCCACGCGTCACAAAAGAGCCAAGATTGCGTACCCCTGGATTAGAGGGGCTAGAACAATAGTCAGGTAGTCACACAAAAGATAGAGGAAGCAAACAACTGTCAGCTTTCTAGGCCAGACAAATTCAGGAATTCAAACGTATGCTGAATACGTAAAGTTTCTAGGGTGTGTTCTTAGGACTGATGGAAGCTGAGGTTCAATATCCTATGAATGGAATTTTGCTCTTGCAGGATCTGACCCAGGAGTGCAGCTTCCTTTTATCTTCTTCATCCACAATTTGAAAGTTTTGCTGTACATGTTTCCATCCTTCCATTGCATCATGCTCTTTGTTTAATTTTTTTAAAATAGCAAATGGTATAATCCTGTCACTGAGCGTTATTATCTTAGAATACATGACCCACTCATTTGAAAAAGACCCTCATCCTTTATCTGTGTACAAAGACAGTTTCTATGACAGGATAAGTTGGATTCTTTACGTTTGAGATGCCAGTAATTCTGTATTGTTATTTTTTTAAAGTCACTTCATATCTATATTCTTAGTTTAGCATCAGATTTATCATGTGGCTTCCTGGACATCTGAAATAGCATATTTAACTCCATCAAAATCATGTGAGGAAAACTGCTCCAACAGTCCTCCTAGCTGATGTTAAATACTTCAGGTCTTCCTGCACTTTGTCAGCTAAAGAACCAAAGCCTCTACTTCTTTCTATATTGAAGTGAAATGTGAACCTCTAAGCTGTGGGGAATATTTGTGCCATTTGCTCCAACCTTCAGCTTTTACAAATGTCAACCAGGCCTTGGTAATAGGAACAGCAGACAATATCATTGCCTCTACAGGAGTCTCTCCAGCCAAATTACTTGCTAATGACGCCTGTCTGGCTCATACATACAAGGTCACCGAGATACCTTGTTTGTAAAAATTTACTTTGCCCAAAGGGCATTTCACTCCCAGCAACAGCCTTGTGTACTTGACAGAACAACTGCACAGCCCACCTGACAATCCTGGAGGATGGGTGGAAACCGAAGCATTTAAGAGAAATTCCTCTTTGCTGGTGTGTGTTATTGTCTCCCTAATCAAAGATTCCTCACCCAGTCTTGATTTTCAAATAATTCATTCTTAAATACTGATTATCTAACAGCAGATAGAAATACACAATTATTTCTATTCTTGATTTGTTGTTTTCAAGAAAAGGAAACTGAAAAAGTAATAGGCAATACAGGTAGTCCTTGACTTACGACCACAATTGAGCCCAAAATTTCTGCTGCTAAGTGAGACTTTGTTAAATGAATGTTGACCCATTTTTTTTTAATTAAAAGTTTTACAATTTTACAATAATATCCCTCACCCACAACCTCCCAACCCACCCAAAAACCCTCCCCCCCTCTTCCCAGAGCTAAATACAGGGTTAACAAGAACTAAAAATACAAAACATTTGAACTTAAGTAAACCTAAAACAAAAATTACATTAGTAAAAGAAAAAAAAAGAATCCAATATATATATATAATAAAAAAAATCCAATATATATATATAATAAAAAAAATACTTATTGTCTTAAACTTTAAACTTTAAACATAAATTATTCAAAAGCTAAATAATATCTTTTAATATCATACTTATACTGTATAAAGTTTATCCATCTTTTCCACACCAAAAGGTATTTCTCTTGCGATTGATCTTTCATATAAGCAGAAATTTTTGCCATTTCAGATAAATAAGAAACTTTAAAAAACCATTCCTCCAGGGTAGGCAAAGATTCCTGCTTCCAATATTGTCCTATCAACAACCTTGCCGCTGTAATTAAATTTAACATTAAAATAATTTCTTTATCATTACAATCAACAATAATACCTAACAAAAACAATTGTGGAGTAAATTTTATCCTTCTCTTAAAAAATTTTTGAATATTCCACCATATCTTTATCCAAAAAGTTTTTATACTTTTACATGACCACCAAATATGGTAATGCGTTGCATCCAAACAACCACAAATGTTGACCCATTTTATGACCTTTATTGCCACAGTTTTTAAGCGAATCACTGCAGTTGTTAAGTTAATAGCATGGCTATGACGTGAATCTGGCTTCCCCATTGAGTTTGCTTGTCTGAAGGTTGCAAAAGGAGATCACATGACCCTGGGACATGGCAACCGTCATAAATACGAGCCAGTTTCCAAGCATTTTAATTTTGATCACATGACCATGGGAATGCTGCAACCATCATAAGCGTGAAAAATGGTCTTAAGTCTCTTTTTTCAGCGCCATTGTAAATAAATGGGCACTAAATGAACTGTTGTACATCAAGGACTACCTGTACTTTTCTTGTTTATCTTTATATTCTTTTTTTTAAGATACCAAACAGTGATCAGAGAAAGCAAAAAGTCTGTATACTAATGACAAATATGAACTGTAAAAAAGAAAGAGCCCAAATATTGAAACAATGTAGAGTTATAGCAAAATCCTATACATGTCAAAAGTAGTTCTTGCTAATGTTAATGGGACTTGCTTTCAAGTAAGCAGCTATTATAGGACTGCACACTTAATGCAGTACTGCACAATCTTAAAGCTGTACTCAAAGGGATGGATTATTAAATGCTGCAAAAAGCTGGAATTTAACAATGGAAAAAATATCAGCAATTATATAATGTTGGAAGAGGTTAGAAGAGGTTCACTAAATGAGTGGGATTCTTTTGTGGGTAGGTAATCCTTGATGTCCCAGTTTCAGTTTGAAAATATAATTAACATTATGGTTAATTCAGAAACTTGGTTTATTAATTCAGTGAAACAATGCCTTCAATTATATTATCACATTATTTGACTCCCAAGGGTAATGTTATGTAATGCCTTTGTGATTGCAGATTTCACCAAAAGGTTTGCCTGCACAACAACATTTTCAAATTTTGTGTTGAAATATATATTTCAAGATTACTTTCATTTTCCATAAATTGTTTTCATCATTCCATTCCTCTTTTCCTTATTCTAACCTAAGGACTCTCCAAAATCTGACATTTACTTTGGATGAAATTCATGGTAAATTAGGATCTTACTGCTGAATCAGGATGCCATTTTTATGTCTTCTTTGTACTAACTATAATGTGCTGACAAGCTCTATTTCAGATGAGAATTGTTTCCAGGATATGTATAACCTGTACTTATAAAGGTAGTTGTTGCTGTCATGCTGAGTGATTGATTGCTTGAACAGACATACTGCTGACACCATACATGCTCATGGTGGCTCACTACACAATTAAAACTTCCACAGAATGACATAAATAACTGAATAATAAAACAATACATCAAAACAAGATCAGCGCTACAAAATTAAAACATATATATTAAGAACAAACACCAAGCCCTTAGCACCAAACACAATTCAGTTAGAATCAGCTTCACAATCTCCTTCACACATAACATGAAGGCAGTCCTCAACTTATGACAGTTGCTTAGTGAGTGTTTGAAGTGACGACACACATCTCCAGGGCTAATTATGACACAGATTTGAAGTTCTGACGGCTGGGGCCCCCAGCAGTCACATGATTGCATTTTGGGTGCCGGGGCAACCAGCCCACATTTATGACCATTTGCACCATCCTGTGGTCACCTGACCACAATTTATGAGGGTTTTTTGCCAGAAACTGGAGTCTGCTTCCAGGTTCCGGCAAAAAACAGCCATTGCAGACAATGGATTTGGTTAACGACTATTGCAGAAAAGGTCATAAAATTGGGCGTGATCAGGTAGTGACCTGCTTAATAACTGGCATGACTCATAGCCATGATTCTCGGCTCAATTATAGTTGTACATTGAGGACTATCTGTAAAATGATTCTGTATAAGATAGAGCCTGCAGAGCAGTGGTTGGGATGTCTAGGGCAGGGGTAGGCAACCTTGGCTCTGTTATGACTCGTGGACTTCAACTCCCAGAATTCCTGAGCCAGCCCTAGACATCCCAACTGCTGCTCTGCAGGCTCTATCTTGTACAGAATGATTTTACAGATAGTCCTCAATGTACAATGTACAACTATAATTGAGTAGAGAATCATGACTATGAGTCATGTCAGTTATTAAGCAGGTCACTATCTGATCATGCTCAATTTTATGACCTTTTCTGCAATAGTCCACGAGTCATAAAAGAGCCAAGGTTGCCTACCCCTGGTCTAGGGAGATCAGCTATAACTGTTCCCTGAGGGACTTTGGCCCATCACCATCTCTCACCACAACCTCTCTTAGACATCCATTGTCATCAATGAAGAAGGAAGTAACAAAATGCCACCTTGAGCTTCTGGCAGACAATTGGCTATAAATCTAATCATGCATTTATGCTAAGAATAAAAACAATTGCTTAAATTTACAGACAGGGTTCTGGCAGAGACAGCAGAAGACATAGGACAATGCTTTATACGAGGTTGAGCAAGAAACTGCCAAAACTGTCATTATGTACCTTACAGTACCACTTAAGATGTCATGCTAAAGTCTGCATACATATTTGGCTTTCAATTTGCACAGGATATTGACCAAAGTCCTGACATATTTATTTATTGCTTGTTTGTTAAATTTGTATTCTGCTGCAGTCAAAAGAGATTCACAGCATTCTGTTGAAGAACGGCGCTTCTTTATTCCGCTCAAATTTGTGTTGTTTGTGATGCTCTTCGGCTATTCACACCCCACCATATATCTGTTGAAAGGTCCTTAAAAACAGCCTTTCCTTGCTAGCTGTGGAAAACCAATGTTTCCCCTCCATTTCAACAGTGGATGAAATTCATATTCCAGCAAGTCTCCCCAGTGTTTGCGTGTTTGTCAGTTTGTGTGTATGCTTTCCTACTTCTCACTAAAGGGACTGGCTGCCATTCCCCCGCCTCCAATTCCTGATTTTCCCTGCCCATCATTTGAAGGGTAGGAAATCTTCAAATGAATTTTCGATGGCTTGCATGCTTGCAACAATCCTTGCAAAAACCCTAACACTCTTTAGGTGCCAAGTTGTTCTGTTGCCATGGAGAGATGAAGGCTTTCTGTGCTTTTTTGTGTAATCACCTCACACTTTCAAAAGCCAATCCTCCATTGTGATTACCCTCTAGCAGCCTAACAGGAGGAACATTTTGCAGACTAGGAGATAAATGTACCCAAACACCTGTTGCTAAGTGCACTGCGGGGGAGCTAGAAACATTTTCCGAAGCAAAGGAAATGGGCTCAGTGAACACAGGAATCTTGGGGGGGGGGAGTTGGAAGCAGAGAGATTGAGTGCTCACCAACTGGTGATTTTTGCGTTCAGCAGTTGGCCAGCTGACCAGAAATTGGCTTGAAGTCGCTGCCTGCAAGCTTCAAACATTCGACTCTATTGAGAATGTATTAAAAGCATTTTTGATCTGCAGATGATGAGCATTACATGGAGAAATCACAGGTTGGTGTTGAAGTGTGTAAAGAATTATTTTTACCCAGAACGGCTGATGGTGTGACAGAGCTCAGTGATTCGGTGTCCCCCCCCTCCTCCCACTTTGCAATCTTTGTACAATTCACAGAGATAGTGGAAGGATAGACTCCTTGTAATGTGGAGGGGGGGAACCTGTACCCCCTCCCTTCCCCATGCCTTTTAAACAGCCCCTCCTTCCCGCAGTGATGGAGCCAACAAGATCTAAGGCAGAATTTATAGTCCAGCTGAAAGACACAGAAGGGGGGGGGGGCGTTTTTTCTTCCTGTATGTTTGAGCTGACTGAAATAAAAGTGGTTGCATTTCAGTTTGGTATGTGGGGTATTCCTGCCCCTAGAAACCTACAAATCTCTTGGGGCAAAAAGATGCAGAGGCTGTTCATAGAGGGATCCTGGTTCTGTCTGTATTTCCTTGGCTTGCCTAAAGGACTTATTTGCATGTCTAATGGTTAGGCTAGTATTCTGTGAGTTTCCTCATTTCCCTCCATTATTTCTTCCTCTTGTCTGATTCTCAGGTGTGCTATTTGAGGATCAGCCTGACTTGATATCTATCTATCTATCTATCTATCTATCTATCTATCTATCTATCTATCTATCTCTCCCCCCCCCCCAATGGAGGACAACCACATGACAGGCACTTTGGTAGCCCTTGATTTACAACCATTCATTTAGTGACCGTTCAATGTTACAAAGATTCTAAGAAAAGTGATTTACAATTGGTTCTTGCAATTATGTCCAAGCAAAGTCAATGGATGAAGCCAGATTCACTTAACAACTGATTTATTTAATTGCAATGATTCACTTAACAACTGCGGCAAAAAAGGTCATACAATCAGGTGTGACTCACTTAATCACCACCTTGTGGTGGTGTTGTTTTCTTTTTACAACCCTGTAATCCCTTTTATCAGGATGGAGTTAGGGCGACTGAATGGAGCTGAGAATTTACTGGCAGGATGCCCTTCCTGACACCTTGTTTAGCAAAGTCCACCACCTTGTTTAGCAAATGAAATTCTGGCCCAATTCTGTTCATAAGTTGAGGACTACCTTTAAAGCTTTATCTCCCTGCACAAGAACCAACCTCAAGAATGCCTCCTTTCTGCTCTGTAAAACTATCCCCAACCACCATCTTCCTTTCGAATCTAGATAGCTGCCATTTATACCTGGGAAGCTTCTAGAACAGATTATAAAGCCATTGACTTGCAAACACTATGAAGAAATTCTTGTCAAACTAAATGTATGTCCTGTTTTCATTGGATAGATTCCTGATCAGATTGTGTGAATATAATATATCCTGACTTCACTAAAGCATTTGACAAAATTCCTCATGACATTCTGGACCACTTTGATTCTTCACAAAGCACTCTGAAGCAGCATGTAATCATCCTGGGTTCTGCCCACCTTGAAATGCAGAGAACATGATGACCCAATCAATAGTCACCCTCTCTTTCCACATCTGACAAAGAGGAGAGACCAAGATGACATCCAGTTAGAGTTCTGGTTCCTGTGTAACCACCACTCATGGAGTAAAAAAAATCTGCTCAACTCTGTCCACCCAAAAAAGAAATAAAGAGCTAGTCACACTTTTTGCAGGACATTAAAACCTGTGTGCTACAATGGGAAGTTATACAAGGCAGATAAAAACACTGTAAACTTGCAAAAGCTTCCTGGCTACCTTGCTACTATTCTTCCATTGCATTTAGAAAGCTCCTGTTGGTTGTGAAGATGAGATGCTAGGATTGAGCTGGTTTTGCACTTTTCCCAATCATTGGGTCCATGCAGTGGTGGGATTCAAATATGTGAACAACCGGTTCTCTGTGTGGATGCTGCTTCCGGAAGTCTATTCTGGGCCTGGGCAACAAAAAATTAGCTATCGGTTCTGCCGAAGTGGTGCGAACCGGCTGAATCCCACAACTGGGTCCATGTCTACACAGTGTATAGGACTGCTGGGGGAAGATAGGGTTTTAACAATAAAAAGAATGCTCTGAACCTCACAAGAGGGAGAATAAATGTTGGCTGGAGGCTTGGAGCCAGAGTAAAGCACATGTTTGTGAGACACATGTTTGTGTCAGTGGAGAAACTGGCAAGGTTTACAAGATCTGCAGAACCTTAGCAATTTAAACAAAAACCCAAACTGTAGCCTTTAATGTGGTTTTCAGTAAATCAGAGCAGAGCTGGAAATAAATCACCTCAACTCCCCAAAACCAATGAGATTGTGAGGCCTGGCAACATCCCAAAATAGTCCAAAGTCCTGCTAATGGGAAAGGGAGGAAATGGGAAGAGAGACAGAAAAGTTTCTCAACATCTTCTCCCCTTTTCTCACATACCATTCAATCAGGATTTTTAACAATTACCAAACTTTAGGTGCTAAAGTTTTGGAATTGTTTGGCTGGGTTTCAAAAAGAAAATATACTGGTAGTATCTGACTTTTTGTAGCCAATCACTAAGTTTTAAGTAAAAGAATAATAGAACAAATGTGGTTTGGTTCTTAAACTTTCTATTCACAGTTTGTATTCACTAGATTGTATAGTATTGTGTGCAGAGATTGTTTGAATGGGATCTGGCCATGCTTGTTTAAATGAAATGTGTGTGTGCCAGTAAGTTGAAATAGGAAGTAGTTCCTGAAGTCAGGAAAGTCCTTATTCACTTCAGTCTCTCAGTGGTAGCAATTGTCCCCAAGGATGGACAATTGGCAATCCCCCATTTAGTAAGCAGAAGATTACCAGTCCTTTGGTAACAGGGATAAGCCCAGAGAACATGAAATAAATCAGTGGGAAGAAGATCATCAATTCCTTTGGGATTACAGATTCCTTCAAGGGCAGACAATTAATGGTTCCAGGCAGAAGAGGGCAGAAACTGTCAATTGCCAAGAAGATGTTTGGAGAGAAAGGGATGCAAAGAGATTCTCCCTTGCTAGCTGTTTTTTTTTTAAAAAAAAAAAAAAACACTGAAAGAATGGTCCTCTACGGTTCCAAATGAAGGGTGCTGCAGGGTTTGGCTCAAGGCCTCTTAATGCTTGTGAAATTCAGATGTTGAGAGTTAGGTAGGGAACACAGTCCTCTAAAATAGACTATATTTTCAAAATGATCCGGATAACTAATAGAAGAGGATTGAAATAGCCAGGGGAATATTTTATGATGAGTGCAAGAGAAAAAGAAATGAAATGCATAGGTGTTGAGATAGGATGGAAGACCTATTTGACTTGATAATGGTGACAGGCAGACTGCTTTAGGAAGAATTCAGCCAAAACTGGAATAGATTCAGAGAAGAACAGGAAGGATAATTAGGGGACTGGAAATTCCACTGGACACTGGGTCTGTGTAGCTTGGGGAGGCAAGACCATAGAGCAGTGGTTCTCAACCTTTTTAATGCCGCGACCCCCAACTGGTCGTAAGTCGAGGACTACTCAACCGGTCGTAAGTCGAGGACTACTCAACTGGTGCAGCACCGTTTGCAGAATGGGACTTTTGGCGGGCTCAGCAGGGCAGAGACAGCCTGGACAATTCCTATTGGCTTTTGAAAGCCAATAGAATTAGACTCTATTCAAGAGAGTCTATTCTATTGGCTTTCAAAAGCCAATAGAATAAAAGGGAGTAGCACAGCTAAGGAAAAGGGGGAAAAAATGGCGGACTGCGTTGATTGGTGACCCCCGTGAAATGGTCGTTCGACCCCAAATGGGGTCCCGACCCACAGGTTGAGAACCACTGCCATAGAGGGAGGATATGGTGGCATTTATCAAGTACCATAAGGGGGGGTCACATAAGAGAAGGTTGTGGCATTCCAGAGCAGAAGGCACCAATTAATTTCAGGGCTGCTGAGTATTAGGAAAAACTGGCTAACTATGAGAAGAATCTGACAATAGACCCAAGGAGGTAAGGGGCTTCCCTTCACTGCAGCTCGCATACAGATTTCTTAGCATGCTTTAATCTAGCATCCTGCACTGAGCAGGGAGATTCACTCCGTGGCCTCCATGGCATTTTCCTTCTATTGGATTCTATAAATACTTGGACTGCACATTTCCAGCATGTCTTGAGGAGCAGTTTTTCTCAGACGTGAAAGGACCATTTAAAAAAAAAAAAAACCTCCTTCCTTGGATTTCTCTGCCTTAAGCCTATGACTGGAAATTCTATCTTTGGGTCACCAGATTTTGGAGCTGTTATGTGACCCGGGAGCAGCTTCATGAAATAATTTCATACTTAAGTCTGTCTGTAAGATTTGCTTTGTTTAATAATACACAAGCAAGCATAGAAGCAGAGACCCCCTACAGCAGGCACAGAGCAGTTGCCTAGCAATTAATCTGTGTACCACCTGAAGGCAATACAGTAGTCCCAGGCCAACTAGCTCCGGTTGAAATTGTCAGCAATTCTTTTCCTTGACCTCTTTCCCATTCTAAACTGCTGATTCTGTAGGTACATATGTACAGTATGTTTTAGAATGGGACCCTGAAACCCTGCAGGTAAATTGTCCATTCAGAAATATCCATTGTCCCTTTGCATGAGTCATTAAGGATCTGATGCCAGATCTCCAATCAGGCAATTACTTTGCACAGAAGCAGCAGTAGGCCCAAACTCAGTAATTAAGTGGCCAGCCTTACAACACAATGTACACAAAATGCAATTCAGTGGTGAGAAAATTAAAGTTGTACACTTAGGCAAGAAAAACCAAATGTACAGATATAGAACAGGTGGTAAAACAGTAAAAACTGTGAGAGGGATCTTGGATTCCTAGTGGGCAATCACTTAAATATGAGTGTGCTGCAGCTGGTAAAAAAAAGCCAACTCAGTCCTAGACTGTATTGACAGAGGGATAGAATCAAGAGCACGTGAAGTGTTAGTACCACTTTATAATGCCTTGGCAAGACCAAACTTGGAATACTGCATCCAGTTTTGGTCACTACAACACAAAAAAGATGCTGAGACTCAGAAAGAGTGCAGAGAAGAGCAACCAAGATGATTAGAGGTTTGGAGGCTAAAGCATATGTTGAATGGTTGCAGGAACTGGGAGTGTCTACTCTAGCAAAAAGAAGGACTAGGGGTGATATGATTGCAGTCTTCCAATATTTGATGGGCTGTCACACAGAAGAGGGGGATAACCTATTTTCCAAAGCACCTGAGGGCAGGACAAAAAGTAATGGATGGAGAGTTATCAAGGAGAGAAGCAACCTAGAACTAAGGATAAATGTCCTGACAGTGAGAACATTCAATCAGTGGAATGGCTTGCCTCCAGAAGTTGCGGGTGCTCCATTCCTGGAGGATTTTAAGAAGAGATTTGTGCAAAATGTTTAGGATCTCCTGCAGGTAGTTGGACTAGAAAACCTCCAAGGGCCCTTCAAACTCTGTTATTCTGTATTCTGTACAACAGTAATACTTTGCAAAGGTAAGCACCAAATTGGATGCTGGGAAAAATGTATAGGAAATGGCTGATCCTGAAATGTAGAGTAGTGTTTCTCAAGCTGACCCAGACTATGGATCATTAAATAAATGTTCTGAGGAGGCAGAGTTCTTTTAATTAAAAAGAAATGTGTATTTGCATCTTGAAGAGTGGGGGAGTTCATGCTTTTGGGAAAATAAGGTAATGATTTTATCTGCATTTATGTATGCCTTTCTGACCTCTCCATTCTAAAAGATGTTTTTCAATTAAACTATCTGTCAAAAATCTAACCCAAAATTATGCATTTATCACTTGGATTATTTTACGTACTGTATATAAAAACAGCAATGGTTCAGGGGTCAAGAATATTATTGGTCAAGGATATTTGTCGATAGAATCTCAAAACATTAAGAACCTGAAATCCCTTCCTTTTGTGCTTTTCTTTTCTGTAATACATGTAGTTGTATTTGAATACAGCAGCTGTGCTCAAAACCAGTTCATTATTATTTTTACTGATCTCAGTCATTCTATTGCTAGTTCTATTATCACAAAGAGTGCTTCAATGAATAATAAATTCAATCACTGATCCATTTTGACAAACTACCTGACTGGTGTTGATTGCTGAGCCCCAAAGCTAAGGCAGGAAGCAGGCTTTAGTCTGCCAGCTGACTGGCACAAAGTGCTGGAGTCTACCTGAATGAACTATCAAGGGTCTGTAGACCACGGATTGAGAATCCCTGACTTAAAGGAGTAAAGGAAACTTTCAGGCATGTTGAAAAAACAGAATTGGAATATTACATTTGTTACTTGTTTGCTTGGTTCAAAAGCAGCAAATCCTCATTAATTTAAAGAATGCAAAAATACCACAAAAGTATGAACAAAAAACAATTGCAACAGACTTCACAGAAGGGGAATGAAGGATGACTTATAATAAAGCCTGTTATGCTTTATTTACACCCACCCTTTTTCATATGTTTGGATCATTTGTAGTTTATCCAATATCCATTCAGTAAAGCCCCAGGGTATGCTTCAGGTGTGAGAAGATTTGCCTCCTTTTGGTGCAGCAGCTGAAAACTTTTTTTCATGGTTCCCAGTGTATTAGTCTCCAAAGACAATAGATGTAGGGGCTGTTCTCTCTGTCGTGAGAACTGTCACATCACCCTGCAAAATTCTGAATAATCACCAGATAGCAGCAAAGAGCCAGAGAAAATCTGTTTCTGCCTTCTAGTGGCTGTTTAAAATTTTGTGATGGTTCAGCATTTTGCATCTCTGGTTTGGTAGCCCAGCTACCATTCTCATCTCTTATTTCCAGGCATTAGAGCAAGAAGACGGGAAGAGGGGCGTTTGCTTGCACAGTCTCTGAACACTTTTGATTCAAAATATAGAACCACAGAAGAAACCTGCTTCCACGTTCCCTCTGTCTCCCACTGTAATACATGAAGAGCGATAATTGGACAGGACTGAAGGCCAGTCCAAGGACTGAAGGCCAGTCCAGTATAGCTGCTCTAACTGTTCATATTTTGTAATTGTTCAAGGAAACACTATTAAACGCTATTAAACAGAGAAAAACGAGGTAAACCTTCTATTTCAAATGGATCATTTGCCTGCTGGGTTCCACTTCTTGCAAAGAGAGAAAGCCATGTAACATAAAAAGACTTCTGAACAATATTTTTAAAAATGCTCCTTCCTCTCCCCCCCCATTCAAAAGTAATAAATGTGATTTTTGGACAAGAAATAACCCAAATAACTCTAGGCGTAATTATTTGAAGACTTATATAAAAACGTCAAGTCAATTTTATTATTTGATATTGCCTGTAAAGTTCCAGCTCTGGTGTATTTTTCTGTGCAGGTCATTAGTTTTTGTCTCCTCTCGGTAGGATTTCTATCCAGCTGATCTGCAAATGATCAATAGGCTCCCATACTGAGCTACAATCAGTGTTCTGTCTCCTTTTTGCTTCTGCAGAAAAAGACCTCTCTAACACTTCTTAAATTTTTCATTAATGAGATCAATAATATCAGAGTTCTATTTCTGTCTGTCCTCCACTCCGCCAAGTCTGTGTGAACCTGCTGGTCTCTTTACAACCCTAGGGTCAAGGGGATCTTTTTCTCTTCTGTATTAGAATTACCCCTTTGGATATGACCGCAAGACTCTTTCCTTCCTTTTCTATATACCTCATAGGTCACCAGTTTACACGTCTTTCCCTCCCAAGTTTTAAATCACTTTTATGCATAGGTAGTAAATCTCTCAGCTAATCCTCCCAAGATTATAAAACTGGATTTGAATCCAGAGAGATGATCATATATAAGTGAAAATCCTGACTCAGCGTCATTTCTAATATGTCTACGTTAAAAACAAATTTCAGAAAAGGCCATGTCAGTTTAAATTCAATCTCACCAACTAAACATGTTTTATGTCACCTAAAATACAGCTTTCTAATTCATCTTGACTTGCACCTAATTCTGGGGATTTTTCTGAAGTGCCTGCTCTTCTAAGCAATATTCATTAGTGTTTCTATATTCTTGTTCTTCTTTAAAGTAGCGTCCTAGTACTTTTCTTCAGAATAGCAGTCGTTATAACATAATGGCAAATGAGAAAATCCAAGAGTTAAAACTAATCTCTGCCACAAACTCACTATAGAGCCGTTGGCAAAATATTCTCAATCTCTTTCCTTCCATCTGCAATATGGGATAATAACAGCCATCTTACAGGTAGGACTAACATCAAGATAATGTATGTGAAATATGTTGATGCCCTGTTAGTTTGTTTATAGAATTTATATATTGAGCTTCAAGAGTATTACCTTTAGTACAACTACCATTACCATGTTTCCCCGAAAATAAAACCGGGTCTTTTTTTTTTTTGCCTCCAAAAGAGGCAACAGGCCTTATTTTCGGGGGATGTCTTTTATATTCACCTCCGGCACTGCCCAGCCAGTCTACTTCTTCTGGGGCTGAAGGAGCAGCTTCATTTTGCAGCTGCATTCCGGCCTGCATTTTGCATCAGGCCTTTCCAGAAAGCCTCTGCATCCAAGTACTGAGCTATGGATTCAATCTATAGCTCAGTTCTTGGCTGCAGTGGCCTTCTGGAAAGGCCTGTGACTGAGAAATGCAGGCCTGGCTGCAGAAGACACCGCAGAAGAAGTGGGCCAGCGTGAAGAGGACTGGCTACAAGGGCTCATAGGGCAGATCCACACACCTCATCCCCGCCCTAGCTTGATTTTTAGGTGTGTGCCTCGCCCCAAAACTAGGGCTTATTTTGGGGGTAGGGCTTATTATTAGGCCCACCTCCCAAAATCAAGCTAGGGCTTATTTTCAGGGTAGGCCTTACTTTCAGGAAACATGGTACTAGTGCTACCGAGAGTGTTATGTCCCGAGCCTTGGAAACGGCTCGGGCGTTTGCAGGCAGTCCCGGGCAGGTGCAAAGCTGTCCGGGACCAGACAGGCTGTCGCCAGCGCCGTGCGCATGCGCGGGTGCTGGCGCGGGAAAAGTATCGCATTTACCCGGGAAATGTCTATATAAGAAGTTGGGAGGTTTTGGGAGCTGCTGAAGCCATCTACTTGTAAGCTGAACGCAGAATAAAGAAAACTGAGAACTTCAACTGCTTCTCGTGTCTGTTTCCCGCCACAGACTCAACACTGGCGACGAGGATGGGATCGCCTTACACCGCCTGGAAAGGAAGAAGTGTAAGCTTACCCAAGTGAGTCCTGAGCGGCGGAACGGCGTCGACTCGGCAGCTACCCGCCAATCCAGTGCGCATTCGGGGGTAGGCTGGCTGATAGACCCGTCTCCTGAAGATGGCAAAAATCGGAAGGCTTTCGGAATTCGACGTCTCACATCCAGAGCGGTGGGAGTCATACGTAGCCAGGGTGGAGAACTACTTCAAGGCAAACCAAGTGAGGGAAGAGAGCTTGAAGGCTGCCACCCTGCTTTGTGTTTGCGGCCAAGACGCCTTCGACATCGCAGAAAACCTTGCAGCACCTGTTCCAGTAGAGTCTGTAAGCTACGCAGATCTGAAGAAGCTACTGAAGGAGCACTTCCACCCCAAGATGTCCGTCATCGCATGGCGCCACACCTTCGAGCAGAGGGATCAACGGCCCGGTGAGTCGGCCAAAGAATTCATCGCCGCATTACGGAAGGCCGCCAAGCACTGCGAGTTCAAAGACCTCGAAGAACGACTGAGGGACCGATTCGTGTGCGGGTTAAGGCATCGAGATCTACAACAGAGACTTTTCGCTAAAGAAGAATTGTCCTACCAAGATGCCTTAAGGGAAGTCACCGCAGAAGAAGCAGCAGGCGGCGCTGTCAAGAACATGCGGCCGATCAGAAACAGTCCAGAGGTTGCATCCGTGCACCAGGAAGACGTCCAAAGAAACTCCGAGGAGGATCCGGACGAGGAAGTCGACCGTCTCCACCCCACGAAGGAAGAAAAACAGAAGGGAAGCTCTTCAGCTCCGCTCAAGTGCATCGGCTGTGGAGGTCGCCACAGGAGAACCGACTGCAAGTTCCGCTCCGCTACCTGCCGGGCATGCGGCAAACAAGGACACATTGCAGCTGTGTGTCTGGGCCGACGAAAGGTACAACCTCAGGAAGAACTGCGCCTGAAAGGTACCAGATTCCCCAGCCAGAATAGGGTAGGGTTTTGCGCTTCGCGAAGAAGCATCCTTAGGACAGGCACACACAAGCCCATTAAGAAAAAGCTGTCACTCAAGGTGAAGCTACAAGGGGTTCCATTATCTATGGAACTAGACACAGGGTCTGCCTTTTCAATTATCTCCTTGCATACATTTAGGAAGATTTGTTCCGGTAGTGGAACTCAGGCCAAGTTAAGGCCTTCTGACATTGTGTTAATAGATTTTCAAAATTCAAGAGTGTGTGTTAAGGGGGAGGCCACCCTTAACGTGCAATACAAGAGTTTTGAAGGTCCACTAGACTTATTAGTAGTAGGGGGTGAACGAACGAGTCTCATAGGACTCGATTGGTTTGAGGCCCTGGGGATACACGTCACAGGACTCAACAGCTTACAAACACTCGACCTACAGGAAGTCTGCAAAGAATTTGCAGATGTTTTCAGCCCCCAGCTGGGCACATTCAAAGGACCCCCTGTGTCCTTAAAGCTAGACCCCACTGTCACTCCCATTAGAATTAAAGCAAGAAGGGTCCCTTTTGCTTTAAAGAGTAAAATTGACACTGAGTTAGAAAACTGATCCAACAGGGAATCCTAGAACCTGTTGATTCCAGTCCTTGGGAGACCCCCATTGTCACGCCTCTAAAGGCAAATGGGGACATTCGCATTTGTGCTGACTACAAATGCACTCTGAATAAGGCATTGCAGCAACATGCCTATCCTGTTCCTGTGGTCAGTCATATTCTGGCCTCCCTCAAGGGGGGGCGCGTTTTTGCAAAGCTTGACCTAGCTCAAGCGTATCAACAGCTGCCTGTTGATGATGATGCTGCTATAGCTCAGACTATTGTGACCCACAGGGGAGCCTTTAAGGTAAAAAGGCTGCAGTTTGGAGTGAATGTCGCTCCTGGGATTTTCCAAAGCGTAATGGAAAACACACTACGGGGCATACCGGGGGGTTGCCCCTACTTTGATGATGTCTTAATTGCAGGAGACTCCACACACATTCTAGCTGAAAGGCTAAGAGCTGTTCTGTTAAGATTCAGGAAATCAGGCCTCAAGCTCAAAAAAGACAAATGCAAGATTGGGGTGCCTTCTACTGAATTTCTGGGGTTCAAAATTGATGCTGCTGGGATTCACCCTGCTGAATCCAAACTGACTGCTATTTTAGAAGCACCTAGGCCAAAGTCCAAGGCCGAACTTCAGGCCTTCCTGGGCCTCCTGAATTTCTACAATTCTTTTCTTCCACAAAAAGCTAGTGTAGCTGAGCCTCTTCACAGGCTACTAGACAAGCAAGCAGTGTGGCAGTGGTCACAAACGCATGAGGGTTGTTTTAACAAAGTCAAGGCTTTGCTCACTTCTAACAGTGTACTTGCACATTTCAACGAGTCTCTTCCTGTGTGCATCGCTTGTGATGCGTCCCCTTACGGGGTTGGAGCTGTCCTGAGCCACCTCAGGTCTGATGGAACTCAGGTTCCTGTTGCATATTACTCCAGAACATTGTCTTCTGCTGAGCGCAACTACGCTCAATAGACAGGGAGGCTCTGGCTGTTGTTGCTGGAATTAAAAAATTCCATGACTTTCTATATGGCAGGCACTTCACGGTCTTCACTGACCATAAGCCTCTGCTGGGACTGTTTACCACACGTAAGCAGACTCCCCAAATCATTTCCCCTAGAATGCTTAGGTGGTCTATCTTTTTGTCTGCATATGATTTTTCCTTACTCCACAAGCCTGGAAAAGAAATGGGCCATGCTGATGGCCTCAGTAGATTGCCTCTGCCAGTAGTAGAAGCTGACCCTGCGCCAGCTGTCAACATTCTATCAATCCAAGCCTTGCCCGAGCTCCCTCTTAGTGCCAGGGATGTTGCCGCTGAATCAGGTACAGATCACACACTTTCACGTGTCCGTTCCTGGGTTTTGTCCGGTTGGCCTGAGCACTGCCCTAGTCCTGAGTTTCAGAGTTTCTGGTCCAAAAGGAACGAGCTGTCCCTTTCTCAGGGTTGTCTGCTTTGGGGAAACAGAGTTGTCATTCCCACCTCAATGAGGACTAGGGTCTTAGAATCCCTCCACGAGGGTCATCCTGGCATTGTTCGTATGAAGGCCCTTGCGCGCAGCCACTTGTGGTGGCCTGGTTTAGATAAAGATATTGAGGCTAAGGTGCATGCATGCCACCTGTGCCAACGATCTCGCCCAGAGATGCCCCAAGCTCCCGTGCATAGATGGGAGGAAACACAGTCCCCATGGTCTAGGGTGCACATTGACTACGCTGGGCCCTTTCAGGGCCAGTTCTTCTTGGTCCTTGTTGACAGCCATTCAAAATGGCTTGAGGTTGTACCTGTCTCATCCACCACCACTGCAAAGACTATTCAGGTACTGAGGGGGATTTTTGCTGCACACGGGCTGCCAGATGTCATTGTGTCCGACAACGGCCCTCAATTCACTTCCTCCGAATTCCAAGCTTTCTTACAGGCTAACATGATTCGTCATGCCACGTCTGCACCCTTCCACCCGTCCACCAACGGTATGGCTGAATGTATGGTGCGCATCACAAAGGACGCATTGAAAAGACTCACCTACGGGGACTGGCATCACAGGTTGGCTGACTTTCTCCTTTCTTATCGCACCACACCGTCCACTTCTACAGGGAGAAGCCCAGCTGAACTTCGTTGGGGGCGTCAACTTACTACTAAACTTGACCGGTTGCATCCGGACAGACTGCCTTCATCTACCTCACATCCTAGGGCACCTAGACAACTACTTGTGGGTGCCCCGGTTTGGGCTCGCAATTACGGGCCTGGTCATACATGGGTCCCCGCTTCTATTTCCAGGGTCACAGGTCCTCTCTCCTACGAGGTAGCCCTGGACAACGGTCGTGTCCTGCGTCGGCACATCGACCAACTCCGCCCTCGGCGGGACTTTTCAGATGAGACTCCTGGGTCTTTTCCAGGGGGGGAGGGGGACCCTTTGGAGCAAAGGGAAGGGCACGAGCTGCTGCCCATCTCCACTGATGGAGCTACAAACGGCCCATCCCAGGGTTCCGCGAGAGCTCCGAACAAGAATTCTACGAGCCTACCTAATTACCAGGCATCCACGCCTACTCCAGCCAGGGAGTCACCCCGGGGGCATACTCACTTTCCACACACATCACACAGCACTCCAGTCACGGAGGATACCCGGGGGCATCCCAACAAATCATTCCCCGCAAGAGAGCTGGCACACAATTCCCAAGGTTGGCCTGACCTTACCCCAAATCCTACAGGGGGTCAAACATACAGGGAGGTGGTCGAGGAACCAAGTCCCGACTACAACACCTCTAGCCCAAATCAGGGAGTAACTGAGTTTTGGGAAAGTACAGAAACCCACACAAGCCCGGACACAGAACGGGGTTCAGGGAATGGACAGCCTCCTGACAGGTCTTGGATGGACCTAGGAGGTTCAACAGAGACGCCCAGCAGTGGCTATCACTTCAAGGGGCCCGAGGGTCTACAGCTAGGCAGGTCAACCAGGTCACAAAGTGACAGAAGCCCTGGCCTGACGAGCCCGGTGGGCGAGCAAGCAGGCCAGGCAGCGGGGCACAGTCCTTGGAAGGCACCAAGGCAAAATAAGGAGAACAGGCTCACATCTCCCTCCAGTCAGGGAACTCATGCTAGTAACCCAGAGCTGAGAAGGTCACAGAGAGCAAAGAAGTCTCCTAAATACTTAGAGGATTACATAACATTGCTGGCTAAACAAAAGCCAGGTAACGATAGGAGCACTGAGAAGCAGAACACTGCATAAAATAAATGATTATATGTTGGTAGTAGTTTTAGCCCGGGGGAAAGGGGTGTTATGTCCCGAGCCTTGCAAACGGCTCGGGCGTTTGCAGGCAGTCCCGGGCAGGTGCAAAGCTGCCCGGGACCAGACAGGCTGTCGCCAGCGCCGTGCGCATGCGCGGGTGCTGGCGCGGGAAAAGTATCGCATTTACCCGGGAAATGTCTATATAAGAAGTTGGGAGGTTTTGGGAGCTGCTGAAGCCATCTACTTGTAAGCTGAACGCAGAATAAAGAAAACTGAGAACTTCAACTGCTTCTCGTGTCTGTTTCCCGCCACGGACTCAACAGAGAGTTTCATTTTTTTTAACAGTCAACTACTCTTATTTCATTTTCTCCACATTAGAAAGACAAATCTACACATCTGCACCCATCACTTGATGAGTCAATCAATGTAAAATGGCCACTGCAAGCTAAAGAAAGACTGGTGAGCTTTCCTCTTACTTCAACTGTGATATTTTTCCGGAGATGTCCATCCATAGATGAGGGGAGTGTCAACTCAGCAAAGACAATAGTTTTAACTCATGTTGCATGCATGAACAAAGAGAAGGGGCTTCAGTCACAGTTCCGTGGCTGACAGCTAGCCTGTTTTGACTTCTTCACATTGACATTGCTCTTAACAAACCGTGAAAAACTTTTAAGACTTTTCCTCATCTTCAGTTTCCAGCAGCTGACAAGCATCCAAAAACTGGACAAGACACCACTGCAGATATCACCATACTGAGAAAATACTAATTGGAAAATTAGAAAATAGGGATGGATAAATAAGCCAAGATCTTCTTCAAATTGTTGACTTGACTCCTAGGGCTAATTTGGAGTCAGTTTGATCAGATGTGACCATTTGAAAATCCATTTTATTTCAATGCCGGTGCATGTATGCAAAAATCCAAACAATCTTCAAGTGGATCCAGACGGATTTAACTTGATTCAAGTGAGAAAACTGATTCAGTAAATAGGGAAGACTGAGCTGAATTGCCATCAGATTGTCAAACTGAAGTTTTACAGCTCTAGAAAATATTGTAAACTTCCTAGTTCCAAAAAAACCCCTCCCCTCTTCATTATTGAAAATAATTGGCATGACATAACACAACATGTAGTTGATATAATTGTGTTTAATTCTTACACTTGTAAGAAAAAGTCTCCAGTCAAGAGTCTCCTGTTATTAGTCAAAAAATAAAACAAGGAAATAATTGTCTAATGCTACTAGATCTGGGCTGCAATAATCTAGATAATTGTTAAATGGCAGTAAAGCAATAGAGAAAACTCTAACTCTTTGTTATTATGTCCTGGCTGTCTGTATTTTACAGTTTTATAGTCCAGAATTGTAAGCCCCTCTGTAGCCTATTTCAGAAGTTATGGTAACTCCACTTCATGCTCAAACTTTAAAATTTCCAGATGGAACAATAACTTCAGAAGTAAATTGAAGCAAAGCAGAAGACACTGATTGCTTTTACGTTACAGCAAAACCTATCATCTGATAGGTACAGATTTATTTTCCTCTGCAGGGAAGAGACGCATATCTAATTAACTATGGGTGAAGGGCTTGCTCTGAAATAAACAAGGAAAATGGTTTCATAAATCAATTACAATAACCCTTTAAGCATAAGGATCCACCATACCTTGAGGTGATTATTTGCTTTCTGCATTGAAGGATGAGGTGACTTATACTCAAAAGAAAGTAAGAAGGTGGGGGTATTGTTTCAGCATTCAATATGATAACAATGAAAGAGTTATATATGTTATTGAAAGAGTGATAAACTTTGAGATTAATGTTTATAATCATGACACATTGCTATACACACAATCTTACCGACTGTTCTTGAACTTGTTTTAGATGAAGAAGGCCGTTACCACCCCCCTCTCTCTTTCTCATCTATGGATATCTATGTCAGTTCTGTACAATATCTTACCTCTTCCTAAAAGTTGTTGCACTCTTTTGGCAGAGAGCTCTGATGTCATTCCTGGGATCTGTTGAAGCCATTCTCCCAGGTTAGGAGTCATAGCCCCAAGTGCTTCTATTGAGACCACTTTGACATTTACTTTTCTATCCTCTCTAGTTCCTCCTTCAGGCCCTGGTACTTCTCCAGCTTCTTATAGCCTTCTTCCTGGTGTTGCTATCATTTGGCACCATCCCTCTGTTAAAGTACTGAAGCTTGCAGATGATACAACAGTGATTCATCTCATTCAAGATGATGACGAATCTGCATACAGACAGGAAGTTGAAGAACTGGCCCTGTAGTGCAGTTGGAACAATCTTGAACTGAACACACTCAAAACTGTGGAAATGATAGTAGATTTTAGTTTACTTTCTAAGTTATATAATACCTCAGGACTTTAAAATAGACACCTAACACCAAAAACATCATCAAAAACTACAACAAAGAATGTTCTTCCTGAGACAACTCAGAAAGCTCAGACTGCCTAAGGAGCTGCTCTACAGTTCTACGAAGGAATTATTGAGTCTGTCATTTGCATCTCTATAAATGTCTGGTTTGGCACAGCAACCAAACAAGACAGATACAGACTTCACCGGATAGTTAAGATTGCAGAAAAAATAATTGCAACCAGCCTGCCTTCCATTGAGGACCTGCATACTGCATGAGCCAGAAAGAGGGCTGTGAAAATATCTACAGACCCCTCACATCCTGGACATAAATTGTCTTCCCTAAAGACGATGCTATAAGGCAGTGATGGTGAACTTATGGCATGGGTGCCAGAGGAGGCATTCAGAGCCTTCTCTGTGGGCACGCCTGCCGTCGCCCCAGCCCCGCCACCCCCCATGGCCCCCTCCTCAACAGCAGCCCCCCTGAGGAGAGTCGCCCCCGGGTGCAGCCTGTGTAGGATAGTGCAGCCAAGGACATGGCAGACAGGCAGCGGGGACAAGACTCCACCCTCACGCCCCATTGCATACAGATGATGCTGCGGGGCACAGACAGACGGCGTGGCTGCCATGACGCTGCTGGGCCACCTGGGCGATCTGCTGTGGCGGGCCGTGGAGGTGGTGGGTGGGACGTAGGGATGGGGCAGGGGCGAGGCTATAAGGCATTGCATGCCAAAACAACCAGACCCAAAGACAGTTTTCCCCCCAAGCTATCACTCTGCTAAACAACTTAATTCCCACAACACTGTCTTATGCCCTAGGATGTCAAACCACCTAATAGGTCTGTATTACTATTACTATTATCCCTTTCATCTTTCCTATTAGCTAGTTCCTTAACTTCTTATGACTATAATTTTGTTGTTTGTATCTCATTATTTATGTTGATTGCTTTTATTATGATTTATATTGGTTATTTAGTATCCTATGACTATCACTAAGTGTTATACCTTATACAGGTAGTCCTCAAGTTACGAATGGAGCCTGCCCAGTCCATTCGTAACTTGAGGATTCGTAGGAGTGAATCTCGTACCTTGAACAAGAACACTCCCTGCTTTCACCCACGCATTAGCTAATCGAATGCATGGTTCGTTAATTGCACATGAGGTATCTCAGGGTGAGGAAGGCCATGGGGGGACCTAGTGATGGAACAGGCCCCCAAGACCTCCCCATCCCACTAATATACCTCATGCTTCCCCCCTCCCTTCCTGCCACACCGGACTCACCTTGCAAAGATCTGTCTCCTCTCTGCCATTGTTTCTTTGCCTTTGAGGGAGAGGAGAGTAGATGGAAGCTCCTGAGTGTCGTAATATCACATGGGTTCAAGCACTCATCCTTTTTTACAGATGAAGTTTCCAGTCTCCGTTAGGTCTCTGTCCTGGCAAAAAGTGTTTCAGCACCTATGGGACACTTGGAAATGGCACAAATAGCTCCATTTCCAAGCACCCCATAGGCACTTCAAACATTTTTTGGCTGGACAGAGACTGGAAGCTTCGCCTGAATGCAAATGGAGCGCTTGGAAACAGAGCGAATCTTCCAGTATCCATCAAGGCTCCTTCCGGGCAAAAGGTGTTCCAGCAGTGGCAGAAATAAGTTGGGGGGGGGAGCAGGAGACAGGCACAGCAAACACTTTTCCTGCCGAGAATGAAAGTTTCTGAGATCTGTAATCTCACGAGAGTTCAGGCACCCATTCTCTGCAAAAGAGGATGGGTGCCTGAACTTGCACGATATTACAGCACCCAGGAGCTTCCATCAACTCTCCTCTCCCTCAAAGGCAAAGAAACAGCAGCAGAGAGGAGACAGTTCTTTGCAAGGAACGTGAGTCTGGCGCAGAGGGGGAAGCAGTTATGGGGAGCTGGGGGGGGCAGAATAGGGTGAATGTTGCAAGGCCTCTGCAGTTGTTTGTAAGGGTGAACAACTGCCGTGGTGCTGCAACATTCGTAATTTCGGGACTTAGGGGGTGCTTATCGCATAATTTTGAATGGGTAGTAAGTGAACACTCATAATTCGCTGATTACCTGTAATTTATTATGATTGTATTTTATGATTATGATCATGATTTATCACTTTTTGTTTGCATGTATGCTGACAGCTTATGCACAAGAGATAAATTTCTTGCATATCCAATCACACTTGGCCAGTAAAGAATTCTATTCTATTCTATTCTATTCTATTCTATTCTATTCTATTCTATTCTATTCTATTCTATTCTATACTATCACCACCACTGTCCTTTATTCCTTGCCTGTAACCACGATGTCTCGTTGATTGGCCAGTACCTGCTTGTCTATCTGGATCTGGAAGTCCCATATAGGAACTTAGTCCTGTTATTCCCCACAATCTTCTGTGAAATCTCCAATCTGGACCTAGAAGAGTCTAGCTAGCTCATACACAGAATAACAGAGTTGGAAGGAACCATGTAGTCCAACCCCCTCCTGCTCAAGCAGGAAATCCTATACCATTTCAGACAAATGATTGTCCTTTTCTCTTCTTAAAAACCTCCAGTACTGGGGCCTCCACAACTTCTGGAGGCAAGTCATTCCACTGGTCATCCTGAACATTCACACCATACAGATGCTCCTGTACACAATGACAGCTATTTGGTTGTGCCATTCAGTGTATGCTGTTTCTGCCTGCATCTTACAACCTGCCACTATGTGGGGCTCCTGTGCATAGTCTGCACCTCCTCTCTAGTTGTGGTAAACCACTCCTTCTATGGATCTGATGCTTAGTGGTTGTTCTTGTGTTGTAAGATACGTGCCTCAGTGCTGTATTTTAGTCCAGCCCTTTCCGGCCACTGGTAGGATTTCCCAGTGTCTACCACTTCAATTATCTGTCACTGGTACATCCCCCATTCAGGGTCTTGTCTTGCCATGGCACTTCCTCTGCTTGATCTTCTCATGTCTGCTGCTGCCCTCAGGCATTCTCTCAGCTGTTCATCTTCAGGTGCTGCATGCTCTGGGTTTACGCCTGGATGCTCTTGGTTTCATTCAGGACAGTGCGTGTGTAAGAGAGAGTGTGTGTGCGGGTCCACTTTATACTTCCTAGACTAAGAACCAAAACATGGTATATTTCAAAAGTCAGACTTTAGTTTGCCAATGAAGTTCTCCAATCAAGAAAATGCACACCATCGGCAGCATCGTCAGGGAGTGGGGGGGGGTCAAACAGGTAACCATGACATCAGCAGCATTGTGTTATTTCAATGAAATCCCCTTTCCTTTTTATGTGCATCAATATATGCCCGAAGGTCAGAATTTATGATGTATTGGCATGACATTGCTTTTGTTATTTTAAAGCTGTTAGCAGCCGTGGACACAGTAATCATACTTGTTAATATCATCAGCATAAATATTGGTCAGGATTCCATAAAGATGCCATGCAATTCTCGCATCTAAAGTCAGAAAAACAGTAGGCCACTATTGTTCTAGGCCACTATTAAACCACGTGCTGGTATTTGGTGCTTGATTTTATACATTCTCCCTAGCAATAGATCATCTGGTTTTGTTTACTGAAACCTAACCCCAAGATAGATGCCATTTCAAAAACAGGCATAGAAAGCAGCATGGTCAAATCAATTCACAATATTCACACAATGTGAATTCTGTGGAAATATATGAGGCTCAGATGTGTCATTTTTATTATCATTGCTTCATTTATGGAATTATTTTTGCATAAATCCTGATTTGCTGAGAGTTGGGGAGTATGCCAATGTGAGTTTTGCACTGAGATACTTTGCAAAATTCCTCCTGGGGTCAGAGATGAAAGCTTCAAAGGGACTGCTGAGGTGAGTTGGGGTGGGGACCTTTACGATCAAAACAGAAGAGGCCTTGGGCAGTTCTTCATCGGTTGGGCTGCTGGTATTTCTGTTTCGACTCAAGGTGACTCCTCCCTTGGCTGCATAGGTACAAATCAGTAAATCATCAGTCTGAGTCTCATGGTAAAGACCAGCGCGTTCACTACGATGGAAGCACTCACCTCCTGCTATGAATTCATCCCTTTGCCACTGAAACTTGTTCTCCCAAACTGAATATGCCAGCACAGCGAAGAACGCCTGAAACCACTGCGCATTTCTGCAAGAGACCACGCATTGAAATGCACGTCCTCAGTTCTCTGCAGGACTTTTCAGACTGCAAATCTATCAGGCCACATTTTGCAGGCAAACGGTGTACTTCAGAGCTCTCGGCTGCACAGAACTATCAACTATACAGATGCAGTATAATGTATCATTCTGGTGAAAAACTGTGGCCTCCCACCCCATTGATCTCCCACCCTGGAACATTGCAGACCAAACCTTTCCAGGAGGCAAACGGACCCAATTGTATTGGTACAAAGAAAGGCACAGAGAATAAGTCCTACTTTATCATGAGCCTTGGCAATACATTCATTCTACATAGAATAAAAATAATCCCTTTGATTTTTACCAAAGCCTGCATTTTACCCTAACTTCTCCAGAAAGGAAACCAGCAGGGTAAGAATATAGGGAAAGTGAGTAGCTCGCACTTATCAATGTATTGTTTATTTCATTTATTGGATTGTTATCCCACCTTTATTATTTTATAAGTAACTCAAGGAGGTGAATATAAGTAATATGCCTTCCACCTATTTTCCCCACAACAATATCCCTGTGATGACCCAGGGCACAGCACAGAGGCAATGCAATCAGCTGGCAATTCAAACCGCCCTTTAATTGCTCCAAAATTTCCCCAAATGCTCCCGTTTCTGGCAAGCCTCCAAACAAAGGAAGACACATAGCCTGTGGCTGCAAGTAGTTTCACATACAGTCTGATTAGGAGAGGAATTTACTCAAGACCACGGAGATAACAAGGAATGACACATACATCATAAACCTAACGAGTCTGTGTAAATACAAGCTTGCCTGAGCAGTTTCAAAAGGGAAGCCAAAATACAGTCTGAGATCTTTGAACATCCCACCATGCTGTCAGCCAGTCCAATGGTCAAAGTTTCCGGGTTTCCAAGCAGAAGTCACAGAACAAGAGATCAGCAACAACACACACAAAACTCAAGGAATCAGCATTTGTTCCCGACAAATGCCTCTCCCCACAGCGTCTCCTTAAATCTCAGTCTCCATGTGTGCCTTGTGGAGAGGGACAGGACGCTCTCCTCCTGAGTAGTTGAGCCTGCCTGCATTGTTCCCTCCTTCTCTCCACTCTCCGTGCTCTAGGATCAGGTGGGGGTGGCCCTTGTTCATCGCCTGAACTCTGTCTCTCCTGTTCATCTTGTCCCAATCCTGAAGGGCCATGGCCTGCCTCGGCCTGCTCTTCCCCACATTCCTCTGAAAACACAGACACCTCTCCCTTGACCTCCATAGGGTCCCGTTCCAGCTCATTTTCCTCTGCAGATTCAGGCTCCGACAGAGGCATGACAATCCCTGTGAGGTGGGTTGGGCTGAGAGAGAGCAAAGTCACCTAGCCAACTTTCATGCCTAAGGCAGGACTAGAGTTCCCAGTCTCCTGCTGATTAATCCAAAGCCACGAAGCTGGCTTTCATGCCTTAGACAGGAGTAGAATTCACTGTCTCCTGGTTTCTAGTCTGGGACCTTAACTGTAGTGATTTAATTTCCTTAAACCTGACCTCCCCTTTAGGCTTGGCTTTATATGCTACAATCTGTAAGGTTTTGAAATTGTTGTAGTCACGGTTGTCTCACAGTATGTGTACATTTAGCATTTTATTTTAGTTCATTTTTGAAAGTCAGGACAAGGGAACCTGAGCCTGCCATCATTTCAAAACTGAACTGGATAAAAAGGAAAAAGAGAGACCTAAATACTTCAACTTTTTTTAAGCTTCTCCTTCAACGATGAGCTCAACATAGAAGATGCATATTTTTAATATATATTTGATGCATTTTGTGTGCCACTTTCTTGTAAAAATGGCTTAAAAAGTAGAGTCCTATCTAACTGGGTGTTGATAAAATAAATAGCTTTGTTCTGCTAGTGACTATGGTGTTTCCAGCAAGTAGACAAATGCTAGAAGAGTTACCAGTCTATACAACTCTTGTCAAGGAGATAGAATTAACTGGAGAAGGACTTAAAGCAATATTTTGCCAAGCACTTGCTTCCCCTGACATGGAAAATTGTTGGGACTTGATACCTGCTCAAGAAGAGGATTTTTTTTCCCTAAGTAGTATTTAAACATAATGAAGCAATTAGATATCATCTAATGCAGGGGTGTCAAACTGCCGGCCCACAGGCCGGATGCATCATAGCAAAACCGCACGCACCCCATTGCCAGCAATGGGAAAAAAGTCATGATATGTTGCGACACATCACATAATGTTGCAAGTTGACACCCCTGATCTAATGAATTAGGTATTTTGTAATCCAGATGATTAGAAGAGCAGTAGATTGGGGGAAACTATCAAAAAAATGGTTGAAATTTTTAGATTTATTTATTTATATCTCACCTTTATTATTTTTACAAATAATTCAAGGTGGCAAACATATCCAACACTTCTTTCTCCTCCTATTTTTTCCCTGAACAACAACTCTGTGAGATAGGTTGAGCTGAGAGAGAGTGCCTGGCCCAAAGTCACCCAGCTGGCTTTCATAACTAAGGCAGAACCTGAACTCATGGTCTCCTGTGTCTTAACCATTAAACCAAACTGACTTTTTTTTTCTGTTGGTAGCAACTGAGAAAAATTGACCCCAAGTAGCAAATATCAGCCGCTTTAGAAAAGAAGCAACATTGAAAAATGTAAATAACTGTGTATATAAATTCAGTATACTATATAGACTACTTTAAAGAAAATCCACAGCTCTTAAATTCTCTGAACACTGTCCTCAATGTAATGGGAGACCTGTGTTAGGCTATGGTAGCCAAAAAAATAAAATGAAATCTGGTAGCCCCTATTCTGACAAATAAATTGTATTAAAAGGCACCAACTTTTGTGAGCTCTAACTTACTGTATAAATTTGTGCAGAGTGGCTGGTCTGATGTAGATTTTAAATAGGGATGAAGGCAGAGAGAAAGACAGGTTGGTTTGCAAATGCAGGTTACATGTGAGAAAAATTACAAGTACCTGTACGGTAAGTACTCATATCTCCATACAAATAACCACCCAGCCTGAAGCAGATTATCACAAAAAAATACAGCAAGGATGGAAACATGAGAGTCAGACCCTGCAATAAACTCAGATTTCTACTTTGTCCTCACATCTACACCAACAGCAAAATTAGAGGCCCCAGTAATTCTACACTCAAGATAAGAGGTTCCTTCACATGCTGTTCCTCTAATGTGATATATGCCACCATCTGCCAGCAATGCCCCTCTGCATTTTATGTAGGACAAATGAGACAAACTTCACACAAAAGAATTAATGGACACAAGTTTGACATCAGGTCTCGAAACAAGGGCAAAGTCATATCAGAGCAGTTCAACCTCCCAGGATGCTGTATTGCGGATCTCAAAGTGACCATCTTGGAAACACAAGGCTTTAACAGCACCATTGAGTGAGCAATAGCTGGACTCACACAAGTGAAATGGTCTCAAGCTAGCTAAAAGGTCTCAAGGAACACAGTCAGTTTTTAATGCATTCCAATGGTTAATTGATAAGGCAATTGTAATCTGTCTCACCTTTGTCTGTATAATCTATTTATCTTCCCCTCCTTTCCTACTGACCTCACCCCAATTTAAACCCTACATCAGTCTAGTTAATCTGTGCATCTGATAAAGTGAGTTGCAGCTCATGAAAGATTATGCCTTTTAATAAAATCTGGTCATCAAAAAAGGCACTACCAGACTCTTCCTGATTTGGAAAGTTTGGTGGGTTGTATGTTCAAATAAATTAGGCTATACCACTTTAAAAAAGATGTCTGAAGAAGATTACCGCAGGATGTCAACATATTTAGACAGATAAGAGATGAGACAAGCAGCCTGGCCTATCTGAAACAGATGTTCTAAACACCATCATGATATTGCCAAGAAGCCCCCCACACATTCATATCAATTCTGTATTTTTACAACATTCTCTTAAAGTTGCATAAAAGATAAACATGTGAATTGACTCATGCTGCATTTTAAAAATTAAAGAAGACAATTGCCCACTATAAGCACAGAGATTGGGGCAACCCAAGCACTTAAGAAATAACTTGGTTAGTGTGCAATTTGTTGGTGTGCATTTCAGTTAGGGGAAGAAACCTGGCTTGTCCTGTGTATGATGGTTTGTTTGTTCTCACCCTGACTTGGCTTAGAAAATGTCAGTTCTGTATATCATTTCTACCTTGGATTCCTATTACATGGCCTTACAAATGACCTGTGCTATTTCTTTTATTGATTTATCGGCCCCACCCTCCCTTCCAAAAACAAACCAAATTGTAAAGCACTCAGCTTTACATTGTATGCATAGATTGTCAGGGAAGAATATACTGTAAGTCATAAGAATGACTAACGTTATTGACATGGTACAAATCATCATTGGCAACTGAGCACTGAATTTGATTGGAGAGGGCTGAGAGTTTATGCAAAATCATAAATCTCACTAAGATCCATGGGTGATTGTCATTGGATGGAGAGATTTACAGTCGGAGCACTGTGCCTTCATTTTGTGTGGCTTTCTTTATTCTCTGAGTTTGTTTTAACCTAGATCACTCTTTTTAGTTCTTTTTAGAAGTTTGGACCCCATCTGAAAAGCCCCAACCAATACAACAAAGCTTTCTGAATATCAGCTGAGGGCAACAATTTAGAGAAGAAGCTTGTTCTATTATCGTTGAAACATTGTGTATCACTGCCTTGCATACTATTCCAGGTAGGCATTTTTAGACATTTCATCACTGTCAACATATCTTTCATGAAACAGTTAAATATTTCTGGAGAGGGGCTTGTGTTGGAATAATATAGTCTAGAGTAATAAACAAGAAGTCAGTCTTAAATTTTCAGTACAACCATCTTACATACATCTACTCAGAGACAAATCACTTCGAAATCAGATTCATGGCTAGAACTGTTATCCACTTTTCCATGCTGAAAGAATTACATAGATATGAGTGGCAGGCTAGGCCAATTTCATGTTCTAGATTTGCACAGAAAAAAGGGGTGTGGGTCCAGCAAAAAAATTAGTATAACTGAGATAAACTGCATTAAAATTAAATATAACTGATATAGCTAATATGATCAATCCCCATGTATTTAACAGATTCCCCTTGCTATATAATCCTTTAAAGGAGCCCAGGGGCTACACCCAAGATTCGATATATTACAAGTGGCCCTGAAGCTTCAGCTTGGTTTCTTCTCTTCTACAGTAGGTGTAGAGAAAATGAATTTTAAATAATCATAGGGTTGGAAAGCTCCCCTGAGAAGCAGGGTTTCAAATTGTTATTCAATCCTTCCTCAGGAACTCTCGTATATTTGATCCCATACAACCTACCCCTAGCCAAATTTTCTTGGTTGATTATGTTTTGAGCTGCAATCAGCCCTTGGGATAGTGGTGGTCTCTAAATATAAGAGCTAAATAAATAAGATAAATAAGTATGACCTCAAAAGAGCATAATGTGTCAGTGAACAGAACTGGTATTTTTCAGGTTCTAACAGAATTTTCCACCAAAAATGAGAGGGAAACATGTGGTGACAGAATCCCCACCAGGAAATTGATATGGCCTTTACACCAGGGCAAAGTATCTTTTTTTCTATCTGAGTAATCTCAGTTTCATCCTTGGCAGGGAAACATCCTCTGAGATCCAGAGAGCATCTGCAGTCATCCATCCTCACATCCCAAAGAGGATAGAAGAGAAAGAAACTCACAGGGGATAGAAGCAAACAGGACTCTCTGTAGCTCTAATCGTAAGCCATATCATTATAAAAATCAAAGACAAAAGAGCTCACCTAGAAGGGCCAGGTAACTGATAGGGGTCATTCACTGTTTGGTAATTGGATGTTATTTCTCTTGTTCTTGCAGATCCCTTTAGAAAAGTACAAGAAAAAGCTGCTGAAAACAAATGGACTCATGTAAACAGACAGAAATAAGGAACTTCAAGTAAAGCCATGTAGAGCATTAACAAGCATCTAACAGTATAATTCAGGGGCTGTTTCATGTTGGGAAGAGACACAAAGAAGAAAGAGATATTGAGTATGAACAGACACGCTTCAGAAATGACTGTTGCTAGATTTTTTTCTGCTTATCCCTAGAAGTTCTTTTCACAGCTCTTAATATCAGAGGGCCCAGCACTGAAGGACGTGGTGTGTACTTCTTCCAATATTATCTGTTTCTTTGCAGATCCATGTTTATTCCCTTAACTGTTTGATACTCCCTTTGCAACCCCTCCCGTTATTAAAAAAAAATAATGAAAGGAAACTGCTGCAGGAGGAGGTGAGAGTTTCATGCTGTCACAATGATTATTTGCACTACTACTTAAGGTTTTAGTGATCAGGAGCTACCCTCGTCTAAAAATCTTTGTTGGGCTAGAGACTGTGACTCTGGAACTGCAAAAGGGTTAGGAAAGCACATGCAGTTGGCTAGGAAATCAGGCGACTGAACAGCTGTCTTGTGACCTAAATGTGTAGAACTTGCCATTCCCCAGCTCAGTCCTAGGCTGAAGGCTGTAGATACACACAAAATGCAATGGATATGTTGAGTTTTACAGCAGCTGCACTATTCAATTGGTATCCAATTGGATGCACCCATACAGTCTAATTTTAGGCAATTTTCAATTTTTCTCATAACAGCAGGAAAATCACAGAGAGAAAAAAAAACGCTGGAGCATATGGCATGCATATGTCCTCTCCTTTTCTCCAGAACCCTTTCGCAAATGAGATCTTGGATGATGCGAAGTTCTGTTTTCCCCACGGTAAACTTCTTAAATGAAATAAACTGCATTTAAACTGCTCCAGAGGAAGAAGCAATTTAAGAAGAGCCATTCAGGAATTCCGTGCAAATGAATTGTTGGGTCTCCAAAGACTCCTACCCACACTACGTTGGGGTATCAATCTCAGGGATTGTTGACATTAAAGGTGAGGTTGAGGAATTTGGACACCTGTTCCGTACAAATCAATCTAAGTGTTACCAAACTGGTGGGAAACCTCAGGAGCTACCAGGTGACAAATCGAAGGGGAATGAGCACACAGTCTCAAAGTCAACATTTTCAACACCTCCCCTAAAAGGTTTCAAAGGCGCTATATGGCAGGAAACATTTTAGATTGACTTAAATTTTGCAGTAGAAAATAAGGGCTGTTGTTCCACATCAACACCCTTCATAGTCTCCAAACTATACAATTGCCTTTGTGCTGTGCAGTGAGTATATCCTCACCTTCTGTCTGAACAGCAGTCCCTGCTTCTCCAGGGATAGCAAATTGTAGAGCACAAAAATCAGTCCTCCAGTCAGGATCTCCCTCAGCTTCTTGATCATCTTACCAATGGTTTGGCTTGGTTATTGGGGAGGTGTTTGGTTATTGGGGGCAGGAAATAAAAGGCCAACTGACCACTGATCTATTCCTCAGATCCACAGAAACAAAGGGAAAAATAACACCATGACACCCTTACTTCTTAAGGACTCCAGGGGAAAGGATACTTTTCAGCCTTCTCTTCTGAAGCAACAGCTCAGTCAATCAACTTCTGCAGTTAATCAGCTCCGCTTGCAAAGATCTGCAGGAACCCCACCCACACTTGGCATGCAGAAGGGATCTAAATATATCTTGATAGAGAACACAGAGAAAGCTTACCCAGGCAATGGTGAAATATGACATTCTCCCAATTCTCCAATTCACCTTTAATTGAATGGCTTTTATATCTTACAAATTAGCAATTAGGGACTTAGCCTCAGATGGATAATCTTAGGTTCAAATCACCAATCAGCACTAAACTCCTACATAATCCAGGTCCTAGGTCCATGGTGGAACAGTGGTTAGAATGCAGTATTGCAAACTAACTCACTGCTCACTGTGAGGAGTTCCATCCTGACCGGCTCATGGTTGACACAGCCTTCTGCCCTTCCAAACTGGATAAAATGAGGACCCAAATTGTTGAGGGCAATTATGCTGACTCTGTAAACCGCTTAGAGATGGTTGTAAAGCACTGTGAAGCGATATATAAGTCTAATGTTATTGCTATCATCTTCCACTCTGCCCTGCTCCATCTGAGACCCATTTTGGTAAGTGGCTTGGTCACTGGATTAGGTCAAGAAACATTGATCTAGTCTTGCCTTAGGCACAAAGCCAGGTGGGTAATTTTGGGGCCAGTGGCTCTCTCTCTCTCTCTCTCTCTCTCTCTCTCTCTCGGCCTTAGGAAGAAGAAAGCAAGGACAAACTACTTATGAAAATGTTGAGCAGAAAACAGGTCAAAATTGACTGGAAAGTTTAAAAACAAAAAAGCATTACTTCAAAAGGTGATGATAAGGACACAATTAAAGGATTGGAGACAATTTTTTAAAAAATCAGATCATAGCTTCTTGAGAAAAATGAGGACAATGTTTGGTATTCTCCCATTCTCCATGGACACACAAATGCCACACATTCCACCCCATTCTTGACTCTAAGAAAAAGAGGAGAGAAATACCAGCTTCCTTCCTGTGAGGTTGTTGTTCTCTTCTCTCAGATCATTTCACTGACCTTTCGTGTCTCCTTAATGTCACATAAGTCAGTGAACTGAAGACTAGTCCAATCCAAATCTGCAGTGAGAAAGCCCTGGACAGGCACTTCCTTTAATGTGGTTTTCTTCCTGCTGAGCATGACAAATGACTCCAGAGCTTGCTGAAGTTTATTGTTGCAGAACCTTCCCCTCGCAGGCATCTCCAAATTCATATGAGCTGCATCTTTTAACACCACCCCAAATTGAAGTTTTCTGTTTGCATAAAATCGTGGCATTTCTCAAGTTTGCAAGAGGACCCAGTGCAAAAATATGCCTCCCTTCAGTCTGACTACTGACCAAGAAAAGAGTGGGGGGCGGGGACCATGTATCTTTGAAAATCTGCCTTGACAACTCTTGGCTACCCTTCTAAGGCCTTCCTGGTGCGTGAGGACTGCAATTCCCAGAATTCCTAGCCAGCATGGAGACAAACAGCTATAATAAACCTGGGAATATTATTTCCTGTATCACTACTGTATTAAGAAACAGACTTTGCCATTATGCAGGCTGTGATGGTCACCACAAACCTCATATTTTCCAGAATGGGCAACCAATTGTCAATGGTACAGAATAGGTTTCAAGGCTCCTGCTGGTGGCAGAAGTTATTTCTGAGGGATGCCACATGAGACATTTTACTGGGAAAATGTAAGCACATCTTCATGGACCTACATTTCCCAGAAGTCATTTCATACATGCATTGTTAATTCACCTGGTAGGTAGGCGACTATATAATTTTATAAGAAAATAAACAAAGCATTTTCTTTTTTCAGAAGAAATGGTTGCGATGGGCCCACATTTTACTATTTGGGGCAGAGCAGAAAATAGCTATTTTTCCTGGGCTGCATGTCGGCATGGACTGTCGATCTGTTTGCAGGCCTAATTCAAAGTGTTAAGGTTGATTTTATAGGCCTTGAAGGCTAGCACTACTAAATGCTGAGGCCAGAGTAAGGCTAGCTGGAAAATTCAGGGAGTTGAAGTCCACATGTCTTAAAGTTGCCGAAGTTGAGAATCTGGTCTAAAGTAACACTTTCTCCCCATGTCTGGAGCAGTGTTTTTCAAATTGTTGGCTGGGGAACTCTGAGAGTTAAAGTCCATACATCTTAAAGTTGCCAAGTTTGAAAAACTGGTCTAGACTTTCCAGACATTTTAGAAAATCTCTATTGAGTCACTGTCAGGGGAGATTGTGTTTGTTGGGTTTTTTTTCTCCTAAATCTACACTTTACTTTTATATTGTTGTAAAGCAGGGGTCTACAATCCCTGTTCCACAGCCCAGTGCCAGGCTGCGGCCCATTCGGCACTGGGCAATGGAAGTGGTGGGTGAATGCGCAGGTACGCAAATATCTCCGCATCCCACCACCACTGGTCTACCGAGCCAGAAAACTTGGAGACTGCTGTTGTAAAGCACTGAAGTCTTATTGGAACTGGGGAGCTTATAAATTGCAGACATAAATAAACCATATAGAAACAAAATTAGATAAAGCCTTTTCTTTAATCGTTTAATTTCTCCGTTTTAGCCAGTTGCGCTAACTTTACCATCCATTCTTTCATTGTGGGAATCTGTAAATCTTCCCACCTCTGTGCATACAACAAGCTAACTGCACTTATCATATATATAGAAAGGAAGTCTTGTATTTTTGTTTCTACATGGAAACATTTTTGGACTTTTTGCTAGAAACTGAAATAAATACTATATTAATTTTGAGATTTCATTAGTACAAATGTTTATGACTATAGAAATACTGGGTATTACTGAATTGTATATGAAAAGGTTAATGTATTCTACATTTGTAACTTATCAAAGAAAGTTGAAAGCTATTCTTTATTTTGTGTGTGTTTTTCTTTATTCTTTTGTATCTTCCCTTATTTTTTTCTTCGTAATAACTTTGTTTTTTATAGTTTATCTTTAGTAGAAATTTAATAAAGTATATTAAACAGAGGAAAAAAAACACAGAGAGTTAGAAAGAATGGATAGAGAGCCATTTCTCACACCCTTCTCTTTCCTGCTCCGTTTGCTCACTCCAGGTTAAAACAGAACCTCCTTGCAGAAGGAAGTTAAAGCAGTGGTAGGATTCAAATATGTGAACAACCAGTTCTCTGTGTGGATGCCACTTCCGGAAGTCCATTCTGGGCCTGGGTAACAAAAAATTAGCTACTGGTTCTGCCGAAGTGGTGCAAACTGGGCTGAATCCCACCACTGAGTTAAAGAGTTTAGAACAAGCATTAGATAAAGCCCTTATGCTGCATCCCTAATTTTATTTATGTTATAGACCACTCAACTGCCCCCTAAGCAGTGAGCCATTCCAAGCCAATGCCGTGATAAATATAATCTATAATAAATGTTTTAACGTCTGAGAGGGTCCACTTCAGTTTGTCCTCTGACAGGCTTTTCCTTTACTAGTGGGTCAAAAGGAGCCAATTTGTACCACTGTTTTAATTTTCTGCCCTGCCTCAGAGTAATAATTCAGTAAAACTATTACTTGTGGAAAATTAAAACAGGGGAGTTGATGGATACAGCTGCCTGATGCTACTGGAATGCTAAACAAGGAGAAGAGTGGGGGGGGAGGGCTACAGGCAGATATCAGAAGTAGCTCTGCCAAGGTGCTGGAGATCTGGCAGTTTTCAAGGGTACCAGCTGCTGACACCAATCCTGCCAACAGCAATGTTCTTGTTTTCTAATGCAAGCCCGAAATGAAATATCTGTCTCAGTGTTAACAGAGGCAGCAATAGATTTATTTATTTTTCATGTCCATGTGGGAGGATGTTCTCTGAGGGGGCAAAAGGTATTTGGGATGCTGGAAAAGTTTTGCTATATATTTGATTTCTCCCAAAGAAATGGCCCTGTATTTTAGGTTAACATTCCCACGCAAAGTATTTATTACCGAAACCATTTCTGTTAATTGAGCAAGCTTCTTGTTAAGTAATTGTGGTTCAGATCGCTGTCTTCTTTTAGTTCCCAGTTAATGAATCCATTAATATTTTTAAAAAACATATTTTAAAAGTGCATTTTTTCAGATTGCTACAGAAAAAAAAATAGAGCAACAGAAGGCAAGTAGGAAGGGCAGGTTGCTTGTCTGACAAGAAGGGCTGAAGCATCATTACACAATGGCTAGGACTGACCCCTCTAAGTTCCTTGGAGTCTTATCTATTTGTTCCCAAGAGAAGGCTGCCAGACCAGGGAGATTCCTGTATTGTAGGAAGAACATAATAAAGTAGTCAGTTCAAACTCTGCATGTGTGGGTCTTGTTAGTGCCTGACAAGGCCCTGCTCAATTTTCCAATGTTCTTCTGGAAGGCAACCTCACACAAAGCATGTTGTCCAAGCAGGATGTAAAGTGTTATATTGCTGGGACAGAAGTAACAGCCTTTCCTCCTACAACTATGCCATGAATAAAAGCTCAGAAAGAAAAATGTCTTTCCCTGCCACCAATTATACTGAGGACAACAGCCCCAATAGTACGAGAAGGTGCTTTGAATCCCTTACTCATTAGATATAAAAGAAGCTAGCCCAAGGATTCAAGAAAACAGCCACCAACGCTTCATGTCGTGGTGTAAACAGACCACCGGCTCACCTTCGTCTGACCTTGCAATTAGGTTCTGCCAACAGCACACAGATGCTGGAGAAAGGAAAAACATAGCAACAAACAGAAAACCCTGGAGTCTGGTGCTAACTGTGTATTTCTTTGTAAGCGCACAAAAGTGGAAACCTACTGAAGCTTCCAGGACTTATGTTTGCTGCTTTCTGTTTTAATGAGGTTTCCAGGTAAATGCTCTGTGTAATGGGGGAGATGCTGTTGTGTTGCTCCTACCTTTGGAGGAGATGAAATAAAAGATTATTTTGAAATATCTATATAATTCTTTGGGGGCAAAAATGTGTGGGGAAGGCAATCAGTCTCAAAATAAGACATCTAAATAATTGGGAAGAGGGAAGCCAAGGAATTAGCATGCCATCTAGCTCTCCTATGGGGAAAACACCACAAAACTGGAGTAATTGTTTTGGTGCTCCTAGGAGATGATTTAAAGGAAGGGGCAGCTTGCTGTCCCATGGCTTTGTATCATGACAATCAAGATAGCAACAAATGTTCAAGGCTGGAAAGGAGTATTATTTATTATTTGAAGAAAACCAAGTACCCTAGTTGGTTCCTAAAATGTAAATTGCATTAAATCCATTTTAATATTTAATCTGACCCAACCCACTCTTTTAAGTATGTTTTAAGTATGTTTTTCTGGCTGGCCACCCAAAAACCAATTATAGGCTATGGATTGGAAAAAGTTGTATAACCCTGAATTCAAACTTAGTAGGGACTGGACTTTGTTTACAATACCTTCCATTTTTTCAAAAGGAGGGGGGTATAAAATGCTACTTATCCTGACTTTCAAAGCCATCCAAATAGATCTCTGGCTAAAGCCTTCTTAGCATGAGTCATACCTCATAATTGGGTGTTCTCAAGTCCAGTAGTGGGATTTAGTCGGTTTCCACCACTTTGGCAGAACTGGTAGTTAATTTTTTGTTGCCCAGGTCCAGAATGGACTTCCGGAAGCAGCACCCACACAGAGAACTGGTTGTTCACATATTTGAATCCCACCACTGTTCTCAACCCACTCTTTAGACCCTCTTTTCAATGAGTTTGGTGTTTGAAGCCAGAAGGAATGGGCTTTGCTTATGCCGTGCAGGAGAACTATTGGCTTGTCTTCCTTAGAACAATGCTTTCTGGTTTATCCAGTTGTGAATGTTGGCCTAGAGCAGTGGTGGCAAGCCTATGGCATGGATTCCAGAGGCAGCACTCAGAGCCCTCTCAGTGGGCATGCACACCGTCGCCCCAGTCCTAGGCCTTCAGCTGGATTTTATAAAACCTTTTCGCTTTAGGCCTCTGCTGCCGTGTGCAAAAAAAAAGGTTCAATCAATCAGTCAATTTCAACTTCTCGCAGGGAAAAAAAAAGATCTTGCAAAGTTGAATTGATTGATTGAAATTATTAGTTCAGCCATGCCCACTCAATGGGCCACACCCACCCAATTGGCCACACCCACCTGGCACCCAACAATGCATAAGTGGGTTTTGGGTTGCAGTTTGGGCACTCGGTCTCTAAAAGGTTTGCCATCACTAGCTTAGAGGAAGAATGTCTATAATGAGCAACTGTGCTGTTGAAGGAAAAGTCTTCATCGTGTTTCAGTCCAAGCCAGGAATAAACAATATGGCAACTGCTTTAGGAAGAAGGTTGCAGTTTATTGAAGAGGAGAGCCAGACAGAAAGAAGGCTCTGGAAGAAAAGAGAGAGAGCACATGTAGGGAGTGGGTTTTTATACCCTCTGGGGCTTTTGAGGTTGTTTCCTGTTCCTGTTTGAGGCTTTATATTTCCTGTGTCATGTATTTTGACCTGAGTCTGGGTATGCTCTTTGGTATCTGTGGGTTAATCCTATTATGTCCTGACTTAGAGTTTGGGTGGGGTATATAGATTTTAGGTGTCTTTGACTTCCTAAACTTCTAGCTGGAGGCCTCCAACCTTCCTGGATTATTTACATCTGCATTTCTATAGAGCTGGTTTCTGCCTGGGGTAGGAAGTCTTGGGGATATTAAGAAAAAACTGGGCATGCTTTTCTGCCTCTTTAAGATCCTTTTAGGAAATATATTTTTCTGCCCTTTTAATATTTCCTTCTGTGGGGAGCTGACTTCCCACAGTGCCATTTAGGAAATGCATCTGAAACATTTCCCTTCTTAGTCTGCCATGCCACACATAGGCAACCACTGTCCCTTGATCTCTTAGTAGCTAGTTGTAGACCCTCTGGTAAACGTCTTGCCAATTCATAACTGGTTTCTTTGAAGGAGAGACATACTTTGAATTTGAAGAGCTCTTACCCACTTCACAGACAGCTTTTGCATACTCTATCAATGATTTGTAGCACAGACAGAAGCTGGGTTAATATTCAACTGGTATGGGTAAACTGATGGCTGTTCTGTAAGATAGCAGAGCCCCCCCCCCGTCCCACATAGAATCCTACCTCCATAAGAGAATTGTGCATTCCCACATCTTTGAAAATTCTCTGAAGCACTTCTATTATTTTTGATCAGACTAAAAACAACAACAACCCTATTTTGGGACTGGCTGTGCTATGATATAGCATTTAGGCTAGATAGATAGTTTGATAAAATAGGTCCCCGTGACAGTAATATTGTAAGGAAGTATTCTGGGTAGTCTTCAATTTATAACCACAGCTGGGACCAGGGATTCCATTGCTAAGCAAGGCAGTTGTTAATTGGGTCATACCCAATTTTACAACCTTTTTGCCTTGCTTGTTAAGCGAATCTTTGCAATCATTAAGTGGCCATTAAGCGAGTCCAGCTTCCCCCGTTGGCTTTGCTTATCAGAATTGAATGGGAAGATCACAAAAGGTGATCACATGACCCTAGGGTGCTGCTGCAACCCTCATAAATAAATGCTGGTTGCCAAACACCCATAACTGTGGAAATGTTGCAACTGTCATAAGTGCAGTCGTAAATCACTTTTTTTTCAGTGATTTAGGCCACAATGAGACTGATACTGCCAAAATAAAAATACAAAAATTTATTTATTTATTTATGAGACTTATATACCGCTTTTAAGTGCAAGCACTCTCTAAGCAGTGTACACCAGTAAGCAATGTATATATATATTTACATTGCCCCCAACAATCTGGGTCCTCATTTTACCTACCTCGGAAGGATGGAAGGCTGAGTCAACCTTGAGCCGGTGAGATTTGAACCGCTGACCTGCTGAACACAGTCAGCTAAAGTGGCCTGCAGTACTGCACTCTAACTGCTGCGCCACCTCGGCAATTTTAGAAAGATTCAGAAAAAGGGGGCTTGTTCCCTAAGGTTTGGTGCCCTGGCCAAATGCCTACATGGGCTTCAGTCCAAATCTGGCCACACATTTTAGATATCCTGACAATCTGCATAAATGTAACTTTATTCCAGGATCCTGATGCCATTCTATGACTTTCCAAACAGGGTTGGGTCACTACTCCAGTATCCACATACTGTCATTCTTATGGGCCAACCAAAGAGATTTTCTTCTGGCTTGGCTACAGAGCAACCATTTCTATTTATGATTTGAATTATTGATGATTGGAGTTTGGAGATGTGCCAGTTTTCCATTTGTGGGAACTCCCATCAATTCCCAGCCCCATGGCTGCTTAGCTACATTACAGCCATAAAGCCTCCATAAGACCATACTGTCCTAACGCCAGGCATAAAGCCTTTTGCAAACAGAACAGCTGTTTTCTTTCATTTCATTTTATTCCTTGCCTTTAAAATAAGCATGGTGAGGTTAAGGAGAGAGTTGCTGACAGGCTCAGTAAGAGCCTTGCTTTTGTGAAGACAGGAGCTATTCCTGTGATGGCAGGAGTCTATTTTTGAAGATAAAACTGGTAGCTTACGGAAACACCCCAAGTTATCCAATCTATGCCTCATTTGAAGTAGCCATCTTAAAGCCTTAGCACAGCAAGCTTAATTGCAATCTACTGGTGCTACCTCTAAATGTGCAAAGTGTGTTGAATCTCTACATTTTAAAGGAAGCTAATGAGCAGTTATGTACTACTCGTTAGCTTCCCATCACATATAGAAATCTATATTCATACTGTTCAGGCAAAACCTTTACTCCCTTGCTCACTGTATACATTTTCTGGAATTATCATTCATGATAAGAAATTTTGGATCCAAACAACATTTTGTGCTTATTTCCTAAAAAAACCCAAAACATGTCAAGCTATAAGTTCTCACTGGTAAGTTAGATTAACAGACTTTTCAGGAAAAATCTTAAAATTCAATCATATGCAGATGTCTTTTTAACAACAAACACAATGTATAATGTGCAATTTAAAAGGGAATATTTTCAAGTTGGATGGATGGATGGATGGATGGATAGATAGATAGATAGATAGATAGATAGATAGATAGACAGATAGACAGACAGACAGATAGATTTAAATTAATTTGAGGAATTGTGATCCACTTTCTGAAGGATAGTGATAAGTGGTTGTTCTAATTCTTCATATAATTCTGCCTCTAGCAAAGAGAGGCAACCCAAAACCATGAGATTCCTTCCTGGGATCTCCACTGTCCAATCCCTCAAGTTGAATTGCAGGGTGTTTGGGCAAAGCTATTTCCCCTGGGCAAAAAGTTCCACTCAGGACAGGCAATTAAGATCAAGGCACCAGTTCTTGAAGGAGAAGATGCCTACCATTGTTATCTGGAATGCATGTGCTAGTGCAGAGGTAGGCAACCTTGGCTCTTTTATGACTCGTGGACTTCAACTCCCAGAATTCCTGAGCCAGGCATGCTGGCTCAGGAATTCTGGGAGTTGAAGTCCACAAGTCATAAAAGAGCCAAGGTTGCCTACCCCTGTGCTAGTGTAAGAATTACATAAGGAGTCAAATTTTCTCAAGGCAGAAATGCCAGTTATGTCAGCAACGAAGAGCTTTTTAGCTTCATGGCTAAGGAAAAAGTAGGAAAAAGAAATACTGCCTTTTAAATTGCCAGGAGTATAAAAATGGTCTTTATATCATGTTGACAGAAGATAATCAACTATTTAAAATAGCTTCCTTCTAGGATACCAGATTATTCTCTTGCTGTGCTACATCATGTACTTGGGTAGCTTCCACTAAGTTTAAGCTGGGGTTCCTGACAAGTAGAGCCAGGGACCTCCTTTCCCCAGGACTAAGCTTTTATATAGATGGCTTCAGTTTCCCTTTTTATCAAGGTGACCAGACTCAAGTAGTTGTGGACAATTACTCGAGTACACCCTATCAAGACAATATTCAGGGAATTAAATAAATAGCCGGATCACAGAAGATCTACAGTAGACCTACAGATAAGGGTTAAACTCATTAATTAGAGAAAGAGATAAACAAGGAACAACACATAAGATCAAAGGTAAATCAGCACTACGAAACAAGACAATGCTGAAAAGAAATAAGAAATAAAATAGCAGTCTATATTTTTCCTTCTAACTTCATTCTGCTGGTCCGTGTTCTCTGCCCCAAAGCATTTCTAGGGCTTTGGAGCAGAGAACATGAATCCCAGACCCAGCCAGGAAATCTTATCCTATGGTCATTTCTACACTCAGGACCAAGAGATTGGGGGGAAAGGGACATCAATCTCCAGCTTTTAACCCCTGCCTCTCATTAAAAAAGGATGAGACCTTGATTTACTGTAGCTACAAAATGCTAAGAATGGCTATCTAGCCTGCAGACTCCTTAAACAACCATACCATATAATAATTGGATCAGATTAACAAATTTGTGGGTTGCACAAATACAAACTAAACCATGATAAAGAGCTAACCTTTACATTTATTTATTTGTTTGCTTGTTTAATATGCTGCCTATCTCACTGTTACAGCGACTCTGGATGGTTCACTGAATGATAAAAAACTAAAAAAAAAAAAAAGATTAAATAAGAAACTAAAAACCAAGAGGACAGGCAGCATGGGGGTGGGGAAACTTCTCTCTACCCCATCAGCCACCCGAGCATAGAGCACCCCTATTGGAACCCCAGCCAGCCAGCAGAGCCAGAATTTGAGGCTCTTCCTGAAAATCAGGGACGTGAGGGTCAACCTCATCTCCATTGGGAGAATATTCTAAAGGGAGAAAAGGCTCTTCTCCTGGACATTGGTGGCCAAAATTCTTTGACAGACAGGATCTGGAGTAGGCCTCTTCCACTGGAGCAAGGGGGATGGGTTGGCGCCTCTGATATCCTGGACCCATGTCACAAAGGACAGAATAAACATTGTAAATAATGATGGTCATCTCATAACACATGTCTAGAATGGGATGTACCCTCCCCCAAAATATGACTAGCTACATTTTCAGGTTGGTATGTGATAGAGTCCTTCAGATTTGCTCTGAATAAACAGCTACACTTCAGTGTATAAGGGATTTATTTCCTTCTTAAAAGAGCAGAGGAAGAACACTCTTTTGATTCTTCCTCAGGATTCTCCTGTTTCTTCTATTGTTGTAGGGTGACAGCCCAAAGGGCGTCATCTTTTGAGAACAAGTCTATGTGAGATAAAGTATATTTCAAAGGCGTTGAGACACACTTCTTCTTTGTTCTATTGTATGTGTGAGTGTTCTATAACTGTATTTAAATGGTCTTTAAGTGCAAACTATCTTGTGAAACTAGAAAGCAGCTTGCATCGGCAATGTAACTGCCACAACAATGGCAAGTCCTGATCAAGGTAGTATCTGGGCAAGATTTCTCCTTGTAAAAAATAGCTGCAGCTTCCCACTTCAAGGTCAAGAATGCAAAGATATGTATTTCAAAATGCCAGAGAGAGTTTGACTCAAGTTTGGGGGGGGGGGGAAGAGCCCCCGAAGGAAGATTTAGGACACCGTGACCCACACAAGCCTTGTCACAGCAGCTCTTCTTCTCTCCAGTCATCATTAGCCATGGTTCACTGCTATTGGTGAAAGAATAAAGGAAGGAGGACAAGAGGACCCAGCAGAATTCGCATGAACTTAACACTCAAATAAGTCTTTGTTTCTATTTTTTCAAATAACATTGGTAGAGCTCAGCTGAAATTTGTTTGTGGGTAGAGGGTAATGAGCGGGAGGAAAATATCCAGCAAGTCTGCCTGGCCTTTTAGTTGCGCTCGTCCAGTGAAAGCACTAAATCTCCATTGATCCAGTGATCACTACAAATTATTGGTAAGCTTTGCATTAAACCAGGCTGCTGTAAATTGAAGCTGACAGGGTTTATCACTCAAATGAGTGTGTGGTGCAGCGAGCTTCTTGGCCAGTGGCACGCAAGGTAAGCGCAAGTTGCACAGCCAGGTTACAAGCAAGTCACCCCGCTTTCCCAAAGCACAGAAAAGACTCTTCACTCGGAAAGAAGCCCTTGGCTCCTGTTTCTCTAAAAGAGGAAAAACGAAGAGATTTTGTGTGTGCTTGCACCCCTCCCCTAAAATACTCTTGACTGATCTGAAGTGATCAGCTCAAGCATTAGCCCAGTGCATAATTCATAGCTATTGATTTTTTTTTTTACATAATAACAGTGTTCTTGAAGCACAAAGCAAAGATAAAATCCTAACAAATGCAAGCCAGGTGGCTATTAGGCATGGAGAGGTGGCCCACTTCAGAGGGCAGAAATGGAATTACTGTGAGAGGACAACTATTGGTTGAAGTATTTCGCCATCAGAAGGAGTGCTAACTAGATTTTCTTTCTGAGACCCAAGAATGTTTGGCATCTCTCTGCAAAGATGGCCAAAAGGGTGGGGTGCAGGGCAATCTACCCACTTTAATATAAAATATGGGACTGTTCTAGCTTCCACTAGGTGTGGGCATAGCTTTTTAGAAAAAAGAAATGAAAAGTCTTTTGCTGTAAAAGTACAATAGAGGCATACAGTGCCTAGAAGCATCCATTTTATCAGTAAAAATTTAACAAGCTAGTCTTCTCAAACTGCACCAAGCAGTCAGATGACCCTTCTTCAGATAGATCCACATTCTTTTAATATGAATACCATACACTGGGGAAGTATCCAACTATCATGAATTTTTTACCCTTGTCTTGAGTTTCTGAAGGGAGAGACAATGTTTATTAAAACAGAATGTCAAAAAATAGGCTGGGATATGAAATGAATTCTTAATTCTTAAACTCTCCCTCCCTCCCTCCCTCCCTCCCTCCCTCCCTCCCTTCCTTCCTTCCTTCCTTCCTTCCTTCCTTCTTTCCTTCCTTCCTTCCTTCCTCATTCAAGGTGGCTAAAATGCCTTCCATTATTTGCCTACCTAACATGAGCAGAATTTTTCAAATGCAATTATTTTCTATTTTATTTTCCAATGTAATTTATAGATCTCTGCATTCTGCTTCCCTTAAACCACGCACAGCAGAAACTAAATACCAGCATCAGTGCAATCTACCTTCATGGCATTTACACAATCAGATATTTACTGTCCTGCCGTATTATTATCACAGCCAGGAATAGTCTATCCCATTGCACTTTCAGAAGTTGGCCATGCTCAATTTCACCAAAACTGGAGTCTGGAAACAGATTAAAACAAACAGACCTGGCTGACTGGGAGAATTTTAATAGCCATTTTGATTCAGCATTAATCTAACAGTATATGAAATTTTCCCATTTTTCACGCACATTGTATATCTGAGTGCAGTATCTATAATTATTTTGAAACACTGGTCACAGCATGGATGTACCAGAATATCTTTCTTCACTCAAAGCCTGTACAATATTGGAAATGTTCCATATGATTTCCATCCAGACGGAGATACCTACAGATTTTAAAGGCTGCCAATGCTATGCTAGACATAGAGATGGAAGCTGCAGCGCATTCAAAGCTTCCACTGTGTGCAGTAAATATGTTCATCTCTTCAGAAGTCAAAGTGGTAAGTCAAGGAGGGTCTTTCTCTCTCCCTCCCTCTCTTTCCCAAGAAAGATGGTTGCTTCAAAAACTGATCTGGAAAGCTCTTGTTTAATATTCTTTAAAGTAAAATCCTGATTTTATCCCTCTTTGAGCTGAACTGTTATTTGAATGGGACGCCCGGCAAACAATAAAACTAACCTTAAATCAACCAAGAATGCATTTAAATCTTTCCGACATTGGCATTATTTTTCTATGTCAGCAGCAGATGGCACTCTTTATATTTACTGATTATCTGTTTGCAAAGAAATCAATACCTCCTGTATAAAAAAACAACTAGATCATATAACCAAAGGTCAGCCAGAGGTTATTGGTTGCAGCAGCAATTAGAAGACTACAACGCACACCTGGGAAAGTCAGCTGTATTAGGAAGAAAGAGAGAATCATTAAAAAACCACAGAGAGTTTTTGTTTTGATTTTTTTTTCTCATAGGAGGGTCTGTTCTCTTAAGGATTTAAGAAACAATCCTGTTGGATTAGTCCAAATAACTAACCATTAAGTCAGCATACTCTTTCCACTGTGGGCATCCAGATTCCAGTGGGAAATAAGAGCAAGAAGAGTTTGCCATGGCTTTCCTAAAGAGAGTTCAAATTCAAAGGGTCAATGAGTTCTTGAATCAGCAGCAGGGAGCACTTGTAGACCCCTTTTGTTGCTGAACTACAACAACCAGTAGATGGGACAACAGTAGGCAGGATGGAGGGAGGCCTAGTTTAGCAACATCTGCAGAATTAGAGTTATTGTCTCACTCTATGGAGTCAATTCTGCATATGGGAAATGTGTGTCTTCTGACATTAGGAATGGCTGATTGAGAAGCCAGAGACTGTCCATCTTGGCCTTTCCCTCTGCATTTCTCCATGCTGAGAAGTTTTACTTCTAAATTCACATTTCTAAATGTCTTATTAAATGTTTGAAGTTGCCTAAATTTTATACTCAATTTTTCAGAGGTAGCTCTCATGCTTATCTTAGCTTTGGCACTCATGGTGTCATGGAGCTATGGGAGCAATATGTCAATCAAAGCAGGTTCTGTCAATTCTGACAAACCAATCATTCCTCAGATGTCTTCAAATGCAAGTAGAAGTTACACTGTCCAGCTTTTCCATTACATCTTCTGCCAGAAAAGCAAAGATGGGGGAATTTTGATTTCCAAACTCCCACAAACTTGTCAATATGATTCTTCTAGTGCCATATGCCAGAGTGGTTCCCAGCATATGGGAAGGAGCAACCAATCTTTCTGCAAGTAATTCAGATGACATTATTGATTGGAAGAAGATAGCTTCTTCAAATCCCTTCTAGGCTCCTTGTGGGGATGAATTGTCTTGGTGAAATTGTTCCTTTGACATACTAATCTCTCTCTCTATTCAATTAAATGTTTTGTGCAAACAAGTTGATTTTTCCTTGATGTTTTATCAGCCCTAATCCTGACATAGATATGGATTGAATAAAAAAAAAATCATCACTCAGTGAGCCCCTCAGCCCAGTGAGGATTTGAATCTTGATCTGCCTCAGTCCAACACCAGAGCCACTGCATCATGTTGAGGAGAAAAAGGAGAATTTTATAAGCAGAGTTGAGAGCTTAATTCTCAGATACATTGGTTGTAGCTTCCATCCACTGTCCTTTCCTTTGAAGTTCTTAAAAGAATAGTTTTTTTCTCAGTTCTCACTTCATTGTTCTTCCAATAATCTCATGGGTTGCTTCAATTAGGGGCTCATGCATTTTTGGTGGCCAGAGCAAACTATTACGATCAGTATTAATGATATTAGATCTGTCTTCCATTTTTTTAAATAGAAAATTTTGCCAATATAAATCCTAAAGGCCTTGGACCACCAAATATGGTCATAGTAGTTGTGTTCCCTTGTTGTTCTACATACAGCACTTGAATCTTTTCAGTCTTATCTTTCTTATAGGGTTCTGTCAGTTTTGTGGTATGGTTCCATTCTTCAATTTGTATCCCACCGTTATTATTTTTATGAATAACTCAAGAGGATGAACATACCCAATATTCCTTCCTTCTCTTATTTTCCCCCTAACAACCATCCTGTGAGTAGGGTGGGCTAAGAGAAAGGGACTGGCCCAAGATTATCCAGCTGGTTTTCATGGCTAAGACAGGACTAGAATTCATGTCTCCTGGTTTATAACCTGTTGTCTTAATCACTGGACCAAATGGCTCTCTAAGATCATTTATCTTTCCAGTGATCAGTAGGAGTTCTTCAGGGCCCAATGTTATTCTCTTTATGCTTTCATTTTCCAAGCTTTCTGATTTCATATTCCAAGTCAAATAGAATATTTACACTGAAAGCTTTCACCTGCATTTATTCCTTCCCTAGATTGGGGGTCTCCAAACTTGGCAATATTAAGATCTGTGGACTTCAACTCCCAGATTTTCACAGCCATCCATGTTGGCTGGGGAATTCTGGGAGTTGAAGTCCACAAGTCTTAAAGTTGCCAAGTTTGAGATCCCTGGCCTAGATGATACAAGGTGTCTTCCCAATGGCCTAGGTTAGATTTTGGATTCGATATGCTCCCACCATCTAAAACTGAACATGGATAAAACAGAGGTTATTATGTTTTAGTCAGATCATCTCATCTCATCCCTTCCTTTCCTTTTTCTCTTTTTTTCCCCAAGGGTGTCAGTTATGCGTCTCCTTGGGTTAAGGAACCTAGAACTCTAAATAAATAACTATGTTTAAGGACTTTCACAGAATAATATCACAGAGTAATATTATACAAAGTTGCTATTTGTGTTTAATTAACATTCCAAGCTCATGAGTCATGGCCTGGTTTTGTCACTGTTGAATTATTGTAGCAACCCTATTGGCCAAGTTACTTGAGACCTCCCTCCCACTTTTCATTTGTTTCCAAAATGCTGTGGTTTGTACTATTCTGGACATTTCTTATAGGTAGTCCACAACTTACAATTGCAATTGGGATCAAAATTTCTATTGCTCAGCAAGGCGGTTGTTAAATGCATTGTGCCTGATTTTTCTGCCACAGTTATGAAGTGAATCATTGCAGACATTAAGTGAATCATATGGTTGTTAAGTATATCCAGATTCCCCCCTTCCCTCCCCCCCCACAGCTTTGCTTGCCAGAAGCCAGTTGGGAAGGTCACAAACAGCAATCACTCTGGGGCACCACAATGGTTGCAAATGCATGCTAGTCAGAATTTTCATCATATGCTGCAACAGGCATAAGTGTGAGGACCAGTTGTAAATCCCTTTTTTGAGCATCATAACCAAATGAATGGTTCTAAGTCAAGGACTACCTGTATTGTGCCCAGTTCTCTTTTTATGACCAGTTGTTATGTCAAGATAATGATTTAAAGGCTAACCAGCTGATGTAATGTAAGGTGGATGATGCAATGATAGGAAGGACAGCAGGTGTCTGTATCCCTTTAAGAGCCTGAGTATAAAAGGAAAGGCTTTTGCTGGAGTGTCTCTCTCTCTCTCTCTCTTGTCTGTTTCCTACTGTAATTGCTGTGTGTTGGAGTTTGCTGTATTGCCACATGTATATATTTTGTTCATAGTGTATATTGTAGATAGTATATGATAAACCACCATTTAATACAAACCACTGTTTACTTATTTACTCCTGGGTTACCTCAGGACAATAAGACTGTGCATACTCTAACATGTTACTTTGAGTGGGAACTCAAGGAAGGTATCAGAACAAATTAATAGAACTGAAAGATCATATCCTCCATAAGAGTAGAACCCACATATCTAAAAGAACTGTTGATCCAATGATCAGACTGAAGATATCTGGTTCTTATTAAACTAGCCACACCAGAGTTAGAGCCTTTCCTCACAAATTCTTTAGAAAACATAGCCACCAAGGATATTTTGGGAATAGGCGCACTTAAAATTTAAAAAAGCATTGATAACCCTTCTTTAAGGTATGAAGTTGATAATGTAATGTAATATAATATATAACCTAAGAAATGCTCACCTGTTATTTTGAGTATCTAGATGTTAATGGGATTTTAGTTTAATATCTCCTTATTTTATATGATGCTGGTATGTACTGTACTGAGTTACTGTGCTGCACCTAGTTATAGGGGCATAATAAATGTACTGATTATTTATACTTCTTTTTCACTGAATTCAAAAAGGCCTTATTCCCAATTATGGGCAACATAGGGCTACAGCTGATATGACATAACACTTCCTAGATCTTGTTCCATTTCAGACCATGCTACAAAGCAGCAAGTTTCTTTGTGAACATTAACATGGATTATTTTCACACCTGCCTACAAACAAATCTACATGATACACACACAAAAAATCCTCTTCATCTTCTTAGAAATCCATTTGTTGGATTTACTTAATTCTGTGCTGTGTTAAAAGGGATGACTCCATCCATGGGTAATTTAGGAAGATCTGTGAACCAAGTTACCCTGGTGTGTTTAACAAACAAAATTTAAAACAAAGCCTTGCTCAATACAGTATAGGTAGTCCTTGACTTATAGCCATTCAAAGTTACAATGGCACTGCAAAAGTGACTTATGACTGTTTTTCACCCTTATGACCATTGTGGCATCCCCATGGTCATATGATCAAAATTCGGACGCTTGGCTTACAACCATTGAAGCATCCCCACAGTCATGTGATCAAAATTTGGGTATTCGGCAACCGGCATATGTTTACAATGGTTGGAATAGCCCAGGATTATGCGGTCACCATTAACGATCTTCTCAGCCAGCTTCCAACAAGCAAAGCCAACAGGAGAAGCAGGATTCGGTTAATGATCACACAATTCACTTAACCGCAGTGATTCATTTAACAACAAATCTGATTGGAGAGAGCATCTCAGTTTTGATTTATAACTTTGTTTTTCTAGTCTGGTCTACCTCGAAGGACTGACAGCGGGCAAAATTCATATAACTTATTGATACAAGTGATATAGATCAGATTGTTCAGATCAAGAGAAAATGCATTATCTAAAGCAACCTATTGAGTTCATGGTTAATGTAAAACTCCAGCCCGGTTCATATACCATTCTGTTTTATGCCATGCCATTTATTAGTTCCTAACTTTTTAAATACCTCCTAGAATGGAGCCGAAAGAGTCTGAATATGCCACAAGTTATTGGTCTCACTTTTCAGAGGCGATGCTCTTCCGAATGTATTTTGTGATCCTCAACAGTGCATCTGCCGACAGCTGTCGAGCTGCTTCGCTTTGTTGTCACCACATCCAAAAATAAAACACCACAGTAAAATGGACACTTTGGTGTCTGACATCTGCCATGCTGCTATTAAGTGCAGAGCAAACAAAACCACATTACTAGACTAATTAAATTGGCCAGTTGCACACAGCAGACTACCTACTTTGCACACATACTAACATCTGGGTTTTGCTCCCACCCAGGTTTGTCTTCAACCTCAACACCTGAGGAGATTTTTAATACATTATCCTAGGACTGGATGTAGAGTTGGGCTTCCTTGGGGGAACAAACAGTTGCTGTTCTAAACCTAGGAGGTTCACAGAAATTGTAGAAGTATATATGAAAATGCACAATGTGGCACATGTGCAAACAGGAAATTCCTGGTGACGGTTTTGCTCTACAGGTTGTCCCTGCAGATTCAATGGGAATGTTGTTATATAGTTTTGGCTAAGCAGGATGTATTCCAGTCTTCAGAGAGAGATAAGCAATTAATCCAGAGATGATTAATCCAGTGCTGGGCTTATTCATAGGATTGGAGCTTTGGAGCAATATTATCAAATATGGGTGCATCAGATGGGTGTCAGAATCATCAACAACCACAGTAAGCTACATTAAACCAGGTGTGATTGCCTGTGCATCCACTTCAGTATTGGCTGTACCATTTAGCATTATCTCTGCACACTTTCAGGAAGATCTCTTTTGCATCGTTTGCTAATTGATGCTTTTAAATCCCAGTAAGATGTGAAGGATTAAGCCTGAACTTTTCTGTATACAAAGTATACACAGTACTCTACTGCATAGCTGAATGTCGCAACTATCTGGACTAATCCCGGCAGTTTTCCTAACAAAGTATTTCAGAATTGGTTTGCCTGCTTTCTAGGATTGAAAAAAAGACTGACCCACAATGATCTGGCTGTCTTCCTACCTAACACGGCATTAGAATTTACAGTTTCCTAGTTTCTACCCTGTTGCCTTAACTATCATACCAAACTGGCTCTCAAGAGTTGGAATAACACTTAAAGTGGTAGGAGGGAGAGGTTGAAGGTCTGTCAGTGACAGAGCATCAACTTTAAGAGGGAGAAAGGTCTAGGTTGTATATCTAGAAAATCTGGAAGAATTATTGACTGGCAAGATCAATAATCCTGAGAAGATAGCTCTCCTTCTTCTCTTCCTCCTGTTCCTCCTGCTTCTTCACATGTACTCAACCAAGCAAATCAGCAAAGCAAAAATATTTAGTGTACACTGACACACAGAACAAACAAGAAAGGGATAGCACCATCTGTTCCTTCATCATTAACATCATGATGGTGAGCTATATCCCATATAGCATGATGCTGGGGGGGGGGGACCACTTTGTTGAATAGATGCTGATGCAGCCCTTTGACAAATGTTTCCAGGGCAGTCCACAAAGAAGAGGAATAAAATGATAGTAAACAACAATAAATAAACAAGGCTGTCAAAAGATGAAAAGTAATTATAAAAGAACAACTGAATGCAGCACTGAAAAATAAAGCAGTTTTAAAAGCCTGGCAGAATGAGTGTTGTTGTTTTTTTTTTAAAAAAAAAATAGCATATAAAAGATGATTGAGTCAATGAAAGGGAGAGACCCCAGAGTATTTTGAATGGGACCAACACTCTTGGTTCCAGATTTCTTTCATTTAGGCAGTTTTGAAAGGTTTGAAAACCTTAAGGTGCCTTAAAGTTACAGGTTTTGAAGTGTGTGTGAATAAACCCGCTGAGGGTTCCATGAAAATCTTATGGAGCTCTATGAAAAAAAAGGGCAACACAAAGCCAAGTTCCTATCATCAGTATTTTGTCTCTTGATCAGGGACCCCAGGGAATTCTTTTAAACAAGTTCCTCAGCCTCAAAAAGTCTGAAAAGTCTTGCCTTAATCCTTTACATATCATCCTTCACAATAATAACATCCCTCTGTCTGAAGATCTCTAATGAAGGATGCCCTCTCTGTAATTATCCTTTTTTTTAACATAGATTTTCAAAATAGTCGAAATTTCTGTTATTTTTATAAAGGAATCATTATGGGGCCTTTTTCCTCATCAGAATTCTCCCAATGTTGACAAGTTCCTATGGAAAGATAAGCATTCACAGAAAACCTTTAGGAAATCTGCACTGCGCAATTAAGACCATATTGATGAAAATAACTTTACAACCTTTCCATATTGATCAGTTGGAAAGATATGGAGAATTTTATACAGACTTTTATCATTGTTCAGAATCATTATGGCAAATCCCACAAAGGCATATAAGCCAAACCTGAACCTGTAAAGGCTTAATTTTAAGATGTATCTCTTTTATCTAAGAATTCATCTATGGCAAAGGACTATTTCAAAAACAGGTGGTTGACTCATCAATCTTGACACCTTTTGGCTACTATATTTTCTAACCCAAACATCCCTGGCCAATCACTTCACCGTGAATTTTGTTGCTATGCCCCTGGAGGTACCTCAAAGAAGTCATTATTACTATAGAAACCTGACAATTAAATAGCATCTGAAAAGTATTATTCCCATTACTTTGTACACAGGGTACAAAGTACACAACAACATGCATGTGTTTCTTACAGAACATCTGTTTCTGATATAGTGAAATAATCAAGGGGCTTCATTGAAATTAGTTAAAAAAGATCTTGTATTTCTTTCTTTTTCATTCATGGGTTCTGATAGATATTAAATTCCTTGCAAATTCCTTATAGAAGATCAACCTACATTATTAATTTGAATTAACCTTCAATTTTGTACATTTCATGGAATTTCCTCAGTTCTGAATGTGGTTCGATAGTCAGTCGTGAATCTACCTTACTGTGGTGCCATCTAAGCCACTTTAAGAATTTGCCAATGAGAATGTCATATAGAACCTTGTCAAAAACATTGCTGAAACTGAAATAGATTACACCCACAGCATTCACCTTCTCCATTAAAATAGTTACCTTGTCAAAGGAGGTGAGACTGTTTCACAGGACCTGATTTTGACACAGCCATGCTTAGGAAGCATTGCATTGTCTTAAAAATGCTAACAAAACACCTGTTTGATTATTTGCTCTTTCCAGTATTGATGTTAGGCTTACCAGTAAAAAAAAAAAAAACCTACTGAAATCCTAATTTTTCCTTTCTTTAAGTGAGAGGCCACATTTGCTCTTCTCGGCCTTCTGGCAGCATCTCAGTCCTCTAAAACTCCTCAAAGACAATTGACAGCTCTTCGGAGTACATTTCATGGAGTTGAAGGCATTTATTCCAGGTCTACAAAAGCCATTTCCATCAGACCTGCCAAACAGTTATTCGGTTAACAGCAATTTTGCTAAAACTAAATCCTATATTCATTCTGTCTTCATTTAACGAAATTCACAACAATCAAGATTTATACTCACATGCACCCCAAAAGCCTAAGTGAAAACATACTATTGTACTGGAGCAAACGATTTGCAGTTACATGTAATATAAAAAAGTTTCACCAGACTGTGAGGCCTGCATTTCAAAAATCAGCTGAAAAAGAACTTTTAGCCCAAAAACATTTGTTAGTGAAAGTTGTTAGGAAAGTCACTTTGCATTTTCTGTTCAGACACAAAGAATATGGGTGTTACTTATAGTTCTGAAAAAATACATACCCCTTTTTGAAATTTCCAGGAAAAAAAAATATAACAGCAGGATCACCATTCAAATTTTGAAAAATGTTTTGCTTGAACTATTTGCCATTTTAATATATAAGCTAATGAGAAGCGGGTTGAGGTGACTGTAGTCAATATTTTCTGTTTGATAATGGCACCAGGCCTCCAGAAGTTTGACTGATCCTTCCAGGAACAGGAAATATTCATCTGTGTTTCAAAGCAACGTTTCCCTGAGGAGAAATGCTTATTTTAGCAGATAGTCAAAGGAAAGATCTTTCACAGCTCTTCCCTCTTTAGTTGGAAATGCTTTTGTTTTTGTTTTTTTCAGCTGAAACACAAGCAAGAAACAGGGAGGAGAAAGAGGGAATGTTGATTCTTCTCCCACCTCTGATTAAAGCTGTAATTTCAGGAAGAAGGATATTCAGGTAACCAATTAGCACAGAGATGACATTGGTTCCAAGGGTCTTCTGTTCTCTAGTGCAACCTCTGGGCTGTGGCCCACCAATAGGCCATGAGCTATTTGCAACCTGGCCACCAAAACGGTGAATGAGCCCTTTGGATGTTCACATTTCTATTTTGCTTATGCATATTGTGGAAGTTGCCCTAGAAAGGCTGTGCCTTCGCAAACAGCCTAAAATCTCTTCAATAAATTATTCGTAGCATAGAGAAACATCCTGAACCTTTTCCCCTGTTGCTTTGTGCTGTGTACACAGCTAATGGAGAAAATCATTTGGAAGAAAAATTGATTGTATATCCCAGCCAATACAGGTTTTCCATTTGCATTAAGAATGGATTTAACACAAAGAAAATTTAGAGCCTCATCTGAGAAAATTATACAAGGTTTCTTTACACAAAAAAGAAACAAAAGATTATTAGCATCTCCATATGGAAATGCTAGTGGAGGAAGAGGGATTAGTGGAATATAACTATCTAAATACAAAAGCACAATTTTCATTGCTGGCTTTGCATAGAAATATACTTCTGCACGCATGTTGCAGGTAGCCAAATCAGAGTCCCTCTATTATGAATCAATCAACTTAATTATTCAGTCACTTCTCCTGAGGTTTCATTGTATTCCATAACTGAATAAATAACACAAGATACAGAACACTTAATTTGGGCTATCATTGGGACACTTTGCCTCTGTGCTATCTAGAATTTTAAAGCCACTTGGACAGTTTATAAGTGATAAAATGTGCTTGCAGTCATCTAGAACTGAGTTAGGGATCCATAAACCCATGTATATCACTGCCAATTGCCATGTACTTCCAAGAGTTCCTCCCTAAGTGTTGGCTTCAACTTTTATCATCCCTAAGGAGCATAATCAGTGGTCAAAAATGACAGGAATTGTAGCTCATTTGGGAGATAATGGTGATCTTACCTCTCATCTCTGCCAAAGCAATGCATTCTTCAACATATAGATAGTCCTTGACTTATGACCACAATTGGGATCAGAATTTCTGTTGTTAAATAAGGCAGTTTTATGCAGTATTCAAAGAATATTACTTATTTATTTCTTAAACCTATGGCTCACCTTTCAAGCATCCAAGGTGTCTAGCCAAGTTTTGATCCATGTGTTAAAATAAAGGCAACTTCTATGGAAATCTACAAAGATCAAACTTTTCAAACTTCCTTCATGCTCAACACCGTAATTAGTTAGCGAACTCTAGTGCAGCCATGCTAGTTGGGGAATTCTGGGAGTTGAAGTCCACAATTTGTAAAGTTGCCACGGTTGGCCACCCCTGCTCTTGAGAGAGAAGAATCTGTGGCTACATTAGATTGCCTGGGAAACTGGGCCTACACCCATTCCTTGGTTGTGGAATGAATTGAACCCAAGATACTGTACTGTTTCTGCAATTGCCAGGTGTACTGGACAGAAATTCTAAAAAGGCCAAAGTACATTGTCCAAATGGGAAAGATGGGTGAGTGTTTGATTGTGGCCTCACAGCACATGTGTCAGCATTGCGGTAAATTTTGTGAGCAGTGCAAAGCAACATCAGTTAGTATCATTTATCATTATCCAGTAGATAGTGCCTCAGGATTACCATTCTGCATGAAGTAATTGTCCCAGTGGTGAGAAAAACCGTCTTCTAGCTATATCATGCCAGAACAGAGATTGGCTTCTAATTTTTTTTACTAAATATATTTTTCTCCATATAAGCCCTCCCTTAACCTCGTCTCCAACAACATTTTGAAAGCTGGAATAGCATATCGATAATGGTAATCATCTCTTCTTTAGAAAATTTTTCTATTGCAGGAAATCATATTGTGTTTCAAATATATGTATACCTACTTTAAGATCTGACCTTGCATAACCCAATTGCATATTTAACATCAAATTAGCATCAAGATGCTAATCCAGGAGATCTAGGATAGTATAGCTGATATTAGACTATGTTTAGAGAACCCCTTCCCTCCTCACTCCAACATTCATGCATGTTACAAATAATTTTAAACTATACAATTTCTCTTACTTCACTTAACAAGGTCTTCATGCATAGGCACAGAATCAACTACAACACTTTTCCAACTTGATTTCTTCCATATATGTAGATTTTAAATCCCAGAATATCCATTAATGGCTGTCTTGGCTAAGAATTCTGGGAGTTGAAGTCCACACATCTAAAGGGGTGGATCTCTGCTATCTGGGCTTTCTGAAGTACAGGCACAAATTTGATGAAATAATAGCCACACTTGATTTTTGAGATAAGATCATTGACAATCTATCGCAGTGGTTCTCAACCTTTTTAATGCTGCGACCCCCAACTGGTCGTAAGTCAAGGACTACTCAACCGGTCATAAGTCGAGGACTACTCAACTGGTGCAGCACCGTTTTCAGAATGGGACTTTTGGCGGGCTCAGCAGGGCAGAGACAGCCTGGACAATTCCTATTGGCTTTTGAAAGCCAATAGAATTAGACTCTATTCAAGAGAGTCTATTCTATTGGCTTTCAAAAGCCAATAGAATAAAAGGGAGTAGCACAGCTAAGGAAAAGGGGAAAAAAATGGCGGACTGCATTGTTTGGCGACCCCCGTGAAATGGTCGTTCGGCCCCAAATGGGGTCCCGACCCACAAGTTGAGAACCACTGATCTATCGGCAGGTGTCTACAGATACAAAATTATCTGAGGAAAGTTCCCAAACTCAGGAAATGATGCCAAGATGATTGACAAGCTGCAACAAAGTTGATCCAAGATATTTCGCAGCTTCAGGCAATTCTGTCAAGGGAAATCATAATCAAGGTGAATCAGTCAAGTTAATTTAGCACCCTAAGAAGATAATACCCAAACAGGTACCCAAACAATACCCTCCTCCCTAGTGCTAAAAATACAAGAAGTCACTAAATAATAAGCTTTTAGAGTTGGAACTTTAATTGGTAGAGTGGAACCTAAATGGCACGGAGGGCAGAAAGACTATCCAAACAAAGAGGAATTAGACTAACTACTTATTCCCCTACCTTGCATAAAATTCCATTGTCTGAAGAGCCTCAGACCTCCTGCTATTCAATGGAATTTGCATCCAGGCTATGCTACCTAATTATTTCCAATTACTGCTTTCTGTCTGGAAGCAGATTAAACTTGCCTGTGTCTAAAGCTTTATTAGTATTGCTACCACTGACAGAGGGGAAGATTGCAAATACATTTGAGATGTGGAGCTGCAGATGTGTGTGGGGTTTTTATGATGCATGCTCTATGCTCTCATCTTGATAAGGAAGTGTTATGGACTAGGCTCCCATTGAAGACTCACGTGCTCTTTTGATGGGTTTGTTAACAGTTTAACTGCTACATAACATGCAGGAAGCACCTCCCAAAACCCCAAGGGAGAGGGTGTGAATACGAAGGTTGCAGGCTATGTCTGTTTGTTAGGAAGCAATCATAAGGCTTACTTTTAAAAATGGGCCTCCATAACTACAAATCAGATAATGAAATCTGATTTGATTGTCATGGATTAGATGAGATTTCTCTCTACTACATGAAAAGAGGAGAAAGAAGGGCCCAAGCCTTTGAACATAGACAACTTCCTTATATTGAAACAAATTAATGTTTCACTGAGACCACTGTTATTTCTTTGGCAGGGAGGAAAGGGTGTGGAAGGATAATGCCACTAAGGTCAGTATGGCTTAGCTCCATAATGCTGTTTTACCACAGAATACAAGTGACTAAGAATGCATGCTGCTCCAAAATACAGTTGTTTTTTAAAACTTGCCCTACCCTGTAATATGCTAATTCAATGTATGGCAGATGTTTGCGGAAAGTAGATATTACCTAAATTCTGGTGAAGAGGGGACATTTAATTCCTTTGTACAAGTTTCAGATGCCTTTATTTTGGAAGATATTAGATTTCAATAGTAAAAGTGCACATCATAGCAACATTTGCCGAAACACTGTGTTAGGTACTAGGTGCCAAAATGAGCAAACAAAAAGCTAGAATCAGTGATGGGATTCAGCCAGTTCACACCAGTTAGGCAGAATTGATAGCTAATTTTTTGTTGCCCAGGCCGAGAAGAGACTTCCGGAAGCGGCATCCACACAGAGAACCCATTGTTCATATATTTGAAACCCATCATTGGCTGGAATAATCCATGTGTGAAGAAAAGTTATAATTCTATGGTTTCAATTTAGGAAAAAAGGTGAGCAGAAGGGGATAATTATTGAACTTTATAAAATATGTGTGGAATGGAGAAAAATATAGGAAAATGTTTCTAAACTCAGATAAAACTACTTAATATGGTGCATTGTTGCTATCCATGATGACAATACACTACTTTCTTTGTCAGACACAACAGGCATCTCGGGAAAAAAATTGCAGGTGGGTGGGACTGCATTCACGTTTTGTTTGGTGTGCGATAGATATATTTTTGGCCATAGTAGGAATTGAAAACTGGACTTGGTAGACATGGATCTAATCTAGTTAGCCTTTCCATCTCTTTGTAGAAAAGCATGTGTGAGGCACAGCCCAGGGCGGAGTTTCAAAATCACAGAAGTGGGTTAAAAATCAATGCTTTTCTGGAAGGTTCTGTCAAGCAGATTCATCCGTTTAATGCAACTAGGATGATTTTAGAACAATGCAGCTGATAATTTTAAACATCGGCATTTATTTATTTATTTCCCGCCTATATTATTTTTAGAAATAATTCAAGGTGGCAAACATATCCAACGCACTTTCTTCCTCCTGTTTTCTCCACAGCAACATTCCTGTGAGGTGGATCAGGTTGAGACAGATTGATTGGCCCAGAGACACCCAGCTGGTGGGGAGGGGAGAACTAGAACTCCCAGTCTCCTGCTTTCCAGCCTGATGCCTTTGCCTTTCAAAGGCAAAATAACGATGCCTGGAGAGGACAATTATCCTATGCAAAGCTCTGCCCATTTGATCTGTCCTCATCCTGTGAAAGAATTATAATGAGAGAAGGGAAGAGGAACTCTGAGGCTGCAGCAAGAAGGTAAATGCAAGAGAAGACTGGTTAGCAAGTCCCAGATCGGAAGGGAGAAGGATCTCATTGCTACAGCACTGGGAGAGAGGATCAAACCTAACTCATAGCCTGCCAGTGTTTTGCATATTAAAAGCAGTTGAAGAGAAGCTGACTGAAGCCAAGAAACAATTTTCTGATAACATTTATAACATCCTTAGCAAAAAAAACCCAAAACATCCCTCTTTTTCTTCTATAGCAGTGTTTCTCAACCTTGACAATTTTAAGGCATGTGGACTTCAACTCCCAGAATTCCACAGCCAGCAATGCTGGCTGTGGAATTTTGGGAGTTGAAGTTCACATGCCTTAAAATTGTCAAGGTTGAGAAACACTGTTCTATAGTAAATTACAGGTAGTCCTCGACTTATGGCCACAATTGAGCCCAACATTTCTGTTGCTAAGTGAAATATTTGTTAAGTAAAATTTGCCCTATTATATGTCCTTTCTTGCCACAGTTGTTAAGTGAATCTCTGCAGTTCTTAAGTTAGTGACACAGTTATTGTGTGAATCTGGCTTCCCCATTGATTTTGCTTGTCAGAAGGTCACAAAAGGTGATCACATGACTCCAAGATACTGCAACTGTCATAAATACAAGTCAGTTTCCACACATTTAAATTTTGATCACATGACCATGGGGATGCTGCAATGGTCATAAGTGTGAAAACTGTCATAAATCACTTTTTTCAATTGCTGTTGTAACCTTGAATACTCACTAACTACAGATCGAGAAATACCTATATTTTGTCTTCTGACTGTAAGATAAGAGTAACCAAGATCGTCCTTCGCATTTAAAAATATGATTGTATGTTTCTTTCTTTCCAGTGAAATTGTTTTATCTTATATAAAGTTGTAAGATCCTGTCGTTGTGTTGTTTGTTATGTAAAGTTCCATTACCTAAAGTAAGCATTATTTCTATTCCTTGCCCATTCCTAACCCACATTAAATCATTGCTTTTTTCCTCTCCAGAGCAGGGGTCCCCAACCCCTGGGCCATGGACCAGTACTGGGCCGCAGCATGTCAGCAACTGGTCTGCAGAAACAGGATGCAGGCAGCACACAAAACCACACACCCTCCGGACCGTGGAAAAACCTCTCTCCACAGAACCGGTCCCTGGTGCCCAAAAGGTTGGGGACCTCTGCTCCAGAGGATGGTTGCACAATTTCATTTACCGTAAATGCCGGCGTATAAGACAACTTCCGCGAGCGCTGAAATCGGCGCCAAAGACGGGGGTCGTCTTATACGCCGAGTCGTCTTATACGCCGGAAATACTGGTAGTTTCCGGCGTATAAGATGACGTTCTAGGAATGCGGCCTGGCTATAAAGACGGGGGTCGTCTTATATGCCAGGTCGCCTAATACGGCGGCATATACGGTACTATTTTAGAAGATGTCGCAACAAAAACTTGAGACACCCTGCAACAGAATTTGGAACCGGAGGTTAAGAGTGCTATTTTTTTTTCAACAACATAATAATTTCAAAACAATAATTTCTATAAATTCATGAACTAAGAGATGCTTTAGATTTCTTTTTGCAGAAATAAAGGGTTGGTATTCAACTGTTAACAATGATACGGAATATCAGCCACTTCTAGTATTTTTTTTTAATTCTCACCACAAGTAAGTACAGGCAGTCCTTATAACAGTTCATTTAGTGACCATTCAAAGTTACAACATTACTGAAAAAAGTGACTTATGACTATTTTTCATACCTAGGACTGTTGCATGATCTCCATGATCAAACTTCAGACACTTGGACACTGACTCGTATTTATGATGGTTGCAGTGTCCTGGGGTCATGGGATCACATTTTGTGAACTTCTGACAAGCAAAGTCAATGGGGAAGCCAGATTCATTTAACAATTGTGTTACTAACTTAATAACCGCAGTGATTCACTTAGAAGCTGTGGAAAGAAAGGTTGTAAAATGGGGTAAATGTCACTTAACAAATGTCTTGTTTAGCAACATAAATTTTGGACTCAGTTGTGATCGTAAATCGAGGACTCCTATACTCTTAATCAGGGGTTTTCAAACTTGTGGACTTCAACTCCCAGAATTCCTCAGCCAGGCATGCTGGCTGAGGAATTCTGGGAGTTGAAGTCCTTAAGTCATAAAAAGGTCAAGTTTGAAGACCCCTGCTCTAAGTCCTATTGCTCTAGCAAGCAAATGTTTGTAGCTTTTCATTTCCTTGCTACAGTAGATATACATGACCTCCAGGAGCATTGTGGAGCATTATGGTTAGTTGTGAGCCATTTGATAGAGCAGATTTGTTTACCTAGCTTAGATTGTAGGCTGTACTGTTTTATAGACTCATTGAGAATGAACTGTCCATGGTGCTGATACTTCACCACATGAGTCTGCATTAGGTTTTATGTGTCTTAACATAGAGGATAAACCTAGGCTATTATATCCCTCCTTCCTATTATTTCTTTGCTCTTAATCCCTTTACTACAGTGAATTTCAAAAGAGGGTTCTTGTATAGTTTCACAGGCATTTTTACAGAAATTAACACTCAGTTAGGAAGAGGGATTAATCAAATATAGATGGGTAAGTTGTATACAAGTGACACATAGAAGGATTCTGTGGCTGGTGGAAATGTATATATTTCATCATTGCTCCATAACATGTATTTAGTGCTTTTTTTGTAAAAAAAAAAAAAAGGTGCCAGAACTCATACATGTCATACAGCCCGCCTTGCCTACCCTACAAGATTTACCTTTGTAGTTGAAAAAAAAAATCCTTCAGTTTTTAGTGTATCTAAAAGACTAGGATTTTATTCAAGGTAAGTTAATACTGTTAATGTTACCATGCACAAATCCACTGAAAAAAGGTGCCTGACCCCATTCCAGTGCATTCTATGACAAAAAAAAGCCCTGTGTTTACGTATATCCACCTCTTTCATTTGTACTAATGATGTTGAATCCAAACACCCCATAAAATGTTTTCCCATCTGGAATGCACTGTTATTCCACCTGAATCACAAGCCCATTAACAGGTATATTTAATCTTATTTATTGTGTAGACATTTGACTATATTTTGAGTGCTGAAAATAAATCAATGTGCAAGTAAACTGGTACCTTCTTGCCATACCAGCATTACGAGAACAGAATCTGGTCGTGTACTGTACAAAGTACATCACAGAATATAGGATATTGTCAAGTCAGTAAGTGATCTTCAGCCCTCCCACCACCCCTTTAACAAAGAAATATGGAATAGGATTATTAACCAATTACTTTATGTTTTGTTCAGCACAAAACTTTGGCAAATTGGTGAAGCTATATGAATAATTACACTAAGTTATTTTCTGTCCATCATCCTCAATACTATAATAAAATAAAATCGCCTGATCCATCTCTTTATGTAATCCCATTACATTTTTAAAGAGTTCAATAGGCCTAATTTACTGCTGGTGGCAGTTTAAGTAGAACGTCACTTGTCACCGTGATGCAGTAATCCCAGGACACTTTCCTCTCTAATTTGTAATCTTTCTCTTGTTGCAAAGAAATTGTTTTAAAAATATCCAAGTGCTATTGTATTTCTGCACACAAGTCAGCACTTGGAGATGTACTTTCCCTCCCATAATTATGAATTCTAAATCCAAATTAGTAATTGTCTTGGATACTGGTAACACAGAGTACATTTAAAATAAAAAAAATCATATATTATCTCATATTGACTCAATAGAATGAATAATAAAAACAGAAGCATGTTTTCCAGGAATGCAACTTGAAACTATGGTTTTATCATTGTTCTAGAAGCAATGTCTCTTTGGACTAATCTAGTCTTCTAATCCAGCCTCCTGCTCAACAGGAGATCCTATACCATTTCAGACAAGTGACTGTCCAGTCTTTTCTTAAAAACCTCCAGTGATGAAACACCCACAAAGTCTGAAGGCCAGCTGTTCCACTGGTTAATTGTCCTCACTGTTAGGGAATTTCTTCTTAATTCCAGGTTGCTTCTCTCCTTGCTTAGTTTCCATTTGTTGTTTCTTGTCCTGCCCTCTGGTGCTTTGGAAAATAAATTGGCCCCCTCCTCTTTGTGGCAGCCCCTCAAATACTGGAATACTGCTATCATGTCCCCCACTAGTCTATCCCACATTTTTCTAGCCTACCAAGAAGTAGATTGTGGTCTACTTTGTCAAATGCCTTGCTGAAGTCTAAATATAATATGTCCATAGCATTTCACTGGTCTATTAATTTAGTCACTTTGTCAAAGAATGAAATAAGACTGATTTGATATGATCTATTTTTAGTAAACTTGTACTGGCTACTAATTATAACTTTGTTTCTATATGTTCACAGATCTGTTTTGATTATTTTTTTTCCAGTATCTTCCCAGGTATTGATGTATTCATCAAGGTCAGACAGGTGTTCTCTAACCATTTTCTAGCTTATTTCAATTTTTATTTCTAATCTGTCTTTTACAGTTATGTTTTTAGTAGGTTGGGCTATAGTTTCTTTTTGTGTGAAGACTGATGCAAAGAATGAGTTAAGCAGCTCTGCTTTCTCTGTACTGCTTGTTACTTCCTTGCTATCTTCTCTCTTTAGTGGACCGGCTGTTTCCTTGACTTTTTTTTGTTTGTTATTTATATGTTGAAAAACTCTTCTTTTTTGTTATATTTGATTTTTTTTGCAAATCTTTGTTCATTCTGAGCCTTTGCTTTCCTGACTTCATCTTTGCAGATTCGGGCTATCTGCTGATATTCTGTGCTAGAATCTACCAAAGCCTTTTAAAATTAGCAGGATACCTGGGAGCCATGTTTGATCTTAGATTTAGAACTACAAGTTCAAGCACTAACTCACATGCATAAAAGAACCTATCTGGAATTAATTCCAAAGGAAAGCTCTTTTCACCTTATATTTAAACAAATTCAATGTTATTCAGGGAATCAGCTCAGTTCGGCCCCAGGCCATCAAAATCTGAGAATTTGTATGTACAGGCATGAAGCAGTCACCAGTTTGCAGCTTAAGAGGAGCCTCACATTCACACCATTTCAGGAGAAACCAAGGATTCCTTTTTAAAAAAATGGGGGGGGGGAGAGAGAAATAATAGGTAGAAATATCCCAGGTGAATGGCATATACACACCAACCAGACTGAAAAGGCAACTACCCAAGTTTTCTGTTATAATACTGTAAATGTTGGCAGAAATAGAGAAGAAATAGAATAATAAATTAAGATGAAGCTATCAGGAGAGGAGTTAGGTTCATTCCTTCTCACTTTCTTATAGCCCATCATCACCAATTCTATTTTCTTGACAAGGTCTCTGATTTCATTGATGTAGATTTATGCATAAAGTGGAAGAATTTTTCGCTTGCATTCAAGCTCTTCACCTTGGCTGGAGTATAATTATATCAATTCTGTTAGTTAATGTGACACAAAAGGAGAACAATAAAATAGCAATTTTATTCAAAAACCATGCTAGCATGGCAACGGTGGGCAATTTGACTATCTAATTTATGTTCCAGGTCTCGTTCGAATTCCTAGAGCATTCTTGCTGCAAATGTAACAAACAACTGTTTACAAATCACTGTGAAAAGCATACTTTTTGACATGAGTAAAGTAATGATCTTAATTCAGTTGTCTATGTTTAAAGGGATACATGTGATGGCATGAAGATAATAAACAAAATGTATGAGTTCAAATGTCTAAAGAGAGCTAGTAACCAGTTTGTATATAAAAAAGATACTGTTAAGTAACTGGAGGGGCATTCATCTGTCAGTAGGAAAGAGATAATGAACCAAAGAGAAATTAGATCTTTTAATCTGAAATGAACAGTGTGGTTGAGCTTTCCCAAATGTTTCAAGGGGCATTTTTTTTACCCCTCCAAAAATCATTTGCATAACACAATACTTCAGAGAACATTCTTGAGGGGGAATAATCAAAAAAGGCCAGCCCAACATTTAAAATTCATATTGTTTTCACAAGTCAGGAGGGCCTAGCGCCTTGAATCTTTACATTAGCTAACCAAAATCCCACAACTCTGTGTGAATCCATTGTTCCTTGCCCTTTTAAGGCAAGCAATCACAATTGACTGGTCATTAGCATTCCAACTGTCAAGTACTACTCAGTGGTGATTTCAAGCTCTCGATTAAAAATTAAATAAAATTAATGTTTCCCCCCATTGCCAGGTGCACAGGACTGATGAAGGAGGACGGAATTTAAAAAAAAATAGTTTGGGAAAGAAAAGCCACGTAGCTGTTGGGTGCCAATAACTTATACGGTATTACATGATCAGTCACACTTTTGCAAATATTGCCTACAGCTTTATTTTAAAATCCAATTACAGCAAGGAATTAGGATGTTGTTTAATGACACCACAGGTTTCTTCCCCATCTTTTTCACTTAGGGTGGAATAAATGAACTGATGTGATTGTAATCTTAATGGGGGCATTCAAAATAGATTCATGAATTCCAGGAGCTTTCCCAAATCTTATGTCCTCCAGATGTGTTAGGCTACAACCAAAGGAGTGGTAGATCCATCTGACCTAGATGGTACCCGGTTGGGAAACTTGAGATGCAACAAGCTGGTTTTTAATATTATGTATTGGTGGGAGAGGGAGAGAGATGGAAGACCAATTCCCTCTTCCTCATTTGGTAAATTTCAATTACTAGCAGAATTGTTCCAACACATTTCGTTTTTTGGAAATGTGGATATTACAACATGGATCTTCTAAACAGTTTGGCACATTTTAGCAGGTGTTGTGGGGGCCCAAATTATTTTCCATACCTTCTGATTTTTATTGGCAGTATAGACCCTGTATTAAGTTCTACTTTTTTAAAAAACCATTTAAATAAAGTTGCCACACTGGGCTGCAACCACTAGAAGGCAGCAAAGAGAGAGAAAAAGTGCTGCCATCTAGGGATCATCTGGATTTTTGCAGCCCAGATATCATCACTCTAATCCATTGGGCATAACTGAACAGTAGAATAATGGAAACCAGTTGCCAGCCATAGAACTATTTTCTCAACAAAAGCTACAGGACTGCTGAAGAACACTTAGTGCAGTGCCAGTGTATTTTTTCTCACAAAAAAATGAAAGTGGTGACAATTTGTCTTGAGGGGAAAGCTCAAGAAAACGTTTCCTGACCACTAATTCAAACAATAGCTTTGCCAAGAACTGAAGGCAGAGAAGGGCAGAATTATCTGAGGAATGCCAGACAGCCCAAAGCCTTTGGCTTTGCCTAAATCAGAGAAAATAATTTGCTGCTTTTATTTATAATTTAAAAAAGTAGAACTTACTATCTTTAAGGACCTGCTGTTTGAGCAGGAGAGGTCAGATGTCAGAATTAGAATAATCAAGGCTTCACATTTATAAATATAATGCACTTCCTGTTGCTTAAATGTCTTCAGAAACCACAACTGTTCCCATCTTGACTCAAGGGAGTGGCTGCTGGCATTCCCAGTTGTAGCATTTACTGGAAAGATTTGTCACTACAGGGTGTTTTAGAGGTCTTTCCTCTCAGTCTCAGCTAATGTTAGCTTCCTACTGTATAGCATGAGATCATTTAATTTAAAAATTTCTCTGCCTTCAGTTATTTGTTTGGTGTTTGTTTTTGCTGCTTTTCATCATCTCCCCCCACCCCCAATTCCACAGTCATTAATCTGCCTTTGATTTAACTCTTTAGATTTTAGTCTAAATCAGGGGTGTCCAATCTCTACACCATGAATGAACTTTTTTTTTCTGTTGAGGAACACATTCCTTTTGAGAGCAATCTATTGGGTGCAACCTATGCTAGTTTGAGTAAGATAGGAGCCAAATGTGATTGATAGATTCTGTTTATTTATTAAATTTTTCATCCCACCTTTATAAATAACTCAAGGTGGCAAACATCCATAGCACTCCTTCCTCTTATTTTCCCACAACAATCCTGTGAAGTAGGTTAGTGACTGGCCCAAAATCATCCACCTGGATTTCATGGCTATGTGGGACTAGAATTCACAGAAACCCAGTTTCTAAGCTGATGTCTTAACAGTTAGATCAAGCTAGTTCCATTTGCTTTGCTTTTTCATTTCCTTCTTTTCCTTTCTCATTTTTAAAAGGAGGCCTCAGATTTCTCCTTTCTATCTATGCCTGCCTTGAGCCTTGCTAAAGTACTATACGATAAAGAGCTGGCATCATACGTGGTTTAAAAAGTAGGCATCTGCATGTATTAAATAATTTCAAAGTCTACGGACATGTGCAGCAATTTCTACATAGGATTTTCATCCTGTTTAAATAGGCTTTAATGAACATGAAATAATAATAGTCACTATGTTGTGTGTCTGTGTGTGTGTGTGTGTGTGTGTGTGTGTGTGTGTGTGTGTGAGAGAGAGAGAGAGAGAGAGAGAGAGAGAGAGAGAGAGAGAGAGAGAGATTTAATATGGGTGGCAGCGTTTGACCTCTACTTCTTGAACAAGAACTTTGCGAGTGTCAAAAGTTTCCGATTTTTACCTACAGTGCTCAATCCAGTAAAAAGCAATCATCCCCCCTGTGCTGTGTGTCTCAAAGCAAAATATGTCATCAAGCCAGACCTCTTGACAAATGAATTGCAGAAGCTCTGAATTGTAGCAAAGGGCACTATTCAGGCACTGCCATTCTTTACCAATTACATTGACAATTTATCCATATCGCATTATAAAGGAAACTGCCAAGTCTATGCTGGAAGAACTAAGATGTATTCGCCTGACTCAATCTTAGGTGATTACAGCAGTGGCAAGCATTCCTTCTGCATGAGCCTGAAAACCAGCAGATATGGACAAAGCACCATTCTCATTAGCTGTCAAACCAGTGGTTCTCAATCTTTTTAATGCCATGACCCCCAATCAGTCGTAAGTCGAGGACTACCCAACTGATCATAAGTCGAGGACTACCCAACCGGTCATAAGTCGAGGACTTTCCCTGCCCGGGAGCGCCACGCATGTGTGGTGCCGCCCCCTGCGCCGGCCGAGGTGTAGCTGGCAAGCGGCAGAGACAGAGCAGGCTGACCACCGGCTGGGCCACCAGCTGGCCCAGCCCAAGGGAGGTAAGGCACCCGCCGAGCCCCACGCACGCCAGCAACCCTCCCTGCACCCGCCGGCCTCCCACCTCCCACCCCTGGCCCTCTTTTACTTACATTTTTAGTAGTTGCTCAGCAGGGAGGGGTGGAAACTTCCAGACAGCTCGCCTTCGCTGCAGACAACTTGCAGCACCGTTTGCAGAATGGGACTTTTGGCAGGCTCAGCAGGGCAGAGACAGCCTGGACAATTCCTATTGGCTTTTGAAAGCCAATAGAATTAGACTCTATTCAAGAGAGTCTATTCTATTGGCTTTCAAAAGCCAATAGAATAAAAGGGAGTAGCACAGCTAAGGAAAAGGGGAAAAAAATGCCGGACTGCGTTGTTTGACAACCCCCATGAAATGGTCGTTCGACCCTGTTATGTCCTGAGCCTGTGGAAGCAGGCTTGGGGCATTGCAACGGTCCTGGGTAGGTTGTCACCAGCGCTCGCACGCATGCGCGGGTGCTGGCGCGCCAAATGTTGCAATTTGGCCCGGGAAAAAAAGAGGCAGGGAGATTTGGGCGTTGTTGGCGTCTTGTAACCAGTATGCTGAACAGAAATAAAGAGTTCCTGAGAACTACAACTGCTTCTCGTGTCATTGCCATTTCGCGAAGGACTTAACACTGGCAACGAAGGTGGGATTGCCTTACATCGACTGAAGACAGGTGTAAGCTTACCCGAGAGTCCTGAGCAGTAGGAACGGCGTTGACTCGGCAGCTACCCGCCAATCTAGCGAGCATCGGGGGTAGGCTGGCTGATAGACCCTTCCTTTTTCTACAAAAATGGCAAAAGTTGGAAGACTTTCAGAATTCGACGTCTCGCATCCGGAAAGATGGGAGTCCTACGTAGCCAGGGTGGAAAACTATCTTAAAGTCAATCAAGTAAGAGAAGATAGTTTAAAAGCCGCCACCCTGCTGTGCGTTTGCGGTCAAGACGCATTCGAAATCGCTGAAAACATAGCAGCACCTGTACCTCTAGAATCTGTTAACTACACAGATCTCAAAAAACTACTAAAGGAACACTTCCAGCCCAAGTTGTCCGTCATCGCTTGGCGCCACACCTTCAAACAGAGGAATCAGCGACCCGGAGAATCAGCCAAAGAATACATTGGTGCGCTGAGAAAAGCCGCTAAACACTGCGAGTTCAAGGATCTAGAAGAACGGCTGAGAGACAGATTTGTATGCGGACTGAGGCATAGAGAATTACAGCAGAGACTTTTTGCTAAAGAAGACTTATCATTCCAAGATGCCTTGAGAGAGGTTACTGCAGAAGAGGCAGCGGGCGGCGCCATCAAGAACATGAGGCCGATCAGAAGCACTCCAGAAGCTGTGTCCGTGCACCAGGAAGGAGTCCAAAGAAACCCAGAGGAGGATCCTGACGATGAAGTAGACCGTCTCTATCCCATGAAAGAAGGGAAACAGAAAGAAAGCTCTTCAGCTCTCCCCAAGTGCCTCGGTTGTGGAGGTCGCCACAAGAGGACCGACTGTAGATTCCGCTCCGCTATCTGTAGGGAATGCGGAAAACAGGGACACATTGCAGCTGTGTGTCTGGGCCGTCCGAAGGTACAACCTCGGGAAGAATTGTGCCTGAAAGGTACCAGGGTCCCCAGCCAAAACAGGGTGGGTTTCTGCGCTTCGCGAAAAAGCATTTATAGGACAGGCACACACAAGCCCATCAAGAAAAAGCTTTCACTTAAGGTGAAGCTACAAGGGGTTCCATTGGCTATGGAACTGGATACGGGGTCTGCACTTTCAATCATTTCCATGCACACGTTTAGGAAGATTTGTTCTGGCAGCGGATTTCAGGCCAAGCTGAGGCCTTCCGACATTGTGTTAACAGACTTTCAAAACTCCAGAGTGTGTGTTAAGGGGGAGGTCACCCTTAACGTACAGTATAAGGATTTTGAAGGTCCACTAGATGTAATAGTAGTAGGGGGTGAACGAACGAGTCTCATAGGACTCGATTGGTTTGAGGCCTTGGGAATACACATCACAGGGGTCAATAGCTTGCAAACAATTGACCTACAAGAAGTCTGCAAAGAATTTGCAGATGTTTTCAGCCCCCAGCTGGGCACGTACAAAGGATCCCCTGTGTCACTGAAATTAGACCCCACTGTCACCCCTATTAGAATTAAAGCAAGAAGGGTCCCTTTTGCTTTGAAGGGTAAAATTGACACCGAGTTGGACAAATTGATTCAGCAAGGAGTTTTAGAACCTGTCGACTCCAGTCCTTGGGAGACCCCCATTGTCACGCCTCTTAAGGCAAATGGGGACATTCGCATCTGTGCAGATTACAAATGAACTCTGAATAAGGCATTGCAGCAACATGACTATCCTGTTCCTGTGGTCAGTCATATCTTGGCCTCCCTCAAGGGGGGGGGCGCGTTTTTGCAAAGCTTGACCTAGCTCAAGCGTATCAACAGCTGCCTGTTGATGATGCTGCTGCTGTAGCGCAAACCATTGTGACCCACAGGGGGGCATTCAAGGTAAAGAGGTTATAATTTGGAGTAAATGTCGCTCCTGGAATTTTCCAAAGCGTAATGGAAAACACACTACAGTCTATACCAGGGGTTTGCCCCTATTTTGATGATGTCTTAATTGCAGGAGACTCTACACACAACTTAGCTGAGAGATTAAGGGCTGTCCTGCTGAGGTTCAGGAAAATGGGCCTCAAACTTAAGAAGGACAAATGTAAAATTGGGGTGCCTTCTACAGATTTTCTGGGATTCAAAATTGATGCTACCGGAATCCACCCTGCTGAATCCAAACTGAAAGCTATTATGCATACTCCTAGGCCAAAGTCCAAGGCCGAACTACAGGCCTTTCTGGGCCTTCTGAACTTCTACAACTCCTTCCTTCCAAACAAGGCTAGTGTAGCCAAGCCTCTTCATAGGCTCTTGGACAAACAGGCAGTGTGGCAGTGGTCACAAAAACACGAAGCAAGTTTCAATGAGGTTAAGGCCTTACTCACTTCTAACAGTGTGCTTGCACATTTCAATGAATCCTTTCCTGTGTGCATCGCTTGTGATGCTTCTCCTTATGGGGTGGGAGCCATACTAAGCCACCTCAGATCAGATGGAACTCAGGTTCCTGTTGCATATTACTCCAGAACCTTGTCTTCTGCAGAGCGAAATTATGCTCAAATTGACAGGGAGGCTTTAGCTATTGTTGCTGGAATCAAAAAATTCCATGATTTCCTATATGGCAGGCATTTCACGGTCTTCACTGACCATAAGCCTTTGTTGGGGCTGTTTACTACACATAAACAACTCCCCAAATCATCTCCCCCAGAATGCTGAGATGGTCTATCTTTCTGTCTGCCTACGATTTTTCCTTACTTCACAAACCTGGGAAAGAAATGGGCCATGCTGACGGCCTCAGTAGATTACCCCTGCCGGTAATAGAAGCTGACCCTGCACCAACAATCAATATCCTCTCCATTCAGGCCTTGCCTGAGTCCCCTTTAGATGCCAGGGATGTGGCTGCTGAATCAGCCACAGATCTCACACTTTCGCGTGTCCTTTCTTGGGTTTTATCTGGATGGCCAGAGAGCTGTCCAGGCACTGAGTTTCAGAGTTTCTGGTCCAAAAGGAACGAGTTATCCACCTTCCAGGGATGTCTGCTTTGGGGGAGCAGAGTTGTCATTCCTGCCTCAATGAGGACTAGGGTCTTAGGTTCCCTCCACGAGGGTCATCCTGGCATTGTACGTATGAAGGCGCTTGCGCGCAGCCATTTGTGGTGGCCTGGGTTAGACAGAGACATTGAAGCTAAGGTGCATGCATGCCACCTTTGTCAACGCTCGCGCCCTGAAATGCCCCAAGCTCCTGTACATAGATGGGAGGAAACACAGTCTCCATGGTCTAGGGTGCACATTGACTACGCTGGGCCCTTTCAGGGTCAATTCTTCTTGGTCCTAGTTGATAGCCATTCAAAATGGCTTGAGGTTGTACCTGTCTCTTCCACCACCAGTGCAAAGACTATTCAGGTACTGAGGGGGATTTTTGCTGCACACGGGCTCCCAGATGTCATTGTGTCTGACAACGGCCCTCAATTCACTTCCTTCGAATTCCAAGCTTTCTTGCAGGCTAACATGATTCGTCATGCCACTTCTGCACCTTTCCACCCGTCCACCAACGGTATGGCTGAACGCATGGTTCGCATCACCAAGGACGCCTTGAAGAAAATTACCTATGGAGACTGGCATCACAGGTTGGCTGACTTCCTCCTTTCTTATTGCACTACACCTTCCACTTCTACCGGGAGGAGCCCAGCTGAACATCGTTGGGGGCGCAAACTGACTACCAAGCTTGACCGGTTGCAACCAGACAGACTACCTTCCACAATCACACACCCCAGGGCACCTAGACAACTGCTTGTGGGTGCCCCGGTTTGGACTCGTAACTACGGGCCTGGTCATTCATGGGTCCCTGCCACTGTATCCAGGGTCACAGGTCCTTTGTCCTACGAGGTGTCCCTGGACAATGGTCGTGTCCTGCAACGACACATCGACCAGCTCCGCACTAGACGGGACCTTTCTACTGAGACTCCTGGGTCTTTTCCAGGGGGGGGAGGGAGATCCCTTTGGGCAAAGGGAAGAGTGTGGGCTGCCGCCTATCAGTAACGAGGGAGCTACAGACAGCTCATTCCGAGATTCCACGAGTGCTCCAAACAGGAATCCATGGAGCCCAACTAGAACTCAGGCACCAGTGCCTACTCCAGCCAGGGAGTCACCCCGGGGGCATAATCACTACTCACCCACTTCACTCAGTACTCCAGTCAGGGAGGATATCCGGGAGCGTCCAAACAACCCACACCCTGCAAGAGAGCTGGCACACATTCCGTCTAGTTGGCCCGACACTACCCCCTGTCGCAAGCACACAGGGAGGTGGTCGAGGAACCAAATCCCGACTACAACACCTCTGACATCACTCAGGGGACAACTGAGTTTTGGGACAGCACTGAAACCCCAACAAGCCCGGGTACAGAACGGGAACGAGGGGAAAGACAACCTCTTGACAGGCCTAGGACAGACCTGGGAGGTTCTACAGAATTGCCCAACAGTGACAGTCACTTAAGAGGGCCAGAGAGCCTGCAGGCAAGCAGGACAACCAGGTCAAACAGAGAAAGAAGCCCTGGCCTGACGAGCCCGGTGGGCAACCAAGCAGGCCAGGCATTGGAGCACAGTCCTTGGGAATCACCAGGGTGTAGCAAGGGGGACAAGCATACATCACCCCTCAGTCAAGGGGTACTTGGTAGGTACCCAGAAGTCAGGGGGTCACAGAGAGCCAGAAGATCTCCTAAGTATTTAGAAGATTTTGTAACTCTACTGGCAAAACAGAGTTAACAGAGAGTATTCCTGTACACATAGGAAAACAGAACACTGGGAACAATAGAAGCAGAGGGTATGACTGGTACAAAGTAGTATGGGCACCACGCTCGTATTGGATTGTATATTATTATTGTATGATCATAGTCTTAGCCGGGGGGGAAGGGGTGTTATGTCCTGAGCCTGTGGAAGCAGGCTCGGGGCATTGCAACAGTCCTGGGCAGGTGCAAGCTGCCTGGGACCAGACTGGTTGTCGCCAGCGCTCGCACGCATGCGCGGGTGCTGGCGCGCCAAATGTTGCAATTTGGCCCTGGAATCGCCTATAAAAGAGGCAGGGAGATTTGGGCGTTGTCGGCGTCTTGTAACCAGTATGCTGAACAGAAATAAAGAGTTCCTGAGAACTACAACTGCTTCTCGTGTCATTGCCATTTCGCGAAGGACTTAACAGACCCCAAATGGGGTCGCGACCCACAGGTTGAGAACCGCTGTGTTAAACACCTTGCCAGTTCAACCGGAGTAGCTAGTTACATAGTAATTGTTGGGATAACAGTCATATGGTCCAGCCCTATATACTGTATGTTCGTTTAGATGTGAGCCTAGACAACAGTGTTCAGTGTCCAGCATTCTGGACCTTCCAGCCTAATCAGCTTAGCCAACGATGAGAAATGCAGGAATTGCAAGGCCAAGTCTTGCATTTAGGCCAAGGCCAAAAATGTAACATGGTTTGCGGTTTAAATACAGAGCCAGACAGATGCAACAAAGTTGGGTGTGAAGCAGTTTCATTGCCAACAAAATTATATAAAATAGAACTCTATTTAAAGTGCAGCATCTATGAGTGTGCTTAATTTCCAGTAATAGTAATACAAGATTCATATCTGTCTTGGAAGCCTTATTTTTCATTTCTACTGTGTAGGGTTCTCTCTAGGATTTTTTTGTTGTTGATTATTTAATGTATTTTGATTTCAAATAATGCAATATTATATTTGGGTTCTTTAAAAAATTGCAGGTTGGGTGTGGTTTAGTGTTTGAAACTCAACTCCTAGCATCCATATTGTTTTCTTAGCAATACAACAAAAAATATTTTCCATTTTTTTTTAATTTTAGTCTACCCTACAGCCCTCAGGTTTTCTAACTAGGTCTGCTAATCTTTTCTGAGATCAACCAAATTCAAATGATTTCTAGCACCAAGTTGGGCCAGGCCTAGATACTTTTGCTGTTACTCAGATCACAGATTCAATCCCTGGTATCTCCAAATGAAGAAGATTCTCATATCTAAAATTCTTGATTTTAGCCATACACAATGAGACCAACGGATAATCTAACACATCCAACAGAGGAAAGCAAACTGGGAAGATCTGCCAGTTTTTGTAGATAATACTGAGAATGATAGACTAAGTTCTGGTTGGAACAAATCAATCATTTACCGTTTTATAACCTACTGTGTATTCGTGTTGTAGCATTGAAACACCACCAGTGTAATATGTTCCAAATATTTCACACAGATCACCTTGTTATCAGCACAACAGCTCTTGGAAGATTGATGCCGTCCTTTCTACTTTGCAGGTGAAAAGAACCAGGTTGAGAGAAAATTATCTATTAATTTGTATCCTGCCTTTATTATTTTTACAAATAACCCAAGGCAGTAATCAATACACCTTCTTCCTCCTATTTTCCCCACAACAACCACCCTCTGATGTGGGTTGGGCTGAAAGAGAATGACTGGCCCAAAGTCACCCAGTGGGCCTTCATGGCTAAGACGGGACTTGAACTCATGGTCTGCTTTCTAGCCTGGTTTACAGATTGAGATGGAAGCCTAGACATAGAAGCTGTCAGATATGATGCAGTTACTCCAGGATATATAGAAATCTTTTTCATCATTTCCCAGCAATTGTATTGCAAGGTGACAGACCTATAGTAGCCTCCAACCTTAATCTTATGCAAGCTCTGCAGGAAGGGAAGGGAAGGGAGCAGTGATAAAAACACTAACCCTGGCTCTTCTCCATCCTTCTTCCTGTGTTGGTCTAAACATGAACAGTGGCCCAGTGCAAAGGATGTATCTTCTGTCTGGGAGAGAATTTAGTATCTTGCAAAATCAGAATTCAAAACTGGAGAGACCATCTTCATGGAAAATCTCTCTGGTGCTAATAATCATCCTCTATTGCAGAAGCTAACTAGAACCATGATGGGATGGAGCAAAAGTTGTGCGTTCATCACTCCATTTCCACATGAATTGTGTGAGCCTGCATTCTTTTTAAATGTCAGGCAATGGTTACTATGAGATTATATTTCTAGAGCAGATACGGTTTTAATTACAGTTAAAATGTAGGAAGTCTACTCCCACTCATCTAAGGATGGAGGATCCAAAGTCATAAAAGCATGTTTGGGATTGAAGGCAAATATCCCTTTTTTTTTTTTTTTTTTTGGTCAGGGGTCAAAAGATAACAAAACAAGATACTTATGCTGTTGTGCATGGAATGGATGTTAAACTACATCAATATGCAGTCTTATGACATAAAACACCAAGAACATACGTGTTGATGTTTTCTCTGTGTTCCAAATTCTAAGACAATCATTTGTAGTATTGGGTTCTCAGCAGTGGTACTTGAAGAATTACAGTATAGGTGATGCAAAAGGCCTAAGGATCCTATCTCAAATAATTATCATAGGCAGGGACAACTTAGGTAGTGGTCAGGATTCAGCAGAAGAGAGAAGATGTGCTGAAGGATGTCCAAAGCCAGTAGATCAAGTCTAGGGGATTTGGAAGAACTCAAATACTACAAAAGTGTAACACATCCTCTAGATCCCACAGCAAGATCTTATCATAAGATACTGACATGTTTAGAAATACATTTTTAATGTTCAGACATTGAATTCAAATACTTCATTATAGCGGGATTAGGATTTCACGGCTCATCCTTGTAAGTTTTCCAACACTTTGGCTCAGCATAGTATGGAAAGTCAGTTTTATGTTAGAGCAGTGGTTCTCAACCTGTGGGTCGGGACCCCATTTGGGGTCGAACGACCATTTCACGGGGGTCGCCAAACAATGCAGTCCGCCATTTTTTCCCCCCTTTTCCCTAGCTGTGCTACTCCCTTTTATTCTATTGGCTTTTGAAAGCCAATAGAATAGACTCTCTTGAATAGAGTCTAATTCTATTGGCTTTCAAAAGCTAATAGGAATTGTCCAGGCTGTTTCTGCCCTGTTGAGCCCGCCAAAAGTCCCATTCTGCAAAAGGTGCTGCACCAATTGAGTAGTCCTCGACTTACGACTGGTTGAGTAGTCCTCGACTTAGGACCGGTTGGGGGTCACGGCATTAAAAAGGTTGAGAACCACTGTGTTAGAGGGACAGCTCTAATTTCTCTCCATGTTTTCTTCTGATTTTTATATTGTGGACCAATGGCCTGCATGCTCAAATTACAATACTAAACAGTTTGCTATGGGCAATCAGTGAGTGACTTGTTCATGTTTTAAGACTTCTGCTGGATTGCAGCAAGGACCTCCTTAGGATATAAAACAGGAAGTCGCCTGTCCTGCATTTAGATCTTGATGGACATGGTCTAGCTATCATCCCAACACTTTCTCACCAAAAGCTGAAGGTAGATAAGGGCATCGAAATGCTGGTTATCAAATACTGAAGTACCTCAAATTGGTCACTGCAACAGTGAGTGATGGATGTGTGAAGCCACTCACACTTTTCATCCTGAGCAAAGAGAAGCTTTAGCTCAGCGAAAGAACACCTGTTTGCCAGGCAGAAGCACCCAGATTTTCAGTGGTCCTTGACATACATTGTAAATAAAGGAACTATATAATGTTTTCTGAGCTCTCTAATCAACCTTCAGCAATATGGGAAGTTAATTTTATGGAAGTTTTTATGGAACACCAGTCTTATATTGAATCAGCGTGATTTCAGTAATTCAGAGAGTGCCAATTTTTCTTTCTTGATTAATCATCACCAGTAACAACTCAGCTTTAACTTCAGGAGCACATTAAAGAGTGCAAGACATTACAAGGATGGCCTCTATTCCTGGATGGTTCTGATTGTGGAAAGGGGCAATTTTGAATGTTACTGTCACAGGCAACATTTAGCAATGGCTTTAAATGCTTCTCATAACTCAGAGCAATTCATTCTTTTCTTGCAGGACAAACAAGGCCTCTTTCTGGAACTCCAATTAAAAGGCTTAGTGAATTATATTTGAGAGTCACAATGGTTAAAGAATGACCAGATTGCCAGACCTCTGGCTTGCTTCCTCCCCAAGAATGTCTTTGTGGCTTTACAACTCAAAGCATGTAACAAATGGACCATAATGGAGGTCTTCCTTGACTCTTCCAACTAGGTTTTTAACTGTATCCAAGCTGAGTAATTACAAAGGATGCACAAACATATTCAAAGGTTCAAAAGACAAAAGGTTCAAAGCCCAAAATCCACAGAATCTAGTTTAAAGAAATAAATATAATAGCTTAAAGGTATTTATAGGTGGTCCTCGACCCTACGGCCGCAATTGAGCCCAAAATTTCTGTTGTTGAGACATTTGTTAAGTGAGTTTTGCCCCATTTTACAACCTTGTTTGCCATAGCTGTGAAGTAAATTGCCGAAGTCGTTACATTAGTAACCTGGTGGTTAAATGAATCTGGTTTCCCCATTGGCTTTGCTTGTCAGAAGGTTGCAAAAAGTGATCCCGGGACACTGCAACCATCATAAATATGAATCAGATGCCAAGCTTCTGAATTTTGACTGCGTGACCATGGGGATGCTGCAAAGGTCGTAACTGTGAAAAATGATCATAAGCCACTTTTTTCAGTGCCATTGTAATGTTGAGCTGTCACTAAATGAACTGTTGTAAGTCGAGGATTACCTGCATTTAGATCTCCTTCACTATAATAACAAGCATCATAGCAAGCCAGTTATGCAGCTAGTCATCTTTTTGTAGGAAAAAAAAAAGCATCCTTCTTTTTTCCCAGTATTTTGTTCAGTGCCTGCCTTCCTCATTTGCCTTTTTAAACTCCACTCCCCCACTCAGTTCCAACCTTCCAGTTCTCTTCTTATTTTGTATTACGTCAATCTCCCTTTTACTCTTGTCTTTTTCTCATTTTCCAGAACTCATTTTCTCCTCACTTCAGTAGTTTTCCCTCTCTCTCTGCCTAAACCGGCAGGTGAAATGTGCAAGAGCAATGTGGCACCTGATAGGAAAAGCATCAATGGATGACAGTCTAGTACTCTCTTGTGGGACAGGTTGGTGACTTTCTTTTGTGTTAATCAACAGACAGGTCTATTCCTTGACGTCCACTAAAACAAAAGTAATTCAGTCCACTGCACCAAAGGCACATATATTAACATCCAACTTGACAGTGTCATCAGCTAACTAGCACAAACTCTGAAATGGCTATCACACCCAAGACTAAGATATACAGGAAATCATATTTGCCTGAAAGGAAAGATAAAAGTTAGCATTTATGTGATTGGCCAGCTGCTGATTGCTGAACCAGATTCAAACAAAGCAATTATCTTTCCCCCCCCCCCATTGCCATTTTTAGCATATCTTAACAATATGGGGAACTTGTGTGTGTGTGTGTGTGTGTGTGTGTGTGTGTGTGTGTGTGTGGGTGTGTGTCTGTATGTGTGTGTGTGTGTGTGTGAGAGAGAGAGAGAGAGAGAGAGACAGACAGACAGAGAGACAGACAGACAGACAGACAGACACAGAGACAGAGACAGAGAGAGACAAAGATCACTAGTCCAGGTAGTCCTCAACTTACAACAGTTCATTTAGTGACTGAAGTTGCAAAAAAAGTGAATTATGACTGTTTTCCACACTTATGAACATGGGGATGCTGTTGTAGCTTACTAACTTAACAACTGCAGTGATTCACTTAACAATTGTGGCAAGAAAAGTCATAAAATGGGGCAAAACTCACTTAACAAATGTCTTGCTTAGCAACATAAATTTTGAAGTCGACTGTGGTCGTAAGTCGAGGGCTACCTGTATCTAAAGCCTACTCTCTGAGGAAGTTCTAAGCAGTAAGGTGTTCAGTTGCTTACTGTGTTGATAATTGCCTGCCCTAACATGCTCTTAGCCACATAAGTCATGATTTCCTCCATCCCCCGCTGGCTGGAACCAGTTGTCTCGAGGAAAGATGGGGCTGTGCATTCCATCAGTCAGTCAGGGCCAGCAACATAACTGGCTGCAGCTGAGATAGAAACTGATAACCAAGGAATACATGAGTCCGAAGGGGAGTTCACAGTAAAGACAACCCTGGAGGATCAAATAAGCAAGAAGAAGAGGGCAGACAGAGCCTGAAGACAAGTTCACAAAAGGAGACTGGATATAATGGGGAGGTTGGGGCGGGGGGGGGGACAATGGGGCAGGCAGCATACAAATTTCATACATTATTATTAAGGTTGTTTGTACAGTTGGAAGTTTAGACTGGATTTAGCATTTTTATTTTTATTATAAATATACCTAACAATGTGAAATCACAGCTGCCGGTTCTTTAGCTGGTGTTGACTTTCATATGTCATAATGTATCGGTGCAGTTCTGTGCAGATCCAAACAAAGTGGCTTTTTGTAATTGACGGAACAGATGGAAATTTTGTCAACGTGCAGATTTTGTAAAGGCCATCCAAGCTTTTTTGATGGCACCCAGTGTGCTGTTAACCAATGGGACCATCATGGCCACTTTATGCCATCATCTTTCATTTTTGATTTTCGGGTTTTGATACTTTATGATCTTCTCCAATTCTTTGTCATTTATTCCATTATCTCCTGCTATTGCCACATCAACTATCCACACTTTCTTCTTTTCAACCCCAGTTAAATCTCGTGTATTACATGCCCGACTTTCTATTTGGAAATCCCACATTATTTTAACCTGCTCAGTTTTGACTACTTTTTATACTCTGTTTTTCCACCAATTTTTCATTACTAATACGTAATTTTTACAAATGTTCCAGTGAATTATTTTGGCGATTGTGTGATGTTGTTCTTTATAATCAATTTGTTCAATTTTCTTGTGAGAATAATAATAATTTGGTAAATTTAACTAGCATATAATGTCAGCATTCATTTTTAAGACCACACCAAGTTCAACTTTCTTTACAATAAGCCACACAAATCAATGTGCATGCTGACTTCCACAGGCTTTGCATTAAGTTATAAATATTAAAAGCCCACACTCTCCTTTCCTTTCTGTTTCATTTTACATTAGTGTAGAATGAAAACATCATACTATGCTTTCAAGCATTTTGTAATTATAGGTAATGGGCTTGTTAATGGTACCGGGATGGAAAAACCCATCTTCCAAGTGCTAATGCTGTATTTCCTCAGTGGTGTCAATCCAAAGCTCTTCAATTAATTCTGCATTAAATCACTGAACATCTGAAAAGTGAAATGCAAATATGAAGTCTGCTTTATGTAGAAGAGGAGGGAATGGAAGTTAATGAGGGGGGAAGGCACAGGTAGAGAGTTGAAACAATTCTTTTCTAAGAAAGTGTTTGATGGCAACTGATTCCTCTTCAGATATTTACATCTGCTTTGTTCAGTCCCCTTTGCTTGGCCCTAAGAAGACAGTGGTCCTCAACCTTTGCGGCTTGGCGGCCCAGCTTGTGGGGGAGGAGGAGAGGGGAACTGGGCTGTGTGAACATCAGGCCAGCACACATGTGCATGCATGTGCAGCTCAACTTGCACAAGTGGCTCATGCGGCCTGGTTGCAAATGAGCCATAGCCCAGGACCCCTACCTTAAGAGATAGTCCTGCATCCATGGTAAATATGAGATTATAAGGAGAAAATGGGTTTGGAGCATGCATAATTGCAAATGTACACCTGTTAACAAATATTTAAACCAGAGCATATTCCTGGGATTGTGTTGCAGCTGCAAAGAGTAGCTGCATGATCCCAGGAAAAGATGCAATGGTTTTGAGGAGTTCCCAGCCAATGCTAGGTGAATGTTCCTGCACATTCATCTTTTCTTTTTTGATCCCAAGCACTTAGCAGCCTTACTAGAGGAAAACAGAGTGCCATTCCAAATATGGTCAAAATACTTATGAGAAATACCAAAATAATTTCTAAAATGAAAGGAGGGTTAAAAATGTAACTGCAAATGTAAAAAGGAAATAGCTTTGTGTCATTAGACATTATACCAATGCAAAGCTTAATCATCAACTCCCTTTTAATGCATTAATACACTTCAATGTATATGTATGTAGTGACAGTGATATATAGAGAGAGGAAGGAAGGAAGGAAGGAAGGAAGGAAGGAAGGAAGGAAGGAAGGAAGGAAGGAAGGAAGGAAGGAAGGAAGGAAAACAACATGACGGAGAAAAAGTAATAGAAAAAATCTCATGAATTCAGATATCTTGCTAAATAATGATTTGCAAGGCAAAATTCTTGTAAGTCAAGACACCTGACATGGTCAAGAAAACTAGGATTTCATAAGAATTTAATATTATTTCTAAATTAATAAAACATGATGCCTACAAATCAAGTTTATGCACCCTTTCTGAATTTGCTCCTACCTTTATGTAAGGAGACATCATATTTTTATATTCAGATAAGGAAATATGTTAAATTATTTAACCAGAAGCCATAATGAGAAACCAATCTGAATTAGCTTTAAAGTTGTTTTACAAACACCGGCTTCTGTGTAATTCTCAATGTGAATGTGATGCACAGTTACTGTTTCGTTGATTTTGCTTTGTTGGTTAATTTATTCACTTGTACAAAGGACAAAATGATAAGGCTGCATTTGTCAGCTTGCTGCTCAAATATATAAAAAATTGTGTTTCTGGGTTGTGCAATTTGAAGTCAGAATTCAGCCAAAAACTTCAGTTGGTCTTTCCTTTGAGGTGAGCTAAATGACAGCACTGAGCAAACTTAGCTGATCTCAGAAAGCTAAGCAGATTCAAACCCTGGTTAGTACTTACATGAGACACCTCCATAAAATTCTAAGGCTCTGGTCTAGACTGGGAAATAAAAATAAATTCCATAGAAAGAGAATAGGAAACTATACTTATATTAGGGGAAAGAAAAGTCACCAACAGGTGAGCCTGAAATCATTATTAGATCTTAATTTTTTAAGGGTGGGGGACATTTAATCTTCTACTATAGCTTCTCGGTCTCCCATAATTTTGGTTCAGTGCATTGAAACTCCTGTGAGTTATTGTTCAGGAATGTCTGAATTGCTACAGGTTCCTTATATTCATTATAGATTTGGAACTGATTCATCATCACACACATTTATATTCATATTTAGTTACACAATTAAATTAACTTTAAGTTATCTTACTTAGCAATAGAAGAATGGAATATTAAACATATAGATTATTATATGCAGTCCAAATTTCTGTCTCTCCCAACAGTAAAATACTTGTTCAATTACAGTGAGGTGAATTCTTCAGATCACTGATGGAGAATGCATCTCCTTCTAGTCTAGTATTATCAAATATTGTCCATTCATGGAAGTGTATATTGTTCTTTCCTATTATTTTCCAGTTAATTTCTAAAACATCGGTAGCGAACTCAAAAGAACTCATAAGCATCTACAGAAACCAATCTTCTGGAGCAAAAAATATAAAAAGGGAATCCATTATATGAATCAGTGTTGAATTTTGACCAGATCTCCAATGATTAGCCGAATCCATCCATTTCTTTTTTAAAAGATGCATAGGTATAGATTAGAACTGAAATGATAGCCTTTACAGGCAAGGGTAATTTTAATCTACAGAAATGAGACATATTAATAGTAAAATTCTGAGGTAGTAGTTAGCATCTAGGTTTATAACATTTAATTATAGATATTTGGGTGGTGGAATCTGATCACAAGATGATGTGAAAGGTCTTGGCAAAGACCATTACAAAGCTCTGATCGCTTAAATCAGGGGTCTTCAAACTTGGCCCTTTTATGACTTGTGGACTTCAACTCCCAGAATTCCTCAGCCAGCGTGTCTGGCTGAGGAATTCTGGGAGTTGAAGTCCACAAGTCATAAAAGGGCCAAGTTTGAAGACCCCTGGCTTAAATAGATTCTGTTGCTATGATAGGATAATATGCCTTCCAGTAGTAGCGGAAGTGTACAATAGGCTGGGAAATTCCATATTAGCCTAGCTGAATCTAACATAGGGCCCTAATGGCCAAGTGGTTAAATTGTAGTATTGCAGGCAAACTCTGCCCACAGCCTGGAGTTCGATCTTTTTTTATTATTATTATTAAAAGTTTTAAAGATTTTATACAATATATATCCCAAATCCATCCCACCCCTCCCCCCTCCCCCACTTCCCAGAGCTGATTACAGGGTTACAAATAAACAATCATAATCTAACTAACATTACCCAACTATACAAACAATCAAATCCATAACATACTTTAACTCTTTTTCAAAATAAATATTAACAAATTAAATACGAAAATAATAATATAATTAAACCATAAAACTAAGACTAATATAAGTTCTACCATATTAAACTATTAATAATAATCTAAAATTTACTCATAAGCTAGATAATACTTTTTAGTCTCATATTTATTCTGAATATAATCTATCCATCTTCTCCAAACTGAAATATATCTTTCTTGTGAGTAGTCCTTCAAATAAGCGGAAATTTTTGCCATTTCTGCTAAATTAGACACCTTGAGTATCCATTCTTCCATAGTAGGCAAAGAATCTTTCTTCCAATATTGCCCCACCAATAATCTTGCAGCTGTTATAAGATTCAACATCAAATTAATTTCTTTAACATCAAAATCTACAATAACACCTAACAAAAATAATTGTAGCGTAAACTTTATCTTTCTCTTAAAAATCTTTTGAATGTTCCACCAAATCTTAATCCAAAAAGCTTTTATATTTCTACAAGTCCACCAAATATGAAAATAAGTTGCATCTAAGCTTCCACATCTCCAACATTTGGGCTGTACATTAGGATACATACAGGACAACTTTTGAGGATCCAAATGCCACCTATAAAACATTTTATAAAAATTTTCTCTTAAATTTTGAGCTTGAGTAAATTTTACATTTGTCTCCCATGTGTCCAATAGAATCGGCTCTTGAATATTTTGTGCCCATTTTACCATACAGTCTTTAACTAACTCCGTTTCAGAATCCAATTCTATTAAAACATTATAAATTCTCTTTATATGGGCTCGAGTTTGATCTTTAATCTGTTTTACCAAATTCACGTCATCTAAATACCAACCTTTTGATCTAAACTCCACCTAACTAACAATTGATTATACTGAAACCAAGAGTGTACAATATTTTCTTGCTTCCACTCAGCTAAAGATTTTAATTGCCAATTCTTCCCTACCAAACTAAGTAATTCCTTATAAGAAATCCTATCCAAATTCACACCCCTAGATACCCCCTTTATCACGTGTCCAGAAATCCCCCAAATTGGAATTTTATAGTTTAACTTATAATAATACTTCTTCCAGACACGTAATAAAGAGTTTCTTAAAATATGAGATTTAAAACCTGATCTACTTTTTTATTATAAATTAAATATGCATGCCATCCATATAATAAATCCCATCCTTCAAGAAGGAGTATATTTTTATTTGTTAAGTTAAGCCAATCACTAATCAATGTTAAAGCCACCGCATCATAATACAATTTTAAATTAGGTGCCTTAAGTCCTCCTCTTTCCCGTTCATCTTGTATAATCTTAAACTTAACTCTTGGTTTTTTTCCCTGCCCAAATAAACTTGTTAATACCCTTCTGCCATTCCTCCAAGTTGGCATCTTTTTTCAAGAGAGGTATCATTTGAAACAAAAAAAGAAACTTTGGAAGAACATTCATTCTAACTGCTGAGATTCCAGCAAAGATAACTGTAATTTTTTTTCAATCATTTAAATCCTTTTGCATTTTTACGCATAATGTCTCATAATTATTTTTGTACAATTTAACATTAGAAGCTGTAATATATACTCCCAAATATTTAACCTTTTTCACTATTTCAAAACCTGTTAATTTGGCTAACATATCCTTTTCCTTCATAGACATATTTTTTGGTAATATTTTAGTCTTATTGTTATTTACCTTAAAACCAGAAACTTTCCCATACTGGGTTATGATTTCAACCAAATCCCTTATCGAATCTGTTGGTTGAGATAACATCACAACCAAATTGTCAGCAAAAGCTCTCAACCTATAATCATTCTTACTTTTATTCCCTTTATTGTAGGTGATTCACGAATTTTAATAAGTAAACTCTCCATTGTTAAAACAAATAACAATGGGGATAATGGACATCCCTGTCTTGTACCCTTTTCAATTTTAAATGCTTCTGTTAATCCCCCATTAATTATAATTTGTGCCGATTGTTGTTGATATATAGCCTTAAGATCATACAAAAATTTATCCCCAAAATTCATTTTCTCTACAACTCTCAATAAAAATTGCCAATTTAACTGATCAAAAGCTTTTTCAGCATCCAAAAATATCAAAGCCGCAGGGATTTGATTGTTCTTGTCCAAATACTCAGGTTAACAATTTGTCTTACATTATATTTCATATATCTCCCAATTATAAATCCAGATTGATCACTATGAATCAATTGCTTCAAAACATGCATTAATCTATTTGCCAATATTTTCGAAAAAATCTTATAATCTGTATTCAAAAGAGATATAAGTCTATAATTCTTAGGCTGGGTAAGATCTTGATCCTCCTTTGGAATCAACAATATAAAAGCCCTTCTCCAAAACTCCCAACAAAATACTATTTTAAAGTTCCTTTAATGGTTCTATCATTTCTTCAGATAACATTTTATAATAGATTGCTGTTAATCCATCTGTATCAGGAGCCTTACCAACCTTTAACTGTTTAATCGCCCAAGTAATTTCCTCAGAAGTAATTAAACAATTCATCTCATCTCGTTGATCATTTGAAAGTCTAGGAAAATGTGCTGCCTGTAGATACTTTTCTATATCTGAAATTTGTATGCTTTCACTAGCATATAACTTTGAATAAAAATCTAAAAAACTCCTTTTAATCAAATTTTATTGATAAACCTCTTTACCTTTATAATCTATTTTCTCTATAATCCTTGACTTCTGTTTCTTCCATAATTGATAAGCCAACCACCTACCAGGCTTATTTGCATTACAAAATGTATTATGTTTCATGTAACTTAAATTAATTGCAGTCTGATCAGCCATTAACATGTTAAATTGCTCCTTAAGCATATTTATAGAAACCTTTAACCTATTATCCAATGGATTCAAAATAAAAGCCTTCTCTTTCACTTTGATCTCTTCTTCCAACTCTTCACATTTTTTCGCCTGTTTGCGCCTATGCACATTATTCATGTGGATCAAAACCCCTCTCATATAAGCTTTGCTAGCATCTTTGCTAGCTAGTTCGATCTTGATGGGGTTGAAAGTTGACTCAGCCTTCCATCTTCCCATGATCAGTAAAATGAGGGCCCAAACTGTTGGGAGCAATATGCAAAACATTGTGAACCACCCAGAGAGTGCTGTAAAGCAGGGCTTTTCAACCAGTGGTACAGGTACCACCTGTGATACATTGGCACTGGCAGGTGGTACGCAACCATCCTAGAAAAGTAGTGGGGGAGGTGAATGAGCTGAACCGGTGGCAGCACCGCACAAGCCTGAGCGAGAGATGGCTGGAGCTGCAGGGATGTCAGGGCTCAGCGGAAGTGCCAGGATCAGCACCAGGCTCCAGCTGGAGCTCAGCGCTAATCCTGGTGCTTCTGCTGAGCCCTGAAGAAGCACCAATCAGCTGGAAAGCAGCACTGATTCCGACACTTCTGCTGAGCCCAGAAGAAGCGCCAATCAGCTGGAATGTTGCAGCATCTCCAGAGTCTTGTGATTTACATTCAGATGCTTGGCAACTGATTCATATTTATGACGGTCAAAGTGTCCCAGGGTCATGTCAAGTGACCAAAACCTGCTGCAACCACCCAGCCAACGGGGGGAATAAAAACCAAACAACCACCACCCCACCCCCACTGCCAAACCTCAACAGAAATGCTCACAACAATGAAAATCTTGGACAGGAGGAAGAGCGCCACCAGGTGGGCAGGCAGGTGTCTTGCTCAGCTGTGGCTTGGGGGGCATCTTTTTCAATGCCATTGTAACTTTGAACAGTCACTAAGCGAACTGTTGTAAGTCGAGGACTACCTGTACTTTATCAAGTTTTTGACATCTTGCTAGGCGACTGGTGGTACTCGGATGTTGCCATATCCTAAAAGTGGTACAATGGGTGAAAAGGTTGAAAAGCCCTGCTGTAAAGGGCTATGGGACAGTATATAAGCCTAAATGCTATAGCATTTGCGATGCTATAGGCATGCAAATTGTTAAGGTCCAATTTGCAATCAGATTCTACCACTGAAATAGAGGCTGAGAGCTGATGATAATCTAATTCAAGCTACCTGACTTTTGTTTTGCACCTGCATTCATGACACATATTGGATCCATTATACCACCCTTAGGTCTACCTTTTCAAGCTGTTAAAAAGGTCTTGCTGACTCCACTCGAGTCCAGCAAAAAAACTGCTATGCATCAATAGCTTCCATATGGCAATCACACCCAAACATTATAAACATTATGTCCGTAAATAAGCCTACAATTTGTATACTATTTTGTGTTTAAAAGGAAGATCCTATTTCAAAATGCATTTATTTATTTGCCAAGCTATACTGCTGAAACAACAGAGCAGCCCCAACCATTTGCTCTAACGAAGTGTCACCTTAATCTGTTCTGAAATGGACAAGCTACTAAAGCTCAGAAGAAAAGCCCATGGGGAAATGCTAATTATTGAAGAGATATTGGGGGAGAGAAGAAAAAAGGATGATGGGAGTTATAAATTTAGATCAGTTGTTCCTTTGCATTGGCTTATTAGTCAGCCAAGAATAAAATCTTTTTTTAAAAAATCCAACTTTCCTCAGTTGCTTCTTCTCAACCCTAGAAATTGTCGTATGACCGCAATCTCATCCTAGTTTGGCAACTGTGTACACCCATGAAAAATGAAGTTTAGGTATGTTTCGATCCAGTTATCAGTAAGAGATACACAAAGGTTAGGCACAGGCTGATCCTTTAAATAGAAGCACAACACAGTCACTATAGCAACAGCCAAAAGAATAGAAAGGGGAATGTCTTCATTGATGTTCTTTCCTGAGGCTATCAGCATTTTTCCGGCAGCTTATTGGGATTCCCCCCCTCCCCGTGCGCGTGCGCGCGCGCACACACACACACACACACATACACCTGTTGTATGACCAACAAAGCAAACTCAAGTAACCCAGAAGAGAAGTTGTGAGGTTGGGAGAGCAAGGAAACTGCCCAGCAATGTTCATTTTGGCTCTGCTAAATGTTACTTGTTGAACAAATCAAGCCAGAGTTCACACTCAAAGCACAAATGATCATGCTCAAATTCTCCTATTTTGGACCCAGCTCTTTGGAGAAGGCTCTGAGACTAGGAGGGGTGGAAGGAAACTGAAGAAGAGGATGACCAGCAGCAGCATGGATGGGCACAGTTAAAGTGGCAATAAAGGTGCTATTGGAAGACATGAAAGACTAGCTCACAGGTCGGCAACCTGCGGCTCCGGAGCCGCATGCGGCTCTTTGAGCCTTCCCCTGTGGCTCCCAGCCTCCTCTGCCTTTGCAGAGAGAGACAGAGAGAGGCAATTGCACTTCCCTGCTTCTCTCTCTCTCTCTCTGTGTGTGTGTGTGTGTGTCTGGGTGTGTGTGTGTGTTTTGTGTGTGTGTGTGTGTGTATGTGTAAAAGAGAGCGCACTCACAGTGTTCTCCGAGGAGCTGAAAAGCTTTCTGGGCGGAGCTCCTCCCTTTGCTGCGTCTCTGAAGGAAGCAGGAACGGGCAGGAGAGAGCTAGCTAGCCCAGCTAGGCTGACTCAGGAATTCTGGGAGTTGAAGTCCATGAGTCATAAAAGAGACGAGGTTGCCTACCCCTGAGCTTGTTGGACAACAGCTTGAAGCTTGCCAGGTGAGCAGCAGATAGGGGGGGGGAGAAAGAGAGAGAGAGGGAGAGAGAGAGAGAGAGAGTGGGGGAAGAGGAGTGGCAGACCAAGGGCAGATAGAGAGGGAGGGAGAGAGAGACCTTTTTGACATCTAAAATGAAGATAACACTGCATATATCCTTTTTTACCTGTGTGTGTATGTAATTTTATTCTCTTAAAGCATTCTCTTGGTGATCATTGTTTTAATAGTATGGATATTCCCAAGAGTCATATTTTTACTTTTATTTTTAATGTGTATATGTGTGTGTGTGTGTGTGTGTATACACACATACACATACACACACACACACACATACACCTATAATAAAGGTAAAAAAGGATATATGCAGTCTTATCTTCATTTTAGATATCAAAAGGGTTTTGCGGCTCCCAGTGTTTTGTTTTTGGTGGGAAACGGGTCCAAGTGGCTCTTTGAGTGTTTTGGGTTGCCTACCCCTGGACTAGCTTAGGGACAGATCATTATAGAGAAAATATATCTATGTAGTCTCTAGGAACTGACAAGGACCTGATAGCATATAATTAAATAATAGAGTATAAGAGGTTCCCAGCATGCAAATGTTAGGGTTCTTTCAGACTTTCATACACTTCAGAATTCATTCAGTTACCCTGAAGGATTTTGAAATGGTGGGAAGGGAATAACTTGGGCTGGGGAAGCTTACTTCTTTCCTCTGACCTGTTCTGGTTGAGCAGTAGAAAAAAAAAGTCCTAAAATAATAGACTGAGTGAGTATTCAATTGTTTGTGATTCACATTGTGTGCATGTCTGTTTGCAAGCAGGCAGATGTCCATATCTTGAACTGGATTAAGTCAGAAAGCAGCAGTAAAAATAAATCTGAGGTATCAAACAATGTGTTATGCAGCTTAGGCATAGGCCTGTGAGAAGCCAGATGCTGTTCTTCAGAAGAAAGTCTGAAATTTTTTCAGGAGCTGGATGAGAGAAAGCTAGGAAATTTCAGTGCCTGCTTGTTTATAATTCCACTGTGGAAGAACAGTGGGCTGTATCTAATGATGATTACAACATTTTTATTATACTCAATTGCCAATCTGTATTTCTTTTGTACAATCAAAGTGCTTTACAAGGAACTGAATTTTCTGACCAATTCAACTAATTCTTGTTTTTTCAATTTCAATTTTGCAGCAAAGTAGCACTGGATTTCTTAAAAAAAATTTTTAGCAACACTTGTACACTTCATGTACAAGATAAGAACAGAACAGAATAGATTTATAGGCCAAGTGTGATTAGACACACAAAGAATTTGACACCATGTACATGCAAAAAAAGAGTTAATAATCGTAATTATGATACCAATAAGGAGGGTAGTGGAAAGATGGAAAGATTATTATTATTATTATTATTGATCATCGCAGTCAGCCAGATGTTCAGACTGGATTTGGCATTTTGTCTACCTATCGAGTCCTTACCCAGCACCTGGGATAGGCAGATGTGGATGTTTGATGGTATTACAGATATCATCGCAGGATGGAAGCAGTTCCTAGTAAGGCCGCCTTTTGCAATTGACTAATAGCGAATTTGTCCATGCCAATGGTGTTCAAGTGGTGCTCCAGTTGTTTTGGGATTGCACCCAAGGCGCCTATGACTATTGGTACTACCTTGCTTGCTTTTGCCACAGTCTTTCTATTTCTATTTGTAGGTCTTTGTATTTTATTATTATTATTATTATTATTATTATTATTATTATTATTATTATTATGAACTGCTTCCATCCTGCAACGATATCGGTAATACCATCAAACATCCACATCTGCCTATCCCAGGTCCTTAGTAAGAACTCAATAGGTAGACTAAAATGCCAAATCCAGTCTGAACACCTGGCTGTGAGATGATCAATAATAATAATAATGATGACGACGGTGGTGGTGATGATGGTGATGCCATATAACATAGACATTAGACAGAATGTGAGAATTAAGTATTCAGCAGAGTGATGGCGTGAGGGGAAAAAACTGTCCCTGTGTCTAGTTGTTTGGCATGCAATGCCCTATAGTGGTATCTAGAGGTTTATGTCCAGGCTGTGAGGAGTCTGCAGCTTTCCTTCTAACCTGCATAATATACATTTCTTCTAGGGAAAGCCTATATATTATGGAAAGCTATGTAGCAAAATGTTTACAGAAAATAGTAAGATCAATAATGGTCTGGGTATTCTGGAGCCTATCAAACAGCCTAGCCAATGGCAAGGGATTGTGAAAACTGCAACCCCAGAGGAAATTGTTAATCCCTGCAGCATATAGTCTCTACTTAATTCCAAATCTTTATACAACAGTTACATATCATTGTGGGGCACACAGAGACCACAGGGCTAGCTTTTGTTACTTGACATCCTGGGAAGTTGTTGCTGTAACTCGGATATGGCCAAGGTCCAAATCCTCACTCTCTTTCAAAGCTGAGACCTAGTTATTATTTTCAGTTTACAAAACCCAGCAGCTATCTCTCTCTCACACACTCACACACACACAAACACACACACACACACACAGGAAGAAAACTAACCCCCCCCCCAGTAATTTATTTTTAAAATGAAAGGATAGTCTTGTCTTGGGGAGGGGCAAAAGCAGTATTAGCCATTATACTGTATATGTGCCACAGAAGTTCTAGTTATATAGAAAGTAATTGAAAGGAACTTTTGGAGGGAGGGATAACAGGTTGAGATTTATGGCTGAATGTGAAGGGGATAAAATGTGTTAATTTGCTAACCCTTGCTAAAAAAGAGAAGACTTCACACAAAAGGTGGAAGGGCAGCAGAAATGTACGTATTACTGTAAATTAAAGGGACTGACAAGGACCCAAGGAACAGAATCACCATTCTTTAGGAACTGGGGAAGGGAGGGAGCAGCAAAAACAAAAGCAAATGCAAATAAGAGAGAATCTCCCATCCTGAGTGCCATTATAGTCACTGTTGTTGACCATGTTATCACTTGGTTTGTATCCTTAAGATGAATTGTAAACGCTGCAGAGAAAGCAGATCATTATTTACCTCTCCCACCTAGCCTTTGAGTAGACTTTTAGGACACAACCCACAATTTGCAACTCTACCAAGCTGAGGACAGCACTAAGCCTCTGAGTAGTATGCTGGAGTTGCCACAATGTTCCCAAAAATAGAGAGAGCAGAGCAAAATCTGAAACAGATTTTTATTTAATATTTTTCCAGTTCTTTTGCAGTTCTTTGGATATAGGCCCTGACTTTCAACTCCTATTATCTCCTCTAACCTGGTAAAAAGTCCATTGGAGCTGAGCTTTTGGTAAGAGATTTTATTCTGTTCCCACAGCAGATGATCGCTAAGGGTACAGGAGTATCTAAAGTAAATGCCATAGTTTTTTACCAGTTTGCTTTTTTCCTCTATCCCCATATCTGTTGCCTTACATTAAATTAAGTTCCTGGAGTCAGTAGTACCTGCGCTTTGCAAACTCCAGTTCTCCTCTACTTTGCAAAGCATCCTTCTACTGATACCTTCAAATGGCAATAAATGTTCTTCATCCTATGTGTTGGAAGTAAAGTCTTCATCCTGGTTCATCCAAGCCAGAAATAAATAAGCAACATGGCAACTGCTTTGGGAAAATGGTTACAGTTTATTGAAGAGGCAGAAAGATAGTTCTTGCAGGAAAGACCAGAGGAGAGAAGAAAAGTCTGAGCACATGGGCAAGGGGTTTTTATATCCCCTCTAGCCTTTCGTTTGGAATAGTTTCCTGTTCCTGTGGCATGAACTTTGAGGCTATTTCCTGTGTCACGTATTCTGACCTGAGTCTAGGTGTGCCTCTCTGGTATACTTGATGGTAATGGGTTAGTCCTATTATGTCCCAAAAGTCATATCCTGCTTCCCTGGGGCTGGGCTAATGACTCTTAAGAGTTTGGGTGAGGTATGCAGATTTTAAGTCTCTTTGTCTTCTTGAGTTCTCTGGCTCCAACTTTCTGACGGTTTTACATTTGCATTTGTATAGGGCTGGCTACTGCTTGGGGGCAGAGAGATTTGGGGGCTGGATTGGTTTCTGCTTTTAAAAATCCTTTTGAGGAAAAAATATATTTTTCTGCCCTTTTAATACTTCCTTCTCTAGGGCTGCTCTGGCTTCCCACATATGTATATAGAGAATATGCCTCTATGGGTAGAGAAATGTACATTTGTTCTGAAGAAAGAAGACAGAATATTTATTGTATTTAGAAAATTTAAGTAGTTGCCCATCTTACATATAATAACCATGTGCCTGAGGTATTTACTGATGAGCTACAAGAAAACTTGATGAAGCCGGAATGCAATAATCGGGTGTAAGAGCAAATTGGTAAGAGAATTTCATTTCTCTCTCCCTAGATTTTAAATACATGGACTATTTCATCCCATAAAACAGTGAACTCCCATCCCACAAGGCTCTCCAGAGGATGGAGGGAATCTACGGAACCCCGTGAACAACTGGAAGAGCAATGGAGCAAGGAAATTGCTAGACTAGGGAACCTCACGCAAGAGGCATAAAATCCCTCCTCACTTCAGGAAATTAACTCCCTCCATCCCAACATGTTTTATAGATCCTATCAGACCTCTGGAGAGACATGAGGAAGGAGAAGTAACAGGGAAGAGGAGAGACAAGGAAAGCTCTGTTCTTTCATAAGCTTGAACAGCATCAGGCTTCACCCTAAAAGTCATTCCTATAGCATAACACATATCATACAAGAAAACTGGATAATAATAATAATACCGTCACATATTTGTGGGGGTAATCTGTGTGACACCCTTGCTGTTTAACAAAAAGAGTCTCTCCTTTTTTTTGCAATTTTCATACTAGATCTTTAATTTCCAAATATTTACACCAGAAAGAAAAGGGCTGATGTTCCATCTATGACATTTATTTGAGGAACAAAGTATTTCCAATTATCAGCCAACATTGAGATAATGAAGCTCAAAAAAAAAAATGTGAATAGATCTATAACAGTATGTGGTATTTAAGAGCTCTGGGGACTCTGTTAATAACAAGCCGTCCATCATAGCTTAACGAGGCAAATAGCCATGGGTCGGCTGAGGACCATTCCACAGCATAGACGCTGTCTTCATGTTCTTCGTAGGTAGCTATTATGCTATCCTGAAGTGGCTCTTTAATCCTAAAATTCAAAAGAGAAAAAAGGGTAGGTAAGAGAAAAACAAATGATTGAAGCAATTCTGATTTATCAGGTGTTGGAAAATGTCATGCTCCTACTCAAATGTGCTGTTAAAATGGAGCCAAAGAATTATCTAAGAAAATGAGATATAAACAAGCAAATGAAGGATTTTAAAATGGGCCAGTGTCTCTGCTACCTCTAGATCCTTTAATTATGTTTAACAGCAAAATCTCTGTTAGTGAAGATTTGGGGGAGAAGATCCATTCACAAGCTTTCTCCAATCCAGCCTGTTAATTCAGAAGAAAGTATGCATTAAAATGGTTGTCCAAGAGCATATTGCAAACTGAAGTCCATAACTGCATTCCTTGCACACAAAGCTTCACGATAGTTTCGAATGCTTAGCACTGAAAACTATCAGTAAAATTTATCAGAACATAGTAGCCATGCTGCAGATAAAAAGCGGGACATGAATATAAGTATGAGAAAAGAGGGAGGGGGGTGGTTGTTCCTGAAAATTGTATGTATTTTACTCACTTATTAAATTTATATGCCACCCACCTCCCCAATAAGGTGACTCTGGGCAGCTTGCCAACCACAAAAAGATAAACAGAAAAACAAATAAAAATTTAAAAACCAAAGAGACAAACAGCACAGGGGTGAGATTTTCTTATCCTGTCAGCCACCTCCAGGAGTGAGTATCCACCCCCCCTTGGGGTCCCAAGCTAACTGCAAACTTGTCAAAGCCAAGTTTTAATGTCCTTCTGGAAGGCCAAAGGGATAGGAGCAGTTCTCACCTCCAGTGATAGAATGTTCCAGAAGATTGGGGCCACAGCAGAAGAGGCTCTTCTCCTTGACCCCACCTGCTGGTATTTCTTAGCAGACAGGATCCCTAACAGGAGCCTTGGACCAGATGGGGAAAACAAGTCCCATTGAGTGAGATGGCTCCTCGGATACCCTGAACTATGCCATGAAGTACTTTAAAGGTAATGACCAAAATCTTGAATTGGACCCCGAAGCAAACAAAATCTATTTTGTTTTTCCCATACTCTTCCCCCCCCCCCCCAATTTCCTTTTGAAATTGATAAATGAGGCTTGTAGGAAAACTGGCGATGTCCCCACTACTTTTGGGGGGGAAAAATGTTCAGTGTAACACATGTCATTGTCAGAGGACACTAATATCCTTTATTTAATTAGGTTAAGTTAATGAGGGTTTAATAAACAAGCATGGACTGTTTATTAATTACAACCTTTTCTTCGTGCCAGAGTCTGCATGGAGGAGGGGTGTTCTAATAACATTAATCATGGGAGATGGGCATGCTAAAGGGTGATAAGAGAAGCTACTTTTTCTTCCTTTTGGTATTTTTAATTATCTTAATTGTCCTCTGCTGAATTATCCTTTGCAGATTAAAGTAAACTGGCAACATGCAGAATGCCTACTGTCCACTTGCTTCTAAAAAGCATGGACTACGGAAAGATGTATATTAGGAAGATAGAGAGTACTTTTTTGCAAAATGCTGAGCAAGCCTCAGTGACAGAGTTGCCTTTGTGATCTTCAAAGTTAACTCTAATTACTGCTAATACTATTATTACTATGCTTGCCAGTAATATTAGTTCAAATTGTTAAGGAAACATTTACTTGTAGTGGCTTTCATTCATCTCACCTCAAAATCCCCTTTATGAGAGTAACATCCATTATTCAGTGGGGTTACTATTTCACTTTATCTGCTTAGGTGTGCAATTAAATGTTTCGCTGTCAAGGAAAAGAGATAAGGATAATTTATAGGGTACACAGAAGTATCTTCAGGCAAAAAAAAAAAAGTGTGCCTACATGCATGTACAAGCCATCGCCCCAATGCATTGGGAAGTATTTTTATTCATAATTTAATATGTTGCTTTCCTTGAGAATTTTTATTAGTATTGTAGGAAGGATAGATATATATGTTGCATATAATTCCCCATCCCCAAATGGGTGGAGTATTGCATGATCAAAACTATGTAATTTAAAGCCTATGACAACCAACTGCTTTATATTTATTTATAAAGAGCCCTGATGGTGCAGTGGTTAGAATGCAGTATGGCAGGCTAAATCTGCTAACTGCCCGCAGTTCGATCCTGACCGACTCAAGGTTGACTTAAGCTTTCCATCCTTCCGAGGTCAGTAAAATGAGGTCCCAGATTGTTGGGGGCAATAGGCTGACTCTGTAAACTGCCTAGAGAGGGCTGTAAAGCACTGTGAAACGGTATATAAGTCTAAGTGCTAATTGCTAAGTGCCATTTATAAGTCTGTGCTAATTGCTAAGGGCCATTTATTTACCTCTTTTGTATGAACTATATGCAGCATTCACTATCTTTAACTTAAAATATCAGCCCAAAAATGTTGATTCTGACATACAGCTTAAAGATGAAGGTGAAGCACTATGCACTTTTGAAAATTGAAAATTCTCGTGTTGTTTGCATATAGTAATGGAGTTTTGGGTTACCATGGCATCTCCAATTACAAGTCATAGTCAAGACACTTTTCCCCCAAAACTTTTATTACCACTAGAAATCACCAAACTAACCCTCAAATTGCTCGCCTTAAAGTTAAACAAAAAATAGACTTTTCCAGACAAATGTTTAACAGTGTACAAAAGCGACACTCAGATGCCAGCCCGAGGGACAAACAGAACTGTGAAATGAACTCTGCAGATGCCCTGTCTCTGTAGCTGCAGGCAAAAAGTGACCAACATCAGCATTTTGGCAGCAAACAGTGCAATCTTTCCAAGCAAAGATTGTGAAACAAAAAAAATGTGAACAGACAAACTTTTCTTAAAGCAAGCTCATTATCATGTTTTAACCTTTTCTGTGTTGAAAAAAAGAATGGACTCTCACTAAGAAGTCATAACAGTCCACTCAAGCAGTAGAAAAAAGCATTACAGGCTTAATGTACTTTCATGAGAAGCTGCTACTTATTGAGGTATTTAATAATTCTCTGAACCAATTAAATTATATTTAGATGGCAGATGCCAGATGGATCAATCCTCCCTATCTTTATCGAGCATCTTAATTCTACCATCCGTCTCACTTAGAGAACCATAATCTATAAGGCACATTTTACATGTGTCTTCCAAGAAGACTTCAAGAGCTTTGTTGGAGCAGCACCAAGAAAATTCAAACAGGTTGTAGGGCATCCAGTTCAATTCAACAGTTCAATCCAAATTGTTGATTTTATTGGGAGACACCATTCAATTAAGAAATTCAACTGAACTGTCTTCAAACTGAACCTTCATATCAAATTTCTGCACAGCCTTACTGTTTAGGTATTCCTGTTTCAGACAAGGAACCATCAACAGATATAGAAACCCAAGTAACCTATTTTAAGATCCTAGAAGGTTATTCATAAACTAGTGTTTTACAACTGCGGGCCAGGAAGGAAGAAGATATAGCACAGGGGTTAGAATGCAGTATTGCAGGCTAATTCTGCTCACAGCCAAGAAGTTTGATCCTGGCCAGCTCAAGGTTGTCTCAGCCTTCCATCCTTTGCAAGTTGATAAAATGGGGACCCAGATTGTTGGGGGCAATATGCTGACATTGTAAACTACTCAGAGAGTGCTGTAAAGCACTATGGCACAATATATACTATAAGTCTACATGCTATTGCTACTGCTATCCTATCTAACACACATTAGTAGCCAGTACCATATCATCCTGTTTCATATCAGATAATTCTTCCTTCTGTCCATTACACAAATGACTAATTTTTGGAGAGCAACCACAAGGTCATAAGGGGGGGAATCTCTCTACCCTCTTTTTCTATACTGTGATTAAAAGTTTACATCTCCTATCATCACCTAAATCCCACCTTATCATTTCCATATGGGAGAGCCCTCTCATCCCTTAATCAATTGGCTGTGCAACAAATTAGCAGTTAAGCAGATAGCAAACAAGGCTGATGTGCACATTCAGAAATTAGGACATCGCAGTAAGTGCACAAAGAAACACCATCTTTTATATCTCAAATTTCCAGATAAACAAATCCAAATAATATTAAAAGACTTAGATTTAGTGGGCATAATAGAAATTTAGTGGGATCAAGAGGATTAATGAAACAAATCTGCCTCTGGAGACAAATGCTAGAGAAAGGGTAATAGGGTTCTGTCATCTATTTAGCATATCTGTGATTTGCCTTAATTCATCTTTTAATTTTTTTAAACAGCTCCAGGAAAGTGTTGATCCAGTTATGGAGCAGCAATGAAAATAAAATTGGGAATTCCAGTGTGATCACACCTGGAATACTGTATGGTATTTTTGGAAATAATACTGTAAAGAAGGAGAATCAGTACAATAGTTTCAGTTCCACTGTATTCTGAGTCCTCCTTGCTGACCGGTCATGCCAATTTGGACCCAATGAGTGGCTGGATCCACTCATGTGCAGCATCTCTTTCTTTAGCTCTTGTTCACACAACCCATAACCATAATTTTTAAACCAGAATGGATGGGGTTGGCATGCTGAACCAAAATCAAGTATGTTTACATCATGGCTTGGGACTCTGTATGTATTCAGCCATTGCCTATGCAATTTTTGCCCATTCAACTTCCATTACTCGTTTAGAATGCACCACACTTGCCCTTTTCTTGACCATTCCTCCAGGTTCTAGAGTTCATATTTAGCTTTTCATGGTTTACTTGGACTTTTACCAATTAAGTGTTTAGGAGTTGTTCACAAGTGACCCATCTTGTAATCCTCTGTTAATAGAAGAACAATAAAACAACTATACAATTTTTAGCTAGTAAAATATCATTGTCTGGAATTAATTTTGATCTTAATTTGCTATGTATTTAATGTTTAATCATATATCTACCAACCTCTTTAGTTCTTTATTTTAATTTTACTTATTTTTATCCAACCTTTATAAATAACTCAAAACGATGAACATACCTAATACTTCTTCCTTGCCCTATTTTTCCCTGTTGAGCTGAGAGAAAGTGACTGGCGCATGGTTACCCATGTTTAAGTAGGATTAGAACTTGGAATCTACTTGTTTCTAGCCTGGTGCTCTCAACCACTAGGCCAAAATGGCTCTCTTTATAATGTTAGGATGTTTCTTCCAGGTTGCTTCTATCACCCACTCTTCAAATTTAGAATCCTTATGCAATCCTGGATTACTCAGTGAGCTCTGCTTATTCAAAGTGTTTCTACAAGGCCAACGGTAACGTTTTTGCTTAAGTGGGAAGTTAGGCTACTGAAGTCTTATGCAGGTTGACTGTGATCTATAAGGTGAAGTTCCTGTCACTCTTCAACGCACAGGAGAAAGTGGCTAGAAATTGTCAGACATTTGATTTTTCATTCTTTCTGTGAGGATGGGCAAGACAGCAATTCACCTGGGTACTCATCCTCTGATTTTAAAGGATTATTACATGGTTGAGTCTTTTGAAGTGTATGGCCCTAAATAAACATTGAGAAAGTTTCCTGAACTTTCAGTATCAAAATCCTTTCTGCATCCTGAAAGGTTCTATATTTGGGGATCATGACACCCAGATCTGTTCATCTAAAATGATTGTCCTTGCTGATATAAAATATTTAGAGAAATTTGAGAGGAAATGAATTGTGCTCTTTGTACCTGATACACATAGATGCAGAAATGTTATTTGGGGACTCACATCCAATTCTCTCACTGGCAAAATATAATTGACAAGAGTCCTGAAGGATATGGTGTGAATGCATACAAAAAGAGATTTCTTATAGTTCTCATTATTTCTCTTAACACTTCTCAAATGTTATATTTAAACAACACAAGTGGAATCTGTAATAGGTAACTGCAGACTGGAGTTTTCAGGGTTCCAGCCTACCACATCTTTCAGGACATTTGATTGAATAGCAACAGCAATAGCACTTAAATTTATATACTGCTTAACAGTGGTTTACAGCCCTCTCTAAGAGGTTTAGAGTTAGCATATTGCCCCCAACAATCTGGATTCTCATTTTACTGACTTTGGAAGGACGGAAGGCTGAATCAAACTTGAGTCGGTAAGAATTGAACTGCCAAACTGCAGGTAGTCGGCAGTCAGCAGAAGTAGCCTGCAGTACTGCATTCTAATCACTGCGTCACCATGGCTCTTAATGCCATCATCCTTTGATTTATCTGGGTCTAGTGAGAATAAAATGTATGAGGAAACCTGTAACAAGTGGATAGGTATAGTGCAGACTCCAATATAGGATGTGGATATTGTAATACAGCAATCCCCAACCTTTGTGGCCTGGTGTCTCATCTGGGAGGGGAGAGGAAAACCGGGCCATACAAGCGGCAGGCTGGCGTGCGCATGCATGCAGCTCCACTTCCATAAGTGGAGCTGGGCATGCATGCGTACCGGCCCGCCTTTTGTTTGAGTGGAGCTGTGTGCACACTGGCCCACCACTCGTGTGAATGGAGTCACATGCATGTATGCGCTGGCCTGCCTCTCATACAAGTGGAGCTGCGCACGTGCATGTGAGCTGGCCCACCTCTCACATGGTCTGGTTCTAAATAGGCCAGGTCCCGGTAGTAGGCCATGGCCTGGGGACTGGGGACCCCTGTTGTAGTAGATCCCAGTTATTTAAAAATGCAGAAGAAATTAGAAATGTTTATATGGGTAGAGGAATTAGAAAGGATACGCAAATGACAATTTTTCAAGCAACGCTTAAACTTAAAGCTGTACAAATTTAAATTATGTGGTTCAATGTTATAAGGAGACAACAAGGAGACAAAAACCAGGAAATCGTTCCAGGGGAAGCCAAAAACTTCCTCCACCTGTTTTATATATGAACTTATGAAGACTTTAAAAAAAAAAAAAAAAAAACTTCCATGAATTTTGGATCCAAGTCCATGTGATCTTGTAGCCTCAACGTGTGTGATATAAAGACCAGTCATTAAAAATATGAGAAGTGCCAGTTCCATTCCCTTACAAAACAGTTATTTCAAATATATCGATCTATTTACCAATAAGGTACATACATAAATATCCTAAAATTAGTAGAGAAGATTCCCATTAACCAAGATATAATTAGAACTTACAGACATCTTTAGTGAGTTTATTAAAAGCAGATAGATTCTTACTTGTCATCTTGTTGACGGTCTTCTTGATCACTAAATTCATCATCGTCTACCAAGTGTCCAAAAGGCTCAGAAGAAATTGATACCATGTTGGAAAGAATGACTCTGCTATCACTGCTGCCAGTAAGTACTAATTGGTCATGGGAATGATTATAACGCACAGTCCAAACCCTAAAAAGAAAAGATGGTTATGAAGATCAGTCCCTAGAGTAGTTCCTATTGCATGTTGTTATTAAATATGTTGGAGACATCTCAAAGTTCATACTGTGAACAATAATCAATGACTGTAAGAAAACAATTATTTGCTAAGAAGCAAGTTGACTGGGTCAATCAAATCTATCTAGTATATAATTGGTTAAATCCAGAATACCTGAAAGTGGAATATCGCACATATACCACCAGAGAAGTTAATAAGATACCATCACTAAGTTTATTTCCAGGGGTTTTCAGTTAATTCACAAGGCTTTTTATTTCTTTTACTCTGAGCATAAAATTTAATAAGTAATTAGCTTTACAGCTTATGTTCCAAAAGAATGTAAATATAATTTAAGACTCAAAAACTCATGTAAACTTTGGCTGTCTCATCTCCACATCCCCCAGAAATTGAGTCTTATTCAAATACCTTAACCATTACACTACAGTGAATGGTGGGATGTTTATTTATGAAAGAACGATGTTGGATTCAACTTAATACATGCTACCAGGCTGAAGAAGAGGACACTTCTTTTGGCTAGACAGCATGTCACAAGACTATCAAATTATCTTTCCTGAGAGCATGAATAAGCCCTAGGATCCTGCTACAAACTACTTTCCATTTGGGTTTCTAAAGCTAATTTTTTGAGCGGGGGGGGGAGGTGGGGGACCTCTAGCCACTACTTGAACTTCCCAAACCCACCAAACAATTTAAAAGACAGTCCATGAGCATCTTCAAACCTGCCAATCTCAGTAAAGGGAAGGAATACAACCAAGTGAGCAAATGACTTGTTTTATTGTATTTTTAAAAACAACATAACTGAGGCAGAAACAAATCGACTAAGCTCTCAACTGGAACAGTGGCCTAGTTTCTTTCTGTTTGAACTGGTACGTGGACTTGGTGTGGAACTGCCTAGACTTAAGCCTGCAAGTGGTTTAGTACCTAGTCTTCATATAATTTCCTTTAAGGCAGAAATGTTAATATTCTTAAACTAAAATCCATGAAAATATTGTATTTCCAATGTTTGCATGAATTTATAAGAAATAAGTAACATTTTCCCTGAAGTAAAGCAAAATATAAATATAAGTAATATTTATAAATTTAGTGTAATACAAACATAAAATACTTGTAAATATTTTATCAAATCAATCCAAATTATCCCCAGACCCTTACAGTGAACAGTAAGAGTCCATTAAAAGGACTCCTTTAGCATTATTGTGTTTTTAAGTTTACATATCATGTCAATGTCTTCAGATGTTCTGCACCTGTAATAAAGTAATAATATATCAATAGGAAATGATGTTAAGAAGCTGCATCTTGTACTAAGTGACTGCAAAGTTCAGGATTGTTTTCCCACATATATTGTTACCAAAAAGAATTGTGAAACATGAACATTATATCTCTTGGCAATACAAAAATCTTTCAACAGAAGGAAATAACTAAGCTCTATTATAAACACATATTGAAAGTACTTCTCGGTATGGGCAATATCTTCTTGGTAAGCATTTGTTAGCTTTCAAAATGTTTATTTTTCTTCTGTTTATTAATAGACTCTGATTCTTAAGAGACTGCCCGATCAAGTCACTGCAGTTTTTTTGGCAAGGTTTTTTTCAGAAGTTATTTGCCATTGCCTCCATCCTAAGGCTCAGAGAGAGTAACTGGTTGAAAGTAACCCAGCTAGCTTTGTGCCTAAGGTGGGACTAAAACTCACAGTTTCCCGGTTTCTAGCCTGATGCCTTAATCATTATACCAAACAGGCTCTTGGAAACTTTTAAAGTGTATAAGCTACATCAAATATTTGCTGTGCTGACAAAAAGATGAAGATCTGTAATCCAAGTTGAGCCTCCCTGACAGTTTTGGAGAACAGGACCATAAAAATGGAATCTTAGAAAACTGCCAAATAAATTCACTTTACCAGTGGGAATGTTCTTCTAGTGTCTTCACTGCCTCGTTGACGTTTCTGGTGTCCCAGAATTTCACCTTGCAGTCATCTCCACAACTGGCCAAATAGTACTGTTTGTTGGGATTAAAATCTAAGTCCCGCACCAGCTGTCCATGAGCATTTTCTATACAATAAATTTGGCTGTAGGAGAAACAAAAAATTATTCATCAAGAATAAATACATCTATAATGAACGCTAGATAGGCCACTAATAAAGAAGAAAAGAGGGATGGGGACACGTTTGCACTGCAAATTTATCCATGTCCATTTAAGGAATGATCATTAAGGAATGATTTGCTGCATCTGTTCTGGTGGCAAGAACTTAGCACCACTGCTTCACTCCTTTAAAACTACTGTCTGAACTGAATGTCTGGAAAAAGACCATTTATTGTGAGCAAACAATCTGGGACCTCCCAGTATATGAACGCAGAACTTCCGACACCTATATACACACCACTGTATCCATCACTCTTCTCTGTATTGCTATAGGGCAGCAGGTAGAGGAAAGTAGCTATTCATTAGTTTCTCGTCTTTATCATACTGGCAGCATCCCCGGGAACTTGTTTCCATGCCAAAGTCCATCTTCCGTGTAGGAAAATGGGGGACAAGGAACTAATGAGTAGACCGAGATAGCCATATGTGCATGTCACAGTGCCAAGGATGAAATTCAGGTGTGCATCACAGTAGATTTGCAGCAGGTTGGATGCTGGTTACAGAAACCTCTTGCTGGCACTGACTCAAAGTGAACATGTTGTTTCATTCTCATTTTATTGTGAACTTGGTTCATTCTTCTGGCACCCACCAATAGAAACAACTGTCAGTTTAAAAATGAATGTCTTGAAGTAGCACGGGACAAGCAACACACAAAAATCTACAGGGTGTGTATGTCATACATGTGAGGGGGGAGGGAGAGGAAAATTATAAGCTGTTATTACAATAATTCAGTCTTGGGAAACAATAACAACACTGGGAGCTATTTTAAAAAAAGATACCAAATATTTATATTTTTTGCCTGCAATTTCTAATAGTAAAAAGAGAAAATATTGGATGATATCATAACTTAACTTTTTAAAAAATCGGTATAATCGATTTTCATTATTCATAGAAAGAGGTAGTCTTCGGCTTATGACCACAATGAAAATTCTGGTCCACTGATAAGGGGTTGTTAAGTGAGGTGAGCCTGATTTTACAACCTTTTTTGCCAGTTATTAAGCCAATCATTGCTGTTCTTAAATGAATCACAAGTTGTTAAGCAAATCCAGCTTCCTTCTATGATTCTACTTGTCAGAGGTTAAATGGGAAAGTCACAAGTGGCAGCTTCATGGAACTCTGCAATCCCTTGTAAATACATGCCGGTCGCCAAACCCCTGAATTTTGATCACATGACCACAGGGGGTCGCTGCAACGGTCGAAAGTGTGAGGACAGATCACAAGAAGTCCCCTTTTTTCAGCACTGGCATAACTTTGAATGGTGGCTAAAGGAATGGTTGTAAGTCGAGGACTACAACTGCAGTTTTGTGCCATAAAGTGGCCACAAACCCTGAATTAGAGAATACTGAATCAAACAGGATATTCACTTTCAGCATGAGAGCTGAAACAAGAAGGAAGAGTGTTACCCTTTTTGTGCTCAGCTGGGACCTGAGCATGACTCCAACTTTTCCCTGCCCGGCACAGGTCTGTGAATGACTGTGAAAGCATCACAACTATTGAAATGGGGGAGGTCATGATTAAATTTTAGCAAATTGGCGAATTGGAAAATATGGAATAATGGAATACTGAGGACTATATTTTTAAGGAGGAAAGAGAAGCTAAAAAAAAGTGATAGGGAAAATCACCAGCATACCCTGGGGTATCGGTCCCTTTTCAGGAACTCATATCCCATCCATTCTTTGTGGGTTTTTGCTGAAGAATTTCAAATCAAATCTCCACCAGGAAGTGTCACAAAGAGGAATCTTATTTTTTAAAAAAACTGAAGCTTCAGATCTTTTTAAACTGTAAGCCAAAGGACAAGGACTATCATGTTTCTATTATTCTCTAAGCTACCATTAGAGCTTTTCAGATGAAAGGGAAGAGGTAGAAGGGAGTTTAAACACCTTTAGCAAATATGTATTGCATAACCTCTTCCCCAAATCATGCTAAACATGCAATTAATACCAATCTGAGTTTGGCCCTTTTATATACATCTCAGACTATGCATAAAGTTTCAGCCTGGAATTATATACAGTGGGGCAAACAAGTATGTAGTCCAGTGTTTCTCAACCTTGACAATTTTAAAGCATGTGGACTTCAACTCCCAGAATTCCACAATCAGCATTGCTGGCTGTGGAATTCTGGGAGTTGAAGTCCACATGCCTTAAAACTGTCAAGGTTGAGAAACACTGATGTAGTCAGCCACCAATTGTGCAAATTCTCCCACTTAAAAAGATGAGAAAGGCCTGTAATTGTCATCATAGGTAAACCTCAACTATGAGAGACAAAATGAGAAAACAAATCCAGACAATCACATTGTTTGATTTGGAAAGAATTTATTTGCAAATTATGATGGAAAATAAGTATGTGGTCAATATCAAAAGTTCATCTCAATACTTTGTTATATATCCTTTGTTGGCAATGACAGAGGTCAAACATTTTCTGTAAGTCTTCACAAGGTTGGCACACACTGTTGCTGGTATGTTGGCCCATTCCTCCATGCAGATCTCCCCTAGAGCAGTGATGTTTTGGGGCTGTCACTGGGCAACACGGACTTTCAACTCCCTCCAAAGGTTTTCTATGGGGTTGAGATCTGGAGACTGGCTAGGCCACTCCAGGACCTTGAAATGCTTCTTACGAAGCCACTCCTTCGTTGCCCGGGCATGTGTTTGGGATCATTGTCATGCTGAAAGATCCAGCCACGTTTCATCTTCAATGCCCTTGCTGATAGAAGGAGGTTTGTATTCAAAATCTCACAATACATGGCCCCATTCATTCTTTCCTGTACACGGATCAGTCGTCCTGGTCCCTCTGCAGAGAAACAGCCCCAAAGCATGATGTTGCCATCCCCATGCTTCACAGTAGGTATGGTGTTCTTTGGATGCAACTCAGCATTCGCTCTCCTCCAAATACGATGAGTTGTGTTTCTACCAAACAGTTCTACTTTGGTTTCATCTGACCATAGGACATTCTCCCAATCCTCTTCTGGATCATCCAAATGCTCTCTAGCAAACTTCAGATGGGCCCGGACATGTACTGACTTAAGCAGGGGGACACATCTGGCACTGCAGGGTCTGAGTCCCTGGCGGCGTAGTGTGTTATTGATGGTTGCCTTTGTTACGTTGGTCCCAGCTCTCTGCAGGTCATTCACTAGGTCCCCCCGAGTGGTTCTGGGATTTTTGCTCACCGTTCTTGTGATCATGTTGACCCCACGGGGTGAGATCTTGCACGGAGCCCCAGATCGAGGGAGATTATCATGGTCTTGTATGTCTTCCATTTTCTAATTATTGCTCCCACAGTTGATTTCTTCACACCAAGCTGCTTGCCTATTGCAGATTCAGTCTTCCCAGCCTGGTGCAGGTCTACAATTTTGTTCCTGGTGTCCTTCGACAGCTCTTTGGTCTTCACCATAGTGGAGTTTGGAGTGTGACTGTTTGAGGTGGACAGGTGTCTTTTATACTGATAACAAGTTCAAACAGGTGCCGTTAATAGAGGTAATGAGTAGAGGATAGAGGAGCCTCTTAAAGAAGAAGTTACAGGTCTGTGAGAACCAGAAATCTTGCTTTTTTGTAGGTGACCACATATTTATTTTCCACCATAATTTGCAAATAAATTCTTTCCAAATCAAACAATGTGATTGTCTGGATTTGTTTTCTCATTTTGTCTCTCATAGTTGAGGTCTACCTATGATGACAATCATCTTTTTAAGTGGGAGAACCTGCACAATTGATGGCTGACTACATACTTTTTTGCCCCACTGTATATGCAGGGCTTTTTTTGTCACAGAACGCCCAGAATGGAGTTCCGACACCTTTTTTTGGATGGAACCTTGTAGGGTAGGCAAGGCGGGTTGTGTGTGTGTGTGTGTGTGTGTGTGTGTATACACATACGTATACATATATATATACACACACACACACATATATACACACACACACACATATACACACACACACACATATACACACACACACACACACACACATAATAAAGGTAAAAAAGGATATATGCAGTGTTATTTTCATTTTAGATGTCAAAAGGATTTTGTGGCTCCCAATGTTTTGTTTTTGGTGGGAAATGGGTCCAAGTGGCTCTTTGAGTGTTTTAGGTTGCCTTCCCCTGGTATAGCCCATGGTGAGTTAAGTGATACTATGACCTCCCTCTTGCAGTGCCTAGAGGCTGTTGATACAGAAACCTGGCAAGATAGAATGTGTTTGGGGATCTTTGGTCCATAGAAAACTGCCATCTTTAGTCTTGGATGGGTGGCACTGCCCCAGATGGGTGGCGCTGCAACAGAGAGACTTGTAATCTGGGAGTTCTCCTGGACTCATGACCTCTGCTCAAGAGAGCAAATAGCAGTCATGGCCAGGAGGGCCTTTGCTCAACTGTGGTTTGTGTGCTGATTATGTCCTTTCTTAGACCAACAATTCCTGCTCACAATTACCCATGTTCTAGTCACCTCCCATTCTGATTATTGCAAAGCTCTCTACATGGGGCTGTCCTTGAAAAGTATCCAGAATCAATTGGTTCAAAATGCTGTGGCCCACACAATTTTGTACAGGCCTAGATATGCATACGGGTCATTCCTCCTGAGGGAGCTGCTTTGGCTGCCAATTTGGTTTCAGGTCCAATTCAAATGGCTAATTGTCACCTCAAAGTCCTACGTGGCTTTGGATCAGGACCATCTTTTCCCAATCCACCAGAGTGGGGTTATGCAGGGAATGCTATGGGTCCCCTCCTTCTGGCGGGACTAAGAAGTGTCTTTCCATGATGGTTCCTTCCCTGTAGAACATCATCCCTGCAGAGATAAGGTTGGTCCCTACTTTGACACTCTTTTGCATGACCCTAAAGCAGTGGTTCTCAACCTTTTTAATACCGCGACCCCCAACCGGTCGTAAGTCGAGGACTACTCAACCGGTCGTAAGTCGAGGACTACTCAACTGGTGCAGCACCGTTTACAGAATGGGACTTTTGGCGGGCTCAGCAGGGCAAAGACAGCCTGGACAATTCCTATTGGCTTTTGAAAGCCAATAGAATTAGACTCTATTCAAGAGAGTCTATTCTATTGGCTTTCAAAAGCCAATAGAATAAAAGGGAGTAGCACAGCTAAGGAAAAGGGGAAAAAAATGGCAGACTGCGTTGTTTGGTGACCCCCGTGAAATGGTCGTTCGACCCCAAATGGGGTCCCAACCCACAGGTTGAGAACCACTGCCCTAAAGACATGGTTCTGGGGATACCAGAATGATATGGAGCCCATCAAGTGACTTGTCTGGGATGGGGATTATTGCTTTTTGTACTGTTTTTGTATTGGGATTTTATTCTTGCAAGCCACTCAGAATCATTTAAATAAATAAATTCCTGATTTATTGTTATGTGCAGATCAGGAATTACAATGCCAACATGTTCACTTATTTATATTCAGGACTGACCTCGGTCACATTATCAGTATGAATTCTCAGGGCTACAACAGCCTTGAGAAGAGAAGGAATACAGCAGCACTCTTCAAATATTTGAAAGGTGATCACATGGAAGAACAGAAAAAACACTATTCTTTTTAATTTCAGGATGCAAAACATGGAATTTACTCGTTTAATGCACAGTAAGGCTGATTCCCATGAATGTTAGAAAAAAAAAAACTTCCAGCTCAGCAATGGAAGCAGTTAGTCAAAGAGGAGGGGGGCTCCTTTCCACTGAGCAGAGGTTAGTTTAACCCTCTGGTTTTAATTGGATTCTTGCACTGAGAAGGAGTGAATTCTGTCAGAGTTCCAGTTCTATGATTTTAGGATTCTAACAACATGCAAATCTAATCAAGCGTACCACAATAAAATTAATTAATTTTTTTAAACCCAAGCAATTAACCACAGAAACCAATTAAAAGCAATGGAGGCTAAAATATCAGCAAAAAGATAATTTAAAAATACATACACGACTACATACAGTAGTTGGATAGAAAATTGGCCTACTCTAGTTTATTCTATGGCATATAGAACTATCGTTGAAGGTTGCTCTGCAAATTTAGAAGGGCTCGGAGTAACCTGATATTGTCCCATAATTCTAGTAATACAATAACTGGCATTATATATTATTTATTTTATTATTCATGATTATTATTATTCAGATTACTTTTATATACTGGTGGAATCACCTTGACTGAAGCGGTAGGTAGGTAGGTAGGTAGGTAGGTAGGTAGGTAGGTAGGTAGGTATGATAGATGGATGGATGGATGGACAGACAAACAGACAGAAAGGCAGGCAGGCAGGCAGGCAGACAGATTTGGCAGATTTGGCTGCCAGTTTATTTCCAGATGCAATTCAAGGTACTGACAATAACCTTTAAAATTCTACATGGCATAGGACCAAGATATCTGCAGGACTTCTAAATAAAATCTGACGAAGTTGTACCAGTGGGAAAGACTGCCAAAGTATTTCTTCTTTAGAAACAGTTATTCCCACCCCCCCTCCAAAAATAAATAAAAATAAAAACAGCATCTTTATTTTTAAGCTTTAGAAAGTTTGCTAAATCAGCATCCAGAATTGAGGAGAATAATTAATATTGAGCTAATGTGTGTGTGTCTTTTATTGCTGTTATTGTTCTTAAATATGTTTAATAATTTATACATTTCTGCGTGGACATGTGTCCGTATGTGTGCATATATCTACACCCACTAATATGTGGTCTTTTTGTTTCACATATATTATCTGGCATGTAGCTTTTGTAAGCCATTTAGGTTTGCTTGAATGAAGTGCTGCAAAACAGTACAAATAAATCATGAATAACAGAAGCTTGAGAGCATGGAACAGTCTGGAGACCAAAACAGAATTCATTTTCTGGAGCAGATGGGGAAAACATGGCCGAAAGGCCTGTTTCCAAGTAGCTCCATCCAGCTTAGGAGAATGGACACCTTGGACACTCGGAAAGCCATTTCTTGCACAAGATCTCCTCAGAATCTTGTGGTCCAAGACATGAAAGGATAAAAGAAAAGTCTACTCAATTGCTAAACAGGCTGTCAACAAAGCCAGGGGTGGGAGAGAGAATGCACAAGATAAGAAGATGTCATGGACTGACTAACAATTTTGTTTAATGATGACCCACCACACAGATGACATTGCTATGCATGCTTTTATAGAATTAACGAAAAGGGAGAGTGACTGAAAAACACAAAGCATTTTAAACATGCATTTTTAGCTTTTCCTAATTGAACTGATGGGGGTGGGTATTCTATCAAGAAGCATAATTGGAAACAATGGAAATATAGTCCTCCTCCCCACGAGCATGCAGGAGACATAAAACTGAATTTAAAGGCATCTCCCCTTTAAGGCAGGAGAAGTTATTACAAGACATCCGTCTTCCAAGGCTAGTGATAAATTACTGTGTGCTAAGGGGATAAGCTGTATCTTAAAAAAGCTGGCACAGACTTCTGTTGTCATGGCAACAGATGTGCACAACATCACTCCTCTGCTTATCAAAATCACAACTCGACCAGGAACGGAGTCCTATATTTCTTATACTGAAGTATTAGCTTTGCTAGCATTCAAAATTGTGATATGTTGCAACCCCAACCTTAAATAAATGTGTACCGAAAAGCTAGCTGTTAACAGAATTGAAATGCCTGGTGTGTTATCTTATTATACCATCAAAATCAAATAGAAACTGAAGGGGTGTTTTTCTTTTCTTAAAAAAAAAGGGGGTGGGGAAGAAAAGCAGAACTTTAAAAAAAAGGAAACAGGGCATCAGAGTCAGCCAATGTTTAAATCCCGATCCAAGATGTAAGGCTGTCTTGGTCTGTTCTGAACTGTATCAACTGACTTCAAATGACATTTTATAAAATACTCACTCAGGGTAATCTATTTCATTTTATCTAACGGGAGATTTATTCATTTATTTCAGCCAGAGAGGAAGGGGCGCATCTCATTAGATGTAAGGATAAGGGGAACATATGACAGGTTAGTTATTAAAGCAATGTCAGGTGAAAATGTGGCAGGTTAGCTGTTACAGCTCTGCCAGGCATGCAAGATAGAAGAGCTACTACAGTACTACCATTACTGCTGCCCATTTTTATTGAAACAGGAGGACCTTGCCAGAGACATCAGGGTAACTTGTTTGGTTGGTCTTTCGTTTCAAGGACATAAAAGAACAGTGCTTCTTACTTCATAGTTCGTATATCCCATCCTCGAATGGCCGTGTCATTGGCTGTGGCAATCTGGGTGCAGTTGTGATGAGGACTCCATTTTCCCGATGTAAACTTCAGCTGTCCTTTTCCTTCCAATGTCGCTGAATTTGACAACTGTGCATCGAAAACAACCCACATCAGCATCTTTAATACAAGGTTAATCCAAGCGATAACAATAACAGCAACTTAAGAGGTAATAACAAGCAGAGCAACTTGAATCTAAAATCACAGAATTATTCTTATGTTGGATTACATTTCCACTCTAAAATTCACCACTAACTTCACACAAGTTGTGCATTTGCCTGTTTGGTACAATTACCCGCATTTACGCATATTCTGAAGGACTGTGCTAGAAATACTACTCTCTCTCTATATATATTTTTGCTAAGTACTCCAGGACTAAGAAGTGAAAAAAACGTCTGACAATTATGCTTTAAGCGTAACAAATTTGGTCCAACACTTTGGTCATTTTGTTTTTAAAAATATCAACTATTCAAAGATTAGATGTGGACTAACTTATGTTCCTTCTTAATGGCGAACCTATTTAAACTGGGGAAATGAGATTTGGGCTTCCATCAGTGTGCAGAGAGGAAAGTAGATGTCCCTGAATGATTTTTTAGAAGAACCTGTTTTGTGGGGCCAAAAAGCTTCCACACAAAAATTTTCAACACTTCTTTCTGTTTTCTCTCTCCAAAGTGAGAAATTACCATGCCCAGGGCGTGGCTCAAACTACTTCTTTAACACAACATTTTTTTGATGTCAATGATAAGCCTGAATTATGAAATATAATTAGCTCATTATATTCATTAGACAAAATATTACAGGTAGAAACAATTACCTACAATGGAGCCAGACACTGGGAGCTTGATTATTGAATTACTTTTCATTTAATGCTTGCCAGCACCTGAACCGCCAGTATTTTTTTTACAGAATATGAGAATATGAAATTATAAATCTATATATTTGTATCTTCCAACAGATTTACCTAGGCATCTGGCCTTCCAGGTAACGTACACCCATACAAGAGTTGGTTTATATATGACAGTGATGGCGAACCTTTTAGAGACCGAGTGCCCCCAAACCGCCCCATCCCCACTCCACCCTTGCTCCGCTCCAACCCACCCGCAGGGCCACCCACCACCTCCATGGCCCGCCGCAGATCGCCCAGGCAGCCCAGCAGCGCCAAGGTGGCCACGCCCTCCACCCGTGCCCCGCAGCATCATCTATTTGCGACCGGGTGCAAGGGCGGAGTCTTGTCTCCGCTGCCCAGCTGCCATGTCCTTGGCTGCGCTGCTCCGGGGGGCCATGCCTGGGAGTGACTCTCTTCCAAGGAGGCTGCTGGTGTGGAGGGGCCCGTGGGGGGAGGCGAAGCTGGGGTGTATGCCCACAGAGAGGGCTCCGAGTGCCGCCTTTGGCACTCGTGCCATAGGTTCGCCACCACTGATATATGATTTTGCCATATTTAAAATGCTTTAGACATCCACAGTCTATCTTAGTCACATTACTAATTCCTGCCAAATATACTTCTTAATATTGAATAATATTCTCCATTCCTACTCTTTAACATTTCATAGTATCATTCAAAATAGTGTGCAGGGAGTCCTATGTGCATATGCAGAGAATGTCCAAGGTCTATATAGCTTCCTTTTGTTTTGTTGAAGCCAGTATTTTTTCCCGAAAGTGAAAGAAAAAGACAGAAGGACTTAGAGTAGGCACACAAAATCAAAAATTCAGGAAAATGAGTGTTACATCTTTTCATTCAGGAATGATCACAGCTGATAGTTTAGGACTATCACACCTAAACATAGCAAACACTGGTCAGGGAATGCAAGGTTCTGTTTGTAGTACAAGTAGTCCTCAACTTACAACCACAACTGAACCCAAAATTTCTGTTGTTAAGTGAGTTTTGCTCCATTTGCGATAGTTATTAAGTGAATCACTGCAGTTGATATATTAGTAATTTGTTTGTTAAATGAATCTGGCTTACCCACTGACTTTGCTTCTCAGAAGATCGCAAAAGGGGATCACGTGACCTTGGGACACAGCAAATGGTCATAAGTATGAACCAGTTGCCAAGCATCTGAATTTTAATCACATAATCATGGGGGAATCTGCAAAGGTTGTAACTGTGAAAAATGGTCATAAGTCACTTTTTTCAGTGTCATTATAATTTTGAACGGTCAGTTAATGATCTGTTGTAAGTTGAGGGCTATCTGTACTTTGGACATGACTAATATATTATCACAAACCACGATGCTTTGGGGCACCTTAAATAAAACATTATTTCCCAGTCTCTTTCCTCAACTCTTCTATCTCCCCATCCCCATCATTATACAAATATTCAGTCCTACGCTGGATTTCATATCCATAAAGAAGGAAGACTGAAGTATAACTATAAAACGAGAGCTACAGGAAGGGAAGATATTCTCCAGCTTTTACAAGACACAAAAATCTACAATAATGCAGAACAAATGTTGGGCTGGTACAATACGACTCAGTGGACCCTAACAGCTTACATATACAACAAAGCAAAAATTCAATTCAAAATTCAATCAACATATTTTGAAAATCAAAATACTGAGGTAGCTGAAGTTTAAATATTCAAGTTATAATGCTTTACGTGTATACAGCACACTGAAATTCCACTGAAAATCCAAAATTTGGTGTTGGACTGAACACTGCTGGGTAGAATCAGGAATTCCTTCATTTTGTGCAAGGAAAGAAATTTGATTTTTCACTGATTTTTCTCTTCACTTTTGCTCATTTCACCATTCCTTGCTGAAGCAAAGCCCAAATTGTTATAAAAGTTCCTTAACCTTCATGAAACATTTGTAATGAGACACAGTGGAAACACAGCTTTAGGAAATTCATTGTGTGAGGGGATCTTGGTCATGGGTGTTAGGATCCAAGCTATTATTCTACATCCTGAACATCAGTCATAGTTTTATAATTTCCTTTAAAAATGTTTGTGTCTGTGTCAATGAACAACCCTTGGGTGATACTTTATACCTGGAGATAGGAGGAGCATAACAGAATCTCAAAACATAGAGAACATATCTACAGACTTTATTATCCATCTTCATAATTAGCAAACTATCAATTATGCAAAACAGCCAAATGTATGGAAATAATCTTAATTTGCATAATCAGTTAAGCACAGAAGCCAGCTTTCCAGGGCACCAAAGCTGGAGCAAACCCTTTCTCTCTTTTTTCTCCCTTTGGTGCATAATACACGCAGTCTCCACTTACAGAGAAATTGCCCAGGCAACTGTAAATGAAGTGAACAATGAGTTAATTTGAATCTTTTAATTTGGAGGAACTGCGCAGCTAATGAAAGCATGTGCCAGTGATCAATTTCTGTTACTGAATTCAAGCAGAGTACATGTCAAAGCCAAAGAGCTTGAGGTTCAGTGAAAAATTCTCTTTCTATTAAGCACTATGGCTTATGACATACTGGAGAACATCCCAAAGGTAATACTTATATTTGATACAGATTGGAATTAAGGAGAAATATGGTAACTTTGAGATTATGAGGAAAAGAACCTGCCTGGGACAGCAAAAGCCTAATTAACATTCAAAGAACCTTAAACCAAGGCAAGGCAAAGGAGCCTGAGGGATTGGGAGGAAGGACAGGAAACGCAAGCATGTCTATAACATTCTGACATTTCAATCAGACAAGAATGTTGATCACTGCCTGCAAACAGATTTTACCCTAGAAAGGGAATTGGCCAACAGTTGGCAAGGGAGACAGGGAGTAGCTAATGGAAGAAGCTCATGTAATACTGGCAATCACTAGAAAGGAGCTAAGAAAGCTTTCTGGATGACCAACAAGCAGTGTGAAAGGCTTCTACTCACAAGAAAAACCTTTACATCTATGATTGTTCCACTGCTGTAAGGAACAAGGTGCAGCTTTTCAACAATAAAAACCAAAAACAGAGTCTCAGTTTTTGAAACTATTTATCACTCTTCTGACAGACCTGAACTAACACATGGCAATGCTTATAATGTCTAAAAGTGTTAGCAATCTATTTTATAGCAAAAACATTCAGATAGGCAAATATGTCAAATATTATGCTCCGTGTCAATGGGATACACTCCTTACCACAGCCTTGGTTGAACTTTGTTGCAAATCCCATAGAAGGAGGTGATTATCAGCCAGTGAAATCAACTTTTTCCCATCGCCCATTGGTTCCCATGCAACCCTATAAGCACAAAATGCAGCAATGTAACTCAGAAAGTTCAAAATATTCCCATGTTACTTCTGGCACACCTTTAACCTAAGAAGACATTAGGTAATCCTCTTCTTTTGTTATTATTCTGTACGGCAAGAACATGAATGTGTTGTCATGTATAAGTTAGCAGAATAAAGTTGAAAAAGTATTTTAAAGGTTTTTTTAAAAAAATATTTATTTATGATATCACCAAGTTGAACCTGGAATGAACACCTTTAAATTATGTTTATATACCATATAACTAAAGGTAATACCTAACTCCGTTTTAATGTCACAGCAATAACTTTATGCAACAGATTTGGGACAGCCTAAATTCACTCAGTACAAAAGAGGACCTGACTCATTCTAACCATTGTAGCTTTGCAAAAAAGCCAGTCATCTCAAAGTTGATTTTTATTCTCAATATCTTATTTGTCCCTACTAAGTTCAGACTCGGACTGCTGAATGAAATTGATTTCCCTCTGTGTGTCAAATCACCAAATGCTGAGGAGGAGAAAAGTTCTTGATGATAGAGGTCCATTGTCTAGATCTCATCTGAAGAAAATTGATGGTCATATTCATTACTACTATCCGTTATTCAGTCAAAAAACCATTGTTAGACTGGATTAACACAGTTCTGATTTATATTCACAATTCTTACACCAGTGTCTCTTGAAAAATGTTCAGTGAGGTTAAGCAACGGAACAAAACCCAAATTAGGAAAAGATGTTAAACATGCCTATTTAGATCAGATTTTTCTGGATTTTCTTCTAGGCAAAAAGACATATTTGAATGGTAGGCTGGGGACTATAAGTGAAAGGATAGATGGAGTTGTTCTGGTCTATGACCATAATAAAGACTTGCTTTGATTTAATTTGATTTAGATGGAGCTAACATAAAAACTAAATTGGATTTAATTTACATTGCATTCCAATTTAATCTTGAAGGGGCGATGGGAGACATATTCAAAGTTTCTGAGATCTATAAGTGGCCCCAAGGTCTCAGTAGATGCTTCCTGATTGAAGTAAACAACCATCTGTTTTAAAGGGTCAAGAGTTTGGAGAATCCTCATTTGGGAAGATGCTTTAAAAATTGTGAAACCCTTTTGAATGTTCAATATTTCTGCACAACTATGACCTAAAATATGATCTGTTCTCCACACAAATCTTAAAGATAGATAAAGAGAACCCAATGAAACAAATTAGTTATCAGAGTTGTTTATTTACCGGTATTTATTGAGGAAAATGATCCAAAGCTAAATATTTTGTATGGCAAAAGTTGCTTTGGAGCTTTGCTTTCAGTAACTGGTGTGCCCCGCTTGGGCAGTAAGAACTGTGATTAAATGTTTCTGATAACGTTGATCAGTTCTGCATGTCACTTTGGATGAATTTTAGCCTGTTTGTCCTTATGCAACAGCTTCAACTCAAGGTTATTGGTGAGCTTCCTTGTGGGAACTGTTTACTTCATGTCCTTCCACAACATTTGTACAGGATTAAGGTCAGGATTTAACAGCTGACCATTCCAAAATGTTAACTTTCTTCTGTTTCTAACTTTTTTCTATTTCAACCATTCTTTGGTCCTATTGCTTGTCTATTTTGGGTCGCTGACTTATTGCATGACACACTTTTTCTTGAGCTTCAGTTCATGAATAGGTACCCACATTTTCCTGTAGAATATGCTGCTACAATTCAGAATTCATTGTTCCATCAAGAATGACAAGCCACCCTAGTTCAGAGGTAGCAAAGCAGGCTCAAACTATGATACTGCCACCACGTTTCACAGATGGCATAACATTCTTATGCTAGAAAGCACTGTCTGACTTTCACCAAACACGACGCTTTTCATTCAAGCCAAAAACATCTATTTCATCTGTCCATAAAAGACTCTTCGAATAGCCTTCTGGTTTATCCATGTGGTTTTTTGCAAACCGACAGGCAGCAATGTTTGGGTTTTTGTTTTTTTGAGGAATAAGTGGCTTTCTCCTTGAAACCCTAACAAGCATATCATTTTTGTTCAGTGTTCACCTGGTATCATGAATACTGACATTTGTCAGTACAAGAAAGATGTTAGTTCCTTAGATATTAGTCTGGGGTTCTTTTGAGAATTCTCAAAGTATTACACGCCTTGCTCTTGGTGTGATCTTGATTAGCTGACCATTCCTGGGGAGGATAACAATGGTACTGAATTGTTTCCATTTGTACATGATCTGCCTGCCAATGGTGGGAGTCCAAATTCTTTGGAAAACGTTTTGTAAACTTTTCTAGCATCAACAACTGTTTTCAGAGGTCTTCAGAAATCTCCTGTGTTCTAGCGGTGAAACCCTTCCACGTATCCGTGTTGTGAAGATCAGACTTCGATAACGAATACCCAGAATTCTATTTTTGAAATTAAGCAAGACACCTCACATTCAGACCTAATGATCATCCTATTGATGGAAACACCTGACTCCAATTTCTCCTTCAAATGAACTGAGAATCTTAGAAATTCACATACTTTTCTGACCCCAAAATATGTAGCTTTGAATCGTTTTTCTCAATAAATAAATGAACGAATATAATGCTTTTGATTCATTTGTTTAACTGGTTTCTCTTTATATAGTTTGAGGGCTTATGTGGAAAAGAGAGGACATTTTAGGCCATATTTATGCAGAAATATTAAACATTCAGAAGGGTTCACACATTTTTAAGCATTGCTATATTACTATTCATTAACCGTTTAACAAGTTTTGATGAAATAAAAGACACAGAATATCAGGTTGGATGAAGGGAAGAGAAATATTTTTGTTTCAAATTGAAGGCAGAAATTGATCTGGAATCATCATTGGAGTGAAAAAAAGAAAAGAAAGAAAAATCCCCCAAGCATCTGGGAACATATAAACAAAAAGTTCAGCCAAGTATTATTAGCAAATTAAAAGCGACTACCAGGGATTTTTCTCTATTTTCCACTTAATGTCAGAAAGCATTTTCAAAAGCCATTTTACAAGGCAAATTTTACTTGACTTTTATTCTGATTAGGGTAAATGAACGCCACTTTTAAAATCTTTAAAAAGTGAGTGAAAGTGATTCCAATTTTAAAATGTTCACAGGGTTTTCAGGGGAACATGCTTCGAATCTGATGGAGAATACGAATGATAAACACGTAACATTAGAAAGATCTGAGGGTACTCAATGTGTTCTTGTGAAATTATCATTTCTTTCACTTATTTTATTAGATCATTCTTTTTCATATATGATTTTTGGGGGGGATTTTGTGAAAATGAAGGCCACTGTTTTTTTTGTTATAAAACGAAGAGTAACTAACTCCCTTGCGTTGCAGCTCGAGTGCTTAATATAAAAGCATAACAGTAAAGACTGACAATCTGGTAATATATACTTTGATGTGCTGAATGGCAAACTAGAATTTTGTTTGCAAGGAAGGAAACTGTCTCACCAGGTGATTTATTCTATGTTTTGTTTACATTACATCAGAGGTGGGCTCTCAGGCTTGCCAGATATTGCTGAATTATGGCTCCCCTGGCAGTTCCAGTTGACCCTGGCCAGAGATGAGGAGAGTAGCAATTAAAATTCATCAACTTCTGAAGGATCACCTGAGAATTTTACTGTAATTTTCACCAAGTTCCTTGATCTTAAAATGAGGATTTGCAAAAATTTTAGATGTGCATTAATATGGTGATTAATATTTAAGAACATGTGACCTTTCCACAAATACTGGGGGAAAAAAGTTAAGAAGCTAAGAGCTTCCACATTCTCAGTGCCATTTTCTTTTTACACGATTCCGAATGGCAAGAAATTGGCATAAAAAGTAGCAGAGAAAAAGCTTACGATCTTTTCAATTTTGGATCAAGCTCTGTTATTCTCAAAGGAATGTAATATTTGAAAGAATAAATTTATAAGACTCTATTTACAGCTTTTTCAATAAACTATGGTCAAGCATTCTGTAGTTTAATGCAATATGGGAAGACATTGGGCAAGTGACCTCTTTATTCAGCACACATTGCACATTAGAAACGTATTAGTCCATCTGTACATTATGTTCTTAGAAAAGAGTATGGAAATGGCATGAGTCCTCCCCATTTTGCTTATACATTCACTTGGTTTATGATTCATTTATAAATGCATGCAAGCTATATTAACTCTCTCCTTAGTTCTGACACTAGTAAAAGCTAATGTGTAAATTCTTATGCTTTAAGCTGTAAACAGCATTTTGGGTGGGTGGCTGGCTGGCAGCTGGGCTGGGCTGAATAGATAGATAGATAGATAGATAGATAGATAGATAGATAGATAGATAGATAGATAGATAGATAGATAGATAGATAGATAGATATGTATTTCTGTGTATGCATGTATATGCTTTTCAGGAACACACTTTTTAAAAAAGTGGGTGTCGGTGTGTATTTAAATAAATATATAATTATTAGGAAATAAACCACAGTGGACCTTACTTGTTAGTAAAACTTGAACAGATTGTTCTAAAAATATTTTACAATTATATGCCCCTATGCACACACATAGAAAAATGAAACACTGGAAGCATAACTGAGTTTTTTTCTGCTCGACTGGAAACCAAATAATCTCATAACGTCAGAGAATCTTAATTTTCAGTCTTCAGTGTGAAAGACTTCAGTTTTTAAGACAGCGTTTGATGAATGTATAGCTCTGAATAACCAGTCTTGCTCATAATAGTTTTTTAGCGCTTTGGAGAAAAACCTATATTCAGGTAAAATATAAAATATATAATCCAGCCTTTGTGTTTTTCTTGACATTCTCCTGAATCAAAGTTCTGGCCCAGCCCTACCAATGCAGCAGGACATTCTTGTTCCTCTCATGTCTCTAATGAAGTCAAATGGATTTCTACTTGACTGTGGCATTAAGTTTGAAAGCAAAAGAGTCACCAAGACTGCTTATTTCTCCTTGTTCACAGAAATATACCATACAACTGCTTTGTTTGGGACATCAGATGAACAAGGTAGTCATGGACTTTTTTTTAAGTCTGTAAAATAGGGACAAGAGAGGGAAAAAGTCAGAAGATAAAAAAGATAGAAAGGATATGAATGAAGCATCCACTTCAAAAGAAAGGAAAAGGCCTAGTTGGGAATAAAATGAAGAATGGGAGAAAGGAAGAAATGCAAGGGTAATGTTGTTAAATTAGTCCAAGACAAACAGCTTATCCTGAGTCTGAAGATAAAATAAATTTTTAAACATGGCACTGCAAGAAATTGATCCCCCTCACTACCACTAGGGGACATGAAAGTTTCGAGGTTCAAGTTATTAAACAACCAGAAGATGCCAGCCATATTGGAAGAACTAAAAACTGCAGATGGGTGGTTGTCAGAGAAAAATAAAACAAACAAACTAGGACGTTTCTGTCAGCCAGAGAACTGGCAATGTTCAAACACAACTACTATAGTGACAAAGCATTGGCTTTGTTTGTATGTATTTACCACCTTTATAATTAGCTCAAATATAGGCCATATTCACTAAGCTACCAGACCATTTGATTAGCTGTCTTATAGCTGAGTTGCATCCTTGAGTCAAATCAAGCCTGCTGACAACTGCTTTCATCAAGTCAAAATAAAATCTTCAACATGCAATCACAATGTTGAGATAGGGCAAAATTAGTAACATCTCATAGGATGTTTCTTAATTTCTTCAGGGTAGTGAACGGCAACCCCTTGATGGAACCAGACTTATTCCAAACTGGTTTCAGAGTCATACATGACACAGTCAGATTTCATATCTAGTTTGCCAAATGAGTATTAGAAAATATTTTTTAAAACTTTGAATTTGAATACAAGCCTTCCTCAATTGACCAACCCACTCCCCCAAACAAATCTCAAAATATGATATGCCAATTCCTTCTATACACGTTTTATTATAAACACTATACCATCCATGACTGATTTTAGGTCCAAATCATTTGATTTTGTTTGATACACAAAATCCAATATAAATGGGGCCTACAATGTGAAATGCTCCTGTTAAGAGTCACAGGCAACTACTGTATGCTTTTTCCCCCCAAAATACCCCCTTTATTTCATTTGATTTCCACTCACCCTCTGTTCCCCTGTCACGACTCCTGAAAATACTTATTTCTAAAGTTATTTTGTACTTCACTGAGCCATGGGATTTTCCTGAGCCTTCTATCAGTGACCTCTTTTGCAGTTTTGGCTACACGCTTAGCAAAAGAGTACTGTGTGGCATTAAATGTCATTTAACCAGAGTTAATGCAGGAGCCATCATCTGGTAGATATCATTATGAGGAAGACTCCTTTCCTTTAAGAATTCTCAAAAGAACTGGGAGGACCCAGATACTATTATGCAGGCAAGGAAACCAGAAGTCCTGTATCTGCTTCTGAGCTAATCAGGAAAGAAAACTGGCTGCTTCTGCCAATTCTAGAATTTAAGTTAATTCAATAAATGGTGACGTGCCACTTTACTGCTTACAGTTAGGGTGGGTCGAATACCACCATTATTCTTCAGTGGACTACTGACCAAATCCTGCTGGATTATCTAAAACTTACAAAAAATGATGGAGCAATGGAACATTAGAAAGAACAGGCAACATTTTTTTCCTATTCATAATCCCTGAACACAAGATACTCAAGATCTTCTAATATCAATAATTTATGCACAAACTCAAAGGTGGAAAGAAAGAGGGCTGAAACTTAACAATAGATCATTGGATAACTTTCATGACATTGGCTAGAGCAGGGGTAGGCAACCCAAAACACTCAAAGAGCCACTTGGACCCGTTTCCCACCAAAAACAAAACACTGGGAGCCGCAAAACCCTTTTGATATCTAAAATGAAGATAACACTGCATATATCCTTTTTTACCTTTATTATAGGTGTGTGTGTGTGTGTGTGTGTGTATGTGTATGTGTGTATACACACACACACACACACACACACACACACACACACACACACACATTAAAAATAAAAGTAAAAATATGACTCTTGGGAATATCCATACTATTAAAACAATGATCACCAAAAGAATGCTTTAAGAGAATAAAATTACATACACACACAGGTAAAAAAAGGATATATGCAGTGTTATCTTCATTTTAGATGTCAAAAGGGTCTCTCTCTCCCTCCCTCTCTATCTGCCCTTAGTCTGCCACTCCTCTTCCCCCACTCTCTCTCTCTCCCTCTCTCTCTTTCTCTCTCTCTCTTTCTCCCCCCCCCCTCCTATCTGCTGCTCACCTGGCAAGCTTCAAGCTGTTGTCCAACAAGATCAGGGGTAGACAACCTCGTCTCTTTTATGACTCATGGACTTCAACTCCCAGAATTCCTGAGTCAGCCTAGGTGGGCTAGCTAGCTCTCTCCTGCCCTTCCTGCTTCCTTTAGAGACGCAGCAAAGGGAGGAGCTCCGCCCAGAAAGCTTTTCAGCTCCTCGGAGAACACTGTGAGTGCACTCTCTTTTACACACACCCAGACACACACCCAGAGACACACACATACACACACACACACACACACACACACACACACACACAGAAGCAGGGAAATGCAATTGCCTCTCTCTGTCTCTGTCTCTCTCTGCAAAGGCAGAGGAGGCTGGGAGCCACAGGGGAAGGCTCAAAGAGTCGCATGTGGCTCCGGAGCCGCAGGTTGCCGACCTGTGGGCTAGAGCTTCTGACTTGTTACAAGGTGATGTTAATAAAAAAAAAATCAGGCAAGGTAGATTATCCTAGGTTTGGTGCTGAAAAACACCCCTAGACTCAGAGATATTTTGATCTTAATTCTAAATGTATGTTTTTAACTTGTAAGCCACCTGGGGACCTATAGGTATAATAAACAATAGCTATAGCAATAGCACTTAGACTTATATACCGCTTCACAGTGCTTTGCAGCCCACTCTAAGAGGTTTCCAGAGTCAGCATAATTGCCCTCAACAATCTGGGTCCTCATTTTACTGACCTCGGAAGGATGGAAGGCTGAGTCAACCTTGAGCCAGTCAGGATCGAACTTCTGGCAGTGGAATACAGAGTTAGCCTGTAATATTGCATTCTAACCACTGCACCACCACGGTTCTTATAACAAATACAAAAACATAATATCCTGAAGATTCTCATCAACACCTTAATTTTAAAAAATTTAAAGGATCTTTGAGTGCTGCCTCAACAGTTTAAGGAATGCTTTGAAAATACTTCCAGGGCCAATATTTTCCAAAGTGGAATGACATTTGCTTTTCAGGTGCCTTTTATTTAAAAAAAAGTCCAAATGCATATTATTTTATTTCCTATTGTCAATGCTGCTAACATCAGATGTTTTTGCATTGACAACAAAGGGAAATGTAGCCATCTTTTACCTTTTGCTTTTAGAGTTAGATGTGAAGAGAATCCAGCTAGACATAACAACACCAGACCTAGGTGAGAAGCAAGGTTATTTTAACTAGAGCTGATAACCAATTGGTGGGCTGGAGAACTGGAGAGGAGGCCAGCCACTTCAAGCTAATTGGGGAATGTGATTTATGACTGTTAATTGAAGGAGGGAATTATGCTTTGATACTATGTGCTCAGGGGAGAGGAATTCAGTTTTTGGCTTCAATTATGCAGTGCTGAGGTTATGCTACTCAAAATAAAGATTCTTTAAGGTAAACAATGCCTTGAAATGCTTTTGAAGAATTTCATCTGTCGGAACCACGACACTTATTGTCAAACATTGTTTCCAACATGTCAATACAGTAAGGACACTTTTTTTGATTCTCGGAGCATTTGGTTTATTTGAATATAAATGCTCAAACCTTATAAAATTGTATGTCTCTGCGTACACACAGAGAGACACACACACACCACATACAACACACACACACACACCTAGATATAAATGTAGCCTACCTATGCACTAGGGACATGTAGCTATTAGGATCTGAACTAGTAAATAATTCCAGTTTGGACATGGCATGCTTGCTGCACTTGTCTGTCAAAGACAGGGTCTGGCTCAGCAGCGGAAAGAAATGCCTTGCAGCCCCTCTTCCCTGTTGCTTTTAAATTAGTACACTGATGGAGCTATGTAGATAGAAGCAAGAATTTATAGCCCAGCTGGGTGGAGGAGGGCTCTGCAGCGGAGGAGAGATGTGAGAGAGGATCTGGGGACTATTTCTTGGGAGTTTAGAGCTGGCTGGAGTGACACATGGAACTTTCTTATCAAGAGAGCCAGAAAGGCTTTTTCTTTGAGCTGCAGTGCTAGAAGCCAAGCAGCGAAGACCCGGAGATAAAGACTGGCCAGCTAAAGCCTTTCTTGAAGCTATAGCAGCTGGAGCAGGTGCTGATAAAGCAGTGGGAAAACCAGAATAACCTAAATGGAGATGAAGCGGCAGACCCAGGGCAGTTCAGTGGCAGTAAGCTGTTGAAGAACCTAATCAAGAGACCGAGCATGGAGGCCAGAAGCAGTTCAGCAGTGAGGCCCAGGAAGAGTCCTGTTATTGTTAGGTGAGGCCACTGGAAAGACCTTGCAAAATCCTTGTAGGGAACGTGTAGCTCATCAAAAGGCTGCTGCAGTAGAGACCCACTGAATGATCCAACTGGAAGGGCCTACCCTTGAGGCTACTTCAGTAGGTGATTCGCCAAAGAGGCCCATGGCAGAGAGAGGCAGAGAGTGGCTACCAGCTGTTAAATATGCTAGCCCTGGCTTCCCATGATCTGAGAGTTTAGTGTGGAAAGCCCTAGCCAGAAAACAAACAAACCAGGCTACCGTCAACATGAGGTCCATAGGACCAGTTATGTCAGCAGTGTTTGGCCAACACAAGGAGAGGATTCAAGATTACGTTGATTATTCAGCATCAAGTTGAGAGTTGTAGTGCATGATAACTTTGTTTCATAAAATGTATAGCATCCAAAAAAGTTGATAAAAATATTCCAAGCATAGATTTTCATGACCCAGAAAACAGGCATAAACAAAATGGATTTGGTCCCCTGTGTTTGGGGTCCATGTGACTTCTGCTGAAGCTTTTTAAAGGAAAGAAAGCTACAATTATTGAAATTCAAAGTACACATTTTGTATAGGTGCAAGTTTAAACGAATGAAACTATAAGTGAATGAAATCATATAGTTCCACCTATTTCAATTATCACTGAATTCCCTGGAAACAATTATCTCTTAAAATGCAGGAACAGGGATCAATCGATATGTAGTAAAGAATTTAAATAATATTGAGCCTAGCTAAATCAAATGGGAAGAGGCAGAGTGATTCGGACATATTATGTCAGGTAAAGCATTTCCATCCATATCTAAGATTCAACTGCTCAACTAGACAATCAGAACATACAGAGAGACTGGAATTAAGTCATCTCCAGTATATGGGACTCCTCATGATTTCCTTATCTGTATCAGTATACAAGTAGCACAAAGAAGAGCCATTTCACCAGATAATAACAGGAGAAAAATAGGAAAAGCCTTACTTTTTAAATTTTTTAAATTTTATTGAATATACAGTTAAAAATAAAAAAAAGACACAGTGGACATAATACAACTTCCCTGGTTTAAACAATACTATTCTTAGTATTAATTATGAAAAAAAATTCTTTACATTATAACAGAATATGCATATAGATCTGTGAACTTTCTTTCAATCATATACATAATAGTTAAAAAACTTTCAATTCTATCTTATAAAAAATACTAGTATAAAGATTTCTAAACTATCAACTATCAAGATTTGTCCCAGCATTCCTCCTTGACTCTAGCCATTTATACACTCCATTCCAAATTACAAAATAGTCTGTTTCAGTTTTATTTTTAAGCTCTAATGTTAACCTATCCATTTACGAGCAGGATAGGATTTTATTTATTACTTCTTTATTACTTCTTCTTCAGTAGGAGTTTCTTTTCTCTTCCATTTCTGAGCATAGGCTAGTCTCGCTGCAGTTAAGAATATGCAGTACTAAATATAAAGATCCTTTGCTGGATTTCTCCTTAGTAATCCCTGATTTAAAAAATTCTGGTTTTAATTCGATTTTTTGTGATAATATCTCTTCCAACCATTTTTTTTTTATCAGATGCCAAAATTCTTGAGCTTTTGGGCATTCCCACATGTGGTAGTAGGTCCTTGGTGATTTTCTACATTTCCAACATACCGATGAGGTTTTTTTGTCCATTTTTGCTAATTTTATGGGGGGAAGATGCCACCCGTAGAACATCTTATATAGATTTTCTTTATAGGTGGTGGCTAACGTTAGCCTCCTATTCCTATCCCATAATAACTGCCAATTATCTAAATCGATACTATAGCCAAAATTTTTGCTCCAAATTAACATTGTGGCTAGGAAAAGCCTTACTTGATAACCATCAGCTATGCATGACTATGAGTCACTGATAGAAAACTATTTCTTTGTTTTGTTACAAAATACAGTATAAAATAAAGGAAAAATTCCAAGGAACACCAGTTACCCAATAGAGTGGAGATGGAGAAGGTAGCACAAGTGAGGGGAAGCAACCAGAACATGGATTCAGACTTTTCTAAGTGAAATTCCATCCAACAACTAAACTATTATTATATTAGTTGTGTGTAACACAAAATATACACGTTCAAATGCACAGCATTGTAGAATTAATGAATTATCCAAAAAAACAGTTAAACAGTGTATTAAATATTTGAAGAACTATTGCGTTTACTTGCTGATCCTGTCTAGGATAACAATAAAGAAACCATAATGTAAGGCATGTATATTTCAATGTACAAAGTTCAGATTTAATAGAAACTGTCTGCCCTTCATTCTTTTTTGCCTTGGGAGAATAAAATATGCAGAGTCCTACCCGGCCATATTGCCATGGGCTGTGTTGTCAAGGTGACAGAGTAGCTCCAGGATTTGAGCATTGCTTGATGAATCATCAGGGGATTCATGATTGCCTGATTCCAATTCCTTCGGCATCCTCCATACAGCCGCACATGTCATGACTTTACTGTCTGAAGCTAAGGAACAGAGGATAATGTCAACAGATCACAGTAGGGGGAGGCAAGGGAGGGGGATTTCTGGAAGAGAGAGAGAGAGAGAGCCCTAGCATTTTTGCAATCAAAAGCAAGGCACTGCTCATCGGTATGTAAAAACATTTAAAGAATCCTACAGAACTTCATTCTAACAATAGAGCACATAGAAGAGAGAGAGAGAGAAAAAAACCCCAACAATAGCCCAGCCGAGCCAGCAAGCTACATAAATAGCCGAGGTGACAGCAGGCGATACAAGTCATTGGAAGGACTTTCCCCAACGCTGCTTTCTGTATGGCTGTTTCAATTAATACCGGGAGAGTACAGCAATTTGCTGAGATTACCATTTTTCTGCTTAATAACGCAGGCATAATTTTAAGGTCTCCATCTCTGGCTTTCCTGGGTCATCTTTAATTTGCATGGGTAGCTTCTGAACCATGTCTTTTGCAGAGAGCTCGGTTTTTCGCTCAGTACTTTTACATTCTGCTCCCCCTCCCCAGATTCAATTCCTTCCAGATAAAATTCAAAAAAATCCTACACAGAGGTCTCCTGAGCTTTCCAAACTCAAGGCTATTGCTAACTTGTGGCCAGTCATAAAATACCATTTATCAGAGGGTAGATAGATGAGGTTCCTCTTCAAAAGATTTCTGCACCCCCATCCTTCCCCCCCACCCCCAGGTTTCTTAATAACCTATATAATTTTTACTTTTATTTTCTGGGCATTCTTCCAAACAAATCACTGAGCCGCAGTAACACACTATTTTTAGTTTTTATATATTTTTTTTTTTTTTAAATTCAGAATGCCCTGAAGAATACGTGGCCCCTAGAGATATTACTTGAAATGTCAATGCTGGAAGCTGGCATTTCAATATGGTTACCCTTCTGGAAGATTCCCATTGTGTTCTTTTAATTAAAAGAATTTAGGGGGGAAAAGTCAGATGGCAGTCAAGTCATTGTTCTCTACAAGATACGAAAGAAAGGCATGAAGAAAAGTGGGAGAAGGGGATGGAAAATATGTATCATTCTTATGCTCTACATATAAATATAGCTAAAATGTTAATACAGCTCAATTTATTTAGCCACTGAGGCAAAATTAATAGCTTTTTTAAAAATAGTAGCTTCCCTATATTATTTAAATCAAGAATGAAACTTGGTCCATGGCATCCAGCAGCATTATGGTAGAAACACTTCTTATATTCCGAGCACTTTTTCAGCTGGGGCAGATATGAAATTTAGGGAGCCTGAAGTGGATGCATTTATAAAAATGACTGGCATGAATGATTTGCCTATTTATGGGGGGCAGGGATGGGCGGGGGAACAGGAGAGAAACCATCACTTAGCAGAAGACATGGCAGTGTAGCAGAAGACAAGCCATTTGTTCCCTGAAGAATGCTCTTTACATACTTCTATCATTATGTGGTTCCCAGGGAAAAAAGTGGTAAGAGGCTCCTAATAGTTAGCTCTTTTCTTTTTCTTTTTCTTTTCTTCCTTTGCCTCTTTTTCTCTCTAACTCACTTTTTTCTTTCTTTCTTTACTTTTCTTTCTTCCTTTCCCTTTTTCTGACTTTCCTTTTCTTTCTTTCACTCACTTTCCTCCCTTCTTTCCTTTCCTTTACCTCCCTCCCTCCCTCCCTTCCTGTCTCACTTTTCTTTTCTTTCTCCTTCACTTTTCCTCCTTTCCTTTCTTTCTTTTCCTTCCCTTTTTTCCCTTCCTTCCCTTTCCTTCTTTCTCCTTTCCCATCCTCTCCCTCTCCTTCTTCCCTGGCATGTCCCAGGGGGAACATTCTGTCCCTACTTTTGAGATGTTAATTATAAACTTAGCTGTAAGATTTGCAAGTAGATCTGAGTAACCAGAAAGATTCTTGCCCTTCTAAGAACAGATTCATACTGTACTGTGGTACTGATAAATATCTGGGGATTAAGACCTAGAGCAGGGGCAGGCAATCTTGGCTCTTTTATGACTCATGGACTTCAACTCCCAGAATTCCTGAGCCAGCGATGCTGAGGGGAAAGGGAGAAGTTTCCAAGCTGAGCTATGCTGGCTCAGGAATTCTGGGAGTTGAAGTCCACGAGTCATAAAAGAGCCAAGGTTGCCTACCCCTGACCTAGAGCAACATAAGAGAGCTAAGCAAAGGCCTTCCCATCCATTGTGAATAGAAGAAAGGCTAATTTGGGTTTCTGGATATGGAAGAATGCCCCACTAAAGAAAATTAATTGGAGACTGGCTAGACAGATCTCTCACTTTCAAAGTACAATGACTGCCAATTATATCAAGATTGTATATATTTACAAGCATAAGACAATCTGTTGAGTAGGAAGGTATCAGGTTTCACACCTTGCAAACATGGAGTCTAGCAAACAGTCCTCCTTTACTTGTGAGAGGTTGTGATACGTTCTCATCTTTACACCCAAAATACAGGAAATATTGTGTGTGTGTGTGTGTGTGTGTGTGTGTGTGTGTGTAACTGGCCTATATCCAGCTTCAGCTATAACTTTTAGTGACCTATTTCCTAATAACCTTAGGACTGGACTCTACAATGCACACTACCTGGGACTATCCTTGGACACCTGCTAGAACTTCTCACTCTTGCAAAAGGCAGCTGCCCAATTAAATGGGCATGTAACACCAGTGTAGAAAAACACTACACTAGTTACCAATGAGCTACCAACTCAATTAAGATCTGTAAAACCTTAATCAAATTAGGACTGCACATTTTAAAAAATGCCCTCCCAAATCCATCCAATGCACTCAAAGCAATTTTTTTTCAGAAATTATCCCCTTAGCTCAGCAGGCTGTTAATGTTTATGCTCCTAAACTGGTTAACACTGATAAAGTTTACCTCATTCACCACTGATTGATCAATCAAGGGGGAGGGGAGGGGTGCAAAGGGGAGAGGAGGAGGGGAGGGGAGGGGAGGAGAGAAGGCTAAATTAATGAATAGCCAAACATGAAGAGATTCCTACCTGGTGTATAAATATCAATAACGAAAGTACCAAACAGACTCCTTAAAGAGAGACTCAAGGATTGGTACCCACAAAATAAAAACAATGTTAAGTCACAATATGTTTCAGGAGGAGAAAAAATAAAGAAGGTTCCTTGAATCCCTTGTCTTTCATAGTTCTGAATAGTTCTCCCATCTGCCCAGTTGTGGTCATATGCCATTCCTTTTCTACAACAGACCCTCACTTATCCAAGAAAAAGATAAGATGATTCAGACAACATATAATAATTCAATGTCTGAGTAGCTAGCTCCGCCACAGAAAACAAGTAACTTCCCTGAGCATCCAGCTCCATATTTGATAGGCTTCTCTGCTAAAAAGATGGTAGACGGTAGAAGACCATTTAAAAAAATGATTTTATAGAGTGATATCTAGAGGATGGGAATAGAGAACAGATGGCTTAGAGAGGTCCCCTAGGCTCTCCAAGCTACAAAAAAGGGAAAACTGATGAACGCAGATCAGAAATACAAACAGATTAGATTTTTTTTCTCTTGCCCAGCAACTAGTTGTTTTTAGCTCAATTCCAGCTGAGAATTCCGAGCAGGATCAGACATCAGCAGCTGCCTATTTGGTGAAAAGGCCATATTGTTTAAGCACAAGTTACTAATAAACATGCCATAACTAAATTGCAAACGTAGCTGTGATTTACACTGCAAACTAAAGAAATGTCCTCATAATTATTTCTATTATTTACTCTGGTGCAGATTACAGCTGTCTCTTTTTTGATAGCTTCATCAATTATAAAAGTTATAAAATACCATCCAAATATTTAATACCAATGGCAGAAACACCACTTTGAAAATGCAAGTGTTGTAGATGCAGGTCTCCAGAGTCAGGTGGTGGAAGTGAAATGAAGGAAAAGTTTGAAGGGCAAGTCTAGCAGAGCTTCCATCTGCATATGAATAGAAAAGTCACCCTGGTTTTTTGCAGAAAGGCCTACATGGTGATGAACGAAAAGGAACACGATAGCATCGGCCATGACTTTGGAGTGTGCTAAACTCAACCTAAACTGGCATCTGCAGAGCTCCGTGCTGGAATGGGCTGAGATGAGGCCTTGCTCTTTGATGCACTCAGGTGGTACAAAGCCAGCTGGCTGCCATTATTCAGTTGCCCTGGGAACCACAATTGAAGTGTACTTCTGAATCTGTACAGGAGGTACTTTTTGCACCATTGCCACAACAGCTCTTGCTGTGCAAAGTTAAAGTTGTGTAGCAGCTCGAGCTACAGCCCAGCTGGTGCCCATTAATGGTCCCTGTATGACAGGAGCAAGCCGCTGGTCTCAGATGCTTCCTTCTTGCCACAGACAAAACAGGCGGATTTATTACTCTTATTAGTCGGGATGAGGCCTACTTTGCTTGTTTGAATAGAAGGGTGCTCAGAAGCAATGGTGACTTTACACACAGTTTTTACTGCCCCGCGTTTGCAATCTCTGTCTGATTTAAAAGTCCCACTGAATTTAGGGACAAGAAAAAAGAGCTAATTTTAGAAGGGGGCACTGCCTGATCAAAAAATAGTAGAATCTGTCCCCAGTGTTGTTCTTAATAGTTATATAACACTGCTTTTAATGAAATGCTTTGAAGTAATATCTGTAGGTTCATATTATCTTGTATTTTGGTACAAATATTCTGTCATCTATAAGCTCTTTCTATAATCTTTGTGCAATCTACTAGAACAGGGGTCCCCTACCCCCAGGTCACACCCACTATCGGGCCACAGCTCGTTCAGAACCGGGCTGCAGCAGAGGTGGGTGAGCGAATAGATACGCACAACTCCATTTGCGGGAGCGGCAGGCACACACATGCTTCACCTGCCACTCGCGCAGAACCATCCTTCCCCCTCTCCCCCACCAGTCTGCAAAGCCAGAAAGGAAGCTTTCGTTGGTCACACTACCGACATTGTCAGGGTATAAAATGCTGGATCCGGGAGTCCGTTTTTATGTGGCTGGCTGCCTCTGCGCTCTGACCCTGGATTGGGTTGTTGGTCTGTTCATTAGCATCGGCTGTGTAGTTCTTAAAGTAGCCATTTCTAAAGTTGTCCTCCCCTCTTCAACTGCTGTTGTTTTCTTTGTGCGTAAACGGTTGCCTGGAGATCCGTTGTTCATCCACTCCCAGTCGTCTGTCCCCACCCTCATTTGTCTTAGATTGACTCTGTATTGCTGTGCTGTCACACGTGTGTGCTTCAAGCTCCGTTCTTCTATTTGCCAGCCCTGCCGCCTTCCTTGCCCGTGTGTAAACTCCTGGGGGTTGGTCGTCTTGTTGTTCCTGTTTCTTATCGCCCTCCCTTCTCTTTCTCGCTAACGGGTGAGCTCCTCTGTGTGCTAATGGATGGCTAACCGGGCATGTCTTTGGAATTGCTCCACTACTTGTTACCCTCATTACCCCCTCGGTACATATATGGGAGCGCAGGAGATAACCATCCCGTTTGCGCTCACTATTACTCGCCTGTTCTCCCATTGATCGGGGCCGTGCTTCAATTGCCGAGTCATTTGCGGGGCATGCCTCCAGTGCATTTCCTCTATTCTCAAATTCCATTGCCCCTCCCCTGCATCTATAATCATCTGGGGGGTTTTGTAGATTAAACATTTTTGTTTATGATTTTATCCTGGTGATCACTGTTATTTATTTCACATTATATGTATACCCGGGATTCGTGTTTTTAATGTTATTAAGGATATATGTATGTATGTATATATGTATGTATGTATGTATGTATGCAATAAAATAAATAAATTCGAACACCAGGATAATATCAAACTAAAAGCTGTTTAATACAAATGCTGAGCTTTCATCAGCCAGCACTGCCGACATCATCAGAGCATAAAAGCAAGTTAATGGGAGTTCTCTTTATGTTACTAGCCGGCTTTGCGCCTGGCTTTTCGACCTGGTCATTGGTCTACTCAATGTCTCTAATTGTTTTATTTTTAAAATATTTTTAAAAATATTTTGATATTATCCTGGTGTTCGAATTTATTTAATTGCATGGCTTTACCCAGGATTCATTCGTATTTTTAATATAATTAGAGACATATGTGTATGTATGTATGTATGTATGTATGTATGTATGTATGTATATCTTTCCAGACCAACACTCACAAAAACCACACAGGATGTCACCACCACACATCCACGCAAAAAGCAAACCCAAACCCACAACAATGATGAGGCACGACCACAAATCAAAAGCCAGACCACAGCTGCATCGTTAGCCACTTTAAGCCCCTCCAATCCATACATGAAGCAAACTGACACCCACCATGAAGACGAAGCACGACCACGAATGCGAAGCCAAACAACAGCAACGCAGCTCACCATCTCAAATCCCCTTGCAACTCAGACTAACCTGAGCACAACAAAGCCCCCACCCAAACAGAACACTCCCCCAGCCAATCAGAGCACAGCCAACCCCCCAGCCAAGCTCCTAACCAATCAGAACACACCTCCATCCAATCAGAACACAGCCAAGCTCTCATCCAATCAGTTCATACCCCCACTGGCAGTTAAAAGGAGGAAACAGCTACAATCACACATTGCTCCTAAAAGCACGAAGCCGAAAGCACCAGCCTGAAGATGACGAATGAGACTTCATCAAAACGTGCCAAGACACTTCCAATTTTACGTGGGATTATATATATATATATATATATATATATGAATAAAAAAATAAAACATGATCACCGGGAGAGTTGAAGTAAAAATACTTTACTAAAAGTATATTAATACTAAAAAGTTGCCAAGCTTTCGCTGGGGAACTCCCCAGCATCATCAGGGCTAAAAGGCCATTGCAATAAAGGTGGTTTAAGTAGGTTCAAGTAACGTTTGCGCACGGCTCTTAGATCGTGTTACTGGCCCTGATTGACCAGCTAAGAGCCAAGATGTGTCTATAACATTATGTTGTTTTCTTCGGATGCCCTTCCCTATCCCTCCACTATTGGTCTTTAGAGGCGTTAGTAACCTTACATCCCCTCCTCTTCCGATAATACCAACGTCTGCCGTGTCAGGGGGAGGACTTGATCTGATGCTTTCCTGTGTTTTACAATGGGGATAGGGCTCCACTAACTGTGGGTTAATATCCCTTCCCAATTGTGTATCTCTCTCCTTTGTCATGTTAACAGCTCCTATCTGGGTATGGTATGCCTCAACAATCAAATCTTTATTCCCCAACTCAGTCTTCCTTACATACGTTCCCTCCCATTGTTTGGCACTCAAACCGCTCTCATTACTCCTCCCCTTGCTGATCAAGCGGGTTGTCATTCTATGCTTTCTCTCCCCTCTCCACATGGGACGCTCCTCTTCATTGCTATGTGCAACCGCACACTCCAAGATTTTAGCACTAAATCTTTTAGGTGTTCCGGCTCCACTAATATCGCTCCCTCCCTCCTGGGGGGGGGTGTGAGGCTCACATGGGGTTGTTGGGCGGTGCATGGATCGTCCATATCGGGCACCCCCTCCCTTTCTTTCTCCGTGCGCGGGGAGTCCATAGCCTCTATTCCATCATCCACATGTTGGGGTGGGAGATTCTCTCGCCGCATGATCCAGCGCCGGTCACCTGGCAAGGGGGTGTTGATAGTATAGTTATTAACGTCCATATGCAGGTGTTTCCGACAGTGGGGGGATGAGGGTTCCTGTCCATAACGCCGCAGGTGTTGGTATGATTGCTTGCGATGTAATGAGTGATGATTTGTGTCCCATTTCCGCAGCGCTTGTTGCACTGGATGCAAGTCAATGCGACGATTAATTGAGCTGTCATTCGAGAACCAGGCCTCTTTCAGTAGCCGGCCTCCCTTTGTGGCATCACTAGCTACGATACAGGTGTTAGCAAAGTCAAATTGATGGCCCTCCTGTGCCATATGCATAGGAGCTGTTAACATGACAAAGGAGAGAGATACACAATTGGGAAGGGATATTAACCCACAGTTAGTGGAGCCCTATCCCCATTGTAAAACACAGGAAAGCATCAGATCAAGTCCTCCCCCCGACACGGCAGACGTTGGTATTATCGGAAGAGGAGGGGATGTAAGGTTACTAACGCCTCTAAAGACCAATAGGGGAGGGATAGGGAAGGGCATCCGAAGAAAAGAACATAATGTTATAGACACATCTTGGCTCTTAGCTGGCCAATCAGGGCCAGTAACACGATCTAAGAGCCGTGCGCAAACGTTACTTGAACCTACTTAAACCACCTTTATTGCAATGGCCTTTTAACCCTGACGATGCTGGGGAGTTCCCCCAGCGAAAGCTTGGCAACTTTTTAGTATTAATATACTTTTAGTAAAGTATTTTTACTTCAACTCTCCCGGTGATCGTGTTTTATTCTTTTATTTATAATTATGCCCGGGAGTCGTATTTTTACCAATATATATATGTTTTCTGAGGTATTTGCGGGTGTTTGTATGTAGGTCTTTGGTTGTTCGGGTTTTCTCCCGCGTAAAATTGGAAGTGTCTTGGCGACGTTTCAACGAAGTCCCATTTGTCATCTTCAGGCTGGTGTTTTCAGCTTCGTGCTTCGAGCAGCAATGTGTGGTCTTAGCTGTTTCTTCCTTTTAACTGCCAGTGGGGGTATGAACTGATTGGGTGGGAGCTTGGCTGTGTTCTGATTGGGTGGAGGTGTGTTCTGATTGGTTAGGGGCTTGGCTGTGCTCTGATTGGCTGGGGGTTGGCTGTGCTCTGATTGGCTGGGGGAGTGTTCTGTTTGGTTGTGCTCAGGTTAGTCTGAGTTGCAGGGGGTTTAAGATTTTGGGCTGCCTTGCTATTTTTTGGCTTCGCGTTCGTGGTCGTGCCTCATCTTCATGGAGGGTGTCAGTTTGCTTCATGTATGGATTGGAGGGGTTTAAAGTGGCTAATGATGCAGCTGTGGTCTGGCTTCTGGTTTGTGGTCGTGCCTCATCATCGGTGTGGCTTTGGGTTTGTTTTTTGCGTGGATGTGTGGTGGTGACATCCTGTGTGGTTTTTGTGAGTGTGGGTCTGGTATCATTTTTTGTGTTAGGGAGTCGTTTATCAATAAGGGCGGGTTTCCAAATGGCTGGTAGGCAGGAGGTATCATGTCTTTAGCAATGCCATTTACTGTATATCTGGCCTTTAAAATACTGCTGATGTACAACTTCTAGGATCCTTCACTCTAGCTAGGTCTGACACCATTTACATTTGGACAGCCATAGATCCCTCAGCTACATTCTTACTTTTTGCTCATTTGACATGCAAGGTGGCTCATAGCAATATTTTAAAAGGCACAGCATCACAGTCACTATATTCCTGAAAGCAACATTATTCCAGCAATATGTGTACATTTATAAAATCATTTTAAGCAATTTCTGTTCATTATGTGTACTACCAGTGTTAGAACCAAGCAAGATTTCTTAAAAAGAAGGATTCTACAATTCAAAAAAATTCAACGAAAAGCAGCAATGGAAGCTGGAAAGATTTCCGGAAAATAATCCGTATTATTCCTAAGAAAAATGACTTCTACTTTCCAAAATCCACTGTTCTGTAAAATTAACTAAGCGCTGTAAATGAAGAGTCTCCCAGTGGCAATTCCTCCAAACAACCCAACTCATATTCCAATGGCAAGTCCGTCGATAACCCTGTATTTTCTTGCTAAGAGTGCAATGAACATGAGAAAGAGGGAGAACGTATAATCTTTGCTTACTCTCTAACACCATCCCCATCGATTTCCGCATGCTAAAGGCAAGCTCCCTCAGCAGACAGCCATTAGTATCTAGGCCGGCTCGCTCGGCAGTTTCCCTGTCAACAAGCCAATTTAATGTCACGTGGGAAGCTGACAGGGGTACCTGCTGTTAAGAGTTTGCTTTGCAAAATTTGATAGAAGCAGGACTGGCCCAGTGTGCTCATTCACGCTCCCCTTCTTCTATCCAAACCCAAAATGACTCAACAGAGCAAATATGCAATTTAGAAGAGAACTACAATGGGAAGTGAGAATAGATTGTAGGTGCACAGGCTTTATGGCTATGACTGACCCGATTTTAGGATGTTTTTGTGGTGGTCATTAAACAAACACATGTAGATGAGTGGGCTGAGCCGATGGAGGGGTAAAACACATCATCAGTCATGAGTCCCTTCGGGCCCACAAGAGATCTAAGTCCAGCCCACTTTGAATTCCTTCTACTCTTATCTCCTGCTAATTTCCCTTGACTGTTAGTAGTTCAGATTCTTTCAGAAAGCTCAAATTTACAATACATTTTTATACTCATTTGAACTGTCTGGATCTCCTCATTTTCCTGTTGCTTGACAATGCAGTAGTTATGAGAACACCACAATTGTTAAGCAAGCCCATTGTTCACTATGGTGGATTTTTGCCAAAAAATGTAAATGCAGTCATGTTGCCGAGCACCTGAATTGCAGTCATGTGACTCAGGATTGACTATCATAACCAGATCCAGGTTGAAAGTCCGTCTTTTCAGGTAGGACGTAACTTTAAATGAATGCTAAGCAAGTTATAAGTCATAACTTGAGGACTACGTTGAGGACTACCTATACTTGTGTATTATGCAACTGATTGACTGATGCCACAATTCTTTGCTCACACTTGCTTTCAATGCTTTTAGTTCTTTTCCATAAAAACTGTGAACTGCATACAATTCATTAAAAAAATTTAAAGACTGATCCCTAAAATTGTTTCACTCTGGGCAACACCACCCCACCAGACTGCAATGGTTTTCAAAGAGACAGCCTGGTAAGAGACATGCTGAGTTGGCCTCATGAAGAAAGAGCACCAACCGCTGCCACCGGCCTCTCCCAAGAGAAGGGTCAATAAGAAAGGCTGTTGAGTTACAGTAACCATCTTCTGGATGCCATCTCCAACCCTTCTCCAACCCACTGTAATGCTGTAGGTAGGAAATGTTAAGTAGAAGAGGCATATTAGCAAGCATAAAAGACAAGGGACTGTTGGCCAGCTACATGACCAAAATATTCTCCAGTAATGGAGACAGAATGATAGCAGAGATCACTACAAAACTACAGTAATGGTTTTTACCCACTGGTGAAGCTTCAAAATTATTGGGAAAACTTAATTTTTATCACCACCATAGGAAGCAAAGTGACTGAAATCTGGTATGATGATGATGATGATGATGTGCCATCAGATCAGTGTTACCCAGATAGACTTTCTCCAAGATGCAATCTGGTATAGGTCTATGCAAATCTTTTGAAAGACAAGCATGCACAAAGCTCTTTTCTGAATAATTAAAACTGCCCTGCCTTTGTCCAGGCTAATGCAAAGAACACGTATAGAGACAATCTGGAGTAGTTTCCAAGCAGTTTTGTTGCTTTCAATTTTTTGATTTGACATTAGTTGCTAATTTAAACATGGTTTTAAATATATTCAATCACATCTCAGTAAATGTAGATATGGAAATATTTTCTAGGAAACCCACACAGTTGCTGAAAAGATGCAATTGTGCAATTCCTTGTAGTGACTTTAGAGCAAGGCTCTCTATAAGGATATGAACTCCCAGTTTTAGAATTATGGAACAGTTTTTAGATCTTATTTTGATATATAATATGGAAGGAAGAAGCAAGGTATCTCCCCCAGAAGATTTCTGGCATAGATTCACTTCAGTAAATCCAAAGAATCCTCTATTTTAATATTTATAATTCAGATTTCTCATGGTATTTTCTTATCTGCAGACAGGCATAACTGGAAATATATATGGGAAATATATATTTTTACACTTGTGCCTTCAAGTCAGTTTTTTGTCTTCTGATAACTTCCTGAACTAATCCTCACTGTTTTCTTGGCAAGATATTTCAGAAGCAGTTTGCCAGTTTTTCCTTCCTAGGGTTGAGAGACAGTGACCGGCCCATGGTTAGATCCCAACTGGCTTAGTGCTTAAGGTGGAACTATAACTCTGGTCTGGGTCTAGCCTCATGCTTTAACCACTACGCCAAACTGGTTCTCATACTGTATATAAAAATTAAAAGGGGAAAGGTAACTATTTCCCCTGTTCAGTCATGTCCAACGCTAGGGTGCAGTGCTCGAGATCTCCATTTCCTAGGGAGTCAGCATTGTCCAAAGATGCTTCCGTGGTCATGTGGCCTGCATGACTATATATCTAGGCCAGTGGTTCTCAACCTGTGGGTAGGGACCCCATTTAGGGTCGAACGGCCATTTCACGAGGGTCGCCAAACAACGCAGTCTGCCATTTTTTTCCCCCTTTTCCTTAGCTGTGCTACTCCCTTTTATTCTATTGGTTTTTGAAAGCCAATAGAATAGACTCTCTTGAATAGAGTCTAATTCTATTAGCTTTCAAAAGCCAATAGGAATTGTCCAGGCTGTCTCTGCCCTGCTGAGCCCGCCAAAAGTCCCATTATGCAAATGGTGCTGCACCAGTTGAGTAGTCCTTGACTTACAACCGGTTGAGTAGTCCTCGACTTACAACCGGTTGGGGGTCACGGCATTAAAAAGGTTGAGAACCACTGATCTAGGCAAATACAGGTACTTAAAAAAAATTACCATATATACCCACAGATAAATCCATCTGTGGATAATCCGAACCTGATTTTTTTTTTATGTATTTTGGACCTAATATTCTTGGCCTACCCACGAGTATATACAGTGTTGTTAGCAGCCAGAAAGAAAAAGAAAAAAGAAGTCCACTATGGAATTTGCTGTATTTCTGACACATCCAGAAATCAGTGCTGCTAATGCTACTCTTTATTTAACAATAATAGTACTTCCTTTTTCATCGGAAAGGAATGATTGTGCCTAGGTTGTACTTGCTTTACAGCATCAACAGCAAAAGAAAATCTATCCCGCCTGGGGAACCTGTAGGCTCCCCTTCACTGTCTCTCAGGCAACCTGGCAATGTGGGAGGGGGCTGTTGTAGGTGTGTAAAGGAGGAGTATCTTAGACATTGCAGCATTACATTCTTCATGCTGAATTTGTGAAATCTGACAATAGAGAAGGCAACAGGGCCTGCTTATTTGTAAAGTAAAACAGAACCAGTGGTATATCAGGACCTCTCATGACAGGTTATCTGCCACCAAACCTTCCCTACCCTCTGAACGCTACTGCAAAGCAGTTCACCGAAACAAAGAGAGCATCGCCTACAATTACAGGACTATGCCCTCTTCTGGCAGCTGCCATCATCACATCCAGACTTGCCATTGTTTGAGAAGGCCCGGCAGGAGATCAGCACTCCTACTCCTCCCTTTGAAAAGCACGTATTACGGAAAGTCTACTTTGGAGCAAATCCTGACTTTTTGGAGGGAAGAGCTCTGAACTGAGCTATTTCCTGCAGGGATGGGTTTGAAATATTTATAGCAGATGCCTTTGAATCATCTTGCCACTTCCCCTCCTCACCCCATTTGTTTTATACAAGACAGGGTGTGTTGCAGCTCCACGGTGGATCAGCTCTTCTTCAGTCGGACTGAAGCATCCCTCGTGACCTCCACCGGCTCACCCTTGTGGGTGCCAAAAATGACCCTTGACCTCTTCCCACTGCCTTTCCATAAGAGCATTAGAATACGGCCCTTTTAAGCCTGAACAGGACAAGCAAGTGCAGCCATATTAAAGTTGCCGAAACGTGTGCACGGAAGCCTTAATGAAATGCCAGACTGCACATTTCTTCCTCTTTCCCCCTTTCCATAAAGTCAGGCAATGCAAATGTGAGATCCCCAAAGTATTATTAATTCTGCTACCTTGCACATTGAGCCAGCGAGGCTGAAGCGGAGAGGTGTAACTTACATCGCGATTGGGCCAGCTGCTCGCTCTCTCGGGGACAAAGGCTTTCACCCCAGAGGAGAGGGCAGGTGGCAATGCCAGTCTCTGCCCTCCAAGGATTTTCCACAGAAGGAAGAGGTGAAAAGTGAAGGGGAGGGGAGGAGCAGACTTAATTTCCCAAACTGTCAAGTTGATGTGATAAATCGGCGTTTCTGCAGCTACCAGTGTCAGACCTTATGAAACTGTCCTACTTTTAAAAATGGAGGTGGCTTAGCAAGTAGCAGATTTCCTGTGAAATCATCTTTATTGTGCCCCTTCTGTCTCTCTGTTGGAGCAAACAGATTCCTTTGGTTGTATTATAGAATATGGGAGGCTGATTTACATGGAGTCCTGTCACAGCTCCATATTATCTATAAGAACTGGCATCATTTCTAGGGCTTCCAACTAAAGACTCGGATGATCCTTATTTGCTGAAACTGGGGGTTAAGTCCAGGCAGAGTGCAGGCGGTCCTCAACTTACGACCACAATTGAACCCCAAAATTTATGTTCTTAAGTGAGAAATTGGTTAAGTGAGTTTTGCCCCATTTTATGACTTTTCTCGCCACATTTGTTAAGTGAGTCACTGCAGTTTTAAAATTAGTAACACGGTTGTTAAGTGAATCTGGCTTCCCCGTTGACTTTGCTTGTCAGAAGGTCTCAAAAGGAGACCACGTGACTCTGGGACACTGCAACTGTCGTAAATGTGAGTCAGTTGTCAAGCGTCCAAGTGTAAATCACATGACTATGGGGAGGCGTTAATGGTCGTAAGTGTGAAAAATGGTCATAAAGTCACTTTTTTCAGTGCTGTTGTAACTTCCAACAGACCCTAAATCAGGGGTTCTCAACCTTGGCAACTTTAAGACTTGTGGAATTCAACTCCCAGAATTCCTCAGCCAGCAAAGCTGGGAGTTGAAGTCCACAAGTCTTAAGGTTGCCAAAGTTGAGAACCCCTGCCCTAAATGAACTGTTGTAAGTCCAGGACTACCTTTAGTGGTTCCCTCACAGAGTTATGGTCACTGGAGCAGAAGCATCTTGGCTTAGAATTTGAGGACAGCTGGGAAGAGGAAAGCTCTACCTCAACATGCTCTACTTTTGGACAGATGCTCTGCAACAGAGGTTTTTCCAATCACATATTACATCTGCCTTCCCAAGTATGGTAGCTCCAGATAGCTTGGGATTTTAATTCCTGGATAACATGACCTGGAAAGTGTTGCAGCACATTATTCTCTTTTTCTGTTATAACATTTATTGAATTTTAAGGTATGTTTCTATTATCCAAGTTAACCTAATTACCTCTTTGGTATAGCATTCCAGAATTTCAAGTTACAGGGCTATGAAATTTGTTTAAAATATCCATTAAGATAGAAAAAAATTTTTTCCCTACAGTATTTTGGAAAAATCTATTTGGTCAAACATCATTATGCTAGCTGATCTTAAAGATGATTTTTTTTTAAAAAAAAAGATAACCTGTAGTTTATTATGACTTTTATAGAACAAGCATTGTAAACACTGACCAGAGATCAGCTTGATGTTTTTGTTATTTTTAAAACTTTACATCTTATTTAAATAAACACACTTGTTCACGTAACCATGTCTGAAAAATATTATACCCTGATTCAGCAGCTAGATCACAGCGGAGAGAACAGGAGAAGGATGGGAAGTGGGACAACTTTTCCTTTAAGCTATTTTTGAAATCAAAATCCCACTCTTCAAGCTGCTATTATCTCCTAATAGGGATGGTGGAGGAAAAACACTCCTGTTTTGACCCAAGAGGGACAACAATAGCTTCAGGGAAAGATGCTTCAGATCAGAAACCAATGGGAGAAAAATCCTCCACACATTCCTGGCCTTTGTTCTCTGATCACTAGAGGGATTATAATAGCTTATGGAAGATGAGCGGGGAAGTTGTTTTATTTTGTGGAGAAGGCCTGGCCAGGCCTTATTACTCACGAGTCAAAGGTTTTTTTTTGAAAAACAGAGAGTGTAAGCCATTAAGAAGGATCAAAATGAGCAGAATCCCCCCCCCCCATCTCTGAATTTCTGTGGGATAGATTATAAGCATCTTTATGAACCTGGGCACTTTCTAGAGGTCTTGCTAAGAAATAATCACCACATATGATGTCACAAATGATTACAGAAAATAGCATTTTCAGAAAAAACATATTTATTAACACCTAACATGCTTCAGGAAAACACTGTTTTCTTTCTTAGCTTTTAATGTAATTAATCAATCAAATATAAATGGCCACCCATCTCATGTAAAGCAAATCTTACTAAGATTACATCCTAGTGACATAATCTTCTTTGGTAACTGAAAACATTAAATAAATATATTTGAAAATGAACATAAATCATCCCATTTTTGTAAAACTCAATCATTTTATAAGCCGATAACATTTTATACTACATAAACTATTTTCTTGTATTAACAATCAAAAATGTCTCTGTGCAAATAATTTTATACCAATATGTTATAAAATTAATATGCAGACATTTAATACTATCATGAAAGGAAAGAAGAAAAATACTATTTAATGTTTGTGAGAGAAAAAGTAATATCTTGCCCCTGGTTTGTCACTGTTGACAGATGCATTGTTTCTTGTTGTTATACTGTGATTTGTTCCAGGATAAACCTTAAATACCTTTTAGAGTCTCTGGTATAACATGGTTCATCAAGCTAATATCATGCATACATATATAAAATATATTTTATCTATTTATTTATATCCCATCTTTATTATTTTTATAACTCAAGGTGGTAAACATACCTAATATTCCTTCCTCCTCCTATTTTTTTCCCATAAGAACCCTATGAGATGGTTTGGGCTAAGAGAGAGTGAATGGCCAGTCATCCAAACACTAAAACCTCTTCAGAGAGATACAAAGATGATTGGATTAATATAAAGCAAAACAGACCATTATTATGATGAGTATAATTGAAAGGGGAAAAAAAATACAAGTGGAACATTATTTTGCTGTGTGTTATGCTAAATTCTCCAGAATTTGAGGGAAGGGCAGAAGAGGGGAGGAGAAGAGCTGATGTGTACGGAACATACTACTACAACTACACTCCATCTCTGAAGACTTTTCTCCAACCTTAAATGGATCGAGAGGCCAGATGGAGTTTCATCCAAAAATTATGTCACAATTCCAAAGAGCTTTTAAAATTGAAATTGTACAAAGTTTCTTGGAGACATCATGGAAAGTTTCACCTACTGATTTTATAGCAGCTGCAATAACTTTTCTGTTTGTGTTTGTTTTACACACAAGTCATACTGCAGAAGAGTTAGCAGATAAGGATGGTAAAAAAATAATGAGAATCAGCATGGGTTTTATCCTCATTTCTCAGAGTGCTCTATGTAGTTTAGTCCACTGGAAAATTAGCTACAGGGAAAGGGGCCACTTTTTGCACTCCATATCTAGATTTGCACAAAGCAGTATCTTCACTAATGATTATATATAATGCAATTTTGACAGGGATTACATGCTATCACAACTTAAATTACTTTTTCAATTCTATGAACATTAGTTATAAGATGCTAGAAGAACCTGATGTCTTTTCAATTTTCTGTTTGTTTCATTCAGGTGGAGGATAATTGTTATAAATTAGCAGTTTACCCCTAAGTCCATAGTACTCTCTGAGCTCTCAAGTTTTTAATGAGATCTGTGAAAATTAAGTAATGAAGGATATACATTGATTGAACTTCATCTCTGTTCAGTGCTCTGTCAGCTCTTCATTGTTCCAATTTTGCCAACTACTCAGGTCCCGGAATGATCTACTATCCTTTCTGCCTTTTCACCTTCTCAAAGCGAGAAGATTTAGTGCAATTCAAGTTATAACGATCTAGCAGCTTTAAAGAAGGAATATGACTTTCCACAGTTCTACTCACTCAGAATCAAGCATGTCTTGTTCTTTCCCAGATATAATATTGAACCTTGACAATGGCTACCTTGTCCATCTGACGCTGTGTACATGCATTCCCCAGGAGTAGAGCTCAGCTGAAAACAGTTTTATTCTGTGAGCGCCCATTCAAATTCAAAAGATAGGAAGAAATTGGATATCCAATGATACTATAGCACAGGAATCTCCAACCCTGGTCTGTGGCTCGGTACTGGGCCAAGAAGCTCCATTTGTGGAAATGGAGGGTGTGCATGAAACCATCTCCTCTCCCTCCTCTGCCAGTCCAGAGCCAGAAATCTTGGGGACTGCTGTCACAGAATGCATTTTAAAAACAGGGGATTCAGAACGGACCTTTATTTTCCCTGTGCAACTTTCGTTTGGCTAGGAAAATAGGTAGAAAGCACGTGCTGAGGATACAAACTGGATTCCATTATTTCACACATCATTATATAACTGATTGAGGCAGAACACTCATTGAAGATTCATGAAATCCCATGAGGATGTCCTCTTCCTCTCTAGATATATGTAACTGCTTAAATAGGAGGGAATATATTTCACTTGCAAATTTTATGTTTGTACGGTTATTGGAACGTCTCATTTCCCCCCGCCCCCTCAAATATATGCTTTAACAGGGTGGTTTAATTTCAACTGTAAGAAGAATTCATATAAATAGGGTTAGAAACTGTACATATGCTGCCAAATAACCAGCTACCAGCTTCTCATGGAAATAATAATAGCAAGAAAATTACACTTACTTTTATTATAGCAGGTTGCAAATACACCTTTATCTGCTGGACTGGCACTTATGTGCCAAATTTCACCAACTTGGTGCAGAAGAACATTTTTGTTTATAATATTATTTTCATCATCAAAATCAATGATGTGAATCTGTAAATTGAAAACAAGAACAATCAACATTTATTTTAATTTTTAAGGTATTTTCAAGACAGGGAAACGTAGCATGAGTTTTATTTAATTAAGAAAAAGTTGCACCTATCGTTAAAAACAAAGTAAGTTCCTGGACTGACCCCATTATATTATGAACGTTAGTATTTCCAACTTCAGGATAAATAGGTAAAGCGATAAAACATCTATAACAAATATGAATATTAAGCTAAATATTTCTACTAAGTTTAAAACTTGAACACCAACCATTTAGATACTCAAGACTATCTGATACAATTAAAGAGGTGCAACAAATAATTTCCACAATCCACTTCTAGTCTTTTTATCACTGAAGATAGTCACTAGGACAATGGTTCTCAACCTGTGGATCGGGACCCCATTTGGGGTCGAACAACCATTTCACGGGGGTCGCCAAACAATGCAGTCCGCCATTTTTTTCCCCTTTTCCTTAGCTGTGCTACTCCCTTTTATTCTATTGGCTTTTGAAAGCTAATAGAATAGACTCTCTTGAATAGAGTCCAATTCTATTGGCTTTCAAAAGCCAATAGGAATTGTCCAGGCTGTCTCTGCCCTGCTGAGCCCACCAAAAGCCCCAGTCTGCAAACGGTGCTGCAAGTTGTCTGCAGCGAAGGCGAGCTGTCTGGAAGCTTCCATCCCTCCCTGCTGAGCAACTACTAAAAATGTAAGTAAAAGAGGGCCGGGGTGGGAGGTGGGAGGCCACCGGGCACAGGGAGGGTTGCTGGCATGCATGGGGCCCGGTGGGTGCCTTACCTCCCTTGGGCTGGGCCAGCTGGTGGCCCAGCCGGTGGTCGGCCTGCTCCGTCTCTGCCGCTTGCCAGCTACGCCTCGGCCGGCGCAGGGAGCGGCACCACGCATGCACAGCACTCCCGGGCAGGGAAAGTCCTCGACTTATGACCGGTTGGATAGTCCTCGACTTACGACCAGTTTAGTCCTCGACTTACGACCAGTTGTTTAGTCCTCAAGTTATGACCGGTTGGGGGTCGCGGCATTAAAAAGGTTGAGAACTTATCCACTAGGAAAATATGATCATAATTCAAACCAACTTTCATACTAGGAGAGGAAGAACTGATCCTTTCCCAGGTAACTCAAAATGTGTTTACCACCTTGCCGCCTTGCCTCTTTAGAAGCTCTAAACGTGATGCCTCCTAGACAGATCAGGTTCTTATCTTAGCATTTCCTGGTAAGAACTACCTGCTGGTCCATTGGAATGTGAAAATGATCTTGACTGGCCCTTGGAACATAGAAATGTTTCATGCAATTTGAAATATTATGAATTCTCTCTCCTACTAAGCAGAAAATTAAGCTCCCTGATGTTCAAGAGAGCTAATTGAAATGAAATGAACTGGGTAATTCAAACAAAGAGAAGCCAGTCACATCACAGGACAGGAAACTGAGGTTTTCCTGATATTGTTGAAAGCAATTCTCATTATTGCCTGTATAGTACTGGCTCAGGCTGCTGGTAGCTGTAATTTACCAGCGGTTTAAAAGGCAACTGGTCTACTAAATGTTACGATGGTGATCATAGCAAGCAAGCCATTTTTTTATTAGCATTGTATTTACAAATCAGCAAGCTCGACTTTTTAAGTAGTCAAAATCAATTATACTTAGATATGCAGGAGGATATCAGCCACTTGTACAACATACAGAAATGTAATCTTTTTTTTTTAATCCATGCAGACTGGATTTTTTATTGTATTTAACAGACAGAATCCCAAAGATGTTTTTTCACGAGGCAACTGGACTTTCTTGTTTTTCTTTGAAGAGCTGAAGAAGCTTCTTGGATGAGAAACGAAACGTCTTCAAAGAAAAACAAGAAAGTCCAGTTTCCTCGTGAAAAAGCATCTTTGGGATAACTATGACCTGGATGACTGAGAATCTCCATAGACATTAATTGACAGAACTTTATTTCAGGCATTGACCAATAAAAGAGAGTAATTAATATCTGTTCACTGGATATAACTTTTAGGGCTGTGCAAACCCTTTAAAAGATGTGCTTCATAATGAAAGAGAGAACATGTAAAGCCCATTGTTTTGAACTACCTTTAGCTGTCTCTGCACGCATGTACATTTGGTCAGTCATTTCATTTCCTGTGATCTCTGTACAGCCTTAATAAGTTGGTACTATCCAGTTATGATGGAGTAGTTTTCATTTTGGAGAGGTAAGAACCAGACCTTGTAGTGATTACTTTCATTAAATAAACAAAAAAACCCTTCTATACTTCACTATGCTGGATCCAGACTCTTAATATTTCATTCTTGAATAAGGTGCTAGATTTGGGGGAAACATCCCATCTCCAGTTATCTATGGATTATATGGCTTCTCTAGATCCATTTCAAGTTAGCTTCTGGAGAGTGTTTTAGTGCCTCTCTGGATGATGTACATTTAGAACTAGAATGTTGGCTTCACGATGACTTTGATACATCCACTCTGGCATCCATCTGAACCACTTAGATGGGATGTGGCATTGACAGCAATTTCAAGGTACCTCACTTCTTCTCAGATAAGCAATTACAGAATATGATGCTGGAATTCAATATGACAGCCCTTGGACTCTTCTGCCTTTTGCAATTTAACATACATAGAAAATCACCAGAAGAGACTCTGTCAAATTTTGGAATTTGCCATTAATAAACCAATGGCTAAAACTTTTAAAAGATCTTCAAGGGAAGTTCCTCTCCGTCCAACTGTAAACAGATATCCTGTATTTGTGAGGGAGGACTTGAAAGTATAAGGTAGCTTGAAAATTTTGGACTCTCTGCCAAAGGAGTCTAGTTGTTACCTATCTTGTCACTATACCAGCAGATGAAAATATTTTATTTTATTTGGAATGCTGAATTAGCAAGATAATTTATGTACTCTGCTAGTGCCTGCTGTATTTATTTGTTTTTAAAGGTATTTCAATTTTTTTAAAAAAATATTCTTATAGTTAGCTCCCTCGAGTCCTATTTTTTTGACTGGACAGAAAGATACAAATTCAGTAACTTAATAAATCTAGTCGGGTATTGCTCAGTAAATTAATGGAAGTTTTTAATAACTTTATCCAGGCCTTTTCTTTTCTCATGCAAGGAATGTGTTTCATCAGTTCACCAATAAAGTGCAAAAAAATTAAAAACACAGTTAAAATATGTAGCATATATTAACAACAACTAACAGTACAAAGGTCTCTAAAATCAAAAGTCAAAGCAAGCCTCACCATAATAATTTTTTTTATCATTCCACCTATTATATTACAGAAAACATTGTATGACCTATTACAGTTTGTCTTAGATGGGAACTATACGAATACTAGCTTAGAAAAAAATGTAGGAAAAAAATTCTCCAGCCAGTATCTTCATGCACAATAGAAGTCTTGAAATACCTAGGCTACTGGAGATTTCTTTATACAGTTTACTATCCTGAGACAAAACCCTTTTTTCATTTCCTTCTACTTATGTTCATAATAAAGGAGGCAATTTAGGACAGAATCAAGCTGGAAGCCAGAACCAGCATCGAGAGACGGGTGTTCTCTCAAATTATTGCTCAATGCTTGACTAAGCAGCATGTCTGTAAAACAAAAACCCTCTTCAGTGGCTAGCATAAGAAGCACAGCTTCAACAACTTCTCCACTGAAACAATACAGCACAGCAGACTCTACCAAGCTGGCTGCTTCGTCTGTTAGCTCTCACAGCCTCCTTTAGAAAACAAGAAGCCTCGTGTTGAAATTATAAAGCAGTCTCCTTGGCAGTGAAATTGATTCCCTAAAGGTGAGCTACAAATCAAAATTCAATTTGCTCTACCAACATGTATTATGTGCCCCTACTAACCATATAAAGAGGGTCATTCAGCACATAAACTAGAAGTGGCTTCTGCCCTATCTTGGGTCCCTCAAAGTCAGACACAGCTGCTTTCCTCCCCCTGGCAAGATGATTCAGAACTGCATCAGATCCAAAGGACAAGTATTATTAAATATAGTGTGTCATACGTTCCAGAGGACTTTTTGTTGGTTGTAGAGTCAGCCAGATGTTTAGATGGATTTGACAGTTTTGTCCACCTAGAGTCCTTCCCAAGGACCTGGGGTGGACAGATGTTGTTGTTTAATGGCATTAAACATATTGTCACAGATAATACCAACATCTGCCTATCCCAGGTCCTTGGGTAGGATTTGAGAGGTGGATAAAAATGCCAAACCCAGTCTAAACATCTGGCTGACTGTGCGATGAACCATAATTGTTATTTATTATTACCTGCAATTATTTAGTGAAGAGACATGAAAAGAATTAAAGGGGATATTTGACAAGCTTTACTTTCTGGTCCAGCAGTAACATTCTATACAGGATGAAAGCCAGCTCTCTCTTTTCTTATGAGGATGTTCTGATCGGATTGCTGGTACAAGTAATACTTTCAGCATTTATTTCACATGGAATTATTTTGTTTATTTTGCTCTCAAAATATGCCTACCGTTTGATTAGACATTCTCCCAGAGGTTGAAGCCCATGCTGACTTTAGAGAAAGGAAGTATCTCCACTCAGGAGCTGAAAATCCTGCGTGCTTTTGTCTCACTCTCATCTTTAGAGGGCTGCTGCAGAAGGACGGCAGCTCCCCTCCATGGGCAAAAGGGAAGGGCTTCAGTGGGGTGAAGGAAGGGAATTTAAGATCTTCAGGATCTGAGCCCTGTTTCTGCACACCTCTGTGTGCAGGGAGGGAATGCTTCAATGGATTGCACTTCTCTGCCCCACCAAAGGACTTCAGTTCCCTTTGCTGGGCAGTTCTTTCAGCCAGCCCTTAGAGCAGTGGTTCTCAACCTTTTTAATGCCGCGACCCCCAACCGGTCGTAAGTCGAGGACTACTCAACCGGTCGTAAGTCGAGGACTACTCAACTGGTGCAGCACCGTTTGCAGAATGGGACTTTTGACGGGCTCAGCAGGGCAGAGACAGCCTGGACAATTCCTATTGGCTTTTGAAAGCCAATAGAATAAAAGGGAGTAGCACAGCTAAGGAAAAGGGGAAAAAAATGGCGGACTGCGTTGTTTGGCGACCCCTGTGAAATGGTGGTTCGACCCCAAATGGGGTCCCGACCCACAGGTTGAGAACCACTGCCCTAGAGACAATTGGAGTCCTCTTAGCAGGTGACACCAACTTGCAGTCTTCCTGGATGGCTTCCCTACTGACTTTCTTGGGACGCCGGCAGAGAAGATTGCAAGTGGTGATCACTTGATTTTGAGGCACTTGGCAATCGGTTGGAAGTGTAAACAGGTTGCCAAGTACCCAGATGACAACCAGGTGATGAGGAGGGGAGGAGGAGCAGCATAACATTTTATATGGCCAGAAGTACTTTACAGGCCATAAAGCACCCTTTCAAAGGTCATTGTAGCTTATGAGTTAAACTGTAAAAACTTCCTAATGCATGTAGTCTATCAAATCTCTAGAGATGGAGCAGGGGCCAGGACTCAGAAATTGTTTCTGGGCTCAAGCTTGTATACATCGGAGAAGATAGGCACAGTTGTAAGTCAAGGTGTCAACGCTGCAAATATTGTATATTCTTGCTTTTGACAATATGCAGAACTGTCTGGTAATTATGGGGTTAATACAGAGCAGAAGGGGGGTTGGGGATAAAGCCGGGAAAGAAAGAGGAAGAAAACATTTGACCTTCACACTAATTGGATAATGTGAGATATGACGGCTAATTTAGGGAGGGAACATGCTGATAATTTAACTGCTCAGAGGAAGAGAACTTAGATCCTAGGCGTTGTGCCTGTGCCGACATTTTGTAACAATAAAAGACTTTTAGGAAAATAATGCCTGGAAGTTCTTTGAAATGTTTCATTAGCCGGAACCATAACACAAGGATTATGTGTAGGAAATCTATAGGCACAGATTCAGGCAGTCATTTGAGGGAGGAGCATAAAGGCCAAACACAGAAGAGATATGGAAGTAAAATCACTGTTCATCAGTAACAGGTATCCTCGCAAAGAGGGTTCTTTAAGAACACAGTTGACCATCTACTTCTAGAGAGGGCTCTAGAGCTCCAGACTTTAAAACCTCTGGCTAAGAATTACGGAAACAATAACTAAAGTTATTGGTCTCAGGTTTCTGGTCTAGTGTTGCCTTGTTCCCATCTCTCTCCTCCATACTGTATCTTCCTCGGGGTTTGTTTCTTAGCTCGATGAAGACTTTGGTCACTAGTCTATCACATTCATTCAGATATTGGATTCATTTCATTCTAACCTCTGGTCCACTTTAAGCTGGGACACAAAATGAGTATGTCAACAAGTGTTCAGTCTAGAAATGTATGTTCAGTAAAATTGAGCACGCAGTTCTTTTTAGTATGAATTAAATTCTCGGTTCTCCCTAAGCATCCTTCCAACTCCACAGCTTATCTTTAGAAGTTTTTTTTAAAGTCTTTCTACTGATACTATTGCTAAACTTTTACTTATCTACTCCAAAAATCTTACCAATATATTTTGAATAATTTTTCCATGAACTTCTCTAGATCAATCTACCTTCTCCCATATGTATAAGCTTGAGCCCAAAAATAATTTCTGAATTCTGGCCTCTGCTTCATCTTTAGAGATTTAATAGACTACATGTGTTAGAAATTTTTTATAGTGACACCAAAGCTCTGATATGGCCATCTCAGAGAAAGCATTATACTTCCCCTTTCATGTTCAGATGCACTTAGAAAAAAATCCACCTATTCAAAGAGGCTTTTAATATGATTCATAAACTAGTTTTCTTTTCTGAAATCCTTACAGAACAGCAGGATAGAAAATAATTCTTATTAGTCTGCTCTCAGGACAATGCAAAAGAACCACATCAGACATTTATACGTTTACTAAAGCCTTTTCTTTTGGCCTAATTCCCCTAATACAACTTGGTAGCTGAGGTCGAAATCATAGACTTTAAGGATTTCCTGCAACACACTTTCTCTCTGACCCTTGACTAATGACTTTTCCTCCATCCTTGTTAAAGTGGAAGGACAAGTAGAGTAAGGTCTGGACGAAAGGTGAGGGACAGAGACAAGGCTGTGTTGAATGACAGCCTTTTTAAAGGCAGCCACCCAAACTAGTTCCTAAAGAACTCTGTCCAACAACTTTTACAAAATCTTCACAAAAAAGACACTGTATTCCTGAGTTCCCATGAAAGACCAAAACCAAAATAACCCTGGACTAGGTGACAAAAATTATTCTTGGCAGATGTGCAATACTGCATTCCCCCCGGAGTAGGAGTACAATAGATTTTTTTAAAAAAAAACCAAATTTGTATACTACGGAAAGTTGTAGATATTGTAAGTCTACTGTAACAATACAACACAATATTGCAAGACACTGTCACTACCCCCCAATCCCCCCAGTTTAGTTATCTCAAGCCATAAAATAAACAAGCAAACAAAATCATGGATGGAAACAGGACTGCAAGTATTTGCAATTCTTTTTTTCCCTCTTTAATTATGTAGCAGAATACCCCACAAAATGTTTTATTTCTCTGACAAGCACTCTATGAACAGCATTAAAGCAGAAGATGCTGTGGGATTCTCCTTGATTATCCCCTCCACTCTCCATTTTCACTAGCTTGCTTATGATAGCTGAATATTAATGAGCTGAATGCAGTTGAAATTCACTCCCCTCCCCAACCCAAAGCTTTATGAGTTAAGATTCCTTCAAGGGATTCCACCCACAATAGCTCTTCGCCTGAGAGTTGAATTGCAACCTAGATGTCAAGCCGCCATCTGCCATGAAATGTACAAAGATCCACCGTTGCCTGACCTAGGCTGAGAGAGATCAGTTCTGTTAAATTATAAGCAGTCATGATAGAGGCTCATGACACTTCTTATAGATTAATCACCGACTCCATAGCTGATCGCTTCAAGCACTGCCAAAGGCCATTAACCCTATCTGCTCATTAGCATCCAGGGAAAGTGCCCTACACCTCACTTATTAATGCTGGTACTCATAAGAGGGAAGCAGGAATAGGAAAAAGAGAAATTATTGGTAGAATGCCGAGATACAACCAGGAAGTCTGAATCGGGGCAATATTTTAGTATTTAACAGCATAGAATAACTTTAGGAACTGAGGCACATAACTATCTGATGATTTACCAAACATGGCTGACTTAAGTACTGTAGATCTATAACCATCCAATGGGAAGAAATTAACATGTTATCTAAGGCAGCGGCCCCCAACCTTTTTGGCACTAGGGACCAGTTTTATGGGAGATAATTTTTCCAAGGAACGGGAGGGGGAAATGGTTTCGGTTTCGCTCACTCACCTGCTGCTCATCTCCAGCTGTGCGGCCCAGTTCCTAAGAGGCCATGGACTGGTACGGTTGATGGCCCTGGGGTTGGGGACCCCTGATCTAAGGCATAAGGCTATCACATACCACAGCACCTCATCCCTGGTTTTCTCTTTAACATCCAACAGCAATATGACATAATATAGTATCTAGTTCATCTCCCAGTAAGTATGAAATACACTACTTTGAGGATGGGTACCAAGACTTTGCAACAACAAAAATCTGTCCTACTGGGGTGAGAGGAGCCTGCTCAGCTTTTCTGAGCCTATGAGATTATTTGGACAAATACTCAAATGTTGTATGACTGAGTTTAATGTAAAGTTTTTTTAAAAAAAATTGCATCCATCTGAGGCCAGAGACAGTGTTGTGAATGCCAGCAATTGCTTGATATTTTTTGTTTTTGCTCTGCAGAGCTAGGCCACTTTATAAACTATGGAATCATTAAGGAGTCAACTGCTACTTTTCATTTGCTTTTTAAAAAGTGCTTTAAATTATTTAGCTGTGTTATATATCATCAGGCTTGCAGTCGTCTTCATGACTGACTCACTTTGGCTCAGTGTCTTTAAATGAAGAGTTAAGTTTTCAGTTTTAATGCCCTCTTCATTGAAGAATGTTCAGGAGGTCCAGAGACACTCTGAGGGCATAAAGAAATAAGCATGGAGAATAAATTTCACTGCTATTGTTTGGCTGGGGACAATTCAAGTAAGAACTAGGGTGAAGCATTGGGATAACTTAATGTTATTTTATCATGGAGCTCACTGAGAGTCAGAATAAGAGAGTTGGAAGAGACTTTGTTGGTCTTCTAGTCCAACCCCTACTCAAGCAGGAGACCCTATACCTTCCTGGACAAATGGTGTCCAGTCTCTTCTTGAAAATGTCCAGTGATGGAGCACCCACCGCTTCTGGAGGCAAGTGTTCTACTGAATAATTGTTCTCACTGTCAGGAGATTCTCCTTAGTTCCAGGTTGCTTCTCTCCTTGATAAGTTTCCACCTGTTACTTCTTGTCCTGTGCTTTGGAGAACTAGTTGACCCCTCTCTTCTCTGTGACAACCCCTCAAGTACTGGAAGATTGCTTTCATGTCTCCCCTAATCCTTTCTTCATCTCAACATCTTTTTTGTATCATGGTGACCAGAACTGGAGGCAGTCTTCCAAGGGTCTCCCCAATGCAGTATAAAGTTGTGTATACTAACACATCCCGTGATCCTGAAACTATCCCTCTGTCCAAGAAACTTAGAACTGAATTGGTTTTTCTGGTTAATCAATCTTGGGTGATCTTTGGACCAATTGCTAGTTCTCAGACGGTTATTGCTATAAGAACAAACTGAGGAGAGATTCTTGAGAAAGTAGCTTTGAGAGTCTAGAGGAAAGACAAGTTTTTCCCCTTTTGTTTTTTAAAGCACCATAGAAGAAATTGATTATCTGCACCATCTTTAGTCAGGGTTCAGGCCTGGATATGGAATGGAGAGAACATAGAATGCAGTTAATAATCAAATTTGCAGGGAACTGGATAGGAGAACTGTGGCCATCTTGGTCAGTTGACATCTCTCAGTGGCTTTTGATACTATCAGCCAAAGTATCCATCTGGATCACCTCCAGGACCTGAGGATTGTTGGACTGGTTCTACTCCTCCCAGTTCCAGTTGGAGGGGGGAAGGAGAAGAGATCAGCTTGCTGGCTATTCCCTTGTGGGTGCTATAGTAGTCAATCCTCTTCCCACCTTCTCTTCAAAATTTACATGAAAATGGAAGAAGCCATCCTAGATCTTGGGGTTCTGTATCAACAATGTGTTGATGATAGCCAACTTTATATCACTATCTCCAGACCAGATTAGTGATGCTGTTAAAGTCCTGTGGGATCTCTGTTGCTCTTTGAAATTGGTAGTTTTTCTTGCAGACATTACATTACCTAAATATGTAACATAATTAGTGCTACAAAGGGAGTGGGTTTGCCCTCATTTTATATACAATTGGCTTGCCCTGTCAACCCCACTCCTATAGTAGTCTATAAACAAAATGACTCATTTTGCTGGAGAAAATATTATACTTAGTGGAAGATTTGCATTTGAAGGTATCTTAAATGCTTCAGGTTCTCTTTACCTATTTTTTTCTGTAATTACAGATTGAACCGAATCATTTTGTCTTTTGAGATTAAAAGCAAAATCCTCATTGCATGTATCTCCCAAACAAACAAACAAAAAAGAAGAAGAATAAAAAATTTAAAAAAACTATTTGGATGGATTTGTAAACTGAAACAATTATTTTTTTTTCTGTTTTGCATAATGCTCGCCTTACTCTGGCAAGAAAGAATAATTTCAGGAAGTTATTTTGCTAGCCATTCACACTTTACACATCTATGTATGGACAGCAAGTTGATATATTTATTAATTATGTTTGCAATCAAGAAAATGTCTTCATGCCATGAAATAATTCTTAAGCAACTCTACCCACGAACTATTTTGTTTTTTCGTTTTGTGTCTATTTTAACATGAGACATACTATACATCTCTTGAAGATAATGCCGTGAAGACTGGGAACCCTTTGAAAACAGTTCAGGAAAAGTGTTTTAGATATTACATGAGACCGCATATCTCTGCTGATAAAAGTAGCTGACTTTTTCAACTTCTGGCAGACCTTGAAAAAAAGATGCTACTTTCTAAAGTAAGGGTGTCAAACTCGCAATGTCATGACGTATCGCGACATCTCGCGACTTTTTTGCCATTGCCAGCAATGGGGTGAGCGTGGTTTTCCTATGATGCATCCCTGTTCATTCAAGTTAAAATGACTCTTCTTCCAAGTTATTTTCTAACATTACACTTCCCACTATCTACTAAATTTCCATTTTGTCCTTGAATGTCTCTCTCAAAGTTTCTAATTTTTGCTACACTTAATCATGTTAATCATGGAAATCAGGGGTTCCCAACCAGGGGTGCCGGCACCCCCTGGGGGTGCGAGACAATATTCCAGGGAGTGCAAAAACTTGGGTTTTCAAAATTATAGTGTATATACATAATTCATTGTCATTATTTTGAACTTTTGTAAGGGGCGCGAGAGTATATCCGAAGCGTTCTAGGGGTGAGGGGTATAGAAAAGCTTGGGAACCACTGATGTAGATAAACCTCAGTTGCAAATCTCATTCTAAGTCAAGTCTTAACTACAGGTAGTCCTCGACTTACCACAATTGAGGCCAAAATGCATGTTAAGTGAGAAATTTGTTAAGTTTGCCCCATTTTTACGAGCTGTCATAAAGGTGAGTCAGTTGTCAAGCATCCGAATGTAAATCACGTGACCACGGGGATGCTTCAATAGTCGTAAGTGTGAAAAATGGTCATAAAGTCACTTGTTTCAGTGCCGTTGTAATTTTGAACGGTTATTAAATGAACCATTGTAAATGGAGGACTAACGGTAGTACCACAAACAGGGCTTTTTAGTCTCCCAAATCACATGACATTTAATTTTATAAACAAAAGTTCTGTTTAAAATTTGGCAGAAAAAAAATATTATTCAATTAAAAGGTTTTCAAAGCAATTCTCTTTCTACATTCGTGCCACATTCATAAAAGTTTACCTGGTTATCATATTTAAGAGACTGAGTTCCAACAAGAAATCGTATTGCCTCTGTTTCTGCAGTTTGTGGAGTCAGGGCTCGTGCCTAAAAAATTGTGAAAAATACAAATGGAGTCACATCTAGCATATTCCGGTGTCTTGAAAAGTACATGATATCATTCATTATGACACTCTTTAAAATATATTCATACATCTGTATTTTTCGAAATACAATTTCTACCTTTTGGCACAAAACTGTGATCTCATGGCTAAAAAGTAAAAAAGGCGTTTTCAGCATGCATTCTCTCATTTGTGGAAAATGTGCACAAAAGTGAGAGCAGCAACCCAAATGTTCAAAATTAATTATTTTGCAGAAACAGCAATTTAAGAAGGAGATTTAATGTTAGTGAAAATTCACTATCTTTATTTACCTTTTTGACCAAGAAAAACAATCAGATGTATTTTTTTTAAAAAAACCAACAAACCCTTAAGTTTTATTAAAGAACATACAGAATTGGATTCAATCCAAATTAATCTTACTCCCATTGAAATTTATATAGCTAGTAAAATGTATGCCTGGAAAAATAAAATCCATCCAACATTTTCAAGACAGTTCAATTGCTTTACCTGCAGTATTTATAAACCATTCACCATGAACTACAATATAAATGCACCTTTGAATCACTAGCTTACTGCTACAAGTATAAAGTATTTTGTTTAAAACAAAGAGGATAGATCTAAGAGTTATAGTAAGACACCTAAACTAGTTCCTGAATAGTTGTGGTTGCTAATTTAAATGTTAGGGATGACTATAATTTGGAACAAAGTAATTAATACAGCTGTTCAATGCTGAAAAGATTTAAAACTTAGATAAAGAAGTTATTCTTGTTTCCTTATAACTTGTAAGTCAGCCTATTTCTTTAAACCAAAGATAGAGAGATACAGACATTACTGATTTCTAAATAAAAATCCAACTTTAATTGTATTTACTCAAAAGATGTGGCAATTTATTTCAGTGGGACTTCTTTCACAGAAGGCAGCTTTGGAATGTAGCCACAGAATTCTTACAAAGACCGATAAAACTGGAGGCATTTTTATAGCCGTATGCTTACAAATTAGCAAAGTGGAAACAATTATGAGTTCTTTTAGGAAGATGTTCAGGACTGCTTTGCTTTAAGGGCAATCTTGGCATAAACATCTTCTGGGTATGCATATACACACCTAGAAGACCAGGAAAAGGCCACGGAACTGGCTGGGCCAAACCTTCAAGAGAGATGACTGCCTGAGAGATCCAAATATAGTAGTAGGCTCAAAGAATCACTTCTTCAGAATGGTTTGTTCAGCCTTAGCAGGTAACTTTGAGTTGCAGGGCTTGATACTTTAGGACAGGGGTAGGCAACCTTGGCTCTTTTATGACTCGTGGACTTCAAATCCCAGAATTCCTGAGCCAGCATAAAAGAGCCATGGTTGCCTACCCCTGCTTTAGGACTACAGACCTACATTATATAGGCTGTCCTGAGCCATTCATCCAGCAACCATTTGAAGTTATGATGGCATTGAATGGTGGTTATGACCAGTCTTTGGAATTCCTTGCCAACTAGTGCTTCTCATACACCCTCATTTTACAACAAGATCACTTAACAACAGAAATTCCAGTCCCAATTGCTATTATAAGTTAAGAACTGTACTTTTAGCTAGGACAGAAATATACTCAATTCTATAACAGGTTTAATCTCAATGGAACCAAAGGTCTGTCCAAGGTAGTCCTAGCCACAATTCAGGGCAATCTATATGGTACAAATATTTTTTCATGGTAATGAAGTGTGAAAAACTTTTAAGTACTAAAATAGAACTGTTTACCCAGTTCTTCCTATGGACAAATCATTAAAGGAAATCAGGTGCATAAAGCCATACAGTTCCTTACTCTGAAGATCTAACTATCTCTTCTTATCAAGGATCCTGAAAATAACTCTCATATTTATTTTCACTTTATTTTAAGAAGCTGAAGTGAAAGCCAACAATAAAAGGTGAAGTTCTGGTGCAGATCTCACAAATGAACAGCTTGCCGACAGACACTTTTTTACAATATTTTAGAACTGTCTTATGTAATCTTTGGTATTCCATACGGGAGCTGATTGATATCAGTTTAATGTCAATTAAGGCACGGTTAAAAGGGCCTAGTCTCCACTATTTCAGATGCAACAGTCTTGCATCTTGGGACTTTGATGGGATAGCTCAATGGAAATTTTATACATCATGTACAAGGTCCAAGGTAGAAGAAAATATTTGTAGATCAGGGTTGAACTGTGAGTTAGGGTCCTCTAAATGGCAGTCCACTAAATCAAGATGTTACTGTAAATCAAAAGATTCTATTAACACAGCGGTTCTCAACCTATGGGTCGCGACCCCATTTGGGGTCGAACGACCATTTTACAGGGGTCGCCGAACAACGCGATCCGCCATTTTTCCCCCTCAGGGGGCGCCGTCACACAAAGGTTGAGAACCGCTGTATTAACAGAAGCATGAAATATTATTCCTGTTGGAATAATACAAGGGTTGAATTTTAAAGAATGTGAATCCTTTGGCATACAAATAATTAAATGGCAAAGACTGCTTTCTTTCATGTATATTTAAACATAAAGTATGGGGTTAGTTGTCTTTGGTGGCAATTAGTTATCAGAAGGCTTATTTCATTGTACAATTTTATGCAGCTAAAAATGATCTTGTTTTCTCAGGCATCTATCTTCTCTAGATAATTTTCAGAATTATTTTTGGTTATTTTATAGTGGACTATTTTTGGTGGTTTTATCATTTTCAGAAAGAAATATTTCAGCTAACCTTTCCAGACTATCTCAAAATCTAAATCATAAATCATGACTCAATAATACACACTAATTATTCCAAAAGTGCAAAACACTAAAAAAAAGTGTTTCACAGGCCTTGTTAGAGAAAGCTGCAGAAAAGTCTACAGAAATCTATCCCAACTTCATGAAAAGTTACATTATTCATGAATAACAAGACTTGTTTAAAATTAACAAGGCACAAAGGGCACTTTTGATTTATAATACAGTTTTTTTCATTTGGAATACCTCTACATAGAGAGATATATCGGATATATATTCTTTAATAAAATGTTTCACCGCTTTAGCACATTAATGAATCCATAGATTTCATTACATTTACAGCTGATAAATTGGTCATATTTATCAGCCACATATTTATTTATTTATTGGTTATATTTATCAGCCACTTTTCTTTTAGGAAATTAAGGCAACTTGCAAAACATTCCTTGCACTAATTTCTCCCAGAACAGCAGCTCTGTAAAATTGGTTGCGTTGAAAGAGGCTTGCACCGAAGCCATCCTAAAGGGATCCATAATTTAAAGTGCATGCCCATTCCTTAGTCCAATTCCTAAATAACTGCAGGGGGAACACCCTCCCCCACAAAAATCTAGAAAAAATATAAATTCTGGTCTGATGAAAAGCTTCTTCTTCTATTAAATCCCAATCCATCATTTTCTTATTTACCTGGAATTCCAGCCCATAAATCACGGGAGCATCATCTTCCATGGCAGCGTCAGCTACCGCTACCTTCCTCCACCACCCACCGCCCCGGCACAAATACTATCGCGATGGGAAAACCCGCGGCTGCGTTTCGGCTCTTTTTTCCCCCCTCTTTCGAATTAGAAAGAAGGCGAACCTACAAAAAAAAACACCTTGGGCCCACTTCGGCCTCCGTACTTTTTTCACTTCCGGGGAAAGGAGTGGAGCGCCGAAGACGCTCGTCTACGTAGGGGAGGCGAAATTGGATCGATAGGGAAGGGAAGTTGGACGCGCAGGCGCACTAGGCTTTTTTTTTCCTTTACACATTTGGTGTTTCTGCTGTAGTTTAGATGGGACGTCGTTGCCGCTATCATTGGAAGTAAAGAGCGGGATAGGTGAGGGAATATCCTCCTCGATTGCTTTTCTTTCCTATTCTTTTGTTCGTTTAAGGTGGCTTATATAATAAAGATATTTACCAACAGCGGATGAGATGGGTTACCCATTCCACTCTTCAAGTGGAACCTGGGTCACTGTTAGGTTTGAATGAAGCTGCTTGTGCAAACACAGAATAAACCGATAAATAAAATCCATATGAGTGAAAAACCAGTTGTGGTGGTTGATGGTGGTGTTTTTAAGTTACAAGGTAGCAACTCGGTCATGAAAAATGCAAAGGGCCTACAGCTGAGAGAATTAATCACTTCATCTCGAAGGAAGTAGGTTCAAAACTGTGTAGGACTACTGCAATTCAATGAATGTGTCTTAATGCTAATTGTGTTCACATTATCTATAAAACAGTTTTATAGACAATAGACAATATCTTCATGACTCAGGCCCTCATTTGATTTCTTTGCCTTTTGATAATTACAGAAGTAGCCTTGAGGAAAAATGCTCCATTTTACAGATGGGTCCCTGAGACAGAATTAAAGTGGTATGCCTGAGGATACTGACACTTTGCCAGAGCAAACATAAAAGGTATGTTTAATTTGTAAATCTATTCTTTAAAAAATGAAAATTGGGCAAAGATCAGATATAAGGGGGGTTCCTAATTTCGTTTTCTGGTAGTCCGCAGAAGCACTTTCTGATTTCATCATAAAGACATACCTTGTTAAAAATGTATTAATTGTTTCTGCATGCATTTTGATAGCTGCCTTTAACATGTATGTGAGTACACTGCATGTATATGATAGTTAGTGATGTTGGCTTGCAAGATAGTCTTTTAACCGGAGCTTCTAATTGACATTGAAAAACATAAATATGCTTGAGGTAGTACTAGGTTTCAGTTGTGTTTGTGGCAAACTTATCAAAATTTTATTTTTATTAAGTATATATGCCCCTCCATCTCACCAACAAATGACATTAGATGGTTTACAAGTAAAACAAGATAAAACATGAAATATTAAAATAATAAATATTAATGTTAAAATTTACTTAAAATGAACAAAGCAGGCAAGGAAGGGAGCAAGATGCAAATGGGGTAGAATTGGAATCTTATCTCAATCCATTAACCACCTCCAGTACAACACACACTCCATTGGGGCCTCAAGGCACTGGCAGAGCCAAGTTTTCAAGCTCTTTCAGAAGACCAAAAGGGTGGATGTGGATCTCAACTTGGTGGCTACAATGTTCCAGAGGGTGGGAGAAAAGGCTCTTTATTTGGATCCTGCCAGCTGGAATTCTTTGACCAATGGAGTCCACAGCGTGCCCTTTCTGCTGGCATGGGTGGAGTAGGTCAATCCCACTGGGGTGAGGCAGCTCTTTAGATAACCTGGACCAATATGTCAAATAGCAGAGAATACTGAATGTGACACAGGTAAAACGAAGGGTGTTGATGTGGCTCAGTAAAGTTAACCATTTCTGTTTTAATAAAATTTATGCAATGGCCTCAGTTGACTTTCCTTTTTTTTATGCAAAGAGTAACAAAAGTCAACATAGATCATCTTGTGATAACCATTTTGTATATGATGCACTGTGAAAATGTTGGTTGGCACTTTTCTCATAATTAGTAGGAAATCCTACAGGTGGTATGACTAGATCTGCTAACGCAGTTTACGCCTTGTGTTATTAAAAACCATAATATGAACATCTTGGTTTATCAAAGCCATAATGGCTGACAAAGGTAAATATCCAAGGGCATTTTTGCCGACAACTATAGCATATAAAAACTTCAAAAAATAGGGAATGAGGTTGTTGTAAATTAGATTTGTTTTTATCTATCTGTCTATATATGTGTATGTATCTGTCTGTCTGTCTGTCTGTCTCTCTCTCTCTCTCTCTCTCTCTCTATCTATCTATCTATCTATCTATCTAATCTATCTATTGCATTTAATTTCTTTTCCCTATTGTTCTTACTCCTTTTCTGTACACTGTATAACATTGCTTACTCTGAAATGGAATAGTATGATGGATAGACACACAATGTCTGTTTTTAATATGGTCCATCTTAAATTTCAGCTATTAATCAGAATTGTTGTCATTTAAATTTTTTATCCTGCCTGAATTTATTACATTTATATTCCAGGTTATAAAAGTGAATGGCTTTTTATTTTTCCTTATCTGATTGTTGTTTCACCTACTGAAGTTACAGAGGAGTTGGGAAGAGGGCAACAAATAAATAATTGAAGTCCTAATAAGCTGCCTAAGGGACAGGAGGTTTAGTCTACCAAGATTTGCTTCTTAACTCTGTTCAATTTAGTGTTTGCTATCCAAGCCTTCTCATGTAGGAATTCCCTTCTTGTCTACTTAAAGTTGTCATTTCTTCTTCTATTCTTCCTTACCCAGGGTTGTAGTAATGCTATTTTGTCGGTCTCCATCTGAATTTGGGCACTGTCAATCTCCCTTCCCCTTTTTCTAAATACAGAGATAGATGGGAATTCCACTAGAGAACATTTCAATCAGCTGTTCTTGCAGGAAAGATGGTCAGTCTCTGCATTGGAGGTAGAGATTGTGTTGTCCAAGTATGAATTTATGAGATTGCAAGCCAACCAAGTAGAATATAGTGTATAGATAAGTCAAAGACCTTGCAGCACAGTACTTTCCCAAAGTGGAAAAATGAGTGGTCAAGAAGACCAAAGGGCCCAGCTGGATCTATCCTATATTTTGCCCCTGGCAGGAGTACAGTATTAAGATATCCACTATTTCAACCATGGGAATCATTATTTTCATGCTAAGAAAAAAGGAAGTGGTGGGGAGGGGTTAGCAAGATATTAATAAAGTGTTTCATATTTTGAAGTGTGTTTTTAATTATTGCAGTGGCTGTATATATTGTTGCTTTATGCATAAATTGTCCTATATGTAGTACTGATCAGTAGCAATTTCTTTTTATGTAGAAAAACTATGGAAAAACAAGAAAGCAATATTGAAGACACTGGATTAAGAAATTCAAATGCAGTGGCTGACATTTGTGATATCCAGCAGCAGGCTTCTGAAGAACTTCTGTTCCACGAAGAAACCATTGATCTGGGAGGAGATGAATCTGCATCTGAAGAAAATGAAAACATGGCAGAAGATTCCAGTAACTTCATAGACAAACTTAGCGAGCACATGATGGAAAGCGTTGTGATATCTGATTCTCCAAATAATAGTGAAGATGATACTGGTGATCTTGGCTGCCTGCAAGAAATAGTCAAACAAATGGAAGCAAACAATATTGAAGCAATGGGAGGAGAGGAGCGTTTAGAGAGAAATGAAGTAATTAAAAATGAGAATGAAACAAAACTTGAAGCTACTGCCAAAAGTATTTCTGATTCGAGAATTGACTATCAGTCCTCTTTAAATGAAAATCTGATTCAGATATCAGCAAAAAATGAACTGGAAGCAGAATGTGACAAACCTCTAAAGTCTCCATCAAACATTGTTGATGAAAGCAAACCAGAGGAAAGTGCATCTCCTCCAGTTGTCATTAAATCACCAATTGATTCAGAACCTATTCCTATCTGTACCATCTTTAGCCAGGGAAATCATACAACTGGTCAGCAACAGTTTCTGCATGATGGCTTTGAGCCTCAAATGGTGAAGTCACCCAGCCTTGGTGCTGTAAGTGAGACTCCAGTGAAAATTCATCCACAAGTGGTTCAGCCTAGTCCAAGCCTAAGCAATTTTTTTGGGGAAGCCATCAGTACTAATACATTAGCTTCTGATTTTTTTGATTCCTTTACTACATCATCTTTTATTTCGGTCAGTAACCCCAATGCAAGCACATCTGTACCAGAGCAAATGTCTTCTCTTGTAACAGTTGGGGAATTGCATGACTCCGCTAACCATAAATATTCTCTTAAAAATGGAAGATCAGAACCTGGGAAATCTGCATCTTCTCCAGAAATATGTCAGTCTCCAAAGCCATTTTCCCAGATTCAAGCTGTTTTTCAAGGTGGTGATGACCCTTTTGCCTCTGTGCTGAACATGAGTGAGATGGACAGAAGAAATGATGCCTGGCTTCCTAGTGATGCAACTAGGAGTGTGTTGATTTTAGTAACCACCCAGCCATATAATAATATTTTCATGGACAAGGAGAATGTGACCATGCCGGGATTAAAATTTGACAATATTCAGGTGAGAATCCCCTGTTGCTTTTAATCACTTCAAATCTTATCTAATGAATTCAGACACAGAGCATTTGGTGTCTGCTTTTACATGTCACTTATGTTCCACCTTCTCATTAAAAATAATGTTAAAGGTAGATAGCAATCACAGGTCTGTCAAGCCCATCTAATTTGGATCTTCAGTCTGGGTTGCTTGGCAAGTAATTGTGTGTAGATCAATAAAGGAGCAAGTTTGTCAAACAATATACAAATAAAAATTGTACAGTATTTTTGTTTTTCATCAAAGTGGGGTAAAATTTGCAGAAACACTAAATATAAGGAGATGAAGCATCCTAAGGTTTTTAGAAACCAGCGCAAGAGCTTTTGAGCTATCTTTACTTAAAATATGTTTTCTTTTTTGAAGGAGTTCTTATTTTGCTTTAGGACATAATATTATGAAATTTACTATGATAGTAATAACATGCACCAAATTCAGGAAAATAGTTTAGATAGGTTTAGAACAAAGAAACAATGGTCGTGTTAGAAACAAATTATAAACAAATAATGCTTGTAATTGTAAATGCTTAAGTTGGCAGTATAAGGGTTGAACGCACAATATTCTGCATAAAATAAATCAGCTGCTTTGCCATGCCTGCTGGTAACACAGCTCACAAAAAAGTAATTTAATATTCCGATTTTGAGTCCACCTGACTCCATGACCACTCTGGGCAGCTTATAATAAAGCAGAATTTTAAAAATTTGGATGATCTTGGGGAACGATCAAACAAAAAAGGTGGCAGTCTCCCAATGGCTTAACAGTCAGAGAAAGAAACTTAGGAAGGACCCACCCTAATGTATCAGGCAGTTAAAAGTGGTCGGCAGGAAGTTTGTATTTTCAAACTTGCAAGATTCTGTTAATGTAGCCTTGCAACAATGTAGAATTAGTTTATCTAGTTACGTTTCCTGCCTGGTTTATCTAGGAGGGCTGACAGTCAATCATGAGTTGACCCAGGCATGAGTAAATGTCTGAAACTCCTCCAATCCAGGGACAAACGAATTGATGTACTGAGATGTAACTACAAAGGGCCATAGCTGCCACCTCCTTTTTGAGCAGGAGCTGTGAGTCCAAAAGAAATCCTAAATTGCATGCTAGTCTCACTTGGAAGTGCAACTCCATTAAAAAGTAAAGATGGAATGTCTCTGGAACTAGGAGGCCCCCCAAAAATGAAGCTACTTTGTCTTCTCAAGATTGAGGCAGAGCCTCTTCCTCCCCATCCAGGGGAGTCAGAGCCTGTTCCTCCCCATCTGCACAACCTCCAGGGATTGGGTCAGAAATTCTCAGCTAGCCAATATGATACCTCCGAGTACAGCCCATTCTCCTGAATCCACCATATCACCTCATACCAATCATGGTTTCTATGTTTCTGCTTCCCCATCATCCCTCCCATATCCCCCCACCTCTTGCCTCTCACCAAAGTGTCCATCCTCCCTCAATGTACTGTACCTGCACGCCAGCAAATCCCTACTCACCTAACAACACACAACCCTATCCAGCCATTACTGCATCTGCCATCAGATACTTGGCAGCCACTTGGAAGGATTACGTCATTTTCAAGCCCCTTAATGCATACCCTCAAACTCTGGGGTGAGGTTGGGATATTATCATAGTGTAACACAAGTGGGCCGATAACAATACTGAAAGGCCAGAAAAATCAATTTAAGCATCCTTAGCCTAGCTCATCAGGAAGCGCACTGAGAAAGTTTCTGTGAACAACCTGAGTGACAAAAATTTTATTTCCAGACTTCCTAGGAATGATCTAGTGTCTGTACAGTCCTCCTTCACAGATGGCCACTGTGAAGGATTGAATAAAGATTAGGTTTCTAGGATGGAGTTAATCCTATCCCCCCTTGCTGTGGTTCCATTTTAGATTGCAGGGTCAATGCCTAAAATGTAGTTTCTTTTTATTTCAAGGAACCTTTTTTTTTTTTGCAGTGAAAACCACAGAGGCCAAATCTGGATTGAAAACCCAGCAGGGCCAAATGATTAATGTTCCTTCCCCTCACAGTATGCTCTGATATAGATTGGCATCCTGTGGAGAAGAGAGACCTCACACTCAGGAGCAGAACTATGTAATTAGTCTTTTTATTTTGGCCCTCAGAAAAGGCAGGTAAGAACCTGCTGAGATCAAACTAGAAAGACAGATGAGGTCTTCAGTCAGGACTCATGCCTTTGTCTCCTTATGGAATGAAGAAAACCTCATTCTCCAGAAGGTAGATTGGCTACTGTTATTTTGGCCACTTTGGTCCCTGTAACTATTATTAGCTACAAAATAAGGTTTGAGCAGACTTGTAGTGTTCTAGACTTCTACTGTTTCTTTTCAGTATCTTTTAGTGAAATCCGCTAAATCCACTCCAGAGAATATTAACTGAAGAAATCTAAAGGACTTAGTATAGAGAATCTAAACCCACTGTGAGGTAAGAAGCTATGTTGGAGAACATGAAGGTGATAAGTATCCTCCTGTAAAAGAATGTTTTTTAATTTTCAATGTAATGATCTGTAAAAGTTTCCTTTCACAGAAATTATATAAATAGATTACATGGCCAAACTTACAAAACACCTTTACTGAGACGGTGCTAGATATTATGTCCTTTTTTCCCATTAGGGTGATGCAGTTAAAGATTTAATGCTCCGCTTCCTTGGTGAACAGGCTGCAGTGAAAAGACAAGTTCTCAATGCCAACTCTGTGGAGCTGTCTTTTCAGGGCTTAAAGCAGTTGATTGTAAGTAACATGTTTCTTTTTGAGTTATGATTCTTTGTAGATAGCTATAGTCAGAAGAACTTATTTAGTCTTTTTAAAATGTCTTTAAAGTAATTCAGTTCAGGATCTGAATTTTCAGAAAGAATAGAATAGCATAGCATAGCATAGAATAGCATATTGGCCAAGTGTGATATTCTTTATTGGTTTAGTGTGATCAGACACACAAGGAATTTGTCTCCAGTGCATATTCTCACAGTGTACATATAAACAGCAAGTAATAGGTCATAGGCAGTGGTGGGATTCAGCTGGTTCACACCGGTTCGGTAGAACCGTAGCTAAATTTTGTTGAGTTTGGAGAACCGGCTGAACCCATGCTGCTTCTGGAAATCCTTCTAGGTCTGGGAAGCCTGGAGGAGGTTTCCCAGGCCTAGAACGGCCCGATGGAAATGCGTTGATGTTACTTTCGGAAGTCCGCTCTAGGCCTCGGAGGCCCAGGCCTGCATCCACGCAGAGAACCGGATATTCAGGTATCTGAATCCCACCACTGGTCATAGGTCATAATCATCATTGCAATCATTAATCATAAGTTACAAACAAAATTGATAAATCATAAAAAACCAATAGGAGAAGATAGTAGGAAAGATGAGAAAATGAGAAAAGATGAGAAATGAGACAGTGCTGTGGGAATTAAGTGTTCAGCAGAGTGAAGGCATGGGAAAACCTATATGTTCGGTTGTTTTGGCTTGCAATGCTCTATAATGGCATCCTGAGGGGAAACATTGAAATAGATTATGTCCAAGATGTGAGGGGTCTGTAGAAATTTTCTCAGCCCTCTTTCTGGTTCATGCAGTGTACAGATCCTCAGTGGAAGGCAGGCTGGTCGCGATCGTTTTTTCTGCAGTCCTAACTATTTGTTAAAGAAAAGAATCATTTATCAAATAATTTCTCTAGACTTCACAACATTTATATTAATGACCTTCTAACCGCCTTGTACAATCGGTCTTGGTCCCAACTCCAAAAGAGCAGCAGTTTTTCCTCTCTTATTTCTGCCTTAGTGCTGTTGCTGCCTTTCCAGTTGTACACTCCTTTAAACCAGAGGTCCCCAATCTTTTTCGGAAAATGGGCATATATAGAATTTTATGACTGTGTTACAGACGTTCTTATAATATAGCTGTTTGAAAGGTTTTCCCATTAATAAAATGGTGGCTGTCCAGTATCGTACATTAGGTTTTTAGAATGTTAGCCTCATAAAACGAGCAAAGATCTCTGTGAATCTGCTGCTTGAGGCAGCTACGTCTTTTGCAGAATTCACTAGGCTACCTCAAGAGCCTTTCCTGATTTTCTGTGCGCATACAGATAGTTCTCGGTTTGTTTGTTTATTTATTCAATTTATACAGCTGCCCATCTCAAACCAGTGACTCTGGGTGCTTAATGACCACAGTTTAGCCTGGCAATTCCATCACTAAGTGACATAGTCATTACATCACACAACATTCTCACTTCTGCCCCGGTCATTAAGGGAATCACCTGCGGTCTGTAAGCGGAACATCGTGTGACCTATCTTGCAACTTTACTGTTGATTCTGCTTTTCGGAAGCCTGCCATGAAGCTCACAAATGACAATTGTATATTTGCAGGATTCTGCAACAGCTGTAAGTGTGAGGACTGGCTCTTTCAATGACACTGTAATTGCTATTGGTCACTAAAGTGAGCAATCATTAAGGGAGGACTACCTAGGTCACAGGTCGGCAACCTGCGGCTCCGGAGTCGCATGCGGCTCTTTGAGCCTTCCCCTGTGGCTCCCAGCCTCCTCTGCCTTTGCAGAGAGAGACAGAGAGAGGCAATTGCACTTCCCTGCTTCTGTGTGTGTGTGTGTGTGTGTGTCTGGGTGTGTGTGTGTGTGTGTGTTTTGTGTGTGTGTGTATGTGTAAAAGAGAGTGCACTCACAGTGTTCTCCGAGGAGCTGAAAAGCTTTCTGGGCGGAGCTCCTCCCTTTCCTGCGTCTCTGAAGGAAGCAGGAAGCAGGAAGGGCAGGAGAGAGCTAGCTAGCCCAGCTAGGCTGACTCAGGAATTCTGGGAGTTGAAGTCCATGAGTCATAAAAGAGACGAGGTTGCCTACCCCGGAGGTTGTTGGACAACAGCTTGAAGCTTGCCAGGTGAGCAGCAGATGGGGGGGGGAGAAAGAGAGAGAGAAAAAGAGAGAGAGAGGGAGAGAGAGAGAGAAAGGAAGAGAGTGGGGGAAGAGGAGTGGCAGACTAAGGGCAGATAGAGAGGGAGGGAGAGAGAGACCCTTTTGACATCTAAAATGAAGATAACACTGCATATATCCTTTTTTTATCTGTGTGTGTATGTAATTTTATTCTCTTAAAGCATTCTCTTGGTGATCATTGTTTTAATAGTATGGATATTCCCAAGAGTCATATTTTTACTTTTATTTTTAATGTGTATATGTCTGTGTGTGTCTGTGTGTGTGTATGTATGTATGTATATATGTATGTATGTGTATATATATATATATATATATATATATATATATATATATACACACACACACACACATACACACACCTATAATAAAGGTAAAAAAGGATATATGCAGTGTTATCTTCATTTTAGATATCAAAAGGGTTTTGCGGCTCCCAGTGTTTTGTTTTTGGTGGGAAACGGGTCCAAGTGGCTCTTTGAGTGTTTTGGGTTGCCTACCCCTGACCTAGGTGCATAGAAGATGCATCTGTAGTGCCACCAAAGGATAATGGCAAGGGTCTTCTCTGAATGCATATGCATGCTGAGAAATCTGCAAAAGGATCTCAAAGCAGCTGGTGTGCACATCCCAGCCTTCTCCGTAACGGATTCAAAAGGACACATTGTGAAGTTCTCTTCAAACGGTTTGCACAGCCATGTTCCATAGCACTGGGCAAAGATAATCCATCCTATTTATTTTCTAAGACAATTAATGAGAGCTGTTTGAGATCTAGTCATGTTCTTGAAAACAAATAATGTTTTAAAGATATAAGAAGTCAGGTGGCAAGGAAGCTGGCAGGTGCCAATAGAGAATGCCAGTGCTTAAATTAAATAGACTTTCTGCTTTTTTTAATTACATGTTTCTTATCCATGGCTGCCTGGATAAGGAGAAATAGGGGGCAAACAGAAGTTAAAACTTCTCCTTTGCATACTATTGGCTTTCACATTCATATTTAGAAATTGCTTCTTATTTTTCATAGGCAAACAAAATTGAAACCATGCAGTGCTGGAAATGTGTTTTAACAGTGGGATAAGCAAGAATTCACAAAGGCTGCTGGTACCATCAGGCATTAAATACATTTCCAGTTGCACAACAGCACTTTTCTGCCTTGAGTGTGCTCCAAAAGGTGTCCTAGGACCCCAGAGAAAAATTCATGTACATTTGGAATGGGCCTGGGGGGGGGAGGAAAGAAGATAGAATGCGGTAAGAATTCATTCACTGGCAGAATGAAATTCGTCAATAAAATTGCATACTGAATCCAAGCACCTCTGTGGTTTTTAAGTTACTGCTAGAGAGTATATAACCCCAGCCATAATCAAGAGGAACACAAGTTATTCTTCTAATCATAAATAATATGAGAATTAGGAAAGATTTTGTGGGTTGATCTGTAAATACTGATTGTCCTCAACTTTACTATTTGTTCAGTGACTGTTCAAGGTTACGACGGTGGTGAAAAAAAAAAATCAACTGATGAGCCATGCTTGAAGTTACAAGCGTTGCAGCAGCACCCCTGCGGTTACGTGATCAAAATTTGGGTGCTTGGCAGTGCGTGCCACTTACAAGAGAGCTCTTCACCACCCTCCGTTCATCAGTCTTCCCCCATCTGATGCCTTTTTTGGCCTTGCACGACGGCGAGCAGGTTCCGAGTTTGCTTGCCGTGCCCTGGGAAGCCTCAGCTACCCCAGCAAACACCAACATGCATTCATTCGCCCAGCCGCCTTCTCTCCCAGTTCCCTGCACTGACCTTTCAACATTTGCTCCCAGCCCCTTTGGCCTTGCTACCTTTGCTGCCTTCTTTTCGAATCCAGATTCTCTGCCGAATTTTCCTTGGACGTGACCCCCTGAGCCTTTGTAAAGCCGTGTTGCCTTCATAAAGCTGCACTGTCTTTTCAAAGGCTCTCTGAAGTCAGCACAGCCTTCCCAAAGCTGCATTGTCTTTGTTGAGGCGGCGCTGTCTTTCCAAAGGCGTTATGAAGACAGCACTGCCTTTGTAAAGGTGTGTTGTTTCCTGAAGGTCTTTGGAAAGACGGTGTGGCTTTCGGAAGGCAGCACAGCTTTATGAAGACAGCGTAGCGTTCCAAAGACAACAAAGGTAGCAAGTTGCTTCTGCTTTAGCAGAAGGTGAAAGGTCAATGTGGGGGAACCTGGGGAAGAAGTCAGCTGTGTGAATGAATGCTTGCTGGCGTTTGCTGGGGTTCACAGGTGCCCTGCTCCTGGGGCAGGCTGGACACCTGTGTAAGAAGTGTTTGCCAAAGAAACTGGAGCTCCGGGTAGCATCATGGCTGGACAGAAAAGGCAAAAGGGTGCAAGGAACTGAGAGAGAAGGCGGCTATGTGAATGAATGCTTGCTTGCACTTGCTGGGGTGGGGGGTGGGGCAACTGAGGCTTCCTGGCACGTGGCAAGCAGCCCCAGAGCCACAGAATTCTGGGACTGCTTGATTGTCCTGCGGGCAGGGGGAAGAGTGGCCAAAGGGCAGAGATGGAGAGAGATAGGTGAGTGGGTGGAGTTGGAGGCAGTCCCTTACCTTACTGAGGCTCAAAACTGAAGGGGGCCAAGCTCAGAATGGTTTGGATTGTAGTGGGCACTTGTGTAATGACTTACCATTCTCAATGAATGACCACAGCAGGGATTGCTTTTGTAATCATGTGACCTCTCACTTTAGGACTGCGCCTGATTTTCAGTGGCAATCCCAATCTCAATTGTAGTTGTAAGTCAAGGACCATCTATAACAGGGGTGTCAAACTCGCAACGTCACATGACGTGTCGCAACGTATCGCGACTTTTTTTCCCATTGCCGGCAATGGGATGGGTGCGGTTTCGCCATGACGCATCCAGCCTGCGGGCCGGCAGTTTGACACCCCTGATCTATAATGAAAAACTTCACACCTATTTAGCACTTACCAAAGCATTACAGCCAGAGCAGTTCTTTTTTACAGTTTAGTTGTTAAGTTTTGATACAATAGTAAGAGTAATCCTTTTTGCCAAACTGGGGAGAAAAATTAGATTGAAAAAAAATCACGAAAAACTAGACATGCTTATTTCTATAAAAGGAAGATTTATCCTAAGATATACAGCACTATTTTTAGTATCACAAACAAATGAGAGAGATAGGAAAAAGGTAAGTTTGAAATTTTATATTGTTATGACTCTGTAAAAGGCAGTCTATGGTAGAATTCACCTAAACTGGTTAATTAACATTTTTCTTTCTTTTTCCGTTCTGTATCACTTTATAGTGTAATCAATTGTTCTCTACCCCAAAATTCCTTTTCCATATCTCTGTTTTAAACCATTACACCAACAGTTACTATTCACAGAATTTTTTTTAATGTGTCATTAAACTTCCCTTGAGACTTCTGTGAAGCCAAAAGTATCTCTTTTTTAAAAGAAATGTTTGAATAGACTTAAAGAGTACTGTATCAAAAGATTATCAGGTGAATTTAAGATGACAAAATATTCACAGATCACATCACTGAAATATTGCCGGATTGACTTATGAAAAAATTGTTTGCCAGGTTTATCTAAAACAAACAATAAATAATTAAGAGGGAAAGCAATCAATCTCTTCAAACAATCTCTCCATCCCACATCGCCTCACTCTCTACAAACAAATTTTTAAAACTTATCATCCATTCTAATCAACAAATCCTTTAAGAGTTACCAGAAATAACAATGTATCATACAATGTATTATAAACTTGATCTAATAAATCTTATTTGAAATTGCTTCCTTTTACATTTATCTCTTATTTTCTGTCTTAAATCCCCAAACCTCATCTTTCAAATCCAGTCATAAAATTTATTAAAAGCTATCAGAATAATATAATTATTTTAACCTTAATCCAATAAACTTAAAATGTGACAAATGAAGTCTTTCCAATATAACTCTTGTCTATAAACAAAGCCTTAAAATATCATCATCTAGTCCTAGTCAGGAAAAAGCCATTACAGATTACTAGTGATAATAACCTATTTATTTTAACCTTGGCCAAATAAATCAACTTTATATTCCTTCTCCTTTCTCCTAACAATCCTGACCTTTTCCCCTTCAAATATGTCCAGTTTCTTTTCATGTTCTCTTTGTCTCTTCTCACAAAATTGCATTAACAAATTGCTTTTGTAAATCTAACACAAACATTATCCAAGTCACTCTTCTGATCCATATATAACATTTTTAATTATTAAAAACATTCAACTAGTATTTCATATTTTCCCTTATTCTGTTTGAAGCTTGTCATTTGAAAATCCCCATTTAAATCAGTTTCATTCTTATCCAGTAAGATTTGATTCTCTTCTGAAATATCATTTAGTTTATCAATTATGGCTGAGATCCTTAAAATTAACTTCTAAGTCTATTGTTCTCAAATATTTCTCAATAGATCTATTGCTGAAATGTTTTACTCCATCTTGCTTTATAAAATCCAGTATAAATATGCTTCTCTTTTAATTACAATCTTTATTTCCTTCTTATGTTGCCTAGTGTTCAACCTTTAAAATCCTATCTTATGTTGTTTTTCTTCCAAGAGCAAACGGGATGGATTCTTATGTGTATTTTTAAAATGTTATTAAATCCATCTGGACTTTTAGTCTGTTTATAACTTTCTAAAATCAACAGTCTCTAATAACCTTTTCCTGTTAATTCAGAAAAAATATTTTTGCAAATCCTGAAACTCATACTTAAAGCTTCTATCATAAGGATTGAAGAAAATATCTAGCTGAATATCACAGAACTTGCTGTTTTGGAGATTCTGAATATATAAAAAACAATAAAATTAATTCCAGAGTGATTAACAAATGCAGATCATTCTTTTTTTAAAAAAATAAAAAGTGCAATTTGCATGCCTATCTAGTGGATAACATCCTTTGATCCTTCAGTTTTATGTCTAAAATGCATAAGACATCCATCTGTCTGTCTGTCTATCTATCTATCTATTTCTGTCTGTCTGTCTGTCTGTCTGTCACCTATGATCCCATGTTTCATTTGGGACCTTAAGGAGTCACATATTCTTATTTCACCACAATAAGAAGTTGTAAAAAAACTTGGACTGAAAGTAACTAGCCCATAGTTACCCAGTTAGCTTCTGTGACTGAAGGTAGATTAGAACCTGGTTCTTTCCAGTCCAGGACTTAATCATTTCATCACACCACCTTTTTTAGCACAATTGTTAACTACCATTTTGTGAGCTACCATTTTTTTAAAGGTTATTATATTTTAGTCTGCCCTTTAAATGAAAGAAGAGAAGAAGGGCAATGGAGATGAGTGCCACCCTCTATAGTTGGCTATGACTAGCAGAGTAAAATCCTCAGGGACTCCTTTTCTTTCCTTACCTTTAAATGAATGGCTACGACTACAGTTTTATAATTTGGGGCAAATAATAATTTCAGAAAACATTTAAGAAAAACAGTTAAGGCTAATTTTTTGGCAGTGCTGCTGATGGAATAATATTTACCAATGGGATGAATTCCTCCTTTTCATCCATCATCCTTCTGCCTGATCCCAGACTGGTCTTGGAAAGAATATGTGGACCAATGGAGAAGAGACCAAGGGAAAGTTATGATACACAGTAGAAGATAGTTTGTAAAAAATCACATGTAGCTCCTTAATTGCAATATTTTATTATCTTATAAATGTAAAGGAATAACATTAGGAAATTTTAGCCTAAGAACGGGTTACTGACCAATTTTTTTAAGTGATGTCAATGTGTTTTACCCAAATAATTTATACTAGAGAAGAATGTCATCCAAAATGGAGGAGGAATTTTTTTTTTTTTTATTGAGAATTTTTAACATTTTACAAAATAAATCCCCTCCCCAAACCCGCCCACCTACCCATACCCTCCCCCAACTCCCCAAACCTCCCTAACCCTCCCCTGAACCTCCCAGAGTTGATTACAGGCTTATCCAAAATGTTTCAAAAAGAAAAAAAAGAAAAAGAACTTAAAACACATATAAAACTTAAGACACCTATAAATCCTAAACAATCCTAAGAACCTAAAATTAAATGAATTATTTCTAGAAAATAATAATAAACACATATAATTACTCTAAAAATCTTCTAATCTTACTTAGATGGATAAGTTTCTTCCAAGACACAATTTTAAGCACTGCTTTCTTTAAACATCTATAACTACAATATAAAGTCAGCATAAATCATAAGCAAATCTAAATACATTTAGTTAAACGAGTTATAGTCCTCCAAAACACAAATTAAACAATCAAAACTTGAAACATTAGAAAACAAATTATAGTCAATCAAAAACACAAATCTAAACATTACTTAAAACTTTAAACATTAAAAATCCCGCCCAAAACACTAAACACATTGTAATATACTCCAATCCTTCTAATATCATAAATATTGTTATCATTTTCATAAACTCCCCCAAAACACAAATTTATACATTACTTAAAACTTAAAAAAGGAAAAAAAAACAAGACACCTTTGTACTCATTTAATCTTATCAGATTCAAAAACAAATTCCATCCACCATAAACACAATAGATATTCAAATCTTCATCAGTAACAAGTTGCAACCACAAAAACCCCAGTCCTTATCAATCTCCATTGTCCATTTTCATTCTCCATTCATTATCATACTGATATTATTATTGTCAGCCTCGATTGTCCATTTTTGTCATAAAGCTTAAAACAAATGCTTTAGGATCTGTCCTCAAAAGCTGCTCCAATTTTCTGACTTAAGTACATGTGGGGATTCCGTTCTGTTGGTCTTTTTCTTTACAATTATACGTTGCACAGATTTTCCTCTGCCCCTTCCTCTCAACTTGTTGACGCCCCTCAGGCTGGAATTTCCCCATCCTTGAATTGCTCCAAAGGATTTATGGGTCTTGCTTCTCCCACAGATTCAGCAATCACTAGGTGTGAAATTTCATTACTCTTCTTCAGTTGCTGCTTTCAGTTTTGTGCTACACAAGTTGTCTCCTGCTCCTCAATCTGAACTGAGATCTCTTAAACATTTTAGAGTCTTCAAACTGTAATTCTACATCCATTTCTTCCAAAGTCTTGAACCAGATGAACATACCCCCAATACTGAAGTATAAAAATCTTTTGCTTGAGAAACAGTTTAACATATTCCCAGGTAATTCACCACCATTCCAATCGGAACATCCCATCTTTGCTAAAAAGGCAAACTCCTTTCTTCTTCTTAAAATTTTTGATGGGATCTCCTTTAAAATTATAACACTTCTCTTCTTATAAAAAGCTTGTATAATTTGAACCCAAAGTAAATTACCACATCTCTCTAACTCTAAATAGTTTTTCAATTTCACTAAGTATTCCTTCTTTTTCTTTATTCAAAATTAAACAACCATCTCTTTCAGATCTTCTTGCAAGGACTCTTCCAAGCCCCTAATTCTTAAAATTCCATTCTTAAGAATCTCGTTTTCCATTTCTTTTTCCATACTTTCAATTTTCCCCCAAAAACTTTTCAAGAACAGAAGCAACTCCTTTTAGAGCCAAAACTATGTCTTGCCTCAAAATCTTATTATTTTCTTCCAAAATCTTTTTCATTTCTGCCCTAATTTGAATTGTAAAATTTCCCATCATTTGTTGCATATCCTTCACAGTTGTTGGCTGGGCCACAGAAGATTTAGGAACTGTGAAATTCAGTGGACGCTTTGGAGCCATCTTAAAAAAAAAACTTTACTCCTTCTTAAAAATTACAAAAATTCCTTCAAAAGAAAATCATAACTCCCTCAAAGGAAAATCTTTAAAATAATGAGAAAAATAAAAAAATAAAAAAAGGGAGTTAGAAAAGAAGAAAAAAAAAATAAAAAAAATTAAGATATACACTCCAATCATTAAAATGAAAAAAAAGAAGGAAAAGAGGAGGGAAAAAACCAGAATGCCTGCCCTTTAAAAATACAAGAGACAAAACCACAAATCAAACCAAAACAAAAAGTTAAAATATACACTCCAATCGTTAAAGTGAGAAAAAAAGGGAAGAAAAACCAAAATGCCTGCCTTTTAAAAATACAAAAAGCAAAACAAAAAATCAGACCAAAACCAGAATGCCTGCCCTTTAAAAATACAAGAGACAAAGCAACAAATCAAACCAAAACAATAATAATACTTCTAAAATCCATCCAATTCATTAAAAAGAAAAAAAAAAGGAGAAAGTAAAAAAAGCCGATCGCCACTCTAGCTTCCCCAAAAAAAAAAGAGAAAAACGCTAGAAGGTCTCCCGATCGCCATTTACTTTCTCTTTCAACAAAAAAGCAAATAGTAGAAAAAAAAGACTGTAAACAAAACAATAAACCTTTGGATTTAAAATAAAATCGAAAAAGGCGAAAAATAAATCAATAAAAGAAATTAGAATATACACTCCAATCGTTAAAGTGAAAAAAAGAAGGGGGGGGGAAACAAAATGCCTGCCTTTTAAAAATACAAAAAGCAAAACAAAAAATCAAACCAAAACAATAATGTTTAGAAAATTAAACAACAAAAATTAATAATACTCTAAAATCCATCCAGTCCTTAAAAAGAAGAAAGAAAAAAAAGAGAAGGTAAAAAAGCCGATCGCCATTCTAGCTTCCCGAAAAAAAAAACACTAGAAAGTCTGCCGATCGCCATTTTACTTTCCCTTTCAGCAAAAAGCAAAAAATAAAAAGAAAGACTATAACAAAAGAATAAACCTTTAAATTTAAAATACATGTAAAGTCAAGGAAAGCAAAAAAATAAATCCTCTAAACAACTCTGTCCGCTTCTTAAAAAAAAACTCACTAAATCACTTTAAACGCGGAGGTGGTTGCGAGGGCTTGTTTTGTCCCAAGGACAAAAGCAGCTGGGAAGCGGAGACAGTCTGAACTCCGTGGGAGCACTCTGTCACCCCCAAAAAAGAAAAATTGGGGGTACATAAGAGGCTCTACCACTATTCAGACTACCCTCTGCCCCCCCCCTTTGCCCGGGAGGGGGATTTTGAACCGCTGAACAGCTGATGTCTGCTGTTCATAGCGGTTCATTACACTTACCCAGGAGGACGGCTACAAAGTAGCCGCCATCGCCCAACGCAGATCCACCGGAAGTTCTCATGGAGGAGGAAATTTTAATCATTTTTAATGGTGTCATATGTACAGTTAATGACTCCCTGTGGGGGGGGAAATCATATTTTTTTCTCTTAGTGGGACATCTAGATTTTATGTGGAATTTCCATCCATTGTCAAACATAGTAAACGGTGGGCCTCTTGTGCATATTTATTTTTTTATAGCTGAGAAGTTTCCATTTAAAAAATTCTCCTGATTTAAATAATATTTTTTTATTCCTGAAGTTAAATTATAATTAGTTTTTTTAAAAAATCTGAAATGTTTTCTTATTGTAATCTCCATTCTGACTTGATTCACAATCTTACATTGTATTCTCCATTATCTATATTCTGACTTCATGCTCAATATGAATAAGCTAACTTTAAAAATCTTTGATAGTTCATGTTTTTCTGTCCCCAACTTTGACCCAACTATGCAGTAAACCTGGGAAACTTTCACTTTTGTTTAAGCACAGTTTGTCATATCATCTGACTTTATATAGCAAATAATATTTGAAATAAGCAAACTAGACTTCTAGGCATTTTATACCAAACTATAATACATAGCACTTTCTTCTGGTGTATATCTTTATCTTGAACAATGATTTGGGCAGGGGTAGGCAACCTTGGCTCTTTTATGACTTGTGGACTTCAATTCCCAGAATTCCTGAGTCAGCATGGCTGGTTTGGGAATTCTGGGTATTGAAGTCCACAAGTTATAAAAGAGCCAAGGTTGCCTACCCCTGATTTGGGCAATTGCTTTGAGAATATTTAGAGGTCATGGACATCTTTTGGGGGCTCAGAGGATAGCAAGTGATGACATGTGCATTATGACATCAACATGCAGATGACATGACTTACACACAAACATTAGATGCTATGACATCATATAATAACATTGGGATGATTTCATGACATGCATATTCTCATTCTGATGTTATTGCCACTTGTTAGGGATATTACTGTTAATATTTTATGATTACCTACTGAACAATAAATATAAAGAAACAGGCACGCCGCTCTCACATTTCTTTTAGAAAAGTAAGTTTCTTAATCTTGGTTTTGCTAAGAGAATAGTTGAGTAGTATTCAATAATTCCCTTTGGAGGAATATCCAGATGGTCGCAGAAATTTAGTAACAGTAATAAAAAATGTGAATGTATATTTGAAATCAGATATCTATTTATTTGTTATTGCTGCTCCTCTGTTCTGCTATAACACCTGAACTATATAACCTTTATTGCATATATACATCTGTCATGCATCAAAGAACAGATGTTGTCCATTCCCACAATTCTGAGTCTTCTGGTTGTAATCCCATTAAACTAGGCAAGATGTTTTTGTGCCTGTATCTGAGCAAAAGTTTCAAATATGTGAGTTATAGGACATTTTTCTTATTGCAATGGTCGAATTGTGACCCAGGATTATCTTGGTTTCCACCTCACGCTAGTGATCATTAACTATTTGTAGGCAAGCTACCGTCATCTTTGCATTGGTAATACGGAGAGAAAAGTAGAGAGGTCTCATGTTGTATATGAAGATAATGTGTATTGTGTACCATAAATATGAGACATTGGGATCTTATTTATCACTATTGATCAATTAATCCCCTAGTTTAAATAATGTGTTTTCAATAGATTATTTTTGCTTTTTAATATGGATTTTTATTTTGAAATAAACTTTTAAAATACGAGTAAGAAGTACGTGACAGTGCAATAAGATTTTTAATGAAAAGGGGAAGAAAACTCATTGATTGAAGACCATATTGCAAGATTTATTAGTAGCATGGTGTAATGGTATATGGGAAAGGCCTTGGGAGCCTGAGCAAAGAGATGCTGCTAGAGAACAGTCAGATAAGAGACAGCGTAGCCCATAACTGGGAAATGGGTAGCACAAGAGACTCAGATGGGATCCTTTCTAGTTTCTCATACTTCAGACCTGTAAGATTCTGCAGTTAAGCAGATTTAGCTCATCCGGTTGTGATTCCTGTCTGGTTTACCCTGCAAGGACACACGTGGTTAGAATAAAACAATCAAAAGGTAGCTCACTAATTAAAAACAGTTTTTTTTTTCATCTGTAAACACATGATAACTCTATATAATTTTAATCCACCATGTAATTTTTGTTTTTGCCTTCCCAAATTATTCAAGGTAGGAAGATAACTGGATCATTATTTCCCAACTTGCCTGCCAACGCTATCTTTTTAAGTTTGGTGAAGTGGTTAAGGCACCAGGCTAGAAAACGGTAGATTGTGAGTTCTAGTCTTGCCTTAGCCATAAAAACTGGCTGGGTGACTCACTCTCCGCCCACCTCTCAGGTGGTCACAGGGTTGCTATTGTGAGGAAAATAGGAGCAGAAAGGTGTATTAGGTATGTTTGTTACCTTGAGTTATTTATAAAAATAATAAAGGCAGGAGACAGACAGATAGGCAGACCAACCTTCTTCTTTCACTGAAGCAATTTGTATTCAATTAGGGAGCTCACCAAAATTGGAATTTCATCCATAGTGCTCTCTTTTGTTCAAAGAAGACTCCGGAAGGAACCATGTGATGGGCACACCTAATTCCCAGTGCCCATTTTCATTTTTTAAAAAAGTCCTTTGTTGAAAAAGGTTCTCAAATGCAATAGTGGTATGGCCTATATACGGTAGTATAGAACAGGAATCTCAGATTCTCCAAGTCATTTTCTGCACCCCACAACCATTCATTGTAGGGGCTGAAAACACTGCCAAACAAAGCCAACACAATATGTGCCATGTAAACAGGCATAGTGAGGGCTCCAGGAATGAAACAGGATGGCAACGTGAGACTAACAATATATTTTAGCCCAATGTGACTAGTCTTCCTGCAGCAGTGAGATCCGGGCAGTTGGTCAAGGCAATTGGGTCCACTCTTCTGTTTTATAGTACAGTAGTGGCCAAAATTGTGGAAACCTTTTGGGAAAAGTGTACAGTAGAAATGCCACCTTTGGTTAAGTTTCCACCAATTTTTCTTCTAATTTCTTTATAATTGTAGCCTTGTTCGCTTAATAATACTATTTTACATCGCTTTCTGGGCAACCATTCAACTCTTTGCATCATTACTTCAATTTTATTACATTTTACAAGCTCACTAAATGAAAGAACACAAAAAAACCCAACCAACTTGATAGCGATCACATAACACACTGACAAATTTCCTTTCAGCTTCAGTACATGACATCAATAACTGAATCCTACTGTGATCTGATTGGCTCATTGTCAAAACAAGATGACATCTGATTGGCTCCCTAATTGGCTCTCTCATGCTCATTGGCTACAATCAGATGAAGGAAAGCTACCTGATATCAACCTAAGCAAGTTGTGCTTCCTTTTTCTGGTTATTTGGCGATAACTTTTCATAGAATACAGTATAGATAATTGAACAAGCTTTGTTGCATTACATTCTTGATTAAATTATCTTTCCATTGATATATAGTTTTAGGGCACTACTCCCAAAAAAAGTGGTGTTATTAGCCATCAAACCTCAAAAATACACTTTTCCCAAAAGGTTTCCACAATTTTGGCCACTATTGTACATGCTACCACATTACAAAAAAGATGTTGAAACTTTGGGAAAAGTGCAAAGAAGAGCAACTAAGGTGATTAAAGGCCTGGAGACTAAAACATAAGAAGAACGATTGCAGGATTTGGGGATGGCTAGTCTAGAGAAAGAAGGACTAGGGGGGAACATGATAGCAGTATTCTAGTATTTAAGGGGCTGCCACAAAGAAGAGAGGGTCAACTTATGTTCCAAAGTACCAGAAGGCAAGACAAGAAACAATGGATGGAAACGAATCAAGGAGAGAAGCGACCTGGAATTAAGAAGAAACTTCCTAACAGGGAGATCAATTAAATAGCTGAACAGCTTTGCCTTCAGAAGTTGTAGATGCTTCATCACTGGAGTTTTTTAAGAAGAGACTGGACAGTCACTTGTCTGAAATGGTATAGGGTCTGCGGTTTGAGCAGGGGGTTGGACTAGAAGACCTCCAAGGTCCCTTCCAGCTCTATTCTGATTTGATTTTAAATGGTACCCGGAACTCCAGGCATAGGCAGCAGGCCAAGAAAGAAAGCCAGCAGACTGGGCTTCCCCAAGAAAGGGAAAGGAGAGGTCATCAAAGAGGTGGAGTGTGGGCTGATTGCCAGCTAAGAGACAGGAATGACAGTGCGTGGCCGTTCAAGTTCTCCTTGCTGAGCAGAGGTGGGAAGGAATCTACTGGGCAAGGAGAAAGAAGAGAAAGAAGCAAATGAGAAGAACAGATATCTTTGCTCAGCAAGGAAAGGAGAGGTTAAAAAAAAAAAATTTGGATCACTGTTAAGAGGGATGGGTTTCCTGGATTGTATCATCCTAAATCCCATCTTGTTCCATCTTGATAAAATATACATTATCAACACAATAATAAAACCAAATATTGATGTTCTGGTTAATGCAAAATGCTACGAGCTACGTGACCAAATTCAAGCAGCAGTTTTGCAATTCTGTTTTTGAAATATTTCTGTTTCCTAGTAACTTTTCTCAGTGAAATAAACTGGTGTGTGATTGCATTCCATAATACTCTTTCTTCATTTTTCGCTCATTGGAGACTTTAGTATCAATATGTAAAAAGGCTTCGGCTTTGCAGCCCTGTGGCTAATGAATGCTTTCTTATATGACATGGGCTTGAGTGTGAAACCTATAATGTAGAGTAGACTATAGCTGTTAATCCTTAGTCAAGAATGGTGCTCTCGTTTCGAAACATTCCACATTTTTTCTTCATAACTAAAGTTATGATCAGAGTGGGGTACCAGTACTTTTTTCTCTCTTAATTCTATTATTCATCTCAAGTTGTGCTTTTAATAAAATACTTAGCATCATGTGATTTACAAAAGCTGCCTCCAAAAGCAGTGAATGCTCCAACACTGGAAGTTTTTAAGAGACTGGACAGCCATTTGTCTGAAATGGTATAGGGTTTCCTGCCTGAGCAGGGGGTTGGATTAGATGACCTCCAAGATCCCTTCCAACTTTATTATTATTATTATTATTATTATTATTATTATTATTATTATTATTATTATCATCATCATCATCATCATCATCATCATCATTATTATTATCTGTATGAAAATAAATATGGTGTCCTCGATGTACTATAAGATTTTTTTCAAATTCTTGTTAGAACAGTAATTCATAGGATCCTTCAAAATTTAAGGAATATTACAGAGTTTTAAAAAATGGCCATGCTCAGATAATTCATGATTTCCTCAGTCACGATTTATAAAGCCAGGACATAACATCAAGGCTAAGTAAGCCTCTGGCGTCGTCTTCTTCTTCTATTATAATTTGAAGTTTTTTCTGACCTATCCCAGAAAAAGATGCAGTAACTTGATGTGTTGCACACAGATTACACAGGGTTTGTGCCTTCAAGTATCTTTTTTGGAGTGGAGCCCAGAGTTTTCCACAGCCAGATCTGTACTCTCTATATTGGGCACTAATTATTCAGACATCAGTTATCCAGAATTCTTTAGCTCAACCTATTTTATCCCATGATAAGTACTGGGATGCCATATTGGGCAGATCTGAAAATTAATTAGGGATATAATTTTTTCCTGCAAGCTAAATAGCTGCCATGAGGTATATAAACTCATGATGCTACTTAATTTTAGCCCCTACCACCTTGCGTGCAATGCTCCTTAATATCCTACTTGCCTTGTTTGTTTTCTAGACAAGGGCTAACATTTCCAAACAAAGCATATATACTGATTATAAGTTGCACTTGGAGCCCAGAGGCATTCTTGGGAATAAAGGTGATGTTTGCAATTCATCAGCTCACTAATTTCTCTATTTAGAAAAAAATAGCCAATTAGGGCAGGAAGTCTGGCAGGAGCCAAAGGAATTGTCTGTAGATACACAAACACACCTGGGGGTCAAATAGTGCCCAGGCACATTTTGCATTCCTTACCTTAACCATGGTTTTTCTACAATTCAGTAGTAGGTAGATATGCCCCAATGCTTTGCTAGAGGTTCATGCAGCTAGTCAAAAAGAAAGGAGAAGATAAGTGAGATTTACAGGAAAGTCCTGTAGGAAGAGTTGATGAGTTGCCCTTGGGTAGATCAATATATTGTAACTTGCTATAACATTCAGCAGAGCTATTTTGTGAGTTAGGACATTGTTGCTTGTAGCTCGTTTGTAAGAGGGTCCACTCCATAAATTTCACACATATTCTCTAGCTCCAAAAAACATGGACAGATGGCGTAATGTGTCAGGTAAATACGCTCAGTGGTGAAATGCAGTGTGATTTTTCTAACATTCTAATGTCACAAGTTACATTTTGTCCTGGGTTTGTGACTCTGGCTTGTTAGGACTGAAAGAAGGCAAGGTTACTTAATTGCAGATGATGCTAACAAGCCACAAATTGTCGTCCAAGTTTGTTCAGCTGCCCTTGGCAAGTGCCAAGCAAGAGCGGTCAGGCGGTGTGCATCCCTGCTTGTTCATGATAAGCTAAAATTTTAAAGAATTCTCGCTTACCTCAGTGTTCAAACATTGTAACAAATAATCCTCTTTACTGCCATCGCTTTGACTGGAAGCAAAATACAACTTCTCTTTCTAAGCTTTGGATCAGGAAAAAAAATAAGTTGTTTCTTCTGGTGGCAGTATTTGTGACTTTGAAGTATCCGTCATCTTTTTATTATGCAGATTGTTTTTAAGTTTTAAATATAAAATTCGTGTTACTTCTGCTAAACATCTACCGAGTACTTTCTGATTGAATGAATAGATGCTGAAAACTTCAAGTATTTATATTTATTATAATGTGAGTTTCCACACAGCTGAATTTTCAAGCACAGTTTACCTTTATGATTTAATTGATTAAAACGAATAGGAAAATAACTTGATTCCAGGGGGGGGGGGAAGTAAAATAGCAATGCTACTTAGAGGCAATAGATGGAATTATTTTGCAGTGGCAAAAACATTGCATATTCTTGATGGATTAAAAACTGATAACTATTTCTGAATGAACAGTCTCTGGCACTTCATAATAAATTATGTATCCTTTTACACCAGCAATCTTCTAATTGTAAATTGTGAGTCATGCCTGGCTTTGCTTCTTGCCTAATTATACAAGTAGCTTTGAGAAATGACATCCTGCTTCCTACTGGCCAGCTTTAGTGACCTTGTCATTATTACTAATGGCTAGTTGTAGCTGCTTCAAGCAAAATAAGCAGCTTCAAGTTTTTAGCTGCTAAATTGTTACTTAGCCTATTCTTTCCCTTTCACTCCAGAGCACCAAAAACTGGAGAGCAGCAGTTGATCTCTGTGGACGACTTCTGACAGCCCATGGTCAAGGCTATGGTAAAAGCGGACTACCCACCAGTCACACAACAGACTCTCTTCAGGTATGTTTCCCTGCAGGTCAGGCAAAAGTTAGGATGCAGGTTAAACATGCACACCTTAAACATGTGAGGGAATGGGCACTTGGCTCCACATTAAGGATCTACCCAGAAATGTCGAACACACACTGTATACCTCCAATTTTTCCTCCAGTTATTCCCCGATCTTTCTTAAGATTCTTTCAGATGAGTGATACATAATTCTTGCAGTTATGAATGAAAAAACAAGGTCGACATTTCTTACTTAAGCAGTTCACTTTACTTTGATGCTTAGGAAAAATAGATACTGCCTTCACTTGTTCTAACATAGAAACATAGGGGGTGACCTTCGTGAGAAAACAATTGACTTTTTGGTTAAATTTTAAGATTTATTAACAGTTAGCATATGTTTTTATTAGTGCTGCAAATTTAAAGTATTGCAAATATTTCTTTATAAGCAATTGCAACATCTAAATTAGAAATATTAAGTACCAAAATATAGAAAAGTGTTTTGCTAGTAAACCAAATGTTTGAAAGAGCCAGTAATTATCTGCATTTTGAACCTCTTATGAGAGGCAGTTAAGATGAATAATTGAAAATAGGAATAATCCATATATGTCTTCAGTTAATGTCAACATATTCATTCTGTATAATCAGATTGTGTATAGAGTACTACCCAAACATGTAAGGTAATTCATTTGCAAATGAGTTCAAAAATAAAGAAAAAAATTCAGCTCAAGAGGAAAATTTCTGGAAAAAAATGAGTTTGCTGAACTTGCATGCACACATGAAAAATAATCTTTAGATCTATTAGTATCACAGGTATTTGTTCTTCATAGCTGAAAAAAATCTGATAATACATTTTTGTAGTATAGTAATAGTTGTAAACTTTTTTTTTCTTTTGTACTTTCAAGATTTGGTTTGTAAGACTAGCGCTCCTGGTAAAACTGGGTCTGTACCAAAACGCTGAAGTGGAATTTGAACCATTTGGAAACCTAGACCAGCCTGATTTATATTATGAATATTATCCCCATGTATATCCAGGGCGCAGAGGTAAAACTGTTTAATATATTTATTCCTATTAACTGTTTCTTTGGGGTCTTGTATCATTTTTTTATCAATAGTCACTGGTTTAATAATGCAATACCTAATATAAACATTACAACATGTTACTGAAAAATATCCCAAAATCTTTGCAATAGTAATACATGCTGCTGCATCTTTTGATTAGTAGAAAATATTGCTTTTTCCAAAACGGATAGATTACACATTTCTGACAGTCGTTCCTTGAAATCTGGGAAAACATCACATTTCCAGTTTCTTTTTTAGCAATCCCACATGCTCCCTACAGCTATAATTCCTGATAAACAGTCAAATTCCAAAGCTTGGGTATACAGTTAAACATTACATTAGCACCTTTAACATTTAAATATTTTCCCATAAATGCACTTACTTTACACTCATCTGTGGGCCAGAGGTCTGAGCATTATAAATGATCACAAATATTTTATAATTGTTAAATAGCAATTCTGTGGTCAGCAATATATGAGCAGACTTTAATAAAAAGCATAGCCTATGCAGAGGCAGGTATTGACTGTAGTTAATATAAATAATATAAATATCTGGCTCTGCATAGGCTGTGCTTTTTATTGGTTCATATTGTTCTTAATTCTTCTATTGTTCAGAATTATGTCTGAGTACATAAATCATGTTTAAAGATTGGCTGCAAATTAGCATATAAAAGAAGACTTTAACTAAATTTACAAATCCTATTTTTTCTAAGTATCACATCTTCCTATTATGTGGAAGCCACTCAGAATCATTGAGAATCAGCAGCATACAAGTTCAGTGAATCATTATTATTGCTGGCCACGCATTCTTCCAGAGCCTTGAATATAAATTGAACTATGGTTCTAAAGGCACTTTAACGTAACATGGCTTGCTTAGTTATGATTTATAGTATCTTGGAAAAACACTGCCATGGATGAAAATAATAAACCAGTGAAAGAAAGAAAGAAAGAAAGAAAGAAAGAAAGAAAGAAAGAAAGAAAGAAAGAAAGAAAGAAAGAAAGCACAGTTTGTAGCAGGTCGAGGTGAAATCTATTCACTTTTGAAAGTAAATTCATTTAAGGTGCAAAGAAAAAGTTTGTGACTATCCTAGATAAGCTGTCTGCATTTCTGTGGTAACTTACTGGTACTATCTGGAGAGATGATAACTTTCAGTACCGCTACTTGTTATTTTTCTGGGCTAAGGGGATACAGCCAAATACTGTATGCCAGTTTAAGACATGACTTCCTTTCTAGGTGACCTTACTATGCCATACAAATGTGATTTTTCCTAAGTCTTGATGCAGTTGCTTAATATAGGTAGTCCTCGCTTAACAGACATTTGTTTGGCAATTGTTCAAAATTAGGACAGTGCTGAAAAAAGGGACTTATGAACAGTGCTCACGCTAACAACCAACACAGTGCCTCCTCAGTCATGTGATCGTGATTTGGATGCTTGGCAACCTGTCAGACCTTTACAGCAGTCGCAGCATCCCATGTCCTGTGGTCATCATTTGTAACCTTCCCAGATGACCTCTGACAAACAAAGTCAACGGAGAAGCCAGTAGGGAAGATCACATGTTGTTGTGGTCACATAATGTCTCATTCAGTGACTATGGTGATTCGCTTCATGACCATGGCAAAAAAAAAAGGTAATAAAATTGGGTGCACTGGTAAGGTGCCACACTTGATTGCACCTCTTAATGATGAATTCTCTGGCCCCTGTTGTGTTGTAAGTCGAGGACTATATGTAGTGAGGATGTCCTACCAAGCATGTAACTAGAGAGGTGTTAATGAATAGGTGCATTGCATTTGTAGGTCAAATGATGCTATATTGCATAGCAGTCTAGGTAAAACAATGAATATACATGTATTGAGAAAGTGTCAGGCATGGACCAGCCTTTGTGTATTTGTTCATTTGCAATTTGGAAAGTTAATTTTTTTTTTAAGTTAAGGTTTAGTTAGTAATCCATGATCAAACATACTGCAGCATCCATATTTATGGATTCCTGAACAATAGTAAATTAGCAAGCAGAATTGTAATCAAATCCAGGAGACAATATATACATCTGGTCTTTATGCAAAAGAGGGTGGCAGGTATGTTAGATCAAACAATTTATCTGTATTGTTGGACAAGAAACAACGTTTGGAAACTGAACAAAGAGAGAAGTAACCTAGAATTAAGGAGAAACCTCCTGACAGTGAGGACAATTAACCAGTGGAACAGCTTGCCCTCCATCACTGGAGATTTTTAAGGCTAGACAGTCACTTGTCCAGATGGTATAGGTCAGTGGTAGCGAACCTATGGCACGAATGCCAGAAGCAGCACTCAGAGCCCTCTCTGTGGGCATGCGCGCCATCGCCCCAGTCCTAGGCCTTCAGCTGGGTTTTATAAAATCTTTTCGCTTTAGGCCTCCACCACCATGTACAAAAAAAAAGGTTCAATCAGTCAATTTCAACTTCTCACAGAAAAAAAAAGATCTTGCAAAGTTGGAATTGATTGAACTCTTTAGCGCACCCAGTCTGCTGTTACCACCGTAGCCACACCCACCCAATGGGCCACACCCACCCAGCACCCGACGATGCATAAGTGGGTTTTGGGTTGCAGTTTGGGCACTCGGTCTCTAAAAGGTTCGCCATCACTGGTATAGGTTCTCCTGCTTAAGTGGGGGGCTGGACTAGAAGACCTCCAAGGTTCCTTCCAGCTCTATTCTATTCCATTCTATTTTATCCTCATGACCTGAGAGATGGAAAGAGTGTATTTGAAAATATGCCTTAGAAAAAGAATAGCAAAAGACCTGGTGTGATTAAGTAGCTAATTTTAATTTAAAAAACAAATATGAAGTATAAGGATACTTTAGCTACTATGCAGTAATCATCATCCTTGATAATATGCTGATGGTTGCTTAATTTTCTTTTCATTTTTTCCATATAACAAGCATAAATGTAGAAATCTTTGATTTATTTATCTCATTTTGATTCACAATAAATAAAAGAATTAGGCAATTAAAATGCACTTTGCAATCAAATATGTCAAGATGCAAATAAATAATGGTTATGAAAACGATATAAAATATATTTCATTTAATTCATGTATGCAATTTAGATCAATTCAAAATATTCATTGAATTAAATACAGTATATTTATTTTGGAACAGCATGTACATTCCAGCCTAGAATCTTATGAATATCCAGGGATTGTGTAGCTGTTGTTTAGCCTCTGTATAAGTAAACTTATTAAATATCTATCTTTTACTTCATTTTTCCCCTCTCTGATTTTTTTCTCCTTTTTATGTGCCAACTCTTAAGAGCATCTCAATTGCCCAACTATCCTATCAACTTTACTAACACACCAAATGTATTTTACCTTAGCTTCTCTTGAATCCTAATGTTCTTATATCTCCTTTCATTAACTACGATTAAGTTAGTTTTCTTTATGTTGGCTGAATAAACTTGGCTTCTTAGGAACTTGTTTTTTTAATCTACATAGTAAAGCTTCAAAGTGTGTGCAAAAGCTTGCTGATGGGAACAAATATCTAATACATGTATATAATCTACCGCGGGTAGGATGTTTAACGTGGTGGATCCATATGCGTGTGCATTTTTACTTACTCATTTCTTTGTGACAAATACCTTACGCTGCTGATGTGAAAATGAATATGTGCTGTGGAGAGTAAGGATTCACTGCCGCTCTGTACCAAATTGCAGATATGCAAGTTTGGGAAATAAGGATTTTATATTTGTTTAGCTTTGTAGCCACCATTGCTCAGCACAAGTTTCTGTTGATTGCCTGGTCTAGTTTCAGAGATGAAACTGTTTTTTTCAGTTCCATGTTAGTAGATAGTTACCGCTCAGTGGCTACTCTATTGATCACTTCAGCAAAGAGTAGAAGTTAATTATGACAGTCAGTTGATGATTTTGCCGAAGGAAAAAAGTACTAATAGCACCTGATTTCCCTGTCTCCCCCTGGTCTCTTTTTCTGTCAAGAAATTGCTATGCCAAGATTTGAAAAAGCCCCAGGATTTTAAATTTACTAAGGTATGCATTACAGTATTCTATTTGATCACTGCATGACATGTGGCCTGATCTTTTAAAATCAGGCATCTGCTAATTCTCCCCATAAAAACCTTATGTAAGGGCAAGGGGCAAGATGGCGAGGTCTATATCTTTACCCTTGTTTGAAGACATAGAATTCCACATAGTGGTTTATTTGTTCTTTTTGTGGTTGAAAAAAAAGGTGTGAATGGACCCCTTAGTTTTAAAATGCATGGCTTTGGAAATTGTGATCACAACTTATGTACTCAGGATAGCATTAAATATATTTTTTAAATGATGGGGAGCAGTAGAACATTTTTTTACTGTTCTGCTCTCAGAAATATCAAATTACGTATTTTCTTAACAAAGCCACACTAATAAATAAAGGTAGAATTGTTGGGTTGGAAAGTTTACCTCTGTTCTCACCTAGTGGTGTTGCAGTATACATGACAGAGAATCCAGCATCCAAGTGAATTGTTGATTTTCAAGTGAATTGAACAAAGACGTCAGGCGTAAGCCTGCAGTCATGCCATAACATTGTCAGGCTGTTACATTTTGTTTTCCTTACTATTCTTGGGTTTCTATAGGTAGCCCTAATCTGTTGTTGTTTTGTTTTTATTTTTGTTTTTTAAAAAAAATCAGGTGTTGCGCTTCAGTTATTCCCATCAAGATACTCTCATATCTTTTGGCATTTGCCAAATCTATGTTTAGGAGACTTTGTGCCACCATCATTTTTGAGAACTGTTAATTTACAAACAGAGCTTGTGGGATTATATGTAAATTACATCAAAATATAAGCCTGGATGACTATTACAGAACATTAAGATCTATCTCTTCGTTTTGAAAAAAAATTGCATCCTTAGTAATGCTGGAATTCCTTGAATCTCTGTTTTCCTTTGTTTGGTGCTGTCTTCTCAATTGTGAATGAATCGTACTGAATTTCTGAAAAAGTATCCACTGCATTTAAGGTATTATACATCAGCTCAGAGACCAAACCTGCAGCTAATAATAAAGAATGCAGAAGCAGTGATGCCAGTCTGCTTCTTTGATGTTCCAGCCTCTCTTCCTTTTTGACAGCCAAACGGCCAGCCCTATCTACGTAGCTTAAGCAAGAGGTGACTGAAAAGGGATGTGTGCATTATTCACTTCTGAACAGCTAAACAAGTAAGGTAGACTCTCTTCATTCAAAGCTGAAATTCTGTGTGAATGTCAGCTGTATATTCTATGTCCAATCTTTATTTAGAAGGGAAAAAAAGGGTGACACGGGGGAATGGAGTTATTTCTCTTCCTTAAAGAAAGTCTAAAGGGTAGGTGGGCGTGGGGATTATGAACAGCTGATTCTTTTAGTTTTGAGAAGTGCTTGCCTGCAAGGATCTAGGAAATAGCAGCTAATTCACTGTTCTCTCTGACATCTGTTCGTAATTCAGTGAGCTCATCCTTGGCTTTAGACTTACAATTTGCTGCAAATATGGAAATAAATTTTAAAAGGAGGGGAGTTTAAACAGCAGCCAGTTTTAAAATATGGCTCTTGTGAACTTGGATCATGATTGATGCCTTGATACATTCGATTTTAAGAACTATGCAATCGCATGCTTGCCTTATCTGTTACAAAAGCTTGAAAAATCCTTTTTTGCTTCAAAATGCTTCTTGCTCGCCTCTTATTCCTGTCCCTTTTACCTATTTTCTTCTATATGTGTTTCCAAAAATCTGAAAACTAGGAAGCTAACACTATTTTGGGGAAAAAATAGCAGATCAAAGACCAGATAAGGCAGCATTTTTTTTTTAATTTTTTTTGTTCTCCCTGTTTACCGTAGGCACATTTCAAAAATGCATTGGGTTTCCCTCTGGTGGGAGCAGCAGCATCCTACCATCATATCTGCTGCTAAAAATCTTCTATGCAAAATTCTATACAAGGAAGGGGATGTTCCTAGGAGATCCTTATAATTAAAGCGCTTTCTGGGATTACTTTGCCTTTTTTTTCAGTTCTTCTAAACGAGAATGTTTCCCACCAAGCTTCCAATTATTATCACTGATGTTCTTAAAGAATAATTATGCTAAACTAATCAACAAAATAAAAATACAAATAATGCAGCCCAAATGTCTACCACGCTGCTGGTGCTTTTGATTATTTTAATACTGGAAAATTGAATATTGTGAGCATTGTTGCTTGTATGTACGCTGAAAGCTTATGCACCAAAGACAATTCCTTGTGTGTCCAATCACACTTGGCCAGTAAAGATTCTGTTCTGTTCTATTCTATTCTATTCTATTCTATTCTAAATTCAAAACACTTTTTTAGTTTCATTTTACTGTATAATCAGCATGGGATAGAGTAAAGTTTTTCTCCTGGTCAGTTTTTGTTTCCCAACACACATCTTGTCTCTAGTCCTCTAACAGCTCTTAATAGCTTGACTCATCTGCTACAAAAGCCGTGGGTTGCTGTTTATTGCTGCTGGTGACTGTAACTCAGTGGTTCTCAACCTGTGAGTTAGGACCCCATTTGGGGTTGAACGACCATTTCACGGGGGTCGCCAAACAAGGCTGTCCGCCATTTTTCCCCCTTTTCTTTGGCCATGCCCCTGGCACCCGATGATGTATAAGTGGTTGGGGGTCACCACAACATGGGGAACTGTATTATGGGGTCGCGGCATTAGAAAGGTTGAGAACCACTGCTGTAACTGATGCAAGCAATTTTTTTTTCAGGATGGGGCAATATTTGTTATCTGAAGCCTTTCAGGACCAGAACTTAAGGGAGACTGGACAAAACCAGAAAGTAGATTAAAATATAAAGGTGCCCCACCCCTTTTTGTCTTCTTTTTTTCCTTTAGACTGTTGCTGTTTACATTATGCCAAGCATTCCACTTTTATCTATTCAATGTTTTTTTTCCTGTTTCTTTGGGAGCATGTGTCAATCTTACCAGGAGCTGACTGGTTGTGTACTCATGCTTGATGAATGCTGCTACTGGTGCCGTCATAATCAAGCATCAAGATTGGAAGAGAGGTGGCACCAGTAATAACAGCTTCAGTTTCTGTGGTAAATGAGTAGGTCCTCAAGATCGACTGATACCTTATTTGTATTTTGTATAAAAATGATAATAGTGCATGATAACCGAAGGAATTTCTTGCCTATATATGAGCATGTGAAAGTTTTCAGTACTCTTTTAATACAATGAGAAACTGTCCTAGTGATGCTTTATAGATATGAATGATAGTTTTTTTTTAAGTTACATCTGTATAATTCTCCAGTTAAATCCACTTTTGCTCTTGTATGTTTCACTTATGTGAAGAAGCGATGTTTGGACATGCAATGAAGCAAAAGGTATAAAATCCTCCTGCTATTAATTATGGATGGCTAACTCCACTTGAAAGAAACAGTAAGAACACTGGAAGTGGTAAAGAAAATACACATTCTAGAAAATCCTTGTAGTACACTTTTGTGTGTTACACTTGTGTATAGGGTGGTACCTTTGAGTCAGTATTGATTCCTGGAAACTGCCTGGACTAGTCACTATAGTTTTCTTGGAAAGATTTCAGAAGTGGCTTGCCATTGCTTTTCTTTCTAGGGCTGAGAGAGTGTGACTGGCCCAAGGTCACCTGGTTGGCTTTGTGTTGACTCTCAGATTTTGTCCATTTATCCTTATTAACAGTAGATGACTGTGTTGTAAAAATTTGCTTCTGTTTACTTTAAGATTCATAAAGAATAGAAGGTTTAGGTACTACATTTGTAGTGTAGCATTTGCCTTTGTTTTTATTTCTGGGTAAAAAGAATTCTTCTCTTCATTTAATCTTTAACTATTTTAAATGAATTAACTATTTTAAATGCTTCTGTATATATTTAGAGCAGTGGTTCTCAACCTTTCTAATGCCGCGACCCCATAATACAGTTCCCCATGTTGTGGTGACCCCCAACCACTTATACATCACCAGGTGCCAGGGGCGTGGCCAAAGAAAAGGGGGAAAAAATGGCAGACAGCCTTGTTTGGCGACCCCCGTGAAATGGCCGTTCGACCCCAAATGGGGTCCCGACCCACAGGTTGAGAACCACTGATTTAGAACTATTCTGAATTTTTTCTATCACTCTATAGATTAAGATGCTCAAAAATAATAATTCTGTTGAAAGGACATCTTTTAACCATTTGAGATCCAGCAAAAACCTTTGCTATAGATTTTTGTTTCCTGTAGGTATAACATGGTTCTCCCATGTTAGCTGCTTTTTCTCTACCTCCTTCGTTCTCAATCAGAGGAAGCTGAAAGAAACGCCTTGGCAAAAGAATTGTGTGCTGTCACAGAGAAACAAATCAAAATCTTCCTGTTTCAACTGATATTCTGATTGAATGCTCTCTTAAATCTGTTAAAACTTCAGAGTCAGCACTTCCTGTGATTCTGTCACTTGATTGTTTTTTGTCAGTTGATGAGTCTTTATTGGTGATTCAAGAGGAGGTGTCCTATTACTGCATGGCCTTTCTGCCTCCTTAGCCTTGTGTTCTGTCCTTGAAACTTAACTGACCCCCTTTCTGGAGGTCTTTGTGTTCTTAAACCTGACTAGACACCATCCTTCTCTCAGACTCACACACATGCATCTAAGCACCTTGCAGACTCCATGACAGTAGCACACAACCATGTATCTTCCAAAACCTTTTACTAAACTGTCATTTACCCTTGTACTCCTAAAGCTTTACCTCATAGACTTCTATTTCTTTGTTTTAAAGGCCACCCAGAATGATTCTGGGCAGCTAACACTTTAAAAGTCTGGAGGAGGAGGAGGAGGAGGAGGAGGAGGAGGAGGAGGAGGAGGAGGAGGAGGAGGAAATATATGCAGACAAAACTGATCCCACAAAAAGCACCAACAACAGGAACTCCACCGCACCTTACTTGAAGGTCTTGGAGAACACCCAAGTTTTTAAAGATTTATAGAATCCCATCAGGTTGGGAGCCAAAGGATCCTCTGCAGAAATATTATTCCAGAAGGCAAGCACTACAATAGCGAAGGCGTTACAGTATTTTTATTATTGTTCTCACTTAAAATCTAAAAGATTGATACATGAGGTTTCACAATTATAAAATTGTTTGCAATTGCCAACTAATTTCTTTGGTTTTATAATCAGATTAGGATTCTGACAAACTGAAATAACAAACAAATAAATGTAAATATTTAAATGCGGTTATGTATGGACACGCTTTCAGTGATTTGTAAACATTAATTTTTAGTTGATAAAGGCAGACATCTTCTCTGCAAATATGACTTTCATCTGTTCTCCGCCCTCAGGAAAAGTTTTTGAAAATGTGTGGAAGAGAGCAGATTAAGGGGAACAGCTTCCTTTCTATTCTGCTGTTGGAGTCATTCTGTCATATTCTGTCCCTGTATTTAAATTTTGATAACCTTATTTGTGTTTTTTAATGTGAGAGACAGATATATATATATTTAGTATGAAGTGGGCTTTTTAACAGAAAAATAATGATTGTCTATTATAATACAACTGACAAAGATGTCCCTTTTCTTATAAGATAATAATCTTCAATATCTTCTGAATTTTAATTTTATTTTCCAAGAAGGTTGAAAATAAAGAGCCCTGATTATCATTTCACCTAATTAGGATGTAATTAGAGTAAGAAATGATACATTTTCCAAACTCAAAAGTAGAGATGCTTAGGTCAGAGGTCCCAACCTTTTGGGCACCAGGGACTGGTTCCGTGGAGAGAGGTTTTTCCGCGGACCGGGAGTGCGTGGTTTTCTGTGCTGTTTGCATCCTGTGGATGGGGCTTTGCTTGTTTGTGCAGACCGGTTGCTGGCATGCCGTGGCCTGGTACTGGTCCACAGATGGGGGGTTGGAGACCCCTGGCTTAGGTGCCTTTACTCTTTAGAACACATTCAGACTCCTCCCAGAGTTTGGATCCTTGGGTGTTACTGATGTATATCACTGTTTTTCGGTGTCAGCCACAGCTGCTGCTCTGCTTGTAATAGAGAATAGTATGCCTTACCTCAATCCTAAGAAGTGAAAATGGACTAAGTTAATGGCTTCATTTTGTCAGAGATTGACTCTGGTTTAGCTTGGCTGCCAACTTTTATTCACTGCTTTAAAATGAAGCTTTGGGGTTAGCTCTGGTGCTACATCTTTGTGATGGGGTTATGGATTTCCATTGCATAATAACCTCTGTACTAATGAGTTGGCCTACCATGAAACAGCATGTAGGATCATTAACTTTGTTTAATAACTAGTATCAGAATTAATACTGTCTTCTTGTTTTTTTAAAAAAAAAATCTGTGAAATATCCATCTGTCTGTAGATTGAAACTTTTTATTCACTAATGGTTTAAGAAAAGATGTTTGTGGGCAAAGAAGGTAACAAAGGAGTGGTTTAGGAACCAAGACCATGAGATAGAAACATGAAGTAAATTGACAATGCAGATCTGATGGCATAGAAGAGAAGCTCATTTTCTGTTTTGGAGAGAAAAGGCATTAAAGAGTTATGGGAAAGAGAAAATCAGGCTGGTGGAATGCTACTGACTGCCTGTGCCATCTCCTTGCCGACTTCTTGCACAGCAGATTTATCTGTAATGTTTTGTAAACAATAATTGCTTCGAATCATTTATTTTTACAACATAGCGTGAGTGTTTAGTCCAAATGAATTTCTTACAAAAGACCATCCATTAGGAAGACATAAATTTATTTAATATATTGAAAAGAATTTATAAGGCTGTCCATCTCTCACAGCAACTCTGGGTGTGTGCTGTCCCACTCATGCACATACACACTCCATGGGTTTAAGGAATCTTTATTAAGGCTTCCGAACCTGAATTGGTATTCCCCGGTAATTCCCTGGGCCGGCAGCAACTCAGCCCCAATGAGTTTCACAGGCTTCTCAAATGAAGCCAACACTAGTCCCCAAGGTAAAGGCATATCCAGTCCACTAGGCCAAGGCAAGTTTCCAAGGCAAAAGCAAGTTCCAAGACAGGCAAATCCACAGGTCAAGGCAAGGCAACACAAGGCAAAGGAAACAGCTGAAGAGACACGATCTGAAATTCAAGGCAAGAACACATAGCAAGAAAACAAACACGTTGTTCCCAGCACCGTCTCCATCTGTCTGCTGTGCTAAGTAGCCACCTTCTGGTGCAGCCCATCAAAAGGGCAAGGGAGCCTCCTTGAGAGTAATCTGGCTGACCTTTGCTGCTTCTGCCTTTTCCCTGCCTTACATGTTCCTGGATCAGGTGCAGAAGGCAGTTCCTCTTCCTCATCACTGACCGGCTGCAGCTGCATGCTTTCCCCACCTGAAGCCTCAGGGCTGTCCTGCTGCAGCTGTGCTTGAGCCAAATCGCTCTCAGACATCTGCTTGGAGCCATTGACCAATTCCCCTCCTGATGTGCCTGGAACTGGTGCAGCTTCCTCCAAGCTGACTTCTGGAAAGGTATCTGGGGAAGCGTCCAGGGAAGTTATCACAGGATGACGTGCAGGATTAATGATAATAATAGTTTAACAAAACTCAACTCAACATGAGGCCACAAACACAATCCAATTCACAAAGAATAACATTAACCAATATTAACCAGCAGAGCTCCCCTAAACACATGGCCCAAATGCCTGAGGGAACAACACGGTCTTTCATGCCTTATGAAAGGATAATAGGGCTGGGGCCATCCTAATCTCTGGAGGGATCCTATTCCATAGGGCCGGCACTGCCGCAGAAAAGGCAATATTCCAGAATGGCATTGTTTAATGGAAAGGATAGGGAGCATGCTCTTCCTGCTAGATCTGGTGGGTCAAGCAGAGATCAGGGGAGAAAAGTAGCCCCACAAATAGCCTGGCTGTATGCTATGGAAATCTTTATAGGTGGCAAAGAGCATCTTGAATCTCACCCAAAAGCCTATAGGGAGCCAGTGCAGCTTGCAGAGCAGTGATAACCATAACAAGAAACATCTAAACCAGTGTTTCTCAACCTTGACAATTTTAAGGCATGTGGACTTCAATTCCCAGAATTCCACAGCCAGCATTGCTGGCTGTGGAATTCTGGGAGTTGAAGTCCACTTGCCTTAAAATTGTCAAGGTTGAGAAACACTGATCTAAACTGTCTGTACTCCTGCATTGTAGACCAGCTGTAGCTTCCAAATGCTTTTCAAGGGCAGCCCCATGTAATGTGCATCATCGTAAGCTAAACCGGAAATGACTAAGATATGTGAGTCAATATGAGCAAGGTCAACCAGTCTGGAAAGGAATGCAGTTAGTGTACAAGGTGAATCTTCATGTAGATGTTAAATAAGAGTGGGGAGAGAGTAGATCCCTTAGGAACCCCCAGCTCAGTCTCTCTGTGTCCTCCCTGGAACTGGCGCCAAGGAAAGTAGAGATTCATCATAACTCTGTGCCTCCCACTCACATCTCCTAAGTAAGCCCAGAAAGATGCCATGAGTGATACTATTGTAAATGAAAAATCAAGGAGGACTAAGATAGATTAGCCTGCCTGAGGTTATCAATCAGATCAGTGCTGTCTCAGTATCCCAGCCAGGATTGAATGTTTCGGAATCATAATTATGGGAAATGTACTTCAAGTAATTCAAGTGATATTCTTTAAAAAAAAAATACAGTGCATTCACTTCAGTGTTACATTTGTATTTGATTATTAGATGGTAGATGTGGCCCATCACAAGTCCGGTAGACACATTACAAACACGTGAGTTTAACAGAACTAAATAAAGAAATAAAAGGCAGTAGAAAGTGGTAATAGTTTTCTGTTTATTATCAATTACCCTGAATGGTTTACAACATATTGTTAAAAGTCATAATAAAAAAGTGAAATAAACACTGGGAAAAAAAAAGTCAATTAAAAAGAACATGCCATGGGATGTTAAGAACTGGGAAAGGGCAACATTAAAAAAAAATTGAAAAGGATATCTGAACAACTGACACTGGGACCTGATGTGCCACAGAAGAGTGATTATTCCTCAGAATAAGGACCACTGTGGAGACACCTCATCTGCATGTTGCCACTAGGCAGCAATCTGCACATAGAAAGTAGCATTACAACATAGGCACATACACACTCCTAATAAAAGAAAGAGGAGCAAAGACAGAAACCATCATAGTAATAATAGGTAGATACCACTCTTGCAGCTAAAGTGTTCGAAGTGAAAATGCCTAGCAGAAAAATAATGTCTCTGTCCACCTTCTGTGTTTTCGGAGTGAGCCAGTGTCATGCCTTCCTGGGGGAAATAATTGTTGAAAGAGGAGAAATCCTCCGGGGAACAGCATGACAGGCATCAAACAACTGGACTTCTGTTTTAAAAAAGACTTTTCCATAAGTAAGAAGCCTCTACCTCGTAGTCACCTACCTAACCTCTTGGCAGGGGTACCCAGAGGAGAGCCTCTGAAGGTGACCTGCATTTTATCCTTCTGAAGGGATTTCAGGTATACTTCGAGGAAGAGTGTAGCCAAAAACAACGCTCTCTCCCTTAACTATTCTTGCCAGAATAACATAGACTTGGTCAGTAGTCAGCATTGATTAGAGGTCATTGGGTGATTCGATTTAGCCTAAATATCAAAGCTCCTGTACACTTTAAAATAGCTGTGGCATTTAGAATATTCCAAAATATACATACTTGTAAGTAAATCTGGCTAAGCTCTGTTATAAATATTCTAAGGCTATATTGTCACCAAATGCAAAGTTAATAATGTCTAGCTTATTACATGTGTGATATTAAAATCTTGATCCTTAGCTGGATGAAGGCTATTTTTTTTTTGCTTGATTTTTTGCTCGGGGTTTGTATTTTGGTTACAAAAGCTTTCTGTAAGAAAAAAATAATGGAAGGATGTGAGGAAAAAACTCGTAATTGCTGAATTTATCTTTGTTTCTAAAGAATTATAAACTTCTTTGGTAATGAATGTTATACATTTCAAAAGCTTAATAATTCTGATGGATAATATAGATCAGGGGTCCCCAATCCCTGGGCTGTAGCCCACTACTGGGCCACGTGAGCACTGAGCTGGCGCATGCACGCGCACAGCTCAACTTGCACAAGCAGCGGGTTGGTGCGCAGGTGGAGCTTGACTTGTAAAAGTCAAGCTGTGTACACACGGACCAGCCCGCTGCTTACGCGAATCGAGCTGCATACTGTGCACCGGCCCACTATTTGCATGGCCCAGTTCCCTCCTCCCCCCGTCCACTAAGCTGTAAAGATTGGGGACCGCTGATATAAGTTACAAGAACTGGAAGCCCAAATTCCATACATATGTGAAATTTAAAACTATACTTTGGTTTGCATTCACAAGATCAGAATTGAACACGACTATCATGTCTTTGGAAAGCCTTCTCAAGGCATATCTTCAAGCCCTATATATACTACCATTTTTTTGACCTTTTCTGAACCCTCTCAACCTGTCAGACTTGTATGTGCAATGTGTGATTTCATCAGTACACAATAGAAGCAATTGACATCGGGTGGCTTTGATACAACCTCTGCCTGCTAATTCAGCACCAAGTTACAATAGCCCTTCTAGCAACTATCTCACACTGCTGATTTATGTTCAGCCTGTCACTGACCACACTTATGCCCTTTTCAGATATAGAATTTCCAAGCCATGAGTACAGTATGTGTGTCCTGTATTTTTCTGAAGTTGTGGTAGTTTTCATTTCTCCCCGTTGAAGGACATCTTATCTCTCTCAGTCCAGTCTTCCATCCTATTAGATTAGACTACCATGCTGGGATGTCAGCCAGACCTCCCAATTTTATGTCTTCCAGAAAGCTAATAAGGAGCCCCTCATTGCCATCTTCTGGGCCATTAATACTAGGCTCAGAATTGATCCTTACAGAACCCCACTAGTTACAACTTTCCGACTCAACACGGTATCATTAATGCTGACTGTCTGTGTGCAGTTAGGTAGCTATTGTGAACCACCTTACTGTAGTGTCATGCAAATCACCCTGTAGTAGCTTGTTAGGAAGAATGACATGTGGAACCTTATCAAAAGCTTTGCTGAAATCAGATAGATTATATTCACAGCCTTTTCCTAGTCCAGCATTCAACCAGAAAAAGACCTGATGAATAATGTTAATATAATAATTCTGCCCTAACTCATGCTGATTAAAATAGAGATTCTCTCTAACTGCCATTATAAAGAAATTGTGATAGCTGGAAGATAGTAACCCGCATATTTTGTTATTTTAGGGTCCATGGTTCCATTTTCAATGCGGATTTTGCACGCAGAACTTCAACAGTATCTTGGAAATCCTCAGGAGTCACTTGATAGACTACACAATATGAAAACAATCTGCACAAAGGTAAACGTTCCTTTAGACAGCCCATGAAACATTTGAGGTAAAGCAGATGTATAAGACTGAGCTCTTAGAAATTTCAGTGGTAGAAGTGTTGGCTGAGCAATTCTGGAAATCAAATTCTACTCAGCTGGAGGGAGCCCAGACTGCAAAGAATGATTTATAACCTTGCTCGGAACAAACATCAAGTTTCAACTATCCATATGCAAATACGATGCAAAGGCACTTGAACCTTTGGGGAGAGCCTAAAAGGAGGCTGTCATTTCTAGCTTCTTGTGATAACGTTTTCTCTCTGTAAACTGGCTGATAACCAGAATATGAATGCTGACGATTCTATTTTGCTTTCACCTGAGATTCTAATTTCAGGACCATCTCTAGAATGGCAAAAGTAGCAGTAAGTTTCACTGGGTGAATCTGAATTCTAGCACCCTCTTTATCTACATCGTGGCTATTTCTTTTATTCTTCAATTGATGTTTTAATATATTAAAAGTTCCCTCAATATTTCATCTTTTTGTCATAGGAGAGCCATTGGATAAAGTCATCCACTGATTTGGGTGAAGTATCATCAATACGCAGATCGACCCCCATTATATATCTTTACCCCAAACCAAATGGGAGAAATCCTGGAGGCGGTTAGGGTATCTAGTGAGGAGACCTAGATTGAGACTCCACCCAAGATGGAATAGCTATTAATTCAGAAACCTGTCATTTTCAGGATTATATCAACTTTGCCTTTGGATGCGGTTATGCTCCTTCTTGAGGAGGAAGTCCTTAGGTTTGGGGTTCTCGTGGTCTCATGGGAGCAAGTGAAGGGCCTGTACAGCTAGTTCAGCACTAGGGGGGGACCTTTCGCAGAGCGGGGGCAGTGAGGACAGTCACGTGTGTATGTTGAGGCTGCCATTAAAGGAACTTCAGCTAGAACAAAACGCAGCTGCACATACGCTTATATATCAGACTCATTGCTGCTGCTGTGTTACCATTGCTACACAAATGGCACAAAATGCCAGTTAGTTACTGAGTACAGTTTACCTTGGAACTGGGGTAGCTTGGAGATTGTCCATTTTGCTTGAAATCTGCCCCTTCGATGTGTGCAGGAAAACAATCCCCACTGAGGACCCCCATTTATTAGCACATCTGACAAAAGAGGTCACAAAATCTGGCTCCCCCATTGGCTTTGCTGATCAGAAGGTCACAAAAATGATCACATGACCTGGGACACTGCAACTGTCACAAATACATGCCAGTTGCCAAGAATCTGAATTTTGATTGCATGACCCATGGGGAATGCTGCAGTGGTTGTAAATGTGAAAAACGGTTATAGGTCACTTTTTTCAGCGCTGTTGTAACTTTGAACAGTCATTAAAAGAATGGTTGTAACACGAGGACTACCTATACTTGCTGCTGGAGGCATGAATGGTCCTCCCCTTTCTGGCTGATAATTTTTATTGAAGCTATGGACTGTTTAGGGATTCAGAAGTTCAATGCAATCCTTTTATTCTAAGTCAGTCAGCTATTTCTTTGCTGCTTTGGGAGTCATTAATTCTAGGCTAAGTACTGGAGTGCTGCTATACTTCTTTCAGATTGGATTTCTGGAGGAGAAAGTTAGGAAGCTTTGCTGGTCTGTGTTTGTGTGTGTTTATGTGCTTATGTGCGTGTAAGTATAGTTCAGTATAGCTTCCCCAACCAACAAACATGTTGAGGTGCTAACATAAAAACAATGATATCACCTCAGAAAGTGCTGAATATTTACAGGGAAGCTTTGTTTATTGGTTTTATTTTCGAGTGTGAGAGAGATTTTTTTTTAATTGTGAGGAGCAAGCTTGCAAGAGAGTTCGGAGAGAGTGTTTAATTTTTAAAGAGTGACATGCTAGGCAGGGGAAGAAGAAAACATACTGTATATCTGTATGTGCTTGTTGTTCTAGCTGATGTGGGGATGGGCAGAGAGAGAAGAAGAGAAAATGAAGCTGATCAAATGTGTTCTGTAAAAAATCAGACACAGGAGAATCAAGAGAGCAGTTCCCAGGGCCACGTTGGAGGACTTTTCTCTTTAGGAGAACTGCCTGAATCAGCAGCATTGCAACAGCCCTAGCAACAAATGCTGCTTAGTGAGTGTGTTCTGACCCTGCTGTTGTGGGCTCCAGAACTATCAAAAGATCTGGATGCTACGGCTGTTGGCAGGTACATTCTTATAAATATCCAGCCTATCTTTTTCAGTTTCAGTTTTCCCCTCGTGGCAATTGGTTATGCAGGTCAGACTCTGTCTCTTTTGCCCAGAAAGAGAGACCGTGCAAAGGCCTTCCCCATTAGCTTAATCTTGTGTTGGGCCTTTCTCTCTCCTCAAGCAGAGATACGAGGAAGACCATCACTGCAGTTAAATAACTCCACTCACCCACTAGAATCAAGCGGAGGGGAAAGCATCGGTTACCCCTGCTTAAACATGAAGGCATGAACAGACCCTCTGCCTATCCAGAATATGAGTCTGAAAGCTACTTTCTCTCTTCCCCAGTGGTGCTTTTCAAAAGGCAACTGGACTTCCTTGGGGGGATTTTTTTCTTTGAAAATATTTCACTTCTCAACTAAGAAGCTTCTTCAGTTCTGACTGAATGGTGGGGAATGGAAGAATGAATATATATATATATATATGTGTGTGTGTGTGTGTAGGTCTTTGGTTGTTCGGGTTTTCTCCCGCGTAAAATTGGAAGTGTCTTGGCGACGTTTCGACGAAGTCCCATTCGTCATCTTCAGGCTGGTGTTTTCAGCTTCGTGCTTTGAGCAGCAATGTGTGGTCTTAGCTGTTTATTCCTTTTAACTGCCAGTAGGGGTATGAACTGATTGGGTGGGAGCTTGGCTGTGTTCTGATTGGGTGGAGGTGTGTTCTGAATGGTTAGGGGCTTGGCTGTGCTCTGATTGGCTGGGGGATTGGCTGTGCTCTGATTGGCTGGGGGAGTGTTCTGTTTGGGTGGGGGCTTTGTTGTGCTCAGGTTAGTCTGAGTTGCCGGGGGGTTTAAAATGGTGAGCTGCATTGCTAATTTTTGGCTTCTCTGATTATTCTGTTATTAAAATGTTCAGTTTGGGCGATAGTTCTGGTCTTTTTAAAGTCAATTTCATGTCCTGTGCAGACAAGGGCAATGCCACGGTGGTTATGAACACATCTGACTACCAAACCAAATTAACCAACCTACTCCAAGACTCCACATACAAACCCCTAAATACAGATCCCACCACCTACCTGGAAAAAACCACCAGATCCAAATAAAAGCCTCCCCCATTAGCGAAGAGATCCAGCAAAGAATCATTCCCAGAGAGAAATCATCCAGATGCCCCAAACTCTATGGTCTCCCCAAGATACACAAGGAAGGAACCCCACTCAGACCTATAGTCAGCTCCATAGGCTCACCTCTACAAACCCTAGCCAAATTTCTCGCCAAACAACTACAGCCCTATGCAGAATCCATCATCTCACACGTAAAAAACTCATTCCAGTTTATAGAGATCATAAAGAAACAAAACTTACAGCCCAGCGACCTACTAGTGAGCTTCGATGTCATATCCCTCTTCACCCAAGTGCCTATCAAAGAAGCCTTGACAGCTATTCAAAACAAATATAACCCCCCCAAACACATCTTAGATCTGATCAACCACTGCCTATCCAACACATACTTCATCTATAATGGACAAAAATACAAACAAATAGAAGGAGCACCCATGGGATCACCCCTCTCACCTGTCATTGCAAACCTCTACATGGAACACTTTGAACCCAAGCTCTAGAAAAATCGGATCACAAACCCAAACTCTGGCTCAGATATGTAGACGACACCTTCATAATCTGGCCACATGGGAAAGAAAAACTGGACCACTTCCTCACACACCTCAACAGCCTACACCCCAAAATACAGTTCACCATGGAAACAGAAGCTAACAACCAACTTCCCTTCCTGGATGTCTGAGTCTACAAGAAATCCAATGGCTCCCTAGGACACACCATCTACCAGAAGAAAACACACACAAACCGCTATCTGCACGCTCTCTCACACCACCACCCAGCACAGATCAACTCTGTAGCCAAGACACTCATCTCCAGAACAAAATGCTTAGCTGACGAACAACACCTAAAACCCAAACTACACACTCTCACCAATGTACTAACATCCAATGGATTCCATAGAAATAAGATTACAAACCTAATCCAAAAAGAAACCCCCACTAAAATCCAAGACAAAGACCAAGAAAACGGCAAAGCCCTCCTCCCATACATAAAAGGCACCACAGACAGAATCAGTAAGATCCTCCATAAACACAACATCAAAACAGCATTCTGCCCAAACAGAAAAATATCCACCATCCTTAGAAACCCCAAAGATAAAATTGAATTAGAAAATCAAGGAGTATATGAAATCCCATGCACCACTTGTCCCACCACATACATTGGACAAACCAACAGAAGAATAAGTGCACGCACTGAAGAACATAAGAACTCAGTCAAAAAAGAGGAACCAACATCTTCCCTGGTCCAACACCTTAAAGCCACAGGACATGAAATTGACTTTAAAAATACCAGAACCATTGCCATAAGTGAACATTTTAATAACAGAATAATCAGAGAAGCCATCGAGATAGAAAAACGCCCACACAGCATGAACAAGCGAGATGATACCTCCCGCCTACCAGCCATTTGGAAACCCGCCCTTATTGACAAACAACTCCCTAACACAAAAAATGATACCAGACCCACACTCACAAAAACCACACAGTATGTCACCACCACACATCCACGCAAAAAACAAACCCAAAGCCACACCGATGACGAGGCACGACCACAAACCAGAAGCCAGACCACAGCTGCATCATTAGCCACTTTAAACCCCTCCAATCCATACATGAAGCAAACTGACACCCTCCATGAAGAGGAGACACGACCACGAACGCGAAGCCAGAAAATAGCAAGGCGGCCCAAAATCTTAAACCCCTCTGCAACTCAGACTAACCTGAGCACAACCAAACAGAACACTCCCCCAGCCAATCAGAGCACAGCCAAGCCCCTAACCATTCAGAACACACCTCCACCCAATCAGAACACAGCCAAGCTCCCACCCAATCAGTTCATACCCCACTGGCAGTTAAAAGGAATAAACAGCTAAGACCACACATTGCTGCTCAAAGCACGAAGCTGAAAGCACCAACCTGAAGATGACGAATGGGACTTCGTCGAAACGTCGCCAAGACACTTCCAATTTTACATGGGAGAAAACCCGAACAACCAAAGACCTACATACAAATACCCGCGAAAACCTCAGAAAACATATATATATATATATGTTTTCTGAGGTTTTCGCGGGTATTTGTATGGTTGTTCGGGTTTTCTCCCGCATAAAATTGGAAGTGTCTTGGCACTTCGTCATCTTCAGGGTGGTGTTTTCAGCTTCGTGCTTCGAGCAGCAATGTGTGGTCTTAGCTGTTTCTTCCTTTTAACTGCCAGTGGGGGTATGAACTGATTGGGTGGGAGCTTGGCTGTGTTCTGATTGGGTGGAGGTGTGTTCTGAATGGTTAGGGGCTTGGCTGTGCTCTGATTGGCTGGGGAGTGTTCTGTTTGGTTGTGCTCAGGTTAGTCTGAGTTGCAGAGGGGTTTAAGATTTTGGGCTGCCTTGCTATTTTTGGGCTTCGCGTTCGTGGTCGTGCCTCCTCTTCATGGAGGGTGTCAGTTTGCTTCATGTATGGATTGGAGGGGTTTAAAGTGGCTAATGATGCAGCTGTGGTCTGGCTTCTGGTTTGTGGTCGTGCCTCATCATCGGTGTGGCTTTGGGTTTGTTTTTTGCGTAGATGTGTGGTGGTGACATCCTGTGTGGTTTTTGTGAGTATGGGTCTGGTATCATTTTTTGTGTTAGGGAGTCGTTTGTCAATAAGGGCGGGTTTCCAAATGGCTGGAAGGCGGGAGGTATCATCTCGCTTGTTCATGCTGTGTGGCGTTTTTCTATCTCGATGGCTTCTCTGATTATTCTGTTATTAAAATGTTCACTTTTGGCAATGGTTCTGGTATTTTTAAAGTCAATTTCATGTCCTGTGGCTTTAAGGTGTTGGACCAGGGAAGATGTTGGTTCCTCTTTTTTGACTGAGTTCTTATGTTCTTCAATGCGTGCACTTATTCTTCTGTTGGTTTGTCCGATGTATGTGGTGGGACAAGTGGTGCATGGGATTTCGTATACTCCTTGATTTTCTAATTCAATTTTATCTTTGGGGTTTCTAAGGATGGTGGATATTTTTCTGTTTGTGCAGAATGCTGTTTTGATGTTGTGTTTATGGAGGATCTTACTGATTCTGTCTGTGGTGCCTTTTATGTATGGGAGGAGGGCTTTGCCGTTTTCTTGTTCTTTGTCTTGGATTTTAGTGGGGGTTTCTTTTTGGATTAGGTTTGTAATCTTATTTCTATGGAATCCATTGGATGTTAGTACATTGGTGAGAGTGTGTAGTTCGGTTTTTAGGTGTTGTTCGTCAGCTAAGCGTTTTGTTCTGGAGATGAGTGTCTTGTCTTTGGGACAATGATAACATGGATGATTGAGAATCTCCATAGACATAATGTCTCTCTGGGCTTCTGTTTGGGGATGATGCATGGGATTGATGTGGTCTGAGAATGTGTTATTAAGCCTGTTTTTTCTCATCCTGAAATAGTGTCATACTTCACTTCCGAGCGTGAAAATAAATCCCAGCTCCCTAGAAAAGCTGCTCCATATTTTGCAGCTCGCTCAGAGCAGGCACTTCGCAGATTAATCTGGCTGGATAAGTAATTTCAATGCAAGGAAGAATGAAGTCATATATACATATGCCTATTGCAGTTCACAGCAGTCAAGGCTTATATATACAGTGAGGAGAAAAGGTATTTGATCCCCTGCTGATTTTGTATGTTTGCCAACTAATAAAAGAAATGATCAGTCTATAATTTTAATGGTGGGTTTATTTTAACAGTGAGAGACAGAATAACAACAACAAAAATCCAGAAAAATGCATTCCAAAAAAGTTATAAATTGGTTTGCATTTTAATGAGTGAAATAAGTATTTGACCCCTTCGCAAAACATGACTTAGTACTTGGTGGCAACACCCTTGTTGGCAACCACAGAGGTCAGACGTTTCTTGTAGTTGGCCACCAGGTTTGCACAAATCTCAGGAGGGATTTTGTCCCACTCCTCTGCAGATCCTCTCCAAGTCATTAAGATTTTGAGACTGACGTTTGGCAGCTTGAACCTTCAGCTCCTTCCACAGATTTTCTATGGGATTAAGGTCTGGAGACCGGCTAGGCCACTCCAGGACCTTAATGCAGGAGTCCCCAACCTCCGGTCCATGGACCAGTACCCGCTGCAACATGCCAGCAACCGGTCCGCACAAACAAGGAAAGCCCCATTCGCGGGATGCAGGCAACACACAAAACCACACACTCTCTGATCCACAGAAAAACTTTTCTCCACAGAACCGGTTCCTGGTCACCAAAAGGTTGGGGACTTCTGCCTTAATGCACTCTTGAGCCATTCCTTTGTTGCCTTGGCCGTGTATTTTGGGTTATTGTCATGTTGGAATACCTATCCATAACCTATTTTTAATGCCCTGGCTGAGGGAAGAAGGTTCTCACCCAAGATTTGATGGTACATGGCCCTGCCCATCGTCCCTTTGATGCAGTGAAGTTGTCCTGTTCCCTTAGCAGAAAATACCCCCAAAGCATAATGTTTCCACCTCCATGTTTGATGGTGAGGATGGTGTTCTTGGGGTCACAGGCAGCATTCTTCCTCCTCCTAACACTGCGACTTGAATTGATGCCAAAGAGCTCAATTTTGGTCTCATCTGACCACAACACTTTCACCCAGTTCTCCTCTGAATTATTCAGATGTTCATTGGCAAACTTCAGACGGGCCTGTGCTTTCTTGAGCAGGGGGACCTTGCGGGCACTGCAGGATTTCAGTCCTTCATAGCATAGTGTGTTAACAATTATTTACTTGGTGACTATGGTCCCAGCTGCCTTGAGATCATTGACAAGATCCATCCTTGTAATTCTAGGATGTTTCCTCACCGTTCTCATGATCACTGAAACCCCACAAGGTGAGATCTTGCATGGCACCCCAGACCGAGGGAAATTGACAATTATTTTGTGTTTCTTCCATTTGCGAATAATCTCACCAACTGTTGTCACCTCTCATCAAGCTGCTTGGCGATAGTCTTGTAACCCATTCCAGCCTTGTGTAAGTTTACAATCTTGTCCCTGACATCGTTGGACAGCTCTTTGGTCTTGGCCATGGTGGAGAGTTTGGAATCTGATTGATTGATTGCTTCTGTGGACAGGTAACAAGCTGAGATTAGGAGCACTCTCTTAAAGGGAGTGCTCCTAATCTCAGCTCGTTACCTGTATAAAAGACACCTGGGAGCCAGAAATCTGGCTGATTGATAGGGGATCAAATACTTATTTCACTCATTAAAATGCAAATCAATTTATAACTTTTTTGAAATTTGTTTTTTCTGGATTTTTTTGCTGATATTCTGTCTCTCACTGTTAAAATGAACCTATCATTAAAATTATAGACTGATCATTTCCTTATCAGTGGGCAAATGTACAAAATCAGCAGGGGATCCCTCACTGTATATATACAAGCCTTGGCTTCTGTATATATGGCATATACTGTGTATATACTACATCTATCTATCTATCTATCTATCTATCTATCTATCTATCTATCTATCTATCTATCTACACAATATATATGTGTGTGTGTGTGTGTGTGTATGTATATATGTATGTATGTACCGTATATGCCGGCGTATTAGGCGACCCAGCGTATAAGACAACCCCCATCTTTATAGCCGGGCCACATTCCTAGAACGTCGTCTTATACGCCGGAAACTACCAGTATTTCCGGCGTATAAGACGACTCGGCGTATAAGACGAGCCCCGTCTTTGGCGCCGATTTCAGTGCTCGCGGAAGTCGTCTTATACGCCGGCATTTACGGTATATGTATATTGTATATATTGCTCCAGTATTTAAATCCTAAGATTTTTCTTCCTGCTTTCCCAAATTAACAAATATTTTGCATCTCTTTCTTTGCATGTTTATGTGCTATCTGATTTGAGAATCATAGCTTCCTGCCTTCCAGAAGGTTTCAGCCTTTATTATCAGTGATCTCATTAGAAGACAGGGATGATTAGAAATGATGATAGAAAAGCCACATCATTTCTTCTCATCATCAGAGAATCAAGTAAGCAAATTCAGTCAGCTGAACCCTTGTAAAAGCTTATTATCCTCAGTTAGTCTTTGCAGATGATTTGCTGATGCTTATCTAGAAGCACTAAACATTTATCTTTGCTTTCCTTTTGTTGATTTCATATATAATCCCAGAGCAATAATTGTGCAAAGCATGAGTATTTAGCCTACATCGTTCACAAGAATAATGCTGTGTATATAAACATATTCACTCAATATGTTTAGTTTCTCTGCAATCTCTTTGTTCTAATTTATGCTGCTTTAGTTCCCATAGTATCTTGTTGACTACTTTTTTTTGTTTTGGGGGCCTTTGCAGAAAAAGTACTCTGTTGGCTTTAATGTTTTTACCAATTATACATTCAGTTTTTTCACTTGATATACTTTGTGCCAGTGTATGTTAAAATGATTGCTTTCTGAAGAATATACTTTGCATTTTATATTTTAAATCTGTTTATATGCTAGTACAAAATTGTAGCATATCCTTCCTATTGTTTTTTTTTTAAGTTTTCTTAGCATCCATTTTTTTCTCATAAAATGTAAAGCTTTATCAGCAGATTTAGGTGAAAAATGGTGCATCTTTTCTATTAAGCATTTAGCTATAGGCTTTACCTCAACAATTATTATTTCCAGGGAGGAAAAAAGTATTGCATAGCCTTTAGTAGAGCCATTTGGGGATTTGTATGTTTGGTTTTGTTGTTTATTTTTCATTTGGACCACCGCTCTTCCTAACATAAATCAATATATTTTTGTCCTGGAAAATCAGCTTAGTAGGGGATTGTCTTCTAGCTAACCAAAGCTGAAGCTTAGATGTTAATTTTTTTCTTCAGTTCACTTTTGTGAAAAATGTATTCCTAAATCTAGCTGGGATCACAAACACTGGTATTGGGCTGGAGTATAGTCCAGCAGGCATTCAGCTGGAGAGATGTTGGAAAGTGGAGGAAAGAAATGTAAAAGCAGAAACTATGAATTGATTTCAACCTTCCAGGGATTATTGTGACACACGGTTCCTGCTTCCAAAAGAACCATCTTTAGGTGAATAACAGTTGGTTTAAAATAGTCTGTTGGTGGAAGCATTGATTAGATTGTCTTTTTCCCCCACCACACTCAAGAGGCATAGTCAGCTTAATCATTTGAAGTATAATTGGTACTTTCTGTAAGATTATCAAGCCAATGGTGAGACAATCTTACACTTCTAGATTGCAAATACTTGAATTACAGCTGTAGTGTTTAGTCATTTAGTGAGTTGGTTAATTACCTTAAAAACACTTTAATCAGGAGCACCTTTTAGTTGCTTAATCAAGCAACAAATTGTAATGTTTGATTGTTAAAACAAATACTTTTAAAAGAAAGGAGACACTGCTTCTCTTCAAGGATTGGCAAAGGCCACCTCTAAAATGATACAAGGCTTATGTGCACCATGTTTAGATGCCCATCTAAAGTTGATGCCAGTCTTTTAATTTCACTTTCAATTTTTTAATATTGGAATACCATTTTATAGTAATCAACTATGGTTCTATCACAAAGCAAGAAAAGGTGTGCCTGGATCACTGGTCTTGGAATTTGACTGGAATTTCAATGGAAAAGACGTACTTTGTAATTCAGAGTACTTCTGGAAAGTGAAGAGAATTACTCCCAATGACATAATCACACAAGAATAACTCTTTTCATCCCTTTCCTCAAATTTTCTAAGTGTTGTGGAAAAATATGTATCAGTTTGGGAACAGGATATAGATCAGGGGTCTTCAAACTTGGCCCTTTAACTCCCAGAATTCCTCAGGCACGTTGGCTGAGGAATTCTGGGAGTTAAAGTCCACAAGTCATAAAAGGGACAAGTTTGAAGACCCCTGATATAGAGGCTGTTGATGATATCATTGTTAAAAATAAGCCCCATCATCATAAAAGCCAGCTATACTCCAGACATAAAGATGAACAATCTGGCTTTATAGAAGCTATTTTAAAGCTATTTTATTCTTTTGGCCTTGTTCTCTTTATCTTTTCCAATCAAAACAATAGAAAATTTTAAAGTTCCCAAGTTTTTAAAGTAGATACCGTATTTGGAATACCTCAGCTGGTAACACTATTTAGCTGGCCTTTGTGGATCTCAGAAGCTAAGAAAGTTTGGCATCATTGATTTTCAGATAGTAAACCATCAGAGAATACCAGACAGGGAAATAAGAAACACATCCTGGAAGACAGCAGTGGCAAACCACTTACATGACACTTCTAAAAAAATTGCATGGATACAGTTTCAAGAAATTGGGCTGAGCTCCATGGCATCTTTATGCTGAACATAATAATAATGATGATGATGGGGAGGGGGGAGGAGGGGGACCTTGGAGATCATCTAGTCTAACCCCCCTGCTCAGGTAGGAAACCCTATACCATTTTAGATAAATGGTTGCTCAGTCTCTTTTTAAAAACTTCCAGTGTTGGAGCATTCACCACTTCTGGAGACAGGTTGTTCCACTGATTAATTGTTCTAACTGTCAGGAAGTTTCTCCTTAGTTCTAGGTTGCTTCTCTCTTTGGTTAGTTTCCATCCGTTGCTTCTTGTCCTGCCTTCAGGTGCTTTGGAGAGTAGCTTGACTCCCTCTTCTTTGTGGCAGCCGTTGAGATATTAAATCTGTTAAAATATTAAATTATCAGACTTTCACTGGGCAGAGTCCACTGAGCCTATTATGTTGGTACTTATGAGGCTTTGATAATTTCATGCTCATGGCACAGTGTGGAACTTTGTTATCCAAGTTATTGTTGTCTTTTGTCCTTCAGAACCTTCACGTATCTTGTGTAATCTTCATTGGCTTTTCATCTGGAGGTCTTGAGGAGTTTCCAAAACATAAATCTGAACACCTTTTCTTATCTCTTGATAAGTCCATACCTGAGCCTTTGCTTCTCCAATTCTACAGCCACAACTGAGCCAAGCTCGCACTACCTCAAAAACATAGTCCCTCATTGGGACTCCCTCCGGAAAGACCTCTATGGGACCATACCCTCCCTTCTTTCAAACATTGTCTCACTTTGTTAAATTCTTTCCCAGTGAGGAACAAATGCCCTTGAATTTTAGACTGCATTCTCTGAACAAAGGCAAACCCTTTGCTCATGTTACTTTATCTAAAATAAAATAACATGAAGATGATTCTTTAATGGCACTATACACGTAGTTAAGTTGAATGAACTTGCCTAGAAAGAAAGAACTATGCAGTGCTCTTGATTGGAAGCTGTAGTATCAGTAATCTTCTTGGCAATCAGATAGATTGGCACAGACACTCGGTGCCTTGTATGTCCTGATCAGCAGAAATTATTAGCTAATTAAATTATAAGCTGTACTTTAATAAATCCCATTCAGTTCTCTTTAGACAGAGTATTCCACAATGGTGATTTCAGCTATGAGAGTGTTTGAGGCAGCAGAGTAGAATGGACATAACCTATCTTTTGCTAGAGATAGGTGGCTTGGGCACCATCTTTATTTTGCTGCATGTGGATTTCATTTTAATCAGAAGAGTTATAAAGCGAGCTTTGCAGTGTAGAAGGAACGGTGGTTTAGCTAAGAATTAACTCCCTAAATTTGCTAAATCCATAGTATTACTAGCTAGATAAACACATTTGAAGAAACTCACCTAAGGAATTAGTGTAAACGCGTTATTTCTTTCATTGATTTTAGTTGAGGTACCTCATGATTGGATTCTAATTCATGGATAAGTAATAGGGACAGCCACATTAAATCCTCTTTCTTCTAACATTAAAATCTCTTCTAGAATTGTGGGGACATTCCAGAAGAATGGATACAGTAGTATGGAAAAATTAGAAAACTTTTCTCTCTTTTTTATTTCCACCAGTTTGAAAACATTGTTAGACTGTATTTTTCCCCATAAAGAAAACAGTTTTGTACACAGAGCAACTGGTTGCACATTATTGTGGCAAGGACCAGAATTCCTTGGTAGAATAAGTGCAATATGAACCGAAGACATTTTCAATTAATATCAGCTACCAGGAGCTGAGCAAAGTTCTGCCTATTAACCTTCAGAGCTCCTGCCTGCCACACGCAACTTCCTCTGTCTCTATTTTCTTCCTCTTTCGCCAAAGATTTTAGACAGTGGGGTAGCTAGGTAATTTTATTCCCTGCGTTTAATAGTTTTATGGATTATCCAGTCACTCAGCTTTACAGTGGACATGAGGAACACAGTAAATATTTCTTCTTCACTATGCTGTGCATTTTCTCTATTTGTCCATTACAATGTATTTGCACTTTTTAAATCAACCTTGAGTTTTTAAGCATAAACAGAAGGAATACACTCTGTGCTCTTTTGCATTTAATTTGCTTTCTTATTACTGCATTTTTTTAAAAAAAAATTATTATAGATGTAGATGTAGAAAAGACCGATCAAATAAAAAAAACTAGACTTGGGAAGTTCCCATTTGAGAAAAATAATGGATGGGGTTATATGGAAGAGGCATTTAAAATCATGTGTGGCATGGAAAAGTAGATATAGAGAAGATTTTTTTTTCCTTTCACAGTGTTAGAAGTTCAGATTCTATAGTGAAGTTAAATACGAGCAGATCCAGGATCAATGAACGAAAGCCTTGTTCTATGTAATGCATGACTTCAGAATTGATTTCTGTCAGATGTAGTGATGGCCACTGCAGTGAGGAGGTTGTAAACAGAAACCAGGCAGCACCAGGCCCAATTTGGCTGATCTCAAAAAACTAAGCAGAGTCACTTCTGGCTCAAAGTTGGGCATATTTAATTGTGGCTGTGTCCATGAAATCACCAAAAGTCAGACTTAGAGAAATTCACTGACAATAGGGCTGGTCATGATGACTGGCCTAAATGGCTCTATTATTACCTTCTAAGTTATGCCCATCATCCCACAATATCATGATTGATGGGAAGCCTTAAGGGCAATATTCTCTCTTTCCAGATGTACTGGCTACCTATGGGCTTCTTACTGTTCTTTGTTTTAAAAATAGATAGATATAGATATATATTGCCGGCCTTCAAAAAAGCTATTAAAACTCTCCTGTTCCGGCAGGCCTGGGGTTGATGTCCCCGGGGGGGGGGGCGGGATTCATTTGGGACATGCTGTGTGAATGTATTCATTTTTAATTGTTTTACTTGTTGTTTTAATTTTGTACGCCGCCCTGAGTCCCTAGGGATTGGGCGGCACATAAATTTTACAAACAAACAAACAAATAAATAAATAAATAAATAAATAGACATATAGATATAGTTGCCTAGCTGGCAACTTCTGACTACATATAGAGTTTATGTCTGTCTATCTGAATGTCTATCATCTATCTATCTTTGAAAACGGATAAAGGAAAGAATGATGTTATAACAGCTGCATAATGATGTTATAACCTCTAACAAAGTAGAAGTTTTGGTTTCTGAATTGTTTGAACTGTACTCCAAAAATGAGCATTTTTTGATGAGAAGAATGTGGAGAAATAAGACAAGATTCTTTCCCTTTAGATGGAACTTCTCCCCTTTCTTAAACGTGTAACTGAAAAGTGGTCCTTTGTGTTTGTCCACAACCACACATTCCAAACATACTTAAAGGCAGAAGTACTAAACATTTTATATAACCAGCAAGAAGCTTGATTTATGGAGTAGTCGCTATTTACGTTTCAAGACTTTCGAAACAGTTGTTCAATCGTTTATTTATATTTACATTCAAAAGATTGACAAGCCAGAAATGCCCTTGTCAAAGGAGTATGTCCCTAAGGAAGCTGCCCATTTCTGATGTTTACCTAGAAGAAAACCTACCACTGAATTTTGAAGTATATATTCCTGTCCTGTTCAGCCTTTTGAGGTTGCTGCTCCAACCTATCCTGAACATGAAAAACATCCCAAAGAGTCCACTTTTTAATTTGAATATTAAAATTGCTCTCCTCTCTCTTCAGCCCTTTTCTTTTTCTTCCGTGCTTCTTGATTTACTGTTGCCTCCTCCATTCAAAGAAAGCTGTCGTCATCTTATCCTTGATGAAAAAAATAACTGATATCAGTAGCTGAAAGTTGAAATCAGCACTGCTGCTATCTAATGGCTATATTGCCTTTCACTAGCTTGCTGAATAGTTGCTTCTCTGATCTCCCATCTTCTCTCCAGCAAATGGCATGCAGTGGCCGATGCATAATAACTTGTCCAACTAGTGTTGTGAATTAAAAATGAGAATTCGTCTGGGGTCAGTGTCACGGGTCAAGAAATGGATTTAGATGCAAGTAGCCATGTTGAATTTCTGCTAACTGCTCCTTACCTATTTGAAATGATGTGGTTGTGCAGATTGCACTCCAGAAGATGATAAATAACCAGCTTGTCCGGGCAGCTAATCACTGATTGGCAGGGGGAAAAGAGCAGTGGATAATAAACTATCAGAAGCTCTGAATTCCAGTCAGTCTTGGAAAATCATTTACAGTAGGCATAGCTGGTAGCATCTCTAAGTCCAAAAGGCACTTACTGTATTCTGTTGTCTCCTCAGTACTTGTGGGAGGTAGACTAAGCTAAGAATGGGCTATGTTTCCTCCCCATTGGACAATGCTTTGAAATCTTCTAAGTCAGGGGTAGGCAATCTTGGCTCTTTTATGACTCATGGACTTCAACTCCCAGAATTCCTGAGCCAGGCAAGCTGACTCAGGAGTTCTGGGAGTTGAAGTCCACTAGTCATAAAAGAGCCAAGATTGCCTACCCCTGATCTAAGCAATCAAAGTACTGTACTTTTATTCAAGCTTACAACAATTTGTGATCTTACAAGCTGAATGCAGCCTATTAGACATTTATTCTGAAATCTCCATGTTCCTCCAGTTTCATGCAGGCTAAGAAAACTCTTCTACAGGCAACCACTGCCACTGGACAAGTGCTTTGTTTACTAATTCACAAGATTATAATCAAAACAAATTAGCATAATTCTGCTAATCTACTGGCTCATTTTTGCATAAACCAACCATTTCTTTTTTAAAAATATACAGTATTTCATCCTTTGTTTAAGGCATATATATCTTGCATTTTTATTTCCACCTGGGCAGTCCCTGGATTAAGAATGTCCAATTTATGAACAACTTGTATTTATGAACAAGCTGCCTATTACTAAAAATGGCAGTGTTCCCCTTTGAGTCGAGAAAACGCTGATGCCCCGCCATGTGTTGATGAACACTGAAGCTGCGCATTTTTAATATAAAGCTTGTTTTCAGCTGTTCGTGAAAACATTCAGTGGTTCATTGGCTCAAAGGAGAACGTTGTCCATCATTTTTAGTAATAGACCATCCATTTGTAAGTACAAGTTCCAACTTAAGTACAAATTTGAGTTAAAGACAAATTTAGGAATATAACTCATTTTTAACCAGGGATTGCCTGCATTGCAATACAGAAATATCCTCACATTTTGACTCTGATTAATCCTAATAATGCTGATAGATCCGTTCTGTAATATGCCCTTGTGACTCTTTTTCTTTTTATCTCCAGAATGTGATAAATGCAGCTGTTTGAGCTTAATGTGGGCATTGTTTCCTGACTAGAGTTTTAAAACTAAACACGGGTTGTCTATTCCCTGCAGATTTTAGCCAACTTGGAACATGGCTTAGCAGAAGATGGAAGCATGATCAACATTACACAGGAGAACAGGCAAGGTAGGTATCATCTAAAACTTTTTTTTTCCATAGACAGGGTATTTTTATCACTTGCTCAGAAATGGTCAGAAGCTCTTATAAGATTGCTCAGAAGCAGTGCTATTGTCGTTTCTGTAGCTTGTTCAGCCTTTGAAGCTATGCACTTGTACTCTGCTAAAATTCATTTTAATTGTATTGTTTTAATTAATATTTTAATTTTATTTATTTAATTAAATAAATTTATTAAATTTATTTATTTAATTTTAATTTTATTATAGCGATGCATTACATCAGATCATCCCTTAATATTTTGGAAAAAGAAAACGGGTGCTGTTGTAGAGTGACAAATGTATTATTAGAAAAAAAGTGATCGCCAAAAGAGTGTTCAGTCTTTTAAAAAGTCTAGCGTATTATCTCCCAAAAGTTCTTTCTGGGATTGGAGGATCTTGTTTGAACCAAAAGTGGCTTCTGATAAGTTAGTGTCTGCTATTTTTTTCCTGGTTTTATTTTTTGTTAATTAGTTAAAAACAAACAACAAAAATAGCAAAAACAAATGGAGACATAAACTTTATATTAGAGCAAAGGCTGAAGAGAAAATATGATTATAAAGAAATTAAAAAAGACAGAACAAACCCCCCAAAAGGAAAAAAGAAAAAAAATAGGAAAAAGCATTCTAGTAGTCTCCTTCTCTTTTCTCCCCTTTTTTCCTCCAGATATTTTTATGTTGTATTTGAAAATCTGCAGTTATTGCTTAGTTCATATTCTAAGAATCTTATCTTGCTGTGTGACATGCTTTATATAAGGGGCTCACTCTAACATCTCACAAGAGGTTAGCTATTTATATTTGCCAATAATTTCTCATCTATAAGATGCTTCTTGTGCTGAGAGCTACCGAAGTATTTTGGGACACAACCTGCGTTTGTATCTATTCCAAATTCTCCATATGGTATGTCTAACATAATGATTTTTAAAATCCACATTAAACTTAACTTTATTAAACTACAGAAATCCATACCTCCCAAATCTCAGGTTGTGTTCTTCTAACTCCAACAGCCTTCTCTTTCTCAGCAATGCTCAGTGTTTCATCCAATCCAAACTGCAAGCTGCAAAACACAGTTTTGAATCACGTAAAGCCACTCCTCCTCTTTCCTTTGCATATTATATAACACCTTATAATTAACTTGTTTTTTTGCCCTATCACACAAATTTCTGCCACTGTGTAAATGGTGAGGAAGACATTCATCTTTATCACAGAAATTCTATCCGACAACGACAGTTGTATTTTCTTGCATCTTAACATGTGTTTTTAACTTCACTCCATTTAATAGTTATTTTGAAATAACATACAATTCATAATGATACCCAAATATTTTACTTTCTTCTCAATTTTAAACCCATTTTATTCGTCAGTTCTGTTGATCTTCTGTCTTTCTGGTTTTTCTTAACCAGTTTTCTTAGCCAGTTTGGTTTAGTGATTAAGGCACTAGGCTAGAAAGCAGGAGAATATGAGTTCAAGTCCCACCTTAGCCATGAAAGCCAAATGAGTGACCTTGGGCTAGTCACCTCACAGGATTACTATGGGGAAAATAGGAGGAAGAAGCAGTATTGTGTATGTTTGCTGCCTTGAGTTATTTATAAAAATAATAAAGGCAGGCTACAGATTAGATAAATAATAATTTTTGTCTTCTGTTTGTTGATTTTAAAACCTGCTGGTGCACCAAATCTATTAATTTTCCCATTAATATTACAATTTTCTTTAAAGGAACCAAAATAAACAAGAGAGGAGAGATTGAGCATCCCTACCTTTCCCCCCCCCTTTTTTTTGTATCACAAGGCTTTCTTAGATTTCTATTAATAATTATTTGTGCTTTCTGTGAAGTATAAATTGATCTTACCATTTTATAAAATTCTCTCCAAAGTGCGTACCTTCCAAAACTTTGAACAAAAAAGCCCAGTTCAAATTGTCAGAAGCCTTTTCTGCATCTAAGAAAATCAGTGTGGTTTATTTTTCATTATGATTCAGTTGAAACCTCTGCTGTTTGAAAGTAAAAATCACACCTTCTATTTTGTCCTGTTGAAATGGAATCCTTTCCTAATCTGTTAGTCAAAAAAGTTTACTCTTTTCTCACACAAAATTCTAACAGGAATTTCTTTAAGCACAATTACATATGTATTATCAGTCTTCAATCTTGTATTAAAATGGTGCTTGAAAACTTGATCTTTTGTCTTCTTCCTGACAAAGGGAACCAAAACATCCTTTAGAACATTTCTTATTCTTGCAAATATTGTATTTATTTTATATATTTTATCAATTTCAGCCCCTGAATCCTCCTCATTCAGGTCCAAAAAGTTTGCTAAAGCTTTAATAACTTTTTTTTCTCTAACATCTTCACTAGAATTCTCTGGAAATGCTGTAAATCTCAAGTAAAGTTTCTTCATTCTTAATTCCAAAACAGCCAAATTATCTAGCTTTCTTTCCAACTCCCTGTCTATAAATTCTGACTTCCTCTCCAGAATTTCCACTTTGTCATTAATTCATTTTACATCGCCAGACACTTGTTTTACAGAGCTTTCCATCTTCTTAACTTCTTTCATTTCCTCTTTCATCTTTACAGCTCTTTCATCTGTTTTTTTTTAAGCTGTCAATTTAATATCAAGTGATTTTGCTAAATGTATTGCCCAGTTGTGCAATCATTTTGGCTTGTGCAATCTTTCTGGATAAAGGAGTTATTGTGAGATTTCCCACTTGTATTCTGGACAGCTATTCCTCATAAGCAGCCTGCAAGAAGTGAGAGGTTTGTGGTCAGCTAATGAGTTGAGTGCCTGGTGTCAATGGGCACCCTTTTTCCCTCATGTAAAACTGTAAAAGTTTTGGGTAGATTTTTTTGCTCTTTGTGTTTATGTTTCATAAACAAATCACATGACCACAATGGGTCATGTGATTAGGAGGGAGGAGAAGAGAGCAGGCAGTGATTTACCAAATTGCTGCCCTTTCCCAGATTATTTGGTGGAATTTTTCTAGATTTTTTTTTCTTTTTGGTCTATAGCTGAACCTGTCCCATTTTAGGGCTAGTTCTTCCATTTGCTATTTTAAAACTTGTTTTTTCTTCTCCTCCTGCACCAAATTGGGTCTAATTCTATTTTCAGAATAGAAAAGTCAGGATCAGAAAAAGAAAAGGAGGCGAGGTTGTTGTGCAGGAATACAAGCTAATTTGAGGCCTAATCCACATGGAGCTCCATTTCCATCTGTCCTGTTTGCCATCGTTTGCTTCCTAGAGACTATAATGGACGATCTGAAACTTGAGCTGGCCACAGACAAGAAGTATATATCGGAGGTGGTGGCCCTTTGAGAGCTATATGCAACGAAATTTCATTTTGATGTATGCTAATTGGTGTACATTCAAACTGACAATAAAGTTGTTGTTGTTATTATTATTATTTTCAGAGACATGGTCTGTTGATGACTGATCAAGAGTATTAAATCCCATTACATATTTTTTTTCCAACATTCCAGTTGGCTGGCAAGATTCAAACTTAAATTTATTGAAATACGATCAGTGACCCACCAAATTATTTTTAAAAATCCCTCAGAAACAGTGATCCTATTATAGTCATTGTCATGTTCATATAATGCTGAAAAATTAAGAATCCAAAATCAGAAAACGAGGAACCTTGACTAAAACACTAAAACAGCATGAAACATAAGATAAAAGAGAACTGCAATAAAAGAAAGGAGAAATGAAAGACTTCATACTGTAACTGCTCCACGATCAGAACATCTTATATCAGGGGTCTTCACACTTGGCCCTTTTATGACTTGTGGACTTCAACTCTCAGAATTCCTCAGCCAGCGTGCCTGGCTGAGGAATTCTGGGAGTTGAAGTCCACAAGTCAGAAAAAGGCCAAGTTTGAAGATCCCTGTCTTATATCTTCTTATGAAAATCACTGCTGAAAGAAACTGGTTGGAAAGAATAAAAAGTGTCACTTAACCAGCAACCTGAAATGGCTTTGGGATTAGCAGGCATTGGAAATATGCTTATTTTGTTTTACCAGCAGAGTGCAATAGCACTAATAAGGGGAAAAAATGTAAAGGTGATGAATACACTGATGATGGGACTGTGATGACCAGATATTTTGAAAGCTGCTTAAGACAGGGTGACCTTTGCTGACTGAGAGCTGCAATCCTATAAAACCTTGCTAGGGAAATTGATCTCATCATCTCCAATGAGGTTGATAGCACCATCCACTATAGCATGTCTATGCCAAAGAAAGTCTCAGTAAACTCTGTGGGGATTTACTCTTGGGTAAATATATGCATGATTGCGGTCTCTGTTTTTTTATGAGTAAATATATCTTGCCACAATATACAATTATCTTGAGATTGTTATATGGAGTAGACTTCTATAATAAGAGTTATATGGAATGACAGTTTTATTTCCACTTTGTACGGTTTACAAAATAGCAATGCTGGAGCAGTGCTAAAAGGCCCTAAAGTAGAAATTACCCTCTTCTACCCTCCTAGAATATATGAGCCAATTATTAGGAGAGTGATTCTGACAATAGTCATATTCACCAAATAATTGCTATCCCTCTGAAATTGGAGAAGGGAGCAAGGCTTCAAGATACAGAAGTTGAGGTAAAAACAGCAGTCGGCTAGATAAAGCTTGCTGCCTTGAGAGATGCCCTTTTGAAGAGATTGTGAGCTGCATACATTCTAAAATTCCCCACAAAGCTACCAGGTCTTCTTGGCAAAAGGGAGATCATTAAATCTAGAGTCTCTCCCATCCCACCACTTCACTATCTCTACCCAAACTTGCTCGGAGTATTTTCTGACTGCTCCCTGAGCTTTAGACCGGCTTTTCCCTCTCTATAATAGTGGGTTGTAATTCCTGCAACATCCCATTGATTATAGAGTTATGGATCATGGAGCCCAAGTCACCTAGAAGTCAACACCTGAAGGAGAACCCTTGTCCTTTGTCTGGGATGCTCCTGCTCTCTGTTCACGCTCCCCTTCGCCACAGCTGCTTTGCTAAGTTGAGCAGAGCTTGGCCAGGGATGAAAGGCAGCCAGCGGAAGCCGGGGAAGGAGCGAGCTTCAAGCATCTGTGAGTGGCTGTTATGTGCTTGGAGTGCAGTGGCATTACAGCTGTCTGTCTGCCTAATGTTGCCCAGAGGACACTTGTAAGGACTGATGGCATCTCTTCCCGAGAAGGGCAATCAGATCTTCTCCCTGCAAGGGGCTCGGCTGCACTTCTGAGCTACAGGGAACTTTCTGTGTGTGTGTTTTTGTTTGGTTGTGAACTTCACTGAAGAAAGCCCTTTGTGTTTTTGTTTTGCGAACTATGACTGAAAACAGCTTTGGTTTTTTATGGGATTAGATCTGCAGCATAATGTCCCTATTGCTGGTCTAAGTAAGTGTTGCGGAAGCCCGCTTGTGGTGTTGCCTCTCCTCAGTAAAGGAGAACTGCATCTCATTCTCCGTTCAGTGGGAAGAAAAAGATTTAGCATTGCACCATTTTCTTGGCAGCTTTTCTCCCTTTCTTTCTCTATCTTCTTCCTTCCTTCCTTCCTATCTGATACCCACTTTTTTTTTTGAAATACAGAAAAGAGGATTGGACAAATATACAAAAATATGGCCTAAAATTAAGAACTGCAGATAGTATCTATTGTCCTTATATAAGATGGCAGATTTTTTTTTAGCTAGAACTGAATAATATATTCTTACTTGTTTTTATATTTTTAATCATACATTTTACTAATTTGTGAGGACACAGAGCTTTTCAGATTCTTACCACATCTTAAAGGTTTTGCTCCATTAAAAAAAACCCGTTTTATACTGCCTTCATGCAACTCCCACCAGCGTTAATCTTGGTGACTTCTGTAGAGGCTTGAGCCCAGGTCTGCATTTTTACTGGTTTGCAGTTTGTTTGTTTGTTTTGCAGTGTGATTGGACAAAAAATATTATTTCATTTTTTTTAATTGTTGCTTACCAATACATTGGAGAATATATTTTCAGAATTGTCCATATTTACATGAACTCTAACGGCAAAGTGTCCTTTTGAATCAATCAGAATAAATACATTTCTGCTAGTCTTGGATAACGCATAGAAAAAAGGTTTGTAAAGCAAGTAAAAATATATTTCACAACAGGCAAAAAAACAGTGATGCTTATTTCACTGCAGTTCTAACTATTCTTTTCCACAGCCCTTTTTGCCATCCTATCCCATAGCAGACAAGACCAAGTATAGGGATGTCTGAAAGCAGTCAGATTGGTGACCTGATTCTATATTTTAATTTAAAAAAAAAAAAAAACAATTTTCACTGAAATGGGTGTAATTTCCTAAGTGCACCTAGAATTGCTGGACATGTTAAAATCCCCTTTGATCAGAGTGTTCATTTTGCAACATAATAAACACCTTTTCCTGGCAGGGCAGCCTTTGATCCCTTTAAGCTCTGCAAGATCTCCATGAGCCATGTGTTCTCTCACACGAGGAGCCAGCCTCTAAACCGAGGGAGTGAGAAATTGGCTGGTGCTACAGGCAGCAGCCTTTAAACCCCAGGAGCTGCTGTAGCGTAGGAGTGGCAGAGAAGCTTGGCAGGTTTTTCCAGTCTCCTAAGCCTAACACATAAGTGCAAGACCCCAGACCAAGATAGCCCTGAAACCTTCCTGCTCCTTGCCAAAAATGAAGTAGTGTTTTTTTGTTTTGGTTTTTAAGCATCAGTCAGTAAGAGAAGCGGAAGGGTGCACATTTAATGGCTTAAATCAGATGATTGCTCATCAGTAGTCCTAATTAATGACTTGGTGTATGCCTTTTCTGTCTCTCTCTCTCTCTCTCTCTCTTTGTCTTCCTCCCTGCCTTTTGTTCTCTTAAACGATTGCTTCCTTGCAGAATTGCCAGAGCTCAAAGCGGAGAGGTTGTTTCCCAGCTTTGTATTATGCTTCATTTATTCAGACAGTCTGTTCCTCTCCCCAATCAAGCCTCTCTCTATTGAATGGGTGCAGGTTTTTCAGAGCAACATGGCAGAATGTTAGAAACACTGTGCTCAAAATGTGGGGATGTTAACGAGGGGAAATTGTTTCAGTTGGAATACATATGACCGATAATTGATGGCTAGGGAAAGAGCTTCTAATTTATTTGTGCACATTCACAAGCTGCTCTCATTTTACAGCCTCTGTTCAGCTGTGGAGGTCACGTCTGGGCCGGGTGATGTACTCCACAGCAAACTGCCTGCTAATGATGAAGGTAGGTGGGTGCTCTTGCTGCAGATTTACCATATATACTCGAGTAGAATGTCAAGAGAGGCTGAAGAGAAGGTAGATTGCCGTTTGCAGTCATGGGGGGGCGTAGCTGGAGGTTCCTGCCGAAATCATTTTGGAGGTGAGAGAGCTGGCAACACAAAAGGACTGGATTTACAGGCTGCCACAGTTTTGTTTGGCTTTTGTATATTTGTTGGCAAGAGGTAGAAGCCAACTTGGAAGAATACATTTTGAATCAAGAACACGTTGATTCAAACAGTAGCAGGGTCAACATATCCCTTGTGTTCAGATCACATCCTAAAACTAGTGCCACCTATTATTCAATTATTGTGTTCCAATATTGTTTGTCCTGCAGACATTTACACTATCATTGATTTGAGATTTAGATGTGGTGGAGCCTAATATATACATATTGTGCAGCATCTCCATTTCTTTCTATTGCCGTTGGAAAAGAAACTGCAACAATACCTTTCCTGTTTTATAAATGCTCCCAAGCACAGAAATGTTTGGCTGCTAATAATACAACAACAGCAACAGATAATATCCATGAGGACTGTTTCACAAATCAGTTTCACCCCAAATCTCCAGAACTGTTTTCTTTTGACTTTACTTTTTTTTTTCCTTTTCACTTCTCTCTGTAGTAATAGCACTGGTCTCCACTTTCAAGTCCCAAGCTAAACCAGCTTGTTCTGCAATCTATAGGGACTCTATGAGGTTGAGTAAATTTCAGCTGAAATCTCTGTGAATGTTTGTAGTTTCTCTTTCAGGAGTACAATTAGTCTCCAAGTGAATTAATATCCCCTCATTTAATTTGTTCAGATGCCCTACTAAGGTCAGTGTCTTAATTTAATAAAGGGCTACGGACTAGTTCAAAAATTCATAACAACACTTTTCTTGGAGGAGTAGCTGAAGAAAAAAAAGCTGCATTTGACCAGTGCTGTTATTCAGAATCTCCCTACTTTTCAGTTTCCCTTTGCATGGCTAGTGTCACTTTGGAAGAATAAACATGATTTGTTATGAATTTCCTCCAAGATATAGATGAATGAGCATGCTGTCAGCCTTTACTTCCTTTTCTCAGCTGCATTTTGATTCTTGCCTGGAGGGAGTTGAGGCTTTCGAATCTGTCCAGAGAAGCATTTTTCTTCCCATCTGTCAATTTATGCAGATTTCCTTCAAAAAACAGTGGGAAGATGAAATTCAAGGACCGTTCAGCACTTCAGATTTGAGTCCAAAAAGCTGCTTGGAAGCATAGACATAGTCCCTTTCTACATCTCTTTCAAGCATCTGGATCTTTGTCTGGCTCACAGTCTTGGGAAAAGATGCAGCTGCTTTAAAGAAGACTACGTGCAGATTCAGAATCTAAAATGTCATAGAGCTCTATTACTTCTCTACAACCAGTTTATGCTGCCAGTAGACTCCCCAAGATCAGCAGACATCACAAGAAGTATAAAAATACTGTAGCCAGCTAATATAATTTTGCAAATCATATTGTTTGGTGTACTTCTTACATATGTTTGAATTAGCAACTGGTAAGATAGCTCACGTATACAAACACTAATATGATTACCAGATGAAATATACTCACTTAGAGCACTACAGGTAATCCTTGACTTACGACTACAATTGAGCCCAAAATTTATGTTGCTAAGCGAGACATTTATTAAGTGAATTTTGCCCCATTTTATGACCTTGTTGTTAAGTGAATCGCTGCAGTTGTTAAGTTAGTAACACAGCTGTTAAGTGAATTGGGTTTTCCCATTGACTTTGCTTGTCAGAAGGTCGCAAAAGGTGATCACGTGATCCTGGGACACTGCAGCCATCATAAAAATGAGTCAGTTTGCCAGCTGTCCGAATTTTGATCATCTGACCATGAGGATGCTGCAGTAGTGTGGAAAAATGGTCATAAGTCACTTTTTTCAGTGATGCTGTAACTTTGGACTTTGGTCACTAAATGAACTGTTGTGAAGTCAAGGAGTAGTGATCTTTGGACTTAGCTGTGAACTATTTTGTATGTTCACAAAATAGTTCACAATATAATAGCAGTATAACAAATAGCAGTATAACAAAGCAGTTGCAACTATAATACCATGTTTCCCCCAAAATAAGACCCAACTGGAAAATAAGCCCTAGCATGATTTTTCAGGACGCTCGTAGTATAAGCCCCACCCCAAAAAGAAGCCCCAGTTAAGATGGTCAGCCAGATGGATGCATTTAGTACTGTATGTCCCCCAAAATAAGACCTAATGGGAAAATAAGCCTTTATGCGTCTTTTGGAACAAAAATTAATACAAGATCTGATCTTATTTTCGGGGAAATACGGTATGGAGCTTACACAGGGTAACAAATTATTTGTGAAGAGGATTTCTAGTGTACTTGAGCACACTATTGCAAATTGCAAAAAAGAAAAAAAAAATGGTAAGTTTGCCCTTCCAAACTTCTTTTGGAAGAATGAAAGTATGTTTACAGCCACTTCCCGGGTCTAGGACAACTCGGTGCAGCCAACTCACCTCAGGACAACTCACTATGGCCAACTCACTGCAGGACAAGAGTTACACTAACATCGAAGAAATAGTGGAATAGAATCCTTAAAGAAAGGATGCCAGAGGAGGGACAAAATGAAATGTGAATAACAAAAATTGAAATATTTTTTAAAATTATTTTAAAGAATTGAATTGTTGAATTGTCCCATGGCACGTTGTCCCACGGTAAGTTAGCCGTGGTGAGTTCTGCAAAAAGCCTACTGCATGGAATTGTTTCCTTTCAAACTAATGATTGATAGATCGAAAACTACTATTTTTCAGTAGCCATTTGTATGGCTAGTACTCCTGAATTTCTATTTTAATGCAAATATTTGAGCATTTTCCTTGGAATGCACTACTGTTTCTAACAACCCTCAATAAACTGTGAAAAGCAGTTTTGATACTCTGGTAGCCACAATGTAGACTTTGCTCTCTTGAGCAAGTTGTCTAATCTGTAGTCTTCAGATCTACTATATCCATCACAGAGGAGTAGTTATTCTCTACCTTTGGATGAAAACTCTATGATATTTGACAAACAGATAGGTGTATTATAGAGCCTGGAATTTTCAGCAGCATAGGAATCCTGGAGGTATCATCATCCCAACTAATTTGGGGAATAGATAGTTGGAGAGATTAGATGGTATATATTAATAAAAGATGCTTTAGCAAAATAAGTCAGGAAGGGACAATAATTTTAAACAGAAAGGTTTCCTTGAAGAGTTGGAGTTAGGAGGTTTAAGGTGTGAAAAAAATGGCTCTGAAATGCACACATTTCGGAATCGGTTCTTTTTCTTTGTATTTAATTTTCTTACAGCGTCTCTTTTTAGTAGAAGCTGGACATCCGGTTTTCCCCCCTTGTATATAGTTTTTTTGTTTTGTTTTTTTGTTTGCTTGTTCCTTCACACAGCTCAATCTTTGTATCCCAATGCAATCTTGACTTTAATAAAAAGACATCTCTGAATGCAGATTTCTGAAACCATCTTATGAATCTAGCTTTCTGCCTGGTTTGCATAATGTTCAAGTGCTTAAGCTCTTTCTTAGTTTCCCTACAACTTTCTTTAGACATTGCCAAATGCATGTCATAACTTGGAGTTACTTTCCATCCACTCATTCCACCAAGAGCAAAGTTCACATAATACATTCAAAAGAGTACAGGTAGTCCTCAAGTTACGACCACAATTGATCCCAAATTTTGTTGCTAAGTGGAACATTTGTTGTGAGTTTTGCCCCATTTTACAACCTTTCTTGCCACGGTTATTAAGCAAATCACTGCAGCTGTTAAGTTAGTAACATGGTTGTTAAGTGAATCTGGCTTCCTCATTGACTTTGCTTCTCAGAAAGTCTCAGAGCTGATCACATGTCCCCAGGACACTGTAATGCCATGGTCATAAATATGAACCAGTTGCTAAGCATCTGAATTTTGATCACCTGACTATGGGGATGCTTCAGTGGTCATAAGGGTGAAAAACAGTACATTGTAACTTTGAATGGTCACTAAATAAACTGTTGTAAAAATCGAGGACTACCTGTACGATAAACTGAAATTTGAGGCATTAATACAATTCAGGGAACTGTACCCTTGTTGGGTTTTGTTTTTTATTTATTTAGGCCCTTCATACTCCCTTACACAGCTCCCAAACCATTTCTTTAACTTCAGAAGAATAAATGTGATGGGCTGAGGGGGATGGGTGGGCAAATATTCCAACAGCAAAGGTACTTTCAGTATTGTAGTTCTCTGCAAATGTACCTTCATCGTGGTAGGAAGCAAAAGCCCAGTGGAAATATGATTTGTAGCTGTTGCACTGACGTTGGGTATGTATGTATGTATGTATGTAGGTCTTTGGTTATTCGGGTTTTCTCCCACGTAAAATTGGAAGTGTCTTGGCGACGTTTCGACGAAGTCTCATTCGTCATCTTCAGGCTGGTGCTTTCGGCTTCGTGCTTCTAGGAGCAATGTGTGATTGTAGCTGTTTCCTCCTTTTAACTGCCAGTGGGGGTATGAACTGATTGGATGAGAGCTTGGTTGTGTTCTGATTGGATGGAGGTGTGTTCTGATTGGTTAGGAGCTTGGCTGTGCTCTGATTGGCTGGGGGGTTGGCTGTGTTCTGATTGGCTGGGGGAGTGTTCTGTTTGGGTGGGGGCTTTGTTGTGCTCAGGTTAGTCTGAGTTGCCGGGGGGTTTAAAATGGTGAGCTGCATTGCTAATTTTTGGCTTCTCTGATTATTCTGTTATTAAAATGTTCAGTTTGGGCGATAGTTCTGGTCTTTTTAAAGTCAATTTCATGTCCTGTGCAGACAAGGGCAATGCCACGGTGGTTATGAACACATCTGACTACCAAACCAAATTAACCAACCTACTCCAAGACTCTACATACAAACCCCTAAACACAGATCCTACCACCTACCTGGAAAAAACCACCAGATCAAAATAAAAGCCTCCCCCATTAGCGAAGAGATCCAGCAAAGAATCATTCCCAGAGAGAAATCATCCAGATGCCCTAAGCTCTATGGTCTCCCCAAGATACACAAAGAAGGAACCCCACTGAGACCCATAGTCAGCTCCATAGGCTCACTTCTACAAAATCTATCCAAATTTCTCGCCAAACAACTACAGCCCTATGCAGAATCCATCACCTCACACGTAAAAAATTCATTCCATTTCTTAGAGATCATAAAGAAACAAAACTTACAGCCCAGCGACCTACTCGTGAGCTTCGATGTCATATCCCTGTTCACCCAAGTGCCAATCAAAGAAGCCTTGAGAGCTATTCAAAACAAATATAATCCCCCAAAACACATCCTAGATCTGACCAACCATTGTCTATCCAACACATACTTCATCTATAATGGACAAAAATACAAACAAATAGAAGGAGCACCCATGGGATCACCCCTCTCACCTGTCATTGCAAACCTCTACATGGAACACTTTGAAACCCAAGCTCTAGAAAAATCTGAACACAAACCCAAACTCTGGCTCAGATACGTAGACGACACCTTCATAATCTGGCCATATGGAAAAAAAAAACTGGACAACTTCCTCATACACCTCAACAGCCTACACCCCAAAATACAGTTCACCATGGAAACAGAAGCTAATAACCAACTTCCCTTCCTGGATGTCTGAGTCTACAAGAAATCCAATGGCTCCCTAGGACACACCATCTACCAGAAGAAAACACACACAAACCGCTATCTGCACGCTCTCTCACACCACCACCCAGCACAGATCAACTCCGTAGCCAGACACTCATCTCTAGAACAAAATGCTTAGCTGATGAGCAACACCTAAAAACTGAACTACACACTCTCACTAATGTACTTACATCCAATGGATTCCAAAGAAATAAGATTACCAAACTAATCCAAAAAGAAACCCCCACTAAAATCCAAGACAGAGAACAAGAAAACGGCAAAGCCCTCCTCCCTTACATAAAAGGCACCACAGACAGAATCAGTAAGATCCTCCACAAACACAACATTAAGACAGCATTCTGACCAAACAGAAAAATATCCACCATCCTAAGAAACCCCAAAGATAAAATTGAATTAGAAAATCAAGGAGTATACGAAATCCCATGCACCACTTGTCCCACCACATACATAGGACAAACCAACAGAAGAATAAGTGCACGCATTGAAGAACATAAGAACTCAGTCAAAAAGAGGAACCAACTTCTTCCCTGGTCCAACACCTAAAAATCACAGGACATGAAATTGACTTTAAAAAGACCAGAACTATCGCCCAAACTGAACATTTTAATAACAGAATAATCAGAGAAGCCATCGAGATAGAAAAACGCCCACACAGCATGAACAAATGAGATGATACCTCCCGCCTACCAGCCATTTGGAAACCCACCCTGATTGACAAACGACTCCCTAACACAAAAAATGACACCAGACCCACACTCACAAAAACCACACAGGATGTCACCACCACACATCCACGCAAAAAGCAAACCCAAAGCCACACCGATGATGAGGCACGACCACAAACCAGAAGCCAGACCACAGCTGCATCATTAAGCACTTTAAACCCCTCTAATCCATACATGAAGCAAACTGACACCCACCATGAAGATGAGGCACGACCACGAACGCGAAGCCAAAAATTAGCAATGCAGCTCACCATTTTAAACCCCCCGGCAACTCAGACTAACCTGAGCACAACAAAGCCCCCACCCAAACAGAACACTCCCCCAGCCAATCAGAGCACAGCCAACTCCCCAGCCAATCAGAGCACAGCCAAGCTCCTAACCAATCGGAACACACCTCCATCCAATCAGAACACAGCCAAGCTCTCATCCAATCAGTTCATACCCCCACTGGCAGTTAAAAGGAGGAAACAGCTACAACCACACATTGCTCCTAGAAGCACGAAGCCGAAAGCACCAGCCTGAAGATGACGACTGAGACTTCGTCGAAACGTCGCCAAGACACTTCCAATTTTACGTGGGAGAAAACCCGAATAACCAAAGACCTACATACAAACACCCGCGAAAACCTCAGAAAACATATTTCTGAGGTTTTCGCGGATGTTTGTATGTAGGTCTTTGGTTATTTGGGTTTTCTCCCGCGTCCAATATATATATAGCGAGTAGACTTTTCCTTGTTGCCTTCCCATCAGTTCTGCTGCAATTGCAACTCTCTGGATCAAATTCAGATCACATCTGGATGGTGGGGAAGGGAAGGAGTCTCCATTCCTTATTCTTAAGGAACCCACTCAATTGGTCGGAGAATTTTGTAATTTATAACTGTCTAATAATGTGATGTAATTTGCAAAGTTACAATAATTACAAGAATGCACTTCTACAAAAATTAACATTTTCTGCATAAATCATAGGCCCAATATAATAGTGGAAAATATTTTCCTGCATTTCTTTTACATTTTAAAAATAGCTTGATAATAAAGTTAATTAACATTAACTGTCTAGAATTCCTATAAAACAGTATTTTCATGCCAATAAGACTTGAAATCAGACAAGTACAAATAATTAGGAGTGTATATTTACAAGAATTTGGTGCAGCTTTTATATTTTATATTTCTTCCAAAGAAGTCATTTAGTTGTCAGCTGTAATTTAATGTGTCATGAATAAATTAGGTTTCTCCTGGAATTGCTGTAAAATGCAGTGTGCTGCCATCTAGTGACAGCCCTCCCTCCCCTCCCCCCAAGGGAGTAGCATACATTGCATTCTTATGAATTGGGAAATCAATTTCTTTCTAATAAAAAGCACAAGTAGATTACTAAGAATAAAGAATAAAATGAGTGAAAAATGCATATTTTATTAATTGGGCAGTGATCTGCATTGGAAGGAGTCATTTGGGCCATTGGTCCCTCAACCTTTGGGTTCAGCTGTCAAACTGCTCTTTACTCTTAGGACTTTTTTTTTTTCTTTCTGTTGGTCAGAATCTGCCTTCCAGAATGCAAATGCATCACTCTGTGTCTTAAACTCTAGAAGACAAGAAAACAGGAGTTGGTCTCTTGCATGACGTCCTTTCACATATTTGAAGGATGTTATCATATTCCTCCTCAGATGTCTTTCCTCAAAGCAAAAGCTATCCGGCTGCTTTCATCTCCTGTCATCTTTGTTAGCCCTTCTCAAATCATGTTCCATGTTATTTGATTCCTCCATCAGACGTGGTGGCCAGAACTGGACACGGTATTCGAGGTAGAAGAAGAAAGCCGTGCAACTTCCCGCCACAATTTGAAAGTTATATTTTAGTTCATACTGCCTAAAATCGGGTCTGTTTTGCCACATCTCACAATTTTGATTCATCCCCTGAAATTAATTATTGTTCAAAAATATTTTTTTTCATATGTAATAGTATCAAACCAAATATTCTCCCATTCCATGCCCATAAGTTTGATTTTCCTTTTTTAAACGAACTACAGATTTGTCTGCTGGACTTCATTTGGTTGCTTTCAGCTCATTCCTCAAACCTACCAAGATTGTTTTGAATTTTATTTCTCTCCTCTAGTGTTTACCTGTCTCACTCAATGACATTTAATAATAATTTTTTCCACTTCTTAGCACCAAAAGGACTTGAGACTTGTGCCACCCTATTCAATATCTCTAGCCAATCTCTGGTGATAAAAGTATTGATGTATGAGGATGAGTATGATTTTCAAGCTAGTTATATGTTCAGTTAGTCAACATGCTACTCCGCCCACATTTAACTAATTACTCGATATTTGGTGCTTAACCAGATATTTTGCTTGAATCAAAATATATTACATTCCACATTCTGTTAAAAGAGATACCTGATAAACTGATTAGGTATGAACTCTAATACAAGTAGTCTTCATTTAGCAACTGCCTCAGATAGTGTCCATTGAGAAATGAAACAGTAATAAATGGTAATAAAAAATAATAATTTTCTGATCAATGGACACATTTATGACAACAAAAGGCTTCAGTGTAAAACTGATTAAGATTTGGTCAGTTTTAGACAGTAGGTGTTAACTGGCAGGTTATAATTTAAGGTCATAGAGCTGAGATTGTTAACTTGAAGTTAGCACTGCCCTGGGGAGCAAAGCAGCTCAGGAAGAGTTAGCTTGTTTAAGTAATTTCTCTGTCCTGTAAGGGGACAGAACAGGGGGAAAAATGAGACAGGCGCAGGGCACTGTATGAAGGGACTTTAATTGAATGAGATGGCAACAGTCAGCAATCTTTGAAGCATATCTTTCTCACACAGAGACACCCAAACACAAACACACATACATAGAGACACACAGTTCACTTACTAACTATTTTTCCTGACCAATTGCAGTCACTAAACAAGGACTACCTGTATAACAGGAGCATATAATTTAGATGCAGAGAGCAAAGACCACAGCCTGGCTTCAGGAAATAAAGAGAGATGCAGAAATTAGATTATGCTTTCTTTACATGAAACGGCTCACAGCTTAAAATGAGAAGAGCTATTAATTGCCTATCATCACATTCATAAATAAAAAATTATGTTCATCACACTACAAAAATATACTCCGTATTAATCATAATGTGGAGTGGAGTTGGAAAACAACTGTCTGTATGGGTTTGAATACTGAAATATGAGCTCTCCAGAGCAAAAGATGCATTTTTGTAGTCATCTAACCTTTTTGTTCTCTTTCCACCTCTCTCTTGTCTTTGTTATCAACCAATTAAAACAGGAGACTCGGTCTCTTCTAGTAAAATGTAAGGCTGGTGCTTAACTACTTCCCTTTAATTTAGATTCACCTTTCTAATATAAAGGGGACATAGAACATAAATCTGTATACGATTATGTTACAGCAGAATTGCTTGGCTGCGGAATGGCTCTTGCCCCTGCTATATAAACAGGAAAAAGCAGACTGCAAGGAAGGTGGGGGTGGGCAAATCAAAAATGTTATGACTGCCTTGGCCTTAAAACTGGAAATCAATACTGTAACTGGATTTTAAAGAACGCTTTGGTGCTGCCTTAATCCTTTTTAAAAGAGAGACATTAGTCTGGATTTCTTTGGGCCAGGCACTCTCTCTCTCAGCCCAAACCACCTTATAGGATTGTTGTTGTGGGAAAAATAAGAGGAGGAAGGAGTATTGTGTATGTTCATTACCGTGAGTCATTTATAAAATAAAGGCGGGATTAGATAAAATTTTCTGATTGTACTTGTAATTTTCATTAATTGACTTATCCAAATACTACTCATACTCCCCCTCCCTCCACCCCCAATTGGAGTATCCCTGTATGCCATGCCTCAGTGGAAAAGCTGGTGAGTCTGCCTGAAAGCAGAGTAGGTGTTAGGGCTTTGCATCTGGCAGCATCTCTGTTGGAGAAAGGCGGAGAGAGGAACAGATGGCAGGAGGCACCTTACTGCATATGGAGTTTCTGTGTCTGAAGAATGCATTTAAAGCCTCCCCTCCCCTCTCGGGTCTGTTATGGCCGCAGCTAGCCAGAGATCCACACCTGGACCTGGACCTTCCAGAGAAACATGTAATACAATGTTGGGAACAACTGAAGGGTGTGAAGGAGAGGGGCAAGAGGGAGGCAGGCAGGCACAGGATCCTTGCCAGGTATTTGCAGAATTGTTACCTCCAGGCCTGTGTGCAGAACTATGAAGCCCTTTCTATAATAGAATTTCTCTGTATTTGCTCCCATTCAGGGTACTTAATTTTTAATCTCCGATCAGTGCCTGTTTTGTGGTGTTTTATTCTAACCCAGCCTGAGTTTAAGAACTTGTCAGATTAGAAACACAATACATAAAAATAAAAGAATGGGAGCCCAATCATACCGCTTCCTCATTGGTGTTCTTAGCTATTGAAAATACGTTTGCAGAATTAATTTTCCAGCACTGAAGTGATTTTTGTTCTGTTTTTTTTTTTTAACTGAATTTTTGAAGACGCACATTGAAATGGAGACCAAGATATCTCCATCAGGAAGCTTATACATGATGAACAGATAGACATTCCTAATTGCCCCTTTTTAAAAAGGCATTCTTCAGAAGCATTGAGCAGTAATCAAAAGGAGGAGGATGGGGGTTCCTACTCTTTCACTGAGCCCCCCCCCATCCCAGCTCCGCTGAGCTCATTTGAAATTCCCTTCATTTAGCTGTAGCAACGGCTCCCTCATGAAGCAACACATAAGCTGTGGCTATTTTCCCAGCATGAATAATTTTCAGAGTGTTGGAAATCTGGCCGACAGAGCAGTTGGCACCATAGAAGAGGTTTGCTTCCCTTGCAGAACGATAAGGAACAATTTGTGTCTGTGTGCCTATTTGTACACGTGTGTATGTCTTTGTGAGAGAGGGAGAGAGAGGAAGGAAAGAGCCAAAGGATGCTTATTGTGATCCTGGCAGATGTAAAACTGTTGCTTGCCGAAGCCTCCCTGAATTTGATTCAACTTTGGGGCTGCTTTGTCCTATGTGCTGTGTGCCTGCAATAGAAGCAGTGAAACATCTCTCTCACATGGGGCTGTCTCTTCTTGTGTGTCCGCTCCCTCTGCTAGGTGCCAAGAAAATTGGAAATCTTGTCATTATATTTTCAGGCGCGGTCTCCTTCCCATTTTGAAGATTTCTGCTTCCATCTGTTTTATCATGCACGTCTACAGCTTCACTCACTTTAAGGTATATGAAGTACAGAATAAATGTTGACTTTGCCTCCCTCCCCCTTTGTGCTTGCTTTTACCCCTTAGGACTATGTGCTTGCTGTGGAGACATATCACACCGTCATGAAATATTACCCAGAGCAAGAGCCTCAGCTGTTGAGTGGAATTGGAAGGATTTTCCTGCAGGTATGTACCTGATTCTGAATAATGCCACATGAAAGCCCTGCTGAGCCCCATCACATTAGTATCAACATAGGAGAGGTTTTAAAGTGCCCTAATTTTAGATAGTTAGATGGGTGAATTCTGCCGTTCCGTGAAACAAAAATAATGACAAAGTATTGCTGAAAGATGTAAAACAGATGGCTGCATCAGTACCAAATAAGTCTAGAAGAAAATATGAGGTGAATGTTCTTACAGATCAGGGAGAACTTCCTAGGCTTGTCCACCTAGCTTCTTGCTATTCCAGAATACCTTCAATTTAAATGTAATGAGCACTCTGTCGGTTATTATTGAATGAAAATGTAGTAGTTGAAACAACAAACTCTCTAAACTCATTGAATTATCTGGTGAGCATTGTTTTGCAGACTAGCTGTTCCCTATTCAATAAGAGTGCTGGGTATTTGACATTTTCCACTCTGTTATAAACACACAGACACTGAATGATGAATGGGGTGTAATAAATAGGCCACATTTTTCTATGGAATTCATGAAAGTAACTTTTCATTCCCCAAATTGCAATGCCAAATTCTCTGTAGTGGTCCTCAAGAGAAAGAAAAGGACCCTTTTGCCCTCTTAGCAACAGGCAGCCCTAGCCACATCATCTAATCAAGGCAAGGTGTATAGTTCACATAGCCAGCCAAATTATTTTCACATAAAGGAAGAAAATCCTTAACATTTCTCCCATTCCTGTACAGTAACAAGCAAATATTAACAATAAGTTGCCTGAGGTGCTGTCTCACTTTGCCTGCTTCCATTTCTGTCACAAACTTTTTTGATAGGAAAATTTATATTTTGGTTCCCTGTGGCACTGGTGCTTTTAAAAAGATCAATGCTTCTTCAGCATGAAATCTGTGCTTCTCTTGTTTTCTGCCCCTGTGACTTTATTACCAAAAGAAAAGTTCTGTTTTCTGCATAATAACAAACACAAGAAGGGATATTTAATTGCCCCTTGTTACCTCAGCCATATTGAGCTTGCTGCTGACAGTTCACTGAATCAGTCAGTTACAAATGGAGTAACACTGAATCAGACCATAAACCTTCAAGACGTTTCAGCTGAAATTTAGTCACTTGTAAGATGGGATGGGACAATCCACTTTCTTCACAAGTGGAGACTCCCAAGAAGGCCCCCAAGATATTTTTATAATTTTATAATATTTCAGAGTTTCCTCATTTTTATAATTAAATTGAAGTTTAATATTTGATTATTGAATATTTTAATATTTGGTTTTGAATAATAGGTATTAGGCACTTTGTAATAAATTCTGGGAGGTGGCTGGCAATTAGAAATTAATTCATTCAGAATACGGTAGTAATAAAACCTGTTGTAGTTGGTAAAAGCTGTTGTAGTTTGTAAAATCGTTATGAAGGATAGCTTTGGGATGAAGCACTAAAGCTCTTGAAAAATAAAAAGGAACTTGGCCTGGCATCAGAATGACACTAAGATAAGGGATGGATATGACGTATGAGAAAGTCCCCCTTTGGAGGCTCTTGAGAAGGAAATTCAGAAAGAGATCTTGAGGCTGAGGAGTTCCAGATGGGGGAGTCATCTCCCAAGTGTCCTGTTCCCAAGCCATGAAGAATGAAATCCAGCCTCTACAATTGGGTTAGATGGCAAGTACACCGAAGGAATCTGTAGCATTTGGATCAGGGCAAATTGCAAAGAAATGTCTCTTTTAAAAAAAAAAAAAACCCAGTCCTCTTTTGATTAAAAGAATATTATCATTAGGTGATTCACATTGAAAATAGCCTGTCGCGGGCAGAATATTAAAACATTTGTCAAATCATTCTTCGAAAAACTGCTTGTGTCCTCTTACGTTGACGAACAGAGTTGCAATCCATCAAGTAAAATAGACGAGGTTCCCTTTAGGAGACTGTTCTGAAGAGAGGAGCTGACTTCTCAACATCGCTCTTTCTCTACTAAGAGCCATCAGAGGCTGGTTTGCTGAAAGGCAAGATTCCCAACCTTGGGTAGGATGCAAGGAGACTGCCTGATGTCTCCGAGGAACAATTTGTCTATCCAATTCATAGAACAGTGTTAACAGGCTCTGAAGGGACTCCGGTCTTCCTCAATTCTTGCTCTTATCAGGGGCCTTGGGGGAAGAAAGATTATTGGACATTCTTGAATTAGTGGTTTTACTGTCATAGTGGGACCTTTTCCTTCCAGTGCAATAGAATTGAAGACAAAGCCCAAGAAACCCACTGGCTTGCTTACATAACCTTGAACAATAACACTTGAAAAGCCTGTGGCTTTACAAAGGGGTCTGGAATCGTGGCATCACGGAAGCCGCCTCTCATTTGCCAGGAGGCCATGTCTGTGTGCAGGCTGCACAAGAAAAGCTGCGAAATTGTGAAATTGGGAGGGAGGGAGAGGGAGTTGGTTGGCTGGTTAGATTTATATCTTGCCCTTCTAATCTGATGTGTACTTTTAATTTTCTTACCACAGAAGACAGTGCTAAAAGTTAAAAATGTAAATCAAACTAGCATGAATTCAAATAACTATTAAAAACCTGGTTGAAAAGAACTGTTTTTAATTGTTTTCTTAATTCTTTGAGAGTGGGAATCTAAGTACATCCCCTCAGGGAACACATCCCACAGCTTGGGAGCAAAGGAAAGGAAGACTGTCTCCTTTGTGCCAGATAAAGGGCCATGCAAGAGCCTATCTTGCAGATCCTAACTGCCAAATAAGTTCTTGACAGTGATGACTCTCCAGGTATACCCCAAACAATTTGCCAACTTGTTTCTCTTATTTCACCCAATAAGTGAGGTGCCAGTATAAAAAGGTTATCACCCTGCCCCCCATATTCAGTTAAAGGAATAACTAGGGCTAGATGTGCACAGTATGTACTTCATTAGATTAGACAACTGGAGTTGGCGTGGACCTCTTCTGCACCATGTCTCATATATTAGCTCTCATCATTACAGTGAAGTTCTCACAACACAGATTCTACAGGGATATATGTCCCATTGAAAAGATATTTCAAAGATCTTTCATACGAAGTAGTTGCTGCTTACTGTATCAGTCTGGAAAACATTACAAAATCAGTTCTAAAATGTTGGGGCTCCACCAATTCATGTTCAGTAACTCAGGAAACAAAGATTTTTGAACAATAAAAATAGTTCAAAATTACTCCCAAGTGCGCAGCATGAAATCATCCAAGGAATCACAAGAACCCCAGAATAACTAATAGGGATATTCAGGCCATTCTTACCTTGGCTATTCCAGCATCAAAAACAGTAAAAACAGGATTGATGGGAGAATTGTTGTTGTTGTTGTTAATTGCGAAGTCGTGTCTGACCCATCGCGACCCCTTGGACAACGTTCCTCCAGGTCTTCCTGTCCTCTACCATCTTCTGGAGTCCATTTAAGTTCACACCTACTGCTTCAGTGACTCCATCCAGCCATCTCATTCTCTGTCGTCCCCTTCTTCTATTGCCCTCAATCTTTCCCAGCATTAGGCCCTTCTCCAGTGAGTCCTTCCTTCTCATTAGGTGGCCAAAGTATTTGAGTTTCAACTTCAGGATCTGGCCTTCTAAAGAGCAGTCGGGGTTGATCTCTTCTAGGACTGACCGGTTTGAATGCCTTGCAGTCCAAGGGACTCGCAGGAGTCTTCTCCAGCACCATAGTTCAAAGGCCTCAATTCTTTTGCGCTCAGCCTTTCTTATGGTCCAACTTTCACAGCCATACATTGCAACTGGGAAAACCATGGCCTGGACTATACGCACTTTTGTTGGCAGGGTGATGTCTCTGCTTTTTAGAATGCTGTCTAGATTTGCCATAGCTTTCCTCCCCAGGAGCAAGCGTCTTTTAATTTCTTGGCTGCAGTCCCCATCTGAGGTGATCTTGGAGCCCAGAAAAATAAAATCTGTCACTACCTCCATTTCTTCCCCATCTATTTGCCAGGAATTGAGAGGGCCGGATGCCATGATTTTGGTTTTCTTAATGTTGAGTTTCAAGCCAACTTTTGCACTCTCCTTCTTCACCCGCATCAAGAGGCTCTTTAGTTCCTCTTCACTTTCTGCCATTAGAATGGTATCATCTGCATATCTTAGGTTGTTGATATTTCTCCTGGCAATCTTAATTCCAACTTTTGATTCATCTAGCCCTGCCTTTCTCATGATGTGCTTTGCATATAAGTTAAATAGGCAAGGCGACAGTATATAGCCTTGCCGGACTCCTTTTTCAATTTTGAACCAATCAGTGTCCAGTTCTCACTGTTGCTTCTTGACCTGCATATAGGTTTCTCAAGAGACAAATAAGATGGTCTGGTATTCCCATCTCTTTAAGAACTTGCCACAATTTGTTGTTATCCACACAACCAAAGGCTTTAGCATAGTCAATGAAGCAGATGTTTTTCTGGAACTCCCTAGCTTTCTCCATGATCCAGCATATGTTGGCAATGGTATGATGGGAGAATAGAAGTCCAAAATTATGGCTCACAAGAAGAATACTGATGTTTATTCAGGTTTGCCAAAAAGTACCTGGTATCCTCTTACCTTCTTAAGGAATGTTCCATGGGGAGGTGAATCAAAAGTAGAACTATGTCAGATAAAAATCAAATACTGCATTCCCTAATAAGATTCTCATTTCAGCTATTAAGCACTGAAGTGATAATGTCATGGTTTGGGGTTCTTTACCTTAGGATCTGGGTAACCTGCCATCACTAAAGGAAGCATAAATTCTGCCTTGTATCACAGTGTTTTACAGGTGAATTATCAGGCCATATTCTCATCCGTTAAAAAAAACTGCAAGTAGCAATAGCTCTTAGTAAGAGCTCTTAATCTTATATACTGCTCCATAGTGCAAGTAGGCATAGTACGGAGAAAGTGATTTCAAATATACAGGCAAGTTTATACAGGTAGACTTCATTTAATGACTGTCTTGCTTAGCAACCATTCAATGTTATGACAGTGCTGAAAAAAAGTAACTTTACGACCAGTCATTGCACTTCTGACCATTAGAGCATTTCCGGCAGTCCTGTGATTGTGCTTCAACCAGCAGGCATTTATGACTGTCACAGCATCCCACAGTCACATGATCAGTAGCTGCACACTTCACACTGTCAGCTTCCAACAAGCAGAGTCAAGGGGAGAGCTGGCAGTAAAATCACAAGTCGTGGTGATTTCTCATTTAATAGCCGTGTTACACAGAGTTGCTGGTCCCTATTGTGGTTGTTAAGCAAGAAATGTAAGAGAATAGATGAAGAACAAATTCAGGATTTGGGATGGCCAGGTCAGAGTCTATATCTAAGTACCAATATGAGAATCTAAGGGGGAATGAGGCTTTTTTTTTTAGATTGGCAAATTCTACGATAGATCACTATTTTTCATTCAGTCTCTTGTCACAGTGAAAAAGAGTGGCAAAAAAATATTCAGAAAATTCAGAAGGATATAAGTGCATCTGCACAGAACTTTCCTCTGGAATCTGCGGAAGTTTATTCCAGTTTAGACTGTTATACAGTCTCCTCTTGTAATATTCCCAAAGCAATCAGATCTTGAGACCACATACAAAAGATAAAGTCTCCAACTGAATGTTGCCCAACAAACATGCTTCTGGAAACTTGAAAAGACTCTTGAGTTTCCTGGCTCTTTGGGACTGCCCAAAGCCCTTGGCAGCCCATAATATATAACCAAGAAGCTGTTTTCCTTTGAGCAATAAGCTCCATCTTGCAGCAAGGACAAAACAATAATCAAATAAAACTGTAGCCCATAATGACCCACTTTTTATATCCTTTTTTTCACTGCGTGCAGTAAATTGTGCTGGAAATTGGAATTATTTTCCTGCTCGCTTTCTGACCCTCTATATAGGCCACTGAGCCAACAGTAATTAAAACCCTGCCTGCTTTCCTTTTAGAGAACTTGGTCCATCTAGATCTCAGCTACTGAGATGCAGGTGTTTGAAGGAAGGAAAATCACCACTTCATTTAGTCTATGGAAAAGTTAGAATGGACGCAGATAAACACCATTTGAATAAGACATTTACTGTGGACTTGTTCTTGCTGGCTTTTGGGCAGACATCAAACCTTTCTCAAATTACTGAACTTTGAGAAGCAACTGATCTTCTCTGTGTCTATAGAAAATGTCTCTTGTAACAATCGCAGAACCGTTTTCAGTTCAGAGTAGTGTGTTTGTAAATGGAGGAATGTATTGGCTTTCTAAGGCCACTGATAAACATTTATATAAAATGCCTGGAATAAGAACTGGAAGGTTGTTTAATCAGCACTAGGAACAAGATACTGTAGGTACGAGGTGCCTTAACTGGAAAAATAAAAAGGGCTAAATAGCCATACCTCATGACATCTCTGTGTCAGAACAAATTTATAAACAAATTTGTGAACAAATTTATCTGGGTTTTGGTTCTCTGGAATATTTTCTTGAATATTACTGAGCTATTTCTAAAGAATTTCTATTTAAGATTTGATGTAATTGGAGTGAGCCAAGGGCTAGATAGCTCTGAGAATCAGTATCTTCCACTGCTGCACATTGTCACACTTTGAGACCTAGAGTGTATGTGTGTGTGTGCATGTATTAAAATCAATGTTGACCCAAACCACTAATTTTACCTATGTATTGATTGGGTTAGAGTTGGTGTTTATATTTGCTGTATGTTACATTTTTCTCTTCTTTTGCTCCATAGTGTTGAAAGTAATTTATTTATGAAGACCTACCTATTGATGAGTCTCTCTTGTGCTTTGTTAATAGAAGTAACTGTTTTTTACCATTTATGTGCTATCCAGATTGGAGACATTAAAATGGCCGAAAAGTATTTTCAAGATGTTGAAAAAGTGGCTCAGAAATTGGATGGACTGAAGAACCAAATTATGGTTTTAATGAACAGGTGGGAGACATAAATGCCAAATTAATCTTAGACATGATTTTGCAAAGAATGCACTGTGAACATTAAGAGGCCCAAGAGAATACCCCTTTCCCTTCATTTATCTTTTATGTAACCTCAGCTGCCAGAAGAAAAGCTGATTGGCACCTACCAGCCTATGAGATTTGTATGATACAGTGTAACCCTGAAAAAAAAAAAACCTTATTACAAGTTGTCTTCCTTGACGTGTGTGTGTGTGTGTGTGTGTGTGTGTGTGTGTGTGTGTGTGTGTTCTAGCCACTTTCACATGCAAATTTACTGCTGTATCAGCTTTACAGATTAATGCTGCAGTGCAGACTTACCTATAGCTACTAAGAAGAACCATTTAACTCCATGGAACATTGAATGTATCGGATCTAGAGTTGTGCTTAGCAAAATGTCATACATACTAGACGAATTTCATACATACTAGAGGAAGATGCCTTCCTCACTTTGAGCCTTCTCTCCTTCAGTTCCTAGTTTCTCAAAGTTGTACAGCATTATTGGGAGCACTTCTAAAAAGTATGCATGCTTGCTCTTGGAATAGAACATCAAAGAAACTAGCTAAAATCGCTCATTGGAAGCTTCCGTGGCTCCCCTTTTTGTCTGTGAACAAAAAAAAAAATAGTTATTGAAGTGTACTCATTTAATATGTTTTAAGTGTTTATCTAAAATTGTGAAGGCCACAAACATATTTGCAAAAAATATATAGGAAACAGAATCTGCTGAAGAATTCCCTCGTAAGTTGGAACTCAACTAATGGTCACCTCTTCATAATGTATGAATTAGCTACTTTATCAAGCCATAGCTTCATGTTGCATTGTTTAATCTGAACTCTAAATTATAATTTAGATCCAAGATTAATTTTTGAAGATCAACTGAGAGAATGTCCATGTGTATGAAAATACAAGAATGTAGTTTCTTTTATAACTGAGTCATTTTCTGAAAGAGTACACACATTCTTTCTCTTCTTCTTACTCTTATTATGTTTTAGAGCATTTCTCCATCTTGGTCAGAATAACTTTGCAGAAGCTCACAAATTCTTCACAGAAATTTTGAAGATTGATCCATCGAATGCTGTGGTAAGAAATCTTAATGTTAAATATATAGCAATGGCTCATAGGCTTTAAAAATATATTGTCCTTTAATGTCTTGATTTATAATACCATATGGATATACAGGTAGTCTTTGACCAACAACTATAATGAAGCCTGCCATGAGTCATGATAGCCGTTAAGTGAAGCCACATGGATCACCTTACTTACAATGCCCCATCTCTGTTCTTCCTGATGTTGTTAAGTGAAGCATGGGGTGCCTCAGGGGCCCTAAGGCAGGCCTTGGGAGACCTAGCATTGGCCCTGCCCTGGACCTCCCAAGGCCTCCCCCATCTCCTGAAGTACACCATGCTCCAATTCCCACTCTTCTGGCCTCATTAAATTATAGCTTCTCAAAGAAATGGTGGTCATTTCCAGAATTGCGCCATGTGGCCCAGCAATGGAACTGCTTGCTATGCTTCCCTAACATAAGCTCCAGAGCACTGCAGAATGCTGCAGAGCTTGTGTTAGGGAAGAAAAGCCAGCCGCCCTGTTACTAGACAGTATGGCATGATTCTGGAATAAGCTGCAATTTTCAGGGCAGCCACTTTGAATTATGGCTGCTCAGAAAATAGCAACCACTTTCAGAATCATGCCACGCAGCCTAGCAATGAAGCAGCTTGTCCTTCTTCCCTAATCCAAGCTCTGGAGATCTTCTAAAGGTAAGTGTGATGGATGATGTGGGTGAGGAGAAGGGTGTGGAGCATGGTGGAGTGTGGACCAGGCTCAAGGCCTGCGGAGATCCTATTTGGGAGATGGCAGGGAGATAAGTAGTTGGTTATAAGGACAGTTGCAAAAGCACTGCAGCCATCATAACTTTGGGACCACATCACAAGTAACAGGGTGTCTGCCTTAACTTTGAACAGTCACTAAGCATCCGGTTGTAAGTCAAGGAATAATTGTATACATTGAGGTAACAAGTATCAGTACTTAGCATAATCAGAATTTGTTTTGTGAACTTCACTGGAATGATGCAGAGTAATATACAGTTCAACCTTCTCCAATCTGGAGCCCTCCATATGGATTGAAATATAAACTCCCAGAATTCTCAGCAATGAAGACAGCATCCAAGTCCCTTCCCAAAATCAAAGCTTGGATAAAAAAGTATTTAAAATGTGCTACGTTTTCTCTAGAGTGATTCCTTTAGATTTTATAAAGAAATCTAATATATCTATTTTCTCTAGGCTAACAACAATGCTGCTGTTTGTCTTCTTTATCTGGGAAAACTGAAGGATTCCCTCCGTCAGCTGGAAGGGATTGTTCAACAGGATCCTAAACACTATCTCCATGAGAGTGTTCTCTTCAATTTGACAACCATGTACGAACTTGAGTCTTCTCGCAGCATGCAAAAGAAACAGGCTCTACTTGAAGCTGTAGCTGTCAAAGAGGGTGACAGCTTCAACACACAATGCCTCAAGTTAGGATAAGCCCATCCATTTCTTTTTTGCTAAAGCTCATTTCAGAAGCTGTATATACCTCAGCTAATCTGTAAATGTTCCTCCAGCAAGTGCAATAAAAAAGCTCTTTAATTATGAATATATGGTAAAATTGTTGTAATATAGGAATTTATACACTGGTCTGTATATCATCCTCGGGATTTCCTGATAATCTACCATCAAATTCATCCCTGAAGTTACTGCCAGCTTATAGTGTAAACCAACCATCAAAAGTATTCAGATGGAGTTTTTTTCCTGTTAATAGTGACCTATATAAGCTAATTTGTCTTGATGGCTTTTGTTCTAAAGACATTCAGGATGTAGTGATTGTGTGTATAGAATTGGAGGTCAGTGGGGTGATGAATGGAAAAGGTTGCAATAAAATAGGAAATTATAAAGACAGGCTCCTGTCTAGGTTTTTTTCTCTCTCTCTCTCTAAAGCAGTGCACCCACTCAACCCCCACAAACTATCCCCAAATTGTTTTGAGAAGAATTATGGGACACATCTTCCTTCACCTATTTCAACCAGGCCTGCTCAATATGAAAACCTGCCATTTTGCCTTGTAACTTTACCCAATTAAGCAAGAAATTATGCCTAAATATTAATACTAGCTTTTCTTTGCTTTTGTGACCAAAATGCATCAGGATTTACCCAAACATGTCAGAATAGGGGGCCCGATTGTATTTATGGTAGAACAGACTCATCTAAAGAAAGAATCTGTTTATAATTCATTCATTAATCTTCTCTCCAAATTCTTCCCTTAAAGATAAGGAATTTTGTCCATCAAATGAATAAACAGCATTTGCAAGCAAAAATAATTTTATCTCTGAACATGCCCTCCAAGACCCCCACTTGCCCCTAAAATTAGCTTTGAAGGTTATTCCAGGACAAATTGGGAAACACAGAGAGGGAGAGAACAATACATTCTATTGGGTGAGCAGAAACCTATTCATTTCACCTGGGATGTGGTCCATTGATTTATTACCAAGTAAGCTCAAGAAGCTAATTATTTGAAGGTAGGGATAACTTGTTCAGATGAAAGAGGTAGATAGAAACTGGATTCACATATCACATCCAGTCACAGCTTTCCCAGTTATGATTTGTTAAATAATGGGGGCCCACATCACTTTGGGTTTACAATCAGTGGCTGCATATCTTAAGCTTCTGTTTTCATTTGTTTGTTAGCCACCTGGGATTATTTTATGTAATACAAATGGCTGTATATATTTTTCAAATAGATAAATACAATTATAACACCCTAAGGAAAAAAAAACAAACCAATCACACTTAGGCCAAGGGCAATATGATTCATCCAGAATGTCAGTACAAGAATGTCAGTACAAGAATATAAGATTAAGCTAAGCATCCTTTCACTTGAGAAGAATGGAGCAGAACTGAATGGTGTTCAAACACAGAAATTCATTTGTTTGTTAGCCACCTGGGATTATTTTATGTAATACAAATGGCTGTATATATTTTTCAAACAGATAAATACAATTACAACACCCTAAGGAAAAAACAACAAACCAATCACACTTAGGCCAAGGGCAATATGATTCATCCAGAATGTCAGTACAAGAATATAAGGTTATAAGCTAAGCATCCTTTCACTTGAGAAAAATAGAGCAGAACTGAATGGTGTTCAAACACAGAAATTCTCTTCTGCACACTTAAGAGGCAGAGGGATAACAGGCCTAATTATTGTGGCCATCAGACTGTACCAGTTGCCTTCCAATATGTTGCGGACTGCTTTATTTCCTCTCTTTTGCCAAGTTCTGTGCCACCCTATGTGCACATTCCCACATAGGTGCATCCACAGAAAAAGCCGCCTACAATGCTGGAGGGAGGCAGCAAGTATATTGTACAGATTTGTCTGCCTGGATGTATCTATAATGCATAAAGTGCTGGCAGAGCGTGTCAGCAGGTGCGCTGCTCTTATTGCTATGCTCCTCACACACTGCCCGCCAGCGAGCCCTGGATAATTCCAAAGGTTACTGTGACGGGTGACTGAATAGGCGACGAATTGACCTGCTTTAGAGGTGAAAATGAGGAAGCCGCCTCTCCGCCAGCATTAAAAGCCTGCTGCTGCTGCTGCTGTTGCTGCTTGAAAAGCCAAATTAAAATAAGGGACCTATTAAAACAAGAGAGCTGCCATTCAAACCAGACGGCGGGGAAGGAGGAAAGGGGGAGGAGATGGATTGCCTGCCTGCCAGCCAGCCAGGCGCACTGCAAAGCTGTTGCCGGCCCAGCTGATGTTCTGTTCCTGTTGTGCAGAGGCAGCCGGGCTAGCCGGGCGGGGAATAACGAGCTCGAAAGGATCCCGGTACAAAAGGGGAGATGACGATACGGCCCCGCTGGAGGACTAGTTCTTCTGCGGGCCGGGCTGTTGAGCTATTGGTTGCCGAGCCTATTGGGGGGGAGGGAGAAACGAGCCATCTTCCAGCTGGGATGAAAGAAAAAAAGAAGAGGGAGCGAGCTCAGGTGTGATTGTATAAGCAGTAAAAAGGTGACTTATTGGTTGTCAGGAGTACTGCGGAGGGTGGGAGGGGGAGTTCATTCCTTAGTCGGTTTCCCGCCAATTTGCACAGGCAGCCATTTGCATAGGCTTCCTTCCTCCTTGAAGAGGCTTTCCTGAGCCCCTCCCGAAGGGGCTGATCTGCCTCAGGGAAAGCGCGTGACCCAGGGCAGCCCCGCCTCGGCTTTCGCCTGCCTTTCCTGCTCCAGCTGCCTCCTACGCGTGTAGGTGTGATAATGGGTTTTCAAAGTGCAGGTGAATCTCGCCCTCGTATATTTGGAGAGCAGAAGAGCGGTATTTTTTTAAGCAGGGCCCTGGAGAAGTAAAATCCCTTCCCGTGTGACCCCAAAGGCAAGCGGGGCTACGATGGGCCCTTGCAACTTGGGCCGTGAAAGCAGGGAGAAGCTGCTTCTGTTAATTTAGCTCCATGGCTAATCTCGAAAAGCTAAGCAGGATTGGACCTGCTCTTGGACTGATAATATTTTAGAACAGAATTTTTTAGAATAGAGCTGGAAGGGATCTTGGAGGCCTTCTAGTCCAACCCCCTGCTCAAGCAGGAGAACCTATACCATCTCAGACAAGTGACTGTCAAGCCCAGGGGTAGATAACCTTGGATCTTTTATGATTCTTGGACTTCAACTCCCAGAATTCCTGAGCCAGCTATGCTGGCTCAGGAATTCTGGGAGTTGAAGTCCACAAGTCATAAAAGAGCCAAGGTTGCCTACCCCTGGGCTAGCCTCTTTTTAAAAATCTCCAGTGATGGAGCGCCCATGATTTCTGGAGGCAAGCTGTTCCACTGGTTAATTGTCTTCACTGTCAGGAAGTTTCTCCTTAATTCTAGGTTGCTTCTCTCTTTGATCAGTTTCCAACCATTGTTTCTTTTCCTTCCCTCTGGTGCTTTGGTGGATAATGTGATCCCCTCTTCTTTGTGGCAGCCCCTCAAAAACTGGAATGCTGCTATCATGTCTCACCTATTTCTTCTTTTCTTTAGACTAGCCAAACCCAAGTCCTGCAGCCGTTCTTCGTATATTTTAGTCTCCAGGCCTTTGATCATCTTTGTTGCTCTTTGAAGTTTTTTCCAAACTCTCAACATCTTTTTTGTGATATGGTGACCAAAATTGGCTGCAGTATTCTAGATGTGGTCTTACTAGGGTTTTATAAACCAGTACTAATACCTCGCGTGATCTTGATTCTATTCCTCTGTTTATACAACCCAGGATTGTATTAGCTTTTTTGGCTGATGCTGCACACTGCTGCTCATGGTCAAGTGATTGTTCACTAGGACTCCAAGGTCCTTCTTGCAGTTACAGTTTTTAAGCCAGGTCTCACCCAATCTGTACTTGTACCTTTGATTTTTTTCTGCCTAAATGTAAAACTGCTTTTCTCCACATTGAAACTCATTTTGTTGGATAGGGCCCATTGTTCAAGTTTGTCCAGATTTTTTTGGATCCTGAGTTTGTTTTCTGGGGTGTTGGCTACTCCTGCCAGTTTGGTATCATCTGCATATTTGATGAGTGCCCCTTCAATTCCCTCATCTAGGTCATTTATGAAGCTATTGAAGAGTACTGGGCTTAAGATGGAACCTTGTAGTACCCCACTGCTTACTTCCCTCCATGTGGATGTAGTGCCATTGAGGACTACTCATTGAGTATGGTTTGCCAGCCAACTACGGATCCATCTGGTGGTAATCTTGTCTATTCCACCTTTTTCTAGCTTACTAAGGAGTAGGTTGTGGTCTACTTTATCAAATGCCTTACTGAAGTCTAAATATACTATGTCCACAGTATTTCACTGGTCTATTAATTTAGCTACTTTGTCGAAGAATGAAATAAGATTGGTTTGCCATGATGTTTTTAACAAATCTGCTGGCTACTGGTTATAACTTTGTTTGCTTCTAGTTGTTCACAGATCTGTTTTTTTGATTATCTTTTCTAGGATCTTCCCAGGTAGTGATGTTAAACTGATTGGTCTGTAGTTTCCTGGGTCCATTTTTTTCCCTTTCTTGAAGATGGGAACCACATCAGCCCTTTTCCAATCCTTAGGTACTTCCCTGGTGCTCCAAGATTTTTGAAAGATGTAATGATTCCGAGATAAACATCTGCCAGCTCCTTCAGAACTCTGGGATGTAATCTGTCAGGCCCTGGTGATTTATATTCTTCAAGGTCAGATAGGTGCCCTCTTACCATTTTCTTGTCAATTTTAATTTTTATTTCTAATTTATCTTTTGCAGTGTTTGTTTTTTTTTGTATGTTGGGCTATAGTTTCTTTTTGTGTGAAGACTGATGAAAAGTATGAGTTAAGTAGCTCTGCTTTCTCCCTGTTGCCTGTTATTTCCTTGCTATCTTCTCTCTTTAGTGGACCTACAGTTTCCTTGACTTTTTTCTTGTTAATATGTTGAAAGAAACTTTTTTTATTATCCATGATTTCTGTTGCAAGTCTTTGTTTGTTCTGAGTCTTTGCTTTCCTGACTTCATCTTTGCATGTTCTGGCTGTCTGCTGATAATCAGCCTTAGTTATGTGCCCCTCTTTCCATTTTTTTTTTTGTATTTGTCCTTTTTGTCTTTCAGTTTGTCAGAGATCTTTATGCAGCCATGCTGGTTTCTTCCTGAATTTTTTGTTTTTCTTTTTCAGTGATATGTGTACATTAGAAAGCAAGATCTTTTAAAAATATATCCCAGAAGAAAACAATGGAAAGTTAAAGTTTTGTTACCCAAAAAACAATGAAGCTTATCTTAAGAGATTTCAAAGATAAGCTATGGCTTATTCACTGACATTGATTGAATATACTGTACCCCATTTGCCTTGGTTTATTGATGCTACACCAGGAATCATGACATTATGTAATATGCTGAATGATAAATAAGCACATGCTAAGCCAGAAAGCTGAATGTAAAGTGCAAACATTAATCACATTTTTTACAAGCCTGGTTCACACAAGATCCTAAACTATTGATGGGTGAACCCTGGTCTACAAGCTTTATGCTGTACTCCATCCCATGTATATATCCTTAAATGGTCATCCAATTCATACTACTGAAATTTAGCAGCAAAACTGTAGTCTTTGTGGCAGCACAATTTACCTTTTAGCAAAATTAAATCTTTGTCAGGCTTACTGTAATTGGTTCGAATTGAAAGACAAATTAGTATTATTTCTCTGCCGCACAGAACAGAAAAGGACCAAAAAAATCTCAGTTCTCCTGTGCTCTTTCCCCATCTGTATGAAGTCTTCCCAAATCTTTTAGCAATAAGGAAGTGGTGCCCATAAGAAAAAAGATTCCCAATTTTTACTAATTAGTCATTTATTCAATAAACCATGATTAAGCAAACCATTAATGTATTGTACAAACCCAGATAATTAAATCTTGGTTCTTTAAAGAAGGGATCCCATTCCAGTCCCCCTGTGAGGGAGGCTGGTAGTTTCAAATTTAGAGAGAGATGATAGATGATGGATGGATAGATAGGTGATATAGAAGATGAGAGAGAGGGAGGGGGGGCTGGTATTTCAAAGGGTCTTAAAGACCTGGCTCTTCACCCGCCTTTGGAGAGAATGGCTGATGCTTGCTTTCTGTTTCCCTCTGGGTTTATTCTCTTTGCCATCATTGTTCTTTTGTGCTGTTTTTGTGGGTTTTGTATTGTTTATTTTAAAATGTTTTAATTGTAAACCTCTGAGTTGCTGGAAGCTGGATGGCATACATATTTAATAAATTATCAAGCTAGATTTCTGCTGTAGTTCATGCTATGCTAAATTTCAGTTTGTATTACCATGGTTTAGTGGTAGATAGTTAATCCATTTATTTGCAACTATAGGTTTTAGTAAAAATCCTTATAAAATTACAGCAATCCTTACCGGCTCAATTCATCGCCCCTACAATTAATAGCAGTTATCCGTCAACATCTTCCTTGCAGTCACTGCAAGCAAAGCAACTTGTTTTATTACACGTTGCTCTACACTGGTCAGCAGGAAATGGATTGCAATAAACTATGATTAGGTGGGTTCACATAATATGCTATGCTGTAAACCATGATTTGAATAATTTAATGGCTAGAGTCACATTGTGCTCTAAATCCAAGCCACACAAATCACATTATGGTTTAATGTGATAATGTACAAACTCAGCTCCTGGTTCTTGTATAAGTCACTTCATGATTTTGTAGAATTTCGTGGTGCTTATGCCAACATTTTCTTTTTTAAGTTCTTCCTTTTTGAAGTTGAAGCATTCAGGTGCTGCAGGGAGATTTGGTAGGGACAGAGAATAGGAGTCAGAACTGACAGAGTTTGGACTCCAAGTTCCATCAGATTCAGTTAATCCAGTGACCAGTGGCAAGAAGTGGTGGGGGACATAGCCAAAATATCAAGTATATCAGCTTATCTATTCCATATTTTTTTTTAATCCTCTAAAAACAGTGTTATAATTTGCCCAGTATATAGGAATGACAAGGGAAGCACCCCACCCCCAAACACATCTCTTGACCCGTTATCATTTCAGTTTCAACCCATCAGACAACTGTTCCTGTACAACCCCAAGACTTAACGATCAGCAAAAGAGGGCAACAATGGCAACCATCCATGAAAGAATGGCTGATTTTCATCCTGAGCACAAGGGTCTGGTACTGTGTTTTGCTCTCAGGGGAAAAAAAAAAAAAAAGATTTCTGCATTGAAATCTCTGCCTGACAGCCAAGAGAGGATTTCTGTCGGACCAGACAGCATGTGCCAAGGGCTGGAACAGCAGGAACTTAGCAGATGGGTTTCACAGACAACTGGCACCACACCACCGCTCCATGCCCTAGTAGGCACCAGCCCTTTCGTGGATGCTAAATTTTTAATTCTGAAATTTAAAAGAACCAGCAAATGTCCTGGGGGTTTCAAGCTGCTTCTTGATTGAGAGCGGGCAGACGCAGCGGCTGTCAAACCAAAGTAAACAGCGCCTCTTTGCTTGCCTAATTAAGAGCACCAATCTTTACCTCTTCAAACCAGTCAGCAGTCTCGATTTCCCAAGGTCTTCAAGTGCTCTTCTTTTAAAGGGCTATTCATCGTGGCCAGCCATTTTTTTTTTCCTCCCAAGAAGCAAGCAAAATGGGAAAAGAGCAAAAACACGGATGGAGGCTCAGTCGCAATGAAACAGCCCACACTCTGGATGTGCCAGTGTGATTGCAGAAGGACAGGACTTGAGTGCAATCCTTTCATCTGGATTTTTTTTCCGGTCAGCCAGCTGGTTTTTGTTTTTGAAAAGCCTTTTGCTGTCCACGATATTATATCTTTCAGTGACAAGTAAAAATTCACAAAGTAAAACATTCCCCAACATGTATTCTGCTGTTTTAGCCTTTTAATTCTGTTGTAATCTCCATGGAGAACTATGGTTCAATTAAGAGCATAACAGATATCTAAAGTCTAAAAGGATTCTGTTTTAAAATAAATTAGTGCAGGGGTGTCAAACTCGCAATGTCACATGATATCGTGACTTTTTTGCCATTGCCAGCAATTGGATGGGTGCGGTTTCGCTATGATGCATCTAGCCTACGGGCCGGCAGCTTGACACCCCTGAATTGGTGGATGCTTGTTTATATGCATATACAGTATTTTAACCCACAAAGGCCACAGTTAAGTTTAGAGACCAGGAATGGAGGTGCTACAAATCCAACAAAAGTCTTTTTCAAGAGGAAGCAAGTTCCTTTTCTGATTGCTATGGAAATCAAGGTGGAGGCAAGTGGGTTCATTCCAGGGAAGAGGACACCGTTATTTTCAACATTTAAATGAGACCTGGCTTGTTCCTGAATTGCAGAATAGCCACATTTTTTTCTTTTTTATGTCATAGCTTTTATGCAACATTTCAAGAGACTCTGGGTTTTTGATAGGAGCTTCCATCAATTTGGCTGTAAATTAATTAAAAGGGTGAAGCTGGATTTATGAGATCAGGGCTGTAAAACACCACTAGGTGGCAGTAACTCTTAGCTTTTTGCTGCCATCTAGTAAGTATCTTGAGTTTTACAGTCCAATTCCAGCCATTTCAGATGTCATTCTTCACCAAGCTCAAGAATTCCCAATGTAGAACCTTAGCATTTTTCATAGACTGAAACAGAATCCTCAAGTCAAGCAGTTATTGCTCTTCCATAAAAGCAGAGAATATCAGAACTCTTTAAAGGAACTATATAATTGCAGGAAAAGTGATGGTTGCTTTAAGTCATATCTAATTTTGAAGGAGCTGCAGTAATATATTTGGTAATATATTTGTGCTCTTTTTTTGAAATCAAATGCTGCGTTTTGCACAAACCTAACAGACGTGGAACTAATGGAACATACTGGCAGCCTTTTTGGAAGGCAGGCAAGCAGAAATATAGCTCCCACTTGTTGCTCTGCTGAAGCACCAATGATTCACTCATCTCTGTGGTTACTTGTGCATTTTCTCATTTAGTTCAGCAGCATCTCTCTGTCCATAGAGATGTATTGACTTTTAGAAACTACTGCAATAGGGAGAGTGAGAAGAATCTAAATCAGGGATTAGTCAATTGTGTAGAACTGGGCAATTAATGAATGCATCAATAAGAAAATAAATATCTGCATTTTGGTGGGCTTACAGGAAAGAAGCCTAGATCATTTGAAAATTAAAACAAAATACTGTTAATTTTCTGTACTCCTTGGTTATATTCCCACAATTCTAAACTGTAAAATAACTACAGTCAAGCCTAGTTATGTAAATCCAACCTGTATAGTTCAGAAGATTGTATAAATAAGCTGCCTAGAGTTGCCTTGGGAAGATAGGACAACATAGATGCCTAATAATAAATAAAATAAGTCCAAGAAATGTGGTCAGGTAGATAAACTGGTTAGCCATAAGTAAGTATACTGTGTAAATGCAGCCACAATTTCAGGCTTGGTTACCACATTTTTACCCTGCCACAATCAAAAGAATCTCGGCATCTTGTACAGAACATAAAACAAGTTAAAACATCCATAAATTAAACCTAAAAGAAGCCATCCATAATGTACAACAGAAAAAAAAAATGATGTCATATATAAGCCTATGAGAATGCTCTCCAAAAAAGTTCAGTCTTTTTAAGAATTTCTGAAAAACAGGAAGAGTTTCGATCTAACCCACTGTTTCCCATATCTCAGCAACTTTAAAGATGTGTAGGCTTGAATCCATACATCTTAATGTTCTTGAAATTAAGAAACACTGGTCTACAGTAATCTCTACTAAAAGGTCTGCTCGAAAGCATCAGCCCTAGCACAGAAAAGCAGCTTCAGCCCACCCCACCCCAAACCTCTTAAGCCTAACAACTTTTTAAATATTTGAAAATGGAATTAGATTACATTTAATTCAATATAATTTTATTGAATTTTACCTTTAGTTAATGTTTTGATTAATTTTTATCGTGATTCTTCTGCGGCATCAGAATTCCTCACAGCTGCTATGCATTTTGTAAAACAACATGGGATATCCTGGTTGCATATCAGCCAGGCTCACATGTTAGGTTAAAACACGGTTGGCTAGTTGGTGGCTCATTTACAAACATAGCCAGCAAGATTACTTTATTCAGCCAGTTGGGCAGATTTCAGCAACTCAATTAATTCAGTAACTGTAGTTCACTTAAGCAAGAATTAATCTGTGTGCAAATATAGCCATATCCCATCATATCCAGTTTTGCCATTTATGTGGAATTAAGTTCGAGTGAATGCCACAGAATTTACTAACTGTGGCCCATTTGTTGTAGTTGATAAACCTATGTTTATCCAATCCTTCTGCAGAGCTGACTTTTAAAAGCAGAATTCACACTTCATACCTGGATTTTCACGACCTCTTGCATATCTTCCATTTACACAGTGATTGCAGACCCAAGCATGTTGTGTGAGCATATATATATGTGCATCTTATACAGATGAATCCTTAAGTAGGTGATACAAGCACCCACCAGTAATAAGCTTCCTTAAAAAGGCAGAAGACAATTAAAAGATAGAATATTTTATTAGCATTACAACATTAAAGTAACTATCAAATATAATGCTTTAGGTTAATGCAGGAATGAATCAGATTAAGTATTGCTTGCAAGAGGGACAAGAAAGTATTGATATTCTCAACTGAGATCTGCAAACTACATAAATCACTACTGTAAGTAGAAATCCATCCGAGGACAAAATCTGATATTAAAATTTTTTATTTGAAAAGGGAAATCAAAGATTTATCACCTGTAGATGCTGTTAACATAGCCCAGGGGGGTAGGCAACCTTGGCCCTTTTATGACTTGTGGACTTCAACTTCCAGAATTCCTGAGCCATATGAGCCAAGGTTGCCTACCCCTGACATAGCCGCTTTGCCATTTTAATGTTACAGATGTTGCAGGGTGTTCCATGCCTCATGTTGTCCTATTGGTTTATTGTACCATTTGTGACAAAAACTGTTGGTACTGTGCTCGAGCAGGAAAGTGGTCAGCTGGTCTGTTATGAGCGGTCCACACGGGTTCTCCAACAAACAGTCTCATTGCCTTGACATAATTCTGAGAGGAAAAACACAAGAATTCACACTCAGTAGAAATATTCACTTTCATAAAAGATATGGTTCAAAACTACCAAAAAGGCTGAAAGAATTAAGGACAAAACTGTCTTTGAGTGGTTTTGCCACAAACACTATTAAAGAGATTTATTTTATTTTATTTTTTAAAAAAGAAACATTAGCAAATATAATACTTAAGAACAGAATCAAAGTGATTTTACTCAAGCCTTAGAAAATACCCAGACTTTTAAAAATATAGCATAGTCTGATTTTCTTTGCCTAGTTTGCAATATTGACATTGTGGAAGAAATAATAGTGATATAAATCACTTCAACTCAGCCAGGTAACAGAGTCAATATATTCAAAGTCCCATAAGGGATAGAAGTTCTTTGGACATTTGGCAGATTTAGAGTTCCATCATTTGATTGGCCTCATTCCTGAGTCTGGAAGAAACTGAATTTGAACAGCTGGTGCTTTTCACGCACATAATCTCAAGGAAAAGTTGGTATGACGTTCTTCAAAGCATGGGAGCAGGAAAACTGGCCATTTAAGAGAAAATAATGCTTCGTGTACGATATTCTCTATTCCTCAAGGTTAGAAAAGCACAGGACAAACCTGGAAGCTGTGACTGGAGGATCATAGAACTACTACCCTGATGTAGAAAAGTGTCCATAGAATAACTCACAAATTGATATTGAATATCCACCTATTGGGGTGTAAAACAAATCTGGACTGAAAAAAATCCAGGTAACCTACAGACGTCAGGAAAGAATTGCAGGGAGCTAGTTGTGCACTTTTTGCAGCCCAAACCTGATAATCTTAGGTTTAAGTTGCAAAGAATTCAAGAGGCTATCCACTTTTGCATCAATGTTGTTAAGTTTGAAATCTCAGTTCACAAGGGTAAGCATGCCATTAATTGCACAAATGTTGAAAGTCTTTATGATTTCTTAAACTTTATCATTGTGACAATCCAGCCAAGACTGGAATTCATACTCTTTTCTTTCTACAAATAATGATGCAAACAGGCTACTCTAAAACCAATTTGCTAGTTCAGCTATCAAGAAGATACAGGAAATAACTGGGCACATGATGGCTTAGTTCACACACTATACTGAACTGCAATCAAACAGATTTGAAATTGGATTACTAGGGACAAAGTCCTAGGCCAGTCTGAACTTGTCTTTTAACAGCAGTTTCAACTCGAAGCAACAAGCAGGAGACCATTACCCCCACTCAGTATCTCTAACCTACTTAGCTAGAAAAAATGGAGAGCCTCATTTCAGAAAGGAAACAAGCTTTCAGATGATAACCTTTTATCTATCAGTGAAGAAAATAAATAATTCATTTTCTTTCTATTTTCTTTCTCATTCTTTCCTTTCTCAGCAGGAGTTGGGTAAGAAATAGCTCATTTCATCACATGCGCTAAAATGGAACGTAGTCTCTTGCTTGTGATCGACAGCTCATGCTATAACCACGTTAGCCTTTCTATTACCACATAATTATTGGTTTATATTTTTAAATGTTAGCCCCATCGGTAGCAGCATTTTAGCAACAGCTGCTTAATATTTAAATTAAGACTTTAAAAATTTCAGTGGCTCATGCAGGCCAGCATTCTGAGTTTTAAAAAAATTCTTAATCCATTTAACTTGCTATTTCTAATGTCTCTGATGTTATACTGTTTAATAACTCAAACACACAGTGTCTGAGTATTAAACAGTATAAGATCAGAGATATTAGAAACAGCAAGTTAAGTTGGACTAAGATTTTTGTTAAGTCAGAATTGGTGAGTTGTGTGTCTGAATTGTGTTATTTAGGAGGCATTGTGGAGGGAGGAGGCTTAAGGTTTTGAAATGAAATGGAATAGAATGCCTAGCAATCTTAATAAAATAAAGCACATTTATTGCAGCACAGTGGCTAGCACAAAACCTGGGATTCAGAAACACAGCCTATGCATATTTTCCCTATGTAATAAAACCAACAAAAGGGTCCCACAAACTGATCTCCAATCCACGGCGACTGAGGGTAGAGCCACAGCAAAATACTAGCTCCTTCAACCTTGTTCTGAATGCTTTGTATCCTACACAACAAGCCAAACAACAGAAAAAACAGATCTCCTGAGGCTCCGATGGATAGTTGCTATGGTAACACCAATCCCTTACTAAAGATGGATTTTATGACAAGGCTGGAGACACAAGTGCTCCGTTTATCTATAAAGATAGCAGTTCAGAGCCAAGAAAGCATATGTGCTCTAATACTATCTTTCCCTGAACCTGAGGAATTGATTTCTAAGCCGAGAGAGCGGCTTGGAAGTCAAGGAAGTTTCCGATACTGTGCTATGATTTCAAGCAAGGTAATTCACCAATACCAAATCAATGATTTCCCATCAAGTTGTTAAAATTGTTACAATGGGGTATGAACTTGTACACGTTGCTTCTTGAAGATTCTAACCCCACATTTCTACATTAGTGATTTGTACCTGGGGTGTACCAGAGCTATGTTTATGCTGGTCTGCATCTGCCTCAACTGCGGTTTTTATTTTATTTATTTATTTTGTTTTTATTTTATCGTGGGTTTAAAAAAAAAAAAAGCCTGTTTCATACAGATTCATCCAGTGTAAATCGGTGATAGATGCCAGCAGGAAGCGTGATCATGTCGCCTTTCTCCATAGCAATCCGGATCCACTTATCATCTTTATCACGAACATCAAAATATCCACTTCCTTCCAGGATGTAGCGAATCTCATCATCCAGGTGTAAGTGCTCTTCGTAAAAATTTTTTATCTAGGACAGGGAAGGAACAGAATAGGAAGCATTTTTGTGGAGCAAGTCTATTACAAACACATAGCATATTGCATGCTGCCCAGATTGTAAGGTGCTACTTCCAAAGTGCTCAAGCTTCTGTTAATAGGCAGCTGTTCAATGTTTATAAGGTAGATTTTGAAGTTCTCTCAGAATTATCCTTACAGCAATTATACAAAGTAGATCGGCACACTTACAGCAGATGAAGGACTTCTGACCTCTGAACATTTAGTTGGGAAATATTTTAAATGCACATTCCCAGTAATCTTTACATTCCATCAGCCTCAATTTGAGACCAGCTGTTTGCAACATTAAATCTATGTGTGCTATGTATTGAAATACCAAGCTAGTTGTTGCAGATAACAAGAATTACATAAAAGCAAATGAGCATGTTGGTTGTATTCTTTCCCTCCTCTATGCCCAGCATAGAATTTAAGCGCTTTGTTCCTCCTTGACCAGATGGCAGCACGCTCATCAAAACTGTGCAAGCTGGCAACTTGGGAGGGCTTATTTCAATGAGTGAAGCGCCCTTCTAAATTGTTTCAACGGTCCTACTAAATATGTTGTCATCTATGGAGAGAACGAAGTCATATTTCCCGCTTTCTAGATCAGAGGTCCCCAACCTTTTGGGCATCAGAGACCAGTTACATGGAGAGAGGTTTTTCCGCGGACCAGAGGAGGCGGGGTTTTGTGTGCTGCCTGCATCCTGCAGATGGGGCTTTGCTTGTTTGTGCGGACCGGTTGCTGGCATGCTGTGGCCCGGTACTGGTCCACGGACCAGGGGTTGGAGACCCCTGCTCTAGATAGCATTGCTTTCCAAATATGCCCTTCCTTAAAAAATCTCACATTTCATGAGGCCCCCAAAACAGATCATATTGTCAGCTACCTGGATTCAATTTAGTACTACCTAGATACATTAGGATTGGAGCATCCAAAATTTCCAGCTGAGTTTTGATTATACAGGTTGTGGATTCTAAATTGCAGATTCTAAAGGACTTAGAAGACACCAGACTAACAAATGGAAATATAAAAATGACTGATATTTGAACGAAAATGTTCCTCTCTGCTACTGAAAGGTATTTATGGAGACTTCCTGAGGAGGATTTGTCCTTCCATTAGGATGGAGACTGGCTCAAGCAGTTGATTTGAAATGTCACAAAAGCTTAGCTACTCAGCAGCTACTCCATATATTGTTTTTAGTTGTGTATTGGCATGTGAGAATGACCTTGAGGGACAAGGGGAAGAGATGCTTCCCAGGAAATGATCAGACAAGAAAAAGGAAGAGTCCTCAGTTGCTTAATGGTCAAGGAGAAAATTAAGGAAGACCCAATCTAATGGATTAGTTAAAAGTGTCGGCAAAAGATTTGCATTTTCAGACTCGCAAGATTCTGTTAATGTACCCTTACAATAAAGTAGATTTAGCTCATCTGGTTGTGTTTCCTGTCTGGTTTACCGGGGAGGACTTGCACTAACACAGGGGTCCCCAACCCCCGGTCCATGGACCAATACCAGGCTGCAGCATACCACAACCAATCTACACAAACAAGCAAAGCCCCATCCGCGAGATGCAGGCAGCAAACAAAACCACACACCCTCTGGTCCGCGGAAAAACCTCTCTCTACGGAACCGGTCCCTGGTGCCCAAAAGGTTGGGGAACTCTGCACTAATAGGCAAACAAGATTTTCTGCCTCAGGTACTAAAGTATTTTATAGACAGCCTTGAATACCATGTGCTTCAATTTTTCCAACCTAGATCTAAAAAAGTGCTTACCACCCTAAACAACTTTGTGATGCGTGGACTTCATCTCTCAGCATTCCCTAGCCAATACAGCCATTGTTAAGAATTCTGGGAGTTGAAATCAATACATCTTAAAGTTGGGAATTAGCAATAGCTAGGTTGGAAAATAGCAATAGCAATAGCACTTAGACTTATATACCGCTTCACACTGCTTTACAGCCCTCTCTAAATGTTTTACAGAGACAGCCTGTTGCCCCCAACAATATGGGTCCTCATTTCATTGACCTGGGAAAGATGGAAGGCTGAGTCAACCTTGAGTTTGCTGTGAATCTACAGATTTCATTTCTCAGAACATCAGTAATCAGGCTGAACATTCTAGAACAGTGATGGCGAACCTTTTAGAGACCGAGTGCCCAAACTGCAACCCAAAACCCACTTATGCATCATCGAGTGCCGGTGGGCGGTATGGCCCATTGGCTGGGTGTGGCCCATTGGGTGGGCGTGGCTGCGGTGGTAATAGCCGACTGGATGGGACTAAAAAGTTCAATCAATCAATTCCAACTTTGCAAGATCTTTTTTTTTCCTACGAGAAGTTGAAATTGACTGATTGAACCTTTTTTTTTTTTTTTTTGCACACGGCAGCGGAAGCCTAAAGCAAAAAGGTTTTATAAAACCCAGCTGAAGGCCTAGGACTGGGGTGACGGCGCGTGTGCCCACAGAGAGCGCTCTGAGTGCCGCCTCTGGCACCCGTACCATAGGTTCACCACCACTGTTCTAGAAGTAGAAATCCACATAGAAAAGGTGTCAGGCTGAGAAGGATGACACACCTTGACAAGGGAGTAGGGTAGAAAGCCATCTAGATGTATTGCTGCACTGAGCAGAGGATCTGCTTCCACGACCTTCCTTAGAGGATAGCTCTGACAGGGAGACCATTCTAGTTCTTGCTTCTCTTTCTCCTCAGGCATTCAAGACCCTTTTCACATGCAGTCTTCCCTTTTGGCACCTTCTACTTTTGAGATTTGCTACCTCTGAGATCTTACTCCATTCCTTCCATCAGGTGTTTATTCTGTCCTAGAATGTCTGGATGCACGTTGGCTTCAGACAAGTCAGACTCTGTTAGCAAGCCCCATCCTCCTTGGTTTTATTCTCTGGGAATCAGGGTGCCATTTTTTCTTCCCCCCCCCCAATTTATCAGTTTGGATGGAACATGATTCTGATAAGAAATAAACCTAGTACTCTGACTGGCTAAAAAATTAAATGCCCAACTCTGTTTCTCCTTATTATCAGATTCAGTGAAGCTGAGAAGCTGCTAAGCCTAATCAATAATAAAACAGAGGGCGGGCAATAAACCAAAACTCAAGCCAGACAAAGCTGTGGTGCCATTATTAGGCACTTTGTTTGACCTAGAGAGTTGTTTGGGGCTTTAAATTCAATTAAAACAAAGAAGTAAAACCTCAAATCCTCCTCAGAAAAATCAAGTACTATTTTCACTTGTTTAGGATAAAAGTATGTTAATCTATTCAACTAAGTTTCCCTTAACAATATAGCTGCTGCTTTCTGTTAATTGACGCTTCAACAGTGTCTTCAAGGCCAGACCCATGTACAATGCATTATAGCACAGCGGTAGTCCTCAACTTATGACCATAATTGGGATCAAATTTCCATTGCTAAGTAAAGCAGTTGTTAAGTAAGTTGCACCCGGTTTTATGACCTTTTTGCTATAGTTGTTAACGAATCACTGCAGTTGTTAAGTGAATCATGTACTCATTAAGTGAATCCAGCTTCTCCCATGGACTTCTCTCATGGACTGTCAGAAACTGGCTGGGGAAATGGCCAGGATGCTGTAATCATCGTAAATAGATGTGAGTTACCAAGTACCTAATTTCAGATCATGTGACCATGAGGATGTTAGGATGATCAGTAAATAAGGAGGACTGATCATAAATCATTTCTTTCAGCGCCATTGTAACTTCAAGTGGTCATTAAATAAATGGTTGTAAGTCAAGGACTACCTATAGTCTAATGATAATTCTTCAGGAGCACTCGACAGATCTTTAAGGAGTTCAGTGGCTAAATTACATTGATTTACACTGAATTAAGCCATAATATAATGTTTGTTTTGGTTTACTGTGATGCATAATTTCTATTAATCACTTATTCAAAAAAGCCATATTTAACAATACCATCATTTAACACAGAACATGAATCTAGCCACTATGGCTTAGTCCACAAACCATGATTTTAACATATTTTACACACACACACACACACAAACACACACACACACACACGATACATACATATACGTATATACATATACATATGGATTTTTGGTTTGATCTCTGGGCTTGGTAATTAGGTTGCAAACGTTTCATCTCCGTTCCGGGGGACATCTTCAGTGCGGTTTGAATTGTGTTCTGTTTGTTTGGAATGTTGCTTCCGGTATTTCAGTTGAAGTAGCTCTCTCACGTTAGTTGGTAAAGTATATGACGCCTGATCTTTGATTTGATTCTGTTGGCTCTTTAGGTTTTGATAGGATCCGTCTGAGAGTTGAAGCTGGGTTGTGGGCTACTGTGAGGTCATGTTGGCATAGTAGTCTTGCTGTCATCTCTGAAATGTTTCGTATGGAAGGAATTGTGATTCGTTTGCTCATTGCTATTCCTGCTGTAGTAATTGTATTATTTTGGGCGTTTGTATTATTTGTATTTTACAAAACAGGAGCTACAGGCAATGAAATCTCTCAACTGACAGCAACATCGTCATCCTACCAGTCGAGAAAGGCCGAATGACAGTCATACTAGAGAAAGCTGACTACATACAAAAAGCCAAACAACTCCTACAGGACACAAACACCTACAGATGCACTAACACAGACCCAACGACGAAACTGACCAACAAGATCAACAGAACCCTAAAAAAGCTACAGAAACTAAACCAAATCACCAAAGAGGAATACCAGAGAATGAAAGCAACTGATTCAAAAGTGAACAAAGAAAACACCCCACTCATCTCCGTTCAGGGGGACATTTTCAGTGCAGTTTGAATTGTGTTCTGTTTGTTTGGAATGTTACTTCCGGTATTTCAGTTGAAGTAGCTCTCTCGCTCTCAGTGGTTGGTAGGCGGAGTCGATGTCAATGTGTCTGTTCATTGATTGGTTGGTGCAGAACCAGGCCTTGAGGAATTCTCTTTCTCTCCTTGCCTTTGCTTGGATTATAACTGTCGTCCCACTTAGATCGAACTTCTGTTGTTCTGAGTCCTCGTGGATGGACATGAGGGACAATGGGTCGTGTCTTTCAATAGCCAGGGAGTGCTCGTGCAGTCTGGTAGATAGCTTTTTTCCTGTTTGGCCCACATAGTTCTTTTCACAGTGTTGCACTGGACTTGGTATTTGATGCCTGATTTTTGATTTGTTTCTGTTGGCTCTTTAGGTTTTGATAGGATCTATCTGAGAGTTGAGGTTGCTTTGTGGGCTACTGTGAGGTCGTGTTGGCAGAGTAGTCTTGCTGTCATCTCTGAAATGTTTCGTATGGAAGGAATTGTGATTCGTTTGGTCGTTACTGTTCCTATTGTTGTAGTTATTGTGTTGTTTTGGGTGTTTGTGTTGTTTGGATGTAGGGATCTCTGGTTGAAGCCTCATGGATATCTGTTTCTCTCAAAGACTCTGTATAAGTATCTCTGTTTTGTTATTCTGTGTTGCAATAGGATTCTGCTCTTCTGAAAAGTGTTCTGACAGACCTTTGTTTACGGCATTTGGGGTTTTTGCTGTGGAAGTTGAGGATTTGGTCTGTGTGTGTTGTTTTTCTGTATATGGATGTTAGAAGTTGGCCACTGGTGGTTCTGCTTACAAGGACGTCCAGGAATGGCAGTTCATTGTTGTTCTCGGTTTCTATCATAAATTGGATGTCTGTGAAGATGTTATTGGTTTTTTGGTAGGTCTAGCCGATTTGGTTGTACTTGATTATCACAAAGGTGTCATCCACGTAGTGTACCCATAGTTTGGGGTTTATTGTGTGAGAGAACGATTTCTTCAATTCTTTGTATGATGACTTCTGCGACCAGGCCAGATATGGGGGATTCCATAGGTGATCCTTTCAATTGTTCATAGACCTCACTGTCAAATTTGAAATAGGTGGTTAGGCATAGTTGGAGGAGTTCACATGTTTTTTCTAGTTGTGAGTGGTCCTCTTGATGGATGTGTCTTGTCTAGAAGTTCTCTGATTAGGTCAACTGCTAGTTTCAGGTCTATTGATATGAATAATGCAGTAACATCAAATGATATCATAGTTTCGTCCTCGTCAATGTGAAGGAGTTTGAGTTTGTTCAGGAATTGCGTTGCATTGTTTATGGAGTATTGGGAATCGCTGATGAGGTGTTTTAGGCGTTTCCATATTTCTTTTGTGAGATTATAAGTGGGTGTGCCAGGAAATGAGATGATCGGTCTGAGTGGGTTGTTTTTTTTGTTCACTTTTGGGAGACCATAGAAGTGTGCTATGTTTGAATCAGTTGCTTTCATTCTCTGGTATTTCTCTTTGGTGATTTCGTTTAGTTTCTGTGGCTTTTTTAGGGTTCTGTTGATCATGTTGGTCAGTTTCATCATTGGGTCTGTGTTGGTGCATCTGTAGATGTTTGTGTCCTGTAGGAGTTGTTTGGCTTTTTGTATGTAGTCAGCCTTGTCTAGTATGACTATCATTCGGCCTTTCTCGGCTAGTAGGATGACAATGTTGCTGTCAGTTGAGAGACTTCATTGCCTGTAGCTCCTGTTTTGTAAAATACAAATAATACAAACGCCCAAAATAATACAACTACTACAGCAGGAATAGCAATGACCAAATGAATCACAATTCCTTCCATACAAAACATTTCAGAGATGACAGCAAGACCACTCTGCCAACATGACCTCACAGTAGCCCACAACCCAGCCTCAACTCTCAGATGGACCATATCAAAACTTAAAAGAGCCAACAGAATAAAATCAAAGATCAGGCGTCATATACCCTACCAACCACCGAGAATGAGAGAGCTACTTCAACTGAAATACTGGAAGCAATATTCCAAACAAACAGAACACAATTCAAACCGCACTGAAGATGTCCCCCGCAACAGAGATGGAATTACTAAGCCCAGAAATCAAACCAACAGCCCAGCTACCAACCCGAGCTACTAATATTCAAACACATCTCAACATATACATATATACATAAATTATAAAAAAGTAGAACTGCAGTATAGCAGTCAAAATGCCAAGGTGTAATCAATCAGACCGGTCTGTCTGAAAAACTTTCTGTATATACTCCCTTGACTCAGCTGACAAAGAGGGGAGGAGAGTCTATGGCCTGGTGGTTAACTGCCTAACATGTAGACTGCCCAGGTTCAAATCACATAAAGGGTGTGGCTAGCTAATGAGGATAAATGAATCCGAAATAGCTATACTGGTCTCCCACTTAAATCTTTAACTCTTGTCAGCAAAAATATCGGAATACACACACACACACACACACACACACACACACATATATACCACCTTTATTATTTTAACAGATAACTCAAGGTGGCAAACATATCCCACACACCTTCCTCCTCCTATTTTCCCCTCAACAACAATCCTGTGAGATGATGAGTTGGGCTGAGAGAGAAAGAAATAATAATAAAGTTGGAAGGGACCTTGGAGGTCATCTAGTCCAACCCCCTGCTCAGGCAGGAAACCCTATACCATTTCAGACAAATGGCTGTCCAATCTCTTCTTAAAAACTTCCAGTGTTGGAGCATTCACTATTTCTGGAGGCAGGTTGTTTCATTGGTTAATTGTTCTAACTGTCAGGAGTGACTGGGCCAAGATCAACCAGCTTAAGGTGGGACTTGAATTCATGGTCTCTTGCTTTCTAACCTGGCATCTTAACCAATAGATCAGACTGGCTCTGTTGTTAATATGTTGAAAGTTAGTATGTTGTATAAACCCAGTCACTGGATCTACACTCAAAATGCAGTGTTCTCTGACTCGATATTCTCCAGATGTGCTGGAAACACAACTCCTAGCCAGAATATTACCTCACAATCAAATAACACCAACCAATGTGGGGACGGCTGAACTCCTACTATAAATAAATCAGTAGATTCAGTGGTTATGGATACATCTCAAAGGAATACTATTGTTTTGTTTCTGCCTGCCTCCCTTCCTATTCAGGCTTTTTCTTTCTCCTAAGTGCCATTAATATAAACTAAGGAAAAGAACTACAAAAACAATTCTTACCCTTTAATTCTGCCCATGTGCAACATCTGCTTTTTAAACTTCACAGATAACCTTTTGCAATGCCAGTTCTGAAATGGCAGGCTCCATGTTTCATGAAATGTATCAACTCTCTGCCTAAGAACTAATTAATTTCTATATTTTCTATTCCGTAGACTGGTATCTGATAGTAAGAATAAATAAGTGACAGAATGAAATCTATCTCTGGGAAGGTAGGACATTAGAAAGAGTCAGATTTCAGAAGTTGTAGCCAAATCAAAGCTTCAATAATTTATTTTGTTCCTGCATCTATGTATCTAGCTTCTTTTGACAGGTTTCTGACAATGAATCCTTCAGTGGCTTAACTATTTTTCAGAAGCCAGGTTATTATCATCCTTCCTGTTACTGTTAGAAGAAAGTCTAAATCTAGTAAATAAAAAAACTAACAATGACAGAAGTATTTTGTCTTTCTTAGGATAATTTTTAAAAATTAATGCTAACCACAACAAGTGATGATATACACAAAATGAATCAAGAGAAATAGACCAGGTATGCATTCTTAATTTTCTCCAACAATCAACTAAAATATTCATAGCACTTCAAATGCATTGCCTTGACAACCACCTAAGAAAATTAAAGAGAAGCCTCTCTTCCTGAATTATCACTCTAAAAATCTCACACTTGTTATTTCCATTTCCTTTGGAAGCTTGATATACTGTACACACTCTTGTGTCAGGAAAACTATCCTGCTTAGTCCCCAACTCATTTGAACATCTCTACGCCATTCCCTATATTAAATAAACCACAGTAATATTCTAAGCCTAATAAACATATTTATGGCTTCGCCCCAGCATAATCTGTGAATTTAACACTATTTTGAGAGAGCAAAGTGGTTTTGAGGACTGCCTCAACTTTAACATGAGCAGTAAAAATTAAACATGTGTCATTTCTCCAGGCACTTAAAAAATATGTATTTATTTAAAAGTAATGCATTCTGTCATTAAATTCACATGACAGAATTTTCTGGCTCTTAAATTATCAGAACATTGTTATAAAAATTAGAAAGCAGATAAAAGAGAGCTACGCTTATACACTCACATATTCCTGTTACGGAAGCTGTGAAGTGGGACTTACTTCTTAAACAAAGGGAATCCACTGCTCAGACATCAGAGTAGAAACTTTTTAAACTGGCACACACTCTAGTGGCAAATTCCAGTCTTTACAATCCTCCCAAAGCTGAAACAAAGCTGTAGTTGTTACCTTCTCTTCATAATTTGGCAGCATATCTTTGCTTATCGTTATTATATCCATCCAAGAATACTTCTTCTCCTTACGAATTTTTGCTAATTCTGGGTCGGTCTCGTAGTTGTCAGCATCCAGCTACAAAATGAAAAAAGGACTGTCTTGGTTCATTTATTCAAAACAAGGTAACCGGCATTCTGGTGTACAAGGAAATTAAGTTCTCTCTAAAGCAGTGGTTCTCAACCTGTGGGTCGGGACCCTGTTTGGGGTCGAACGATCATTTCACAGGGGTCGCCAAACAACGCAGTCCGCCATATTTTTCCCCTTTTCCTTAGCTGTGCTACTCCCTTTTATTCTATTGCCTTTTCAAAGCCAATAGAATAGACTCTCTTGAATAGAGTCTAATTCTATTGGCTTTCAAAAGCCAATAGGAATTGTCCAGGCTGTCTCTGCCCTGCTGAGCCCACCAAAAGTCCCATTCTGCAAATGGTGCTGCACCAGTTGAGTAGTTCTCGACTTACGACCGGTTGAGTAGTCCTCAACCTACGACTGGTTGGGGGTCGCGGCATTAAAAAGGTTGAGAACCACTGCTCTAAAGCAGTTTTTCATGCTGAATTGAAGAAGAAATAGGGCTAAAAAATGGCTTGTTTAAATGTGATTATGCTTCACACACAATTAAAAATTGGGTCACCTAAGGCTCGGCACAACTAACAAGATTTTGCAATCATAATAGTTTACATCTATTTATTGCCAGGAGACTTTCCAAAGATTTAACACGCAACCTTGCAACTTTCTTCTCTTGAAAGCTCACCAGTGTGTCTTTAAGAAGGGATGAAACATTTGTCAAAAAATAAAAAAAAGTGGTCAAGAAAAAAGGTGAAATATTCAGTTTGTTTAGATAACCAAGTGTTTTTCATCCTTTTGTAACTCTTGAGGTTGATACAGCACAATACTAATTCAGTAAAGTAAAACTGTCCTAATTATTTCCTTTGGATAAATAATTTTAACCACAGATGCATGCATGGACTCTTCCAAGTCATGCAAAGCATCATTTTTCCTGATTAGGTGAGCATTCATGTACTGATATATTATCCCACGATTCTGCAAATAACCCCATCCCATCAGCCTAATCATATGAATGGATACACCTTGGCTTCAGAAGAATCCCACAATTTAAACATTAATCTAAATAAGTACATGGATCAAGGATCATCAGAATTGCTTATTTAAAGGATAAAGCCTCTTCAGAGATTAGCAATAATATTCTTATTTTCTAGATCATTTTGATTCTTCAGAAATAAGATTATGACAAAGCCAGCGTTGTAATGTCATTATTAAGTTTTCCAGAGAAGGGGAAACAGCTACATCAAGAGTTTTAAACCCTTGCAGACTTCTGGTTTAATGTCATGGCATGATGGATGCAGGAAGATGGGGCTCCATCTTCCACGTTCGATTTTGCCCCGCTGGGGACCCTAAAAAGGATTGAAAGTCGCCCCGGAGAGGTGACGAAGGAGGGGACCCACTTTGATCACAGAGGGATAGCATCCCTTCTTGTTTGATCTGAGGAAGCCCTCCAAACCGGCGGGGGGAAAGACTGGCTACAAGCTGCTGACAACTGAAGGAAATAAGCACTAACGAACAACTTTTGAGTAACGTGGATGAAACTGGGTGAGACTCTATCCTCTCTTTATAACTTTAAGACCTTTTCCTGGAAAAAAGGAAGCTATTTAATTAATATAAATGGGCTGAGTGTTCTTCCAAAAATACTTTAATCAAATTGTATTTCTTACTTCAACCATATACACAAAAATAGGGGAAGAACTACTTGAGGACTCAAATGCATTGACTTGGAAAGTTAATTGGTAAAGGAAGAAAGCCAGAGTAAGAATGAAGAAAATAGAGGTTTTTTACCCATTAGAGGGGATATAATATTATTAAATAGATGTTTGAACATGGCTAGGAGAATAGATAATTGTTAGAAATAAAAGTATTACTATAACTAGAAAGAAAGGATATGCAATTAGAATACTATATTTTGGTATGAGAAGGGAAATATGAAAACGCCAAGAGGGTCTGAATAAGGGAAACTTTTGGTTACCCAAATATAATTTACTATGAGAAAATTATAAGCAATAGAGATGGGATATTATATTATTAAACAGGTGTTTGAATATGGTTAAGAAAATAGATAACTGTGAGAAATAAAAGTATTATTATAACTAGAAGAATAGGATTTCTAACAAGAATATTATATTTTGTTATGAGATGGGAAATATGAAAATTCTAAAAGAGTTTGAATAAGGAAAGCTTTTGGTTACCCAAATATAATATATTATGAGAAAATTATAAGTGATAGAGATATTTTGAACATTAATGGGATTTAAAAAAAAAAAAAGAAGCACCGAAAACAGGATATTGATGGAACAAATGGATTTTAAGTGCAAATACAATTGCACTTTGGCTAGAAAAGATATTATAAACTGACATTATTGGTATTATGTATAATACCAGAAAAATGTGATGAAGATGTCTATATTTAATTATGTTTGTATTAACAGTAACAAGAATTGTATTTGCCCAGTGTGGAAAAATGCCACCACAGGAAGAAGAGAAGATCAAAGATGCACTGGATGGTATAGTATTGGAACTATACTGAGAAAGTTAATATGTACCACTGAATTACCAATGAACCCAGACAACACCTTGTTTATTAAATATTTATGATTGTAAAATTAGAAAATAAAATGTTTACAAAAAAAAAAGAGTTTTAAATCCTTAAGTCCTTCCCTGGATTTCCCTCAAGGCAGCTTGCCATCACTAAGAGGGCAGATTTCCAAAACAATGAAATTAGCTTTAATAGAGAAAGCTGCATGAACCAAGCAAACCAATGAGATTAAGTTTAAATCCTGACAAGACTAAAAGGACTATCCTAGCATATTTATCAATTTTTGATACTGCTCAGGTATCCATACTAACAGTACCTGTGTTTGCCCTCTAAAGGTAATAGCTCTACTTTAAAGGAACGAGTGGCAGTGTAAAACTGAGTACAAATGCATCTGTCTTGCCCAGGTCATCAACAGATTGCCCTGGCTTTTCTAATGCAGTTTTCTTGTTTTCTAGATGTGTTGGATTTCAATTCCCATAATCCTAAACCATAATGACCTTCTATTACCGTAACTGAAATCCAACACATCCAAAGGGAATCAGGCTGACAAAAGCTATTAGAAGGTAACAACCTTCCAATATTTAAGGTGTATAATAAAGAAACAACCAGAACAAAGGTGCAGGAGATTTTGGATTTTTTTTTTTTAAAAAAATGGGTCTTTAAGGTTTACCTGTTAAATTAGCCAATTCCACCTAAATAAATACAAATGATTGATAAATGATTAGGAAAATAGGACTTCATACTTGGAGCCATAAAGGGCCTTGCATATCCCAAAGATACCAAAAATAATACTGCTGAGAGGCTACATATTCTCATAAAGGTCATCCATTGTAAATAGGCCATATCCAAAGGGCTAGATTAAAAGAGGAACAACAGATCTACTGTAGAAATCACAGGGAAAATATGAGTAGGTGTCCTTATTACTAAAACGGTACCAAAGTCAATGTAGTTAGTAAAGTTAGTGTAGTAATGTTAGTTTATTTTTAAGCATGACTAAACGATAGAATGTTTTCAACTCCAAGACAAGCCATTCAACATTTCAGGGATCTGCGTCTATGCTTCAACCACAGATATAGTTGATATGATTAAGTCTAAGCCAACTTGCAACATCGACTTGACCCCACACCTAAAAAAGGTAAATTAACTATACACTAAAGCACTATCATTACACTAACAATAATAAGAACAGTTGGCACTGGGTACACAAAACCAAGCAGGAGACTGACTGACAGATTTTTGCCAAGAAAATCCAGCATTCATAACAAATACCTGTAATGTTCTATATCAGTGTTTCTCAACCTTGACAATTTTAAGGCATGTGGACTTCAACTCCCAGAATTCCACAGCCAGCATTGCTGGCTGTGGAATTCTGGGAGTTAAAGTCCATATGCCTTAAAATTGTCAAGGTTGAGAAACACTGTTCTATATAATTATGTGGTGAACATAACGAATAAATGTCATGGGTTGGATTTGCTAAACATGCCTGAGGAACTGAGGACTGAAATTCATGACATCATTAAATATGAAGCACACAGGTAGTCCTCACTAAATGACCACTCATTCCACCACCTCCAGATGACCTTTGCCATCTTCTTCCTCCTGCTGCTGACCAGGTGTGATCAGCCTGGCCCTTCACAAGGCAGCTGCAGGCTGCAGAAGACCTTTTTCCAAAGGCCACACACGACCTTCTTGAATGCCTTCCAGGGTCAGCAACTGTTTAACGAAGGGCCAGGCTGGGTGCACCTCATCAGCAACAGCAGAAAAGGACAAATGTCAGCTGGGAACAGCAGAAACAGCGAAGTGGAGCTTTCATTCCCTCCTGGCTGTACTCACTGGGCCGCCACAACCATTTTCCCACCTGCCAACCTGCTTGTGAGTTGCTGAGAACTCGCAACCTCCTAACAGCATCCCGAGTAACTTTGCTTATTGGAAGCCCCAACTTGTGAGGAGATCCTTGCTTAACAACCTGCAATTCTCACTTAAACAAAGGCAATGGAGACTGTTGTCATTGCTACACAACGTGGTCATGTGACATTTTCATGACAGCATCACTTAGAAACGAAAAGTCCGATTCCAGTTATCAATAGTATCAAAAGCTGCTGAGAGATCAAGGAGCAAAAAAATGGCTACACCACTCCAATCCCAGCTCCACCACAGGCCATCCACAAACATGAGCAAAATTGTCTCTGCATTAAACCCCCGTCTGAAAGCCAATCGAAATGAGTCCAAATAATCTGCTTTCTCCAGGCCCTCTGGAGCTAAAGACAAGATTGATCTGCATGTGGATTAGAGAACAAACAAAAGTATATGATATCCTCAAGCCGGTAAAAGAATTGAAATGGAAATGGGCCGGTCACATAGCAAGAAGAATTGATGGCAGGTAGACTAAGGCAGTCATAGAATGGATCCCACTTGATAAAAAGAGAGACCTAAAACAAGATGGAGCTACAACATTAGCAACTATTGTGGGCCCAACTGGCAAAAGAAAGCTCAGGAGTGTATAGGTTGGAAACATGTGGAAGAGGCCTTCATCCTACAGTGGATAGGCAATGGCTAAAAATGAATGAAATGAATACATGATATTCTTCTGGTCAACTAAACAGAACACAAAATGGACCTGCAAAGGTGAATTTTAATGTATGAAAGTTTACACTACACCATGATAAATTTGTCAGATGTTAAGTTATCAGCAGACATTATTAGTGATGCTAATGATTACTGTTATTAATAATTGTATTTGTTTTGTATATTTCCTTTCATGACCCACTAAGTCCCAGAGAACTAAAGCAATGATCTCATTGGATAAATTAGATTCAAAAAAGGCCAAGAGGCCCGACTCACACAAGAAGTTTCACCAGGTCAGCAAGTGACTGAACTGGCAATATTGTACAGTGAACAATCATAAGTAGGCTGTGTTTTGTGTGTCGGGTGTTGTGAAACCCAGAAAACGGGGCAACTGCAGGCCCTAAACGTAGAGGGGGGGGGCCTTCCAAAGCATTATTTAAAATTTGAAGATGATCGGGTTTTTTCATTAAAACAAATGCCATCCGTTAAAGCAGAACTTGCAGGACCTGTCGGTTTTTCAAGACGTGAGAGATTCCCCTGTACGATCTCCATAACTGGACTGCTTATTTTTAATGCATTTTTTCAGGGGATAAGGGGAAAAAGAAACGTTACACCAAAGGAAAAAATAAATCGCAGCGGGGGAAACCAGCGAGAAAACAAGCCCGGGTATGTGAGCGTGTGGGTGAGAAAGAGAGAGGTCCAAGATGAACATTTTTTTTCCCACGGCCTCTCCAAGGTTTTAGCAAGCCCCGGTTAACTCAAGAACGAAGCGCGCTGCCTCAGGGCGGCTGGTGTGCTCAGTGGCTAAGGGAGGATTCGGGTCTCGGCCCTCCCAAGCAAGGCCTGAGAAGCCCTGCCCGCCACGGAGCACGAGTCGGTCGCGTATGTCTCGGGCTGCCCCAGCCTGGTTTCGCGCAAGCTCGCTGCAAACGGAGCCAGACACCGGGCACCTTTTGCAAGTCTCGGATGCGGCCCGCCTCCCTCCTCCTCCTGCTCGGCCTACTTTCCAGTAGAAGACGCCCAGCCGGCTCAGCTGCTCTAGGCTGACCGGCCGCTCCGGCTCTGGGCGATGCGGCTTCCGGGGGTCCTCCCGGGAATCGTCCATATACCAAGCCTCCACCATCGTCCCCTGCCACCGAGGCTCAGCTCCCGCCTCCCGCGCCGCCTCCGACCAGGGCCAAAGGGAGACGCCTCCCCGGCCCGCCCCTCGCCGCCCGCAAGGACGCCGTGCCGGTTTTCCTGGCCTGGAGCTGGCGCGCTACATCCTCCAGGACTCCCTGACCTAAACTCGGGACGACTTAACTTCCAAGGGCGGTAAACGAAAGTCTGCCGTTTGCTACGGCAGTGAAGATTCCCCTCCAGGGCTTTTGCAGAAGAAGGCAGAGCCCAGACATTTGCACTGGAGAAGCAGCGCAGGGCTTTCCGTCCGTGCCTAAACACAGTTGCAAGTCCGGGTTTGAGCATTTCGTATCATTCCCTCTCCCCCACCCAACATCCATCGCGAGTTGTGTTGTTTGGCCTTCGCTTTGTGAGGTGTGCTGCGGGAGGGGAGGGGTAGGAGGGGTTCACCTCATGAGGCGTGTTACCTCCTTGCAATTGCTTCTTTTGAGGGTTCCTTGAAAACAGGTAGTCCTCGACTTATGGTCATAATTGAGCCCAAAATTTCTGTTGCTAAGTGAGACAATTCTTGAATGTCTGTGAAGATTCTCAATTTTCCAGGTCATGGTTGTCCCAAAGGTGCTTTTTCAAGAGGCAACGGGACTTTCTCGTTTTTCTTTGAAGATGTTTTGCTTCTCATCCAAGAAGCTGCTTCTTCAGAAGAGCTGAAGAAGTTTCTTGGATGAAAAACGAAATGTCTTCAAAGAAAAATGAGAAAATGCAATTGCCTCTTGAAAAAGCACCTTTGGGGCAATTGTTAAGTGAATTTTACAACCTCTCTTGTCATAATCGGTAAATGAATCACTGCAGTTGTTAAGGTAGTTATGTGGTTGTTACCTGAATCTGCCTTCCCTGTTGACTGCTTGTCAGAAGGTCACAAAGGATGATCACAGGACCCCGGGACACTGCAACCGTCATTATTATGAGTCAATTGCCAAGCATCTGAATTTTAATCACGTGACCAATGCAGATGTTGCAATGGTCGTAAGTGAAAAATGGTCAGAAGTCACTTTTTTTCAGTGCCATTGCAACTTTGGCCACTAAATGAACTGTTGTAACTCAAGGTCTACATGTAATTTAAAAAAAAAAAATCAGAATGAAGCAAGCAGAACTGGGCACAGTTACAGTATATATGATTACCCAATCATATATGATACCTGGCCATGAGAGGTATCATTCTCCAGGTCTCTCCCAGCTAACAGGTTTCCCCATCTGGCAAAGCAAAATTCCAGTGGAAGCTCTCAGGCAAGGAGAAGGGAAAAAGAGATACCTGGAAAAAGTTTTCTCTGATGCAAAAAGAGACAGCACCAGGCACTGGACAAGGGAGATTTCTAAGCCCCAAGAAAAAGATTTTTCTTTCCCAGAAGATGGAGAGATATTTAATTCCTTTCTTCCTGGAAAGAACTGAATAGCAGAAGGTAAGGGATGAAGGAAGAATGTAGGCTGTTTAAATTAGTGAAGGGCACAAAAGGGATTTTGAAAGTCTTCCACAACTGTTTGTTGAGGGCAATTCTTATAAAATTCTCCAGGGCAGAAAAGAGTTTCCTAATAATTTCTCAACAGCAGGATTCCCCCTTGAGTGCTAAGAGTACCACCTCTACGGAAAAAGCCTCTCGGGAAGCATTCCACATGGTGGCTTCCCATGGGAATTCAGAGATGTGTGCACCACAACAATGGAGCTGCAAACCGTTGGAAAGACAAATGAACAATGGACTGTAGGATGATCAAACGTAGTCCTTGGCCGCCTGGGATGGACAACTTTTGAGCAGATGTGGATCCCAACCCAACCTCCCAACCTTTTGGATTACTAAAGGAAGCAATAAGGGTGTGGCTGAAAATATTCAGCATGTTGGACAGCACCACTTGAGAATGGAGAATGGCTTTAAACGGGCAACCCTCTCCCATTTTTGTTCTTCAAACCATCCATCCCAGGAACCCAAAATCATACCTGGAAATTACGGCAAAATCACTGAACTTCAGCAAAGTCTTTTTTGACTGTTTGGGAAGGTTACAACTAGGTCATAGTTATCCCAAAGATCCTTTTTCATGAGGCAACTGAACTTTCTTGTTTTTCTTTGAAGATGTTTTGCTTCTCTTCCAAGAAGTTCTTCAGCTCTGAGAAGCGAAACGTCTTCAAAGAAAAACAAGAAAATCCAGTTGCCTCGTGAAAAAGCATCTTTGATTCAAGTGATATACTATACTCTCGGGATGCTGAAGGCTGCATGCCTTCTTCGGTTGCTCTTCCCTCCCATGACTATTGAGGATGTGCAGGAGAATTTCTTGCTGATACTATTTCAAGCCTTTTGGGTGACACACTTTTAACAAAAGAATAAATGGAGCAAACATATTCTAAGAAAAGCAACAAGAATAATCAGGGAACTGGAAATTAAATCTCATACTGGGGAAACTGAGTCTATTTAACCTTGAGAAAAGATGACTGAACAAAAAGATGCAAAAATACTTTCAAGTACCTGAAGGGGCGTTACACAGAAGAAAAGCAAGACCTGTGGGGGTTTTTTTTGTTTTGTTTCAGAATGAGAGTATGGAATAATGGATTTAAATTATAGGAAAGCCTTCTGACTAAATGTTAGGGAAAGATTAAGAAAGCAGTTCCACAGAGGGATCAATTACTCAGGGGATGAAAATCAAAATGCATCTGGTGAAATGAGCTGCAGTTCGTAAATGCTTCTGCTTTTTAATAAAATAAGTTAACATGAAAAGATGGCACCAGACTCTTGAGTCTTGGCTACCACAGAGTAACACAGCTGTCTTCCTACTTGATGGTGTTGGGTTCTCCCTTATTAGATACGTTTAAGCATACGCATATGTAAAGGCCTATCTCTCTGGAGAAGCGATGGTGCTAGAGAAGATGGGAGGAAAGAGAAAAGGGTGACCAGGAGCAAGGTGGATGGACTCAGTTACCATGGCACGGATGCACTTTTGGAAGACCTGAAGTGCCAGGTAAGGGACAAGGTTTTAAGCCCTTCTTCAAGGGACTGAAAACACAATGAAGCAGCACAGAAAATACTTTACCCATTATGTACTCCCACCCTATTTCTGTTCTTAGCCAACCTTGAACAAAACTTGGAAATCCTTGAATCTCCACAAGGCACATTTCCGTTACAATTAGGACTTCTTAAACATGTTCAGGGAGGGAGATTCATTTTGGGGCATCCATAGTAGGAAATAAACTCTGCTTCATTCTGTGAGGCTTTCTTCTGATTGAGTTGACACACTATATTCCCTATTCCCCAATATTTACATACAGTACAATCGAAGCTAAGATCTGCAACCTTTAAGTGCTGCAGGCTTTCACAATGAAAGCAAGGGTGGAGGCTAGAAGCATTCCAAGAGACAGAAGCCGGGTAGATGTGATGCCAGAGGACGAGATCAGATTGCATCCCTTCGCAGAGGAGAATGGTGCATGTCAATGTTTGTGTCTGTTTGATTCCATTTCAGATAAGCAGTCAAGCAGAAAGCTTGTTTTCATCTTGGGTCTCCTTCCAGAAGAAAATTTGGGTAGCATTATCGCCTTTTCATCTAGCAGGGAAGAAATGGAGCATGTTGCCAGTCTGTGTAGAACCCCAAGAATTTATTGTGCTTAAGGCTCAAGCCACAGATACACACTTCGCCTTGAACATTAAATTCCAGACAGACACCGCTCACAGCTGGAGCCTAAGGAAACACCAAATGTTGCGTCTTCGTTGTGTTTGCTTCTTTCTCAATTATTTTTAATTTAGCTCCCCTCTTGCTTATGGATTTCCAAGCATATGCCAAGCACAGCTTGCCACGTATCAAATGGTTTTTAGTTTGCTGGTGCATCCAAAACTGACACAGGGCAGGATCAGAAGCAATCAGCAGGCTTTTTCTAAACTTGGCTGCTCTCACGGATGCCTCCAGGCCTGCATTTTCTCCAGCTCCCAGGACTGCAGGAAATGCACCTCACGAAGTGCTCCAGCAAATCAATTCTGAGTCAGATGCTGCTCTCAATACCCCCTCAGTCCCTCTAGGAAAAACTGAAGGAATTTCTTCTAAGCTAAGCAGGCCAGTGGGCTGTCTGGAAAAGACAGATAGGCAGAGAGAAAATGAGTTCTAAAGGTGCAGGTAATGGAAGACTTTGTTAAATGGCTCAGCTCTTGCTGGAAGACGGGATTGAGTAGCTGAGCAACAGCTGTCAGCATTAGGCTATCTGATTTTTCTTCTAGTTTCGTAGCTCGAGCGATGAAAGTTAAATGGTGCAAGCAGTAAGACTTTTAGGCCAAGAGTTTTAGAAATATAAATATTATTTGAACTTTAGCTTTCACAAAATTCAGAATCTTACAGCTCTTGTGAAAATTGATGCACTTACCACGGCATCAGCTTTTGGGGTCTAAAGCCCATGATATAATGTGCCTGAGAGTTAACAGGTAAATAGGTGATTGCCAATGATGCCTATTCTCAAATGAAATGGAGACTTTGGTGGAATGAATTTCCTTCTTTTCCTTACAGCTCCCATATATCTGTCCAAAAATGACTCCAGACTATAAGGGAAATAGTCGGAACAGATACAGGTACAAGATCAAGAGAAGTAATCATTTATTTCTTTTCTGTATGATCAGATTTTACTTAGACTACAGGTAGTCCTGGACTTATTGGGACACAATTGAGCACCCACTGTGGGAATGGCTGGTGAATGCACGCATTCTCCCCCCGCTCACGCTAGCGCCACCATGAGGGGCTAGCAGCCACGTGGACAATAGGGATCCCATTTGTGCATGCGTGTAGAGGCTAGCATTGCCTCCTTTTCTCTCCTGGCTGCCAAACAGGAAAGATTGGGGACCTCTGTTCTAGAAGACAGAAACAATGGTCAGAGTTAAAATGGAATACATTTTGCTTGGGCATCAATAACAATTTCATACTGATAAATCCTATACAACAATGCAACAGGCTGTCTGAAGAGGTGATGAACCCTACTTGACTCAAGGCTCAAATAGGCTGGATGGCCATCCATTGGTGATTCCAAAGAAATGGATCCCTGTCCTGAAATTGGAATAGATTGCATTCAAAATACATTGTCATTTACATGCAAATGTTTACTCCAAAATAAGTTCTATGAGAATACAATTTACTCCCAGTTTGCTTTTCATTCGTAGCATTAATATATAATTTATTTCAATTGCAACTTCTAGAGATGTGCACATAAAATAATAAAATATTATCCTCAAATTTACAAAAGCAATCTGACCAAGTCCACTTATTGCCTATTGCCCAGTCCCAATGGTAACAGTCCCAAATGCATTGGCTTTCCTAAATGGTAACAAGATGGGCCCCAATACAACCCTTTCTTGCAGAACTTCCCATCATGTATCATTCAAAATAGGAGGAGGAAGGTGTGTTGGATATGTTCATTCATCTTGAGTTATTTGTGACAATAATAAAGGTGGGATTACAAATAAAAAATGAGTAAATAAATAATCTGTTCTTCTATTTGTAGAAGGCACACTTAGCATCCATGCTATTAATAACTTAGCTGTAGTAGGGACTTGACTAGACTAGTCTTGTGCAGATGATGTGTAAAATGTTGTAAATCTAAAGGCATTTCCACATGCATTCCCTGCTTCTTTCATACCTGTTGTAGTTACTTATGCTTGTCCCATGAGATACAGACTCTCTTAGTGACTACTTCATGGGTCCCTCCATCATTGGCAGTCAACATTAGTTGTTAAAATAGACTGTGTTGGTGTTTTACAATTGATTATATTGTAAGAAATCACTCAAAAATCCTTTGGTCCTTTTAAAAAATGTAAACCTTTGAATTAATCCCCTAAGAATGTAAACATGCACATTCTTTTTAGCACTTTTGAGGCTCCCTTTGCTGAGTTGTTCACAGATATGGAAGGTATGCGATAAAGCAAAATATTTTTTTCTTTTATTGGCAAAAGATTTTATGTATGCTAAAAAAGTGAATGCTGTCTCATCTGAAAGATTAAAGAAGCTTTGGTTCTGCTAAAACGCAACATTAAAGTATGCAGACATTTTCATCCATCCATCCTGATCATAACACAATGAGTTGGAAGTGAGTCCAAATATTTATTCATTTATTTAAAAGAATTGTATAGCTGCCTATCTTAAACAACTCTGAGCGACCTGCACAAACAATAAAAACATTTTTTTTATTTTGATCAATAGCCAGTCAAGCATGCAATGATTCTACCAAGCTTGGAAGTACATAAAGAATTCTCATTAAATTAGGAATAAAATAAACACAGGGTTGTGGTGATGGTGAAAATAGGAGGAGGAAGGTGTGTTGGGTATGTTCACCACCTTGAGCTGCCTCTTGGAGGGCCAGGTGGATTTAATTTGGAAACAGAAGCCCCGGTGGCATGGACGGATCAAAGAAGGCAAATTATTGACTGCAAACTCCTCCTCTTTTAATGGCTATTAGGAGTAGAAGGGGACTGAGCTTGAATCACACTGCTACATCTACCGTTTGATTTATTTATTTCTCCACTTATATGACTATCCATCTCAAAATCATGGCTTAGGGCAGGGGTAGGCAACCTATGCTCTATGCTGGCTCAGGAGTTCTGGGAGTTGAAGTCCACGAGTCATAAAAGAGCCAAGGTTGCCTACCCCTGGCTTAGGGTTACTAGCAATATTTTAAAATAGCATGAACCATTAAAAAAAAGGAAACAACACACATATAAACTCAGCTAGGGTAAAAAACGATCTCGCTGACAAATCAACATAAGCATTTTATGGACTCAGCCACATCTTCTGAGACCCAGACCGGTGACATTTTGTCTTTTCGGACACCCCTCCCCCAAAACAAAGGGACAGCAGAAGGAACATTTCTAGACTAAGATAAGCAATAACATGGGGTTGGATTATTTGAGAGACCGCCTCTCTCCAGGGACATCTACCCATCCCATCAGGTCCAGCAGAAGAGACTTGGCGCGAGTACAATTAGAGAGTGTCATCTGAAGGGACCCAGAAGGACGGTCTTCTCTCCTGACCCACCCACCTCTAGAACATATTTCTATAGAACATCATTCCCTCTGAGGTCAGACTCACCCTGATCCTGCTGGCTTTCCAGAAGAACATGAAGACCTGCCTTTGATGGCTCCCTTGAGTGCTGGCTCAGACGATGAGGAAGAGGTGGTTCTGGGGACATCTGAGAGGGACTATGGGGAGCACTAGAGTGATATGGAAGAAGATAGTCCATGGTAGTCAGATAGTTGAGGCAAAGCAGTCCGGCAAACGTTGGTGTAATCAGGAAAGAGCAGTCAAACAGCCAGCTATGCAGTCTGGAGAAAGGGAGCACCTGCAGCCGGTCAGCACAGACAACCAACCAGTTGCAAGGCCTGGAGGAGAGACATAACTGCAGCCGGTCAGCACAGATGACGAGGAGTTGCTACCACACACGCGCGCGCGCACACACACACACCACTCGATCCAAGGTCGCGCAGAGCTGAGGGTGGCGCAATGAAGGTTGGCGAAGCTACTTGTGAGGAGGCAGTCTCCCCTCCTAATGAAGCACACCGGTTGGCCCCTATTTACCTCGATGTTTGAATCTGGCGGTTGTCAGAGACAGCTGTCCATAATCCAACTAATTTGGGAATACTCTTGACTCGTTGCCTTGAACTTGTGGAGATTGTGTTGCTTTTGTCATAACTTGGAACCGCTGGAGTTAGGCTGCCTCGACCCTGGCAAGGATAGCCAGGTGGCATTGGGAAGTGGCTATGGGCCAGCAAGAGTAACCATCAGGTGCTTGCAAGTGCAAACAGTCAGAGAATGTTATGGATATGAGATACCTGTGACCTCATATTATGTAGTGGGGATCCTTGACAGAAAAGGTTGTGGGGGGAACTTACTGGAATGACTTGCAACATCCCTGCTGGCTTTCCCATTGACTTTATTTGTGGGAAGCTGGCAAGGAAGGTTGCAAATGGTGATCATGTGACTGTAGTTCACTGCAATATCGTAATCGTGAGCCAGGCACCTGGAATGTAATCATTGACCAGGGAGGTCCTGCAATGCCACCACAAGTCCTCCTTATTTGCTGCCTTCGTAATTTTGAGCAATAGTTGAACTGTTCAAAACTGTATTGATAGTCCCCATTTAATCACCATTGGGACCAGCAACTCCATTCATGACATGGTCATTAAGCGAGATCGGTGACTGGTATGTGAGTCACAATCTGAATTCTGCTAGGGCGACCGAGTCCTTTGCCCACAGTTGTTAAAGCAAGACATCACATGACTTTGACTTGCGATTTTACAGCCAGTTCATCCACTGATCCTGCTTGTTAGAAGCTTGCTGTGAAGTGTGTAAATGGTGATCACATGTGGGATGCCACAAGTCATAAACACCCACCGGTTTTGCGTACTATTTAAATCTCCACCATGTGACTTCAAGGACACTGATCCTATTGTATGAGGACCTGTAGTAAAGTTACTTTTTCAGCACCATCATAACTTTGAACAATGCTACGTAAGGCAGTTAAGCGAGGACTACTCGTACTGTTCTTGAACAAATGTGCTCTCCTGGTGACTGTGTTGTATAGTTTTTAAAAATAGTTTAAATTGTCTTTAACCTTGGGATTGTTGGTATGGTTATTTTCTTGTTTGTTTTGGTAGTGTTGATGCTTCTTTGTGATTGTAAGACTCTATAACCAGAGTCATGAAGGTGAGATGAGTGATTATAGGATTGGAATACCAACGTAACTTGCAACAACTGAAGCCAGATTTCTAAGTTTTTTTCACTATTTGCACCCCCATCTGACCAATTGTCTTGCTCAAGTTTTCAAAGTACGATGAAATGCTTATTAGGCATTTGACTTTTCTCAATGCTAAGCTTGTGTGATATTACCTGAAATAAGAACAGGGGCCAATACGGCATTCCTACCCTTTCCAGTTCCTAAGAAAATAAAGGGTATTAGGCAAGCGAGTAAAAAGAAGTGTTGTTTTGCAACTGCCTGAAGAAAATAATCCCTGCAACCTTTCACAACTTATCTACTTAAGACTAATCCATTAATGGTTGTATTTTTCCTGCTCCCAGTTTGACCCCCCCCCCCCCAAAAAAAACAAGCCCTATCCTCAGCAGAAGAGAAGGAACTAGGAGCGAGGGCAGCCATGCGTGAAACCATCTGTTGTAAATTCTGTACTATGCCTTCTCAGGGAGATCAGCAAATGACTTTTGGCCTTTCAAGTTCAAGGAGAGGCCCATCAGCAGAAGTACCCTCTGATTGATGAAGGGGATATGAAAGAGGTCTGGTTGTGAGAGGCCATTAATAACCTTAAGAGAACCAGTTCACCATCAAAGTCAGATTGCAAGGCATTTTACAAGAGTATAACTGCTTCAACCTACTTCCAGTCTAGCTCTGCTCTTATTTCCATATAAAATCTGCCTATTGCTCAGTTAGCTATGTGTAACAGGTTTCTAAATTCACTTTCTAATCATTTACCCAATATTTATGTAACCAAGTGAAACCAGAAAACGCGTCTCCGTCACTTTCCCAGATCCTTCAGAAACATGAACTATTCAGAATAAAATGGCTGTTTGCTATCACAGGGATATGACATTTCAGCTTGTATTTTTGCACTCCTTTCAGCGCAAAAATCAAGGGAATCGATCAGATTTTGACAAATCTGTCTCATAATGGGGTCTATAACTTCTTTTTAAAACCTGTAATCTGCTAAAATGGCTCTGTGATTAAATTATATATTATATTGCCATGCAGTCTACAGCATATGATGATCTGTTTTGTACAAGCATATAGAGTACAGCAACCTTTGTTTTATAACCCTGGAGAATCAATACATATTTAATTTAGAAATGTTGGCTTATTAAAGCCACAAACATACCCCAGACAAAACTCTAGAGCAGGGGTGTCAAACTGCCAGTCCATGGGCTGGATGCGTCATGAGGAAACCGCGCCCACCCCATTGCCGGCAATGGGGGAAAAGTTCCGATATATTGCGCAACATCATGTGACATCGTTGAGTTTGACATGTCTGCTCTAGAGCAGTGGTTTTCAACCTTTTTAATGCCACGACCCCCAACCGGTCGTAAGTCGAGGACTACTCAACTGGTGCAGCACCGTTTGCAGAATGGGACTTTTGGCGGGCTCAGCAGGGCAGACAGCCTGGACAATTCCTATTGGCTTTTGAAAGCCAATAGAATTAGACTCTATTCAAGAGAGTCTATTCTATTGGCTTTCAAAAGCCAATACAATAAAAGGGAGTAGCACAGCTAAGGAAAAGGGGGGAAAAAATGGCAGACTGCATTGTTTGGCGACCCCCGTGAAATGGTCGTTCGACCCCAAATGGGGTCCCGACCCACAGGTTGAGAACCACTGCTCTGGAGTATCTTACCCCAAAAGATGGGTTATGGCTTTCAAAAGGACATGCATTCATGCAGTGATAGGCTGAAGCATTTCTCAAATGGACATTCTCCTTCTGAAATAAAGACATTTTGATGTAACTATTTTATATTTTTACATATAAGTACAAAATTTGAATCTCCCTGGGCAGATCCTCAAGAGTCTCCATTATAAGAGCTTAAATATGTGCACTAATTGAAGGCAGATGGGTGAAAAGTGACCATTCTAGTTTTCTGGAATGGTGTAAGGCAGCTTAACTAGAGCACCAAATCTTGTCTTACCTATTCCATCTCCTTAGAAGGCATAACAGGCACATGTTCCAACTCTACAGGCTATAATAATTGATCATTATACGAATAGATGCTATCTTCCTATGCAGATTGCTTCCTGTCAAGAGTGTAAATAGAACAGTCTGAACTTTGTGGAGGAAAAGGATATGAGTAGAGTGAATAAGTAATAAAACACACCCAATGTGTTTTCAGGTTCTGGACTTGGACCTATTTGATCTAAATTCAAATCCATCCTCAGTTACTGAAAATCATAGTGTGATTGGAAGCCAATCATCTCCGTTTACCTCACTAAGTAGAGTTTTTGAGGGGTGGGGATGAAAAGTAGGAATGTTCATGTTAAGTCACTTTAAACTCCTTGATAAATAGTGGAATATGCATGCAAAAAAGAAAACCACAAGTAGCAAACAGGTTTATTGTGCCAGCATTATCTATTAGGTATGCCAGCACCTATGATCATTTTATTTATACAAGTAACAAAGCAATTTGCTCCAAAAATATAAACACCTGAATATACTGTGAACATTGGTCTTACATACAGAGTTTGCACCAAATTAGGTAAGGTATGATTTAGTAATTTTGATTTTGTACTGTGCTGTACTTTCCTTTCTGTATTGTATTGCAGAGAATTGTAAAATATTGTATTGTATATTTGTATACACAATAACATCAAGATAAAAAAACCCTTAAGAACATATTGTTGTCCAAGCAATATTCCCAATCTGCTGTTTTACGTAATTAATAAGATGCAAACATTCAACTCTTGAACACAGTTTGAGAAATGGAGGAGATGCTCTGACAACATATAGAGTACATAAAAAGCATTTACATTCTTAACCATTTAAGCCAAACATCGGTCTCATTTATTCTAAAGCATATAGACTCTCAACAAAAATTAACTGAAACAAGCTTAATCTTTATTCTTATCACTAAGTGGAGTATTTGAGTTATAAAATGCTAAAATAATGATTTTCCAGCTCCTTCTTTTGCTAATCGATCAGCTGCTTCATTTCCAGGAAAGCCAGCATGACCGGGAACATGCATCTGTTGATAATAAGAGTCCAAATTAATTACTCCATACATATAACAATGTGTGCTCTACAACTATCTGCAATATTCACTTATCTTCCTCTATGCCTTATGGTGCAGCATGCATATCAGAGGATCCAAAGGAATATACTGTATAGCTTGGTACAGTACATGAACCCAGCTGCAGATTTCAAATAAATCTCTTTCGTTTAGGTCAGTGGTTCTCAACCTGTGGGTCGGGATCCCATTTGGAGTCGAACGACCATTTCACAGGGGTCGCCAAACAACGCAGTCTGCCATTTCCCCCCCCCCCTTTTCCTTAGCTGTGCTACTCCCTTTTATTCTATTGGCTTTTGAAAGCCAATAGAATAGACTCTCTTGAATAGAGTCTAATTCTATTGGCTTTCAAAAGCCAATAGGAATTGTCCAGGCTGTCTCTGCCTGCCGAGCCCGCCAAAAACCCCAGTCTGTAAACAGTGCTGTACCAGTTGAGTAGTCCTCGACTTACGACCGGTTGGGGGAGTCACGGCATTAAAAAGGTTGAGAACCACTGCTTTAGGTTGACATAACCCATTTTACACGTTGCTATTCATCAGAGCTACGTTAATCAACAATCTGTGAATTTCTTTAAAACTTCAGTCAGTTTTTAAAAGAACATCACTTACCCATTGGATGTCCATGCCTTCTGAAAGCTTAGCAAGCCTTTCAAAATCTTCTCTGTTTGTTACTTCTTTTCCTGCACTGGTTTTCCAACCGTTAATCTTCCAGTTTGGGATCCAGCTTGTCACACCTATCAAAAAAGTGATTGCTACCGTAAGACTAATTTGGATGACTGCTTCAGAACCTCTGGGGCTATCTGCTGAAATTCTCCTCTGCCTCTCCATCTGAAACAATCCCATGTGACTGAGCTGATCCAAGAGACGAACCATTTGATAAACCAAGTTGCTCGGTAGATAGTCCCTAATATTGGCTCAAGCTAGTTTGTAACTGCAATCCAGACAAATCATATACATTCTACTTCATTTGTGAACTTCTATCATTTAGTTTGGGGTCAACTGCGAGTCAGAACAGCACTGCTAATATCAAATCTGACATCTGGATATCTCACTGCAGTTATTCAATCCTGATTCCAAATAAAAGTTTATTCAGACAATTTCTTTATCAACTCATCACTACCCTCTGCTTCCAAAAGCTGAAGCAATTTATTGATTTACTTAGTTACCATTAGCTACATTTTCATCACTTTTCTAAGGTTCCAGTGATGATCTGATCTTTACCTTGAGGAATTCAGTATATCTCTGAATGTCAGACCATAGAGTAGGACTGGATGAAGGCAAATTGAAACGTGATGAATCCTGACAGATGATAATGCCTGGCAAATCTCATGCCAGGGTGGTGGTGATGGTGGGAAGTGGGGCAGGAGGCAGAGAGAGAAAAGAGAAACAATAGCAGCAGCCCCCAATCATCCCAATTCTACTGTCAACAACATATATCTTGAGAAAAGACTATTTGCTGCTTTTAACTAAATGGAAAAACAAAATACACATGCATAAACCATATTTAAAGATATTATACGATAACCCAAACCTATCTTTGGGAAATGGCAAAAGAATATACAGGTAGTCCTCGACTTGCAACAGTTCATTTAGTGATCATTCAAAATTACAACAGCACAGAAAAATGTGACTTAAGACAGTTCCTCACAGTTACGACCATGATCACGTGATCAAAATTCAGATGCTTGGCATCTCGTTGATACGTAGGATCGTATGCTGTGTCCCAAGGTCACATGATCCCCTTTTGCGACCTTCTGAGAAGCAGTCAGCGGGGGATCCAGATTCACTTAACAACTGTGGCAAGAAAGATTATAAAATGGGGCAAAACTCACAACAAACGTCTCACTTAACAATAGAAAGCTTGGGCTCAATTGTGGTCACAGGTCGAGAATTATCTGTATACAGTTGAAGATAAAAGTAAAAAAGATAAAAACTTCCTCAGGTCCAGCTTAACATCTGGTGGCTAGATGGAGAAGTCCATCAGAAGCTGTTAGGATAGAAATATAATTTTTACCTTTATCCATGCAATAAACTTAAACTTAAGTGTAACTCCAGTCTGGAAACTATAAATCAATCAATCTCTCTGTTCTGAACTCAAGGACTAATATGAGCATTAATACTGCCAATTAAATTCTTGAATAATCTGAACTACTGCAAAAGGAATTGGACTGTCTAAAGTTGCAAAATGGCAGTGTACTCCATCAAAACCTCTTGATTTTACAATTTGGACTAAGTGCATCAGCAGCCACTGATTCCTAAATTACAAACTGCATTGAGTTTGGTTTTGATTAATGGTGTTAACAATAATATTTTTTTTTACAATATTAAGATAATTCAACAAAGGATTTTTTTTTTGTAATTATTGGACACCCCAAAGAATGGTTTAAAACAATTGTCTGTCAAATCCACTGTGCTAAAAAGACAAAGGAGATGCTTGCTCATATGATATAGGCTTGTTCCATTTTGGTGTAATATTCAGAAATCTATTAATACAGTTTTGGATACAGCAATATCCTTTAAAAGCATGGATGTTTCTTATTTATATATATTAAAATTTAGTATTTAACATTACATGAATAAAGAAATAATGGAGACTAGCCAAAAACAATTAATTATTCTTTTACAGTTCTTTTACAATATTGATATCTGTTTTCTGTTGATGAACTAGCTCTCTGATCACACAATGAAAAGACTGATTAATACTACTTTGCACAGTCAAGATTTAATGCTATATTTACATGCAGAGCGGTGCACTTGCTTACCGCAATATTCAATGACCTGGGAATACTTGCATAACTATACATTCTTTTTCATCATATTTTACTAATATCTGCAATCTCACTTTGCTGGAGTTTTTTGTACAGGAAGAAGAGCTGTGTGTTTAAATACATGCAAAGGAGGCCCTAGGTCTGCTTGAGAAAGCAATGCAGATCATTAGAATCTGCTTCTCAAAAGATTGCGGGTTTTGTACATAGGCCACCCTCTTTGTCGAAATATAAAAAGACTGTACAGCAAATGCTCTCTAAGTATGACAACACCATACAGAAAATTTCATCAAGGGCAATCAACCATAGCATATTTCATTTCAGACCCCATCTCCTTGCAGGAATATTATATATTCTTTCTTTTTGGATTTATGTTGATGTGCTTTAAAAAAAAAGATAAAAAAACAAGGAGAAAAATAATTTCAAACATTTTTAATTGCAGAAAAAAATAAGTTTAATGGATGTTGATCATGTTTGGCAGGACAAGAGAATGCATGCCTTCTGTAATCTGTTATCATTTTAGGAGGCGATTTTACCTTACATTCATTTCTCAGCAACTAAAAAGCTTACCGTTAATGGTGAATTTGCTGTCAGTATAAATTGCCAGTTTTCTGATATTTTGACTCTTTGCTTGTTCTATTGCCTTGCAAGCTGCCTGAAGAAAACATTTAGAGAACATACTTCAGGAGTGAAGAAGCTGAATAAATATTGATTTTAGTTTTAGGACTGTAACCACAAACTGTAACCCATACCTGATACACGCAATCCTTAGAATCGACTAAGTTTCCTTCTCAGGAGCTTGGTAAAAGATAAACAGGGAACAAGTAATACCTATCAAATGGTTTCTACATAAAGTATCAGTCAAATAATATCTGTTGGTGAAGGAGCCATTGCACCTTGCCTGAAGGGAAGCCTTGATCATGTTAACAAGACTTCAAAGTGTTAGACAATCTTTGCTTATTTCTATATTATTTTTAATGCAGTGAATAAGTATAGTTAGTTTCCAGAAATGTTCCCGAAGCCAAAATATCACAGTAGTTCAATTTGCTACTATGTGATTTCCCACATACCCTCCATTACATGGCCTTTTCATGTTTCTAAACTGTTGCTAATCCTTCTGCTTCACACCATGCTAATTCTGAATATGATATGATATGAGCTTTCTAACTCTGAATTCTGACAAAGAGTTTGGAGACAAATCCTGTCTCAAATCTTTCTATGAACTTTGGTTCCCTGATTGCCTTTTAAGGAACTTCAGAGACAGGGCAGTTTGAAGGGCAAGAAAAAATAAGGGGAAAGTTACCGAGTGGGAAGAACTCAAATAAAAATTGCTGCGATTCAATTGCAGTACAGGACACTTTATCCCAAGTTCCCTCTGAAGGATGTAAACCATACTGATACCAGAGAAAGTTTGTACCTCAGGGTTGAACTGCAGATGTAAGCCACGTTTGACTATTTTGACATTTACTTCATATAAATATTTCATCGGCTCTTACATCTTAAGTGTGACTAGACAGGAATTTTCTTGCTGGAGACGGATGAAATGAATGTTTGGGTGTGACTATTAGAATTCAAATTCAGAAACTGTAGTTTTATTTCAACAACAAACACATCAGTAGACGAGATCACACTCAAAACATTAATAACGATCCACTCCTGTGGTAAAACTCCCACCCTAGGGCCTCCCTGAATAAAATCATTTTTTTTTTTTGAACACCTGTGGGAAAATGAAGATAACATTTTAGATCTGAAGTGAAAAGGGGCCGTGGAGCATTTGTTTGCAACACTTTTAAACAACCTGCATCTTGTTTTAGGAATTGTGCAGCAGCTGTGAAAGGCCATGTGATCGCAGGAAAAGATTGCACTGATTTAAGATGTTGCAAACAAGTGGTCTATTTGTATATCCACATCCTTTTTTCCCCTCCGACTTTAAAGCACTGCACAGTCATGAGGCAGAATCATTGAAACCTCTCTAGCCTCAAAATGTCTGAGAGAAGCCAGCAAGAGTTAAGTGGCAGGACAGAAGGATTTCCAGGACCCTTAAAAGCCTGGAATGTGTTCTTTCAAACAGCCCAATTCCATGTTGCTTGATTTTGATAGGAGACAACCAACCCTCTGAATTGTGCCTATTAAGAAACCTTGTGCTATTTGGCACTGAGCCTCAGACAATAGCCTTGGCATGATAGTCTCAACCAGATGAAATGGCTGGTTACCTTTCAACAGTAGCTGCCCACAGAAAATATTTCATTAATCCAATTAAAGTACTTGTTCACATGGCCAGCTCTAACATCTCCAAAGACAACTTCACTGGGCACATTAGTGTATAACCACAACCAAGCTAACACCACACTGAACTTTTAGAATAAAAATCAGTAGCTGTAAAACACAGCATGGATTGGGAATATACCTGGGCAGCAACATCAGGTGCAGATACTGAGGAGTTCACAGGAAAGGCCTGTGAACAGGCTGATGCTAGTTTCTCACAGTTTTAATTGAGTCTGTTTGATATCCATGATTCATGTTGTGTTGGGTATAAAAGCTTTCCAAAGCTATCCCGTGACATGCACACGCCATGGCAGAACACTGCAGACGTATTTACTGGTGTCTATCCCGGGGAGCCTTGCCTGCTTACTCCTCTATATATTTGCTTTTCATAAACTTTACCACGATCACACTAGTTTGTGGGGGAATTTGCACGCGCAGCAAACTGCCATGCATTGCCCCCCACAAACCTCATAACCTTTTGATACCCTTTGTCCCAAGGAAGCAGCCAAAAGATCACCCCCTTTTGACTAAATATCTTACCTACCTAAATAAATAATATGCTTTAAGTTCCCCCTTATCTCTTCCTGTCTTTATCTCTTCTTGTCTTTATCAGTTCTTTCTCCTTTTCTAATTTACCTGTATTTGTTTTTACCTGCTCTCAGCAGGTAATATATTACTAGAAAATAATTGCTTATATGAAGGAATTTTTCAATTACTTTATGTCAACAGCTAAAGATTAAATTTCTAAATGTAAAATGTCAGCAGTTAATGGTAAAGCCTATGTATATAAAAAGTATATAAGAAACAATAAACTCAAGAGTTTGTCAAGCTGTGTGAAGCTGTGTTCTGCAGCTTCAACCCTCTGCTCAAGACATGCCTGAGTCTTTTTCTTAGCATCGTTACAAAAGTTTTCAGCTCTTCTTTTTTGGAAACCTCTCATAGGTATTAAATAAAGAAATGAAAGTTTAAGAAATATACTGAGACTACGAGCTGGAGCTTTTAGCATAATCGGTAAAAGACTGGATACATATCTCCTGTTCTGCCTTCAGACATGACTGCAACGTTTGAAGAACTGCAAGTCAGTGGAACATTTAATACTGGGTATCTTCCATAAAAACTGCATCATACTGCAAAACCCTACAAATAATTTTATCTGGCAATAGTAGATATAAGTTTGAGAGCAAAATTATCACTCTGAATGAGAATCCTTCCCCAAACTTGGATTTCAGCCAAATAACCCACAATTAATGCTCCTGAAAGTTAAACAAAAATCTAAACCTAAGAGGAGCACATCCACTTTGAGATTTAGTTCTTGGCAAAAATTGCCCCCCAACGAGAGTAAATGGACCAAGATTATCTGGCTCATTCAGATCCCTTGGAGCTGACTATACCCTTCTGATTAGCATAAAAGTGAAATACTGAGGCTTGGCAGGAAATGCTCCAGTAATAACTAGACAGTCCTCACTTAATGAATCTAAATGGGATCAGAACTTGTACTGCTGAACAATGTAGTCATTAAAGTGAGGATCCGAGGTGACCATAATGATTTATGATGGCATTTTCACAGCAGGATTCTTTGGGTGGCTAAGCAGGAACTTTTCTATTATCATGTCTTGTGACTTCCCGCCAGCTTCCCCATTGACTTTGTTAAGAGGCCAACAGGGAAGGTCTCAAATGGTGATCATATGACCACAGGACACCCCAATGGTCAGAAATGTAGCCTAATTGCCAAGTGCCCAAATTCTGATCACGACCAGAGACAATGTGACAATGGCAACCTGCAAGGAAAGGTCACAAGTACACTCATTCAGTACCATCATTAATTTTGAACAGTTACTGAATGAGTGGTCATTAAATAAAGACTACATGTACAGTAGACATTAATAGTGAGGATTTCCATTTTACAGCAGGGCAGATCAATCCATTGTAGATGAACAAATCTCAGACTACATTCCTAGCAAAATTAAATAATTAGAATGGCCTGGTTGCAGACGTTTAACATTAATTCACTCATTGCTTACGTGTATTTCAGCCCTTTGATTTGTTTGCCGTCCATGAAGTCTTTCACTATTATTTCTGCCGAGGACAACATACAGCAAAATTATTGAAAATAGCATTAAGTCAAAATATGATTTCATACAAAAATGGGTGCAGTATAAATGGCGTCTTAGACTAATGTATATAATTATTTCAATATAGTCCATGCTTAATGATGGCTAACTATGGCTAACTGGGACTGGCAACTTCCTAAGAGATACCGTCATAAATCGAAGAATCATGTGACTATGCCAACTTATGATGGCAGTTCCAGTTGCCACTGTTAAGTGAATTGCACACAGTCATTAAGTGAAATGTCACGTGACCATGGCTTACAACTTCCCGAGGGCTTCCGCATTTACTTTGGTTGTGGGAAGCCAGAAGGGAAGATTGGAAATAGCAACCAGACAATAACAGAACAGAATATCAGAGTTGGAAGGGACCTTGGAGGTCTTCTAGTCCAACCTCCTCCTCAGGCAGGAAACCCTACACCAGGGGTAGGCAACCTTGGCTCTTTTATGACTCATGGACTTCAACTCCCAGAATTCCTGAGCCAGCCATGCTGAAGGGAAAGCGAGAGGTTTCCAAGCTGAGCCATGCTGGCTCAGGAATTCTGGGAGTTGAAGTCCACAAGTCACAAAAGAGCCAAGAGCCTACCCTGCCCTACACCATTTCAGACAAACCAAAAGACCGCACGACACTGTGACCAATCATAAATACAATCAAATGATTGCAGGGGCACTGTGAGGGCTACAAACTCAGGAACTGGCTGTTAAGTCCCCTAATTCACCGCTGTTGTAATTTCAAAATGGACGAGTAGTCATTAAATGAGAACTACCTGTACTCACTTGATTTACATACTAATAATTTGGGTATAGGTAAAATGGTTGTACACATGGGACGGTTTGCAGCCAATAGTTCCCACTTGTTAAATGTATGGCAACTGCCAAGAGCAGGTATGCAGAATTTCTATTGGTTAGACAGATACATGTTGTGCTTTGCATGACAAAGTTTGCATTTCAAAAGTAGGTGTGACCAGGGTCTCCTTTGGACAGGTGTCACTTTATTTACTTCTTCGCTCTGAAAACTGCCCTGACAATTTGACTCAAGGTTTCACGATGACCAGCCATGAATCAAATGATAATAAAAAAGTTGTCCAAATATCTTCTTAGCCCTTCCATCTAAACATCACATCCACTCCTCTTTAGAGTTCATCATCCATGGTATGTTTGTAAAGCTATAGTGGAGATCATACGATGCCTGCCAAAACGTCTCCTAGCAGATATAAAGAAAAACACCTTACTCACAGAGGGTGATCAGGTCCCCAATATACACCTGTTCCAGCACGTGCTGCCTGGCGTCCATTACTTGAACAACATCCATCCGTATAAACAGCTACATAATCTCCTAAAAAGGCAGATTTGCATTAAAACAGCAAAAGACAATGTCAAATTCCTAAACAATTTAAACAAATTGTTTCTGTTTCTGGAAACTGCATTTAAATACAGATAATAAAACTAATTCAGCGTATGATATACAATATTTAGCCTGTTTTAGCAAAACTCTTAACTCTTGTATTATCTAAGCATTCTATACAATGGAAACCAAAATTGAAAACTGTAGCTGATAAATTGCTAATACTAAAATAAATAATTCTGTGGGAACAGGCCTATTGGAATTATCAAGAATATTCTTTTATACGTGGAAGAAAGTATCTAAGGCTGGAGTCTCCTCACAACAGCAGGCAAGATCAAATACATCTCACTATCTTTATAAAAGAAAGAGAAAAAGGAAAAAGTTTCATCAAGAAAACACAGATCCACCCTCTATCCATAGAAAGAAAAGTATCTCCATACTTCCATTTCAAACAGTGGAAGATGGTAACTGCAGCTAGGACTAAACAACATGGTTTCAATCAAGCAGGAACTTATACCCAGCACATCACACACTATTGAAAACTTCCTGCTGAAGATATCACTAGCCAAAGCTTGCAATGCAAAAAGGAAGAGAAAATGGATCATGTAGCTAAATGGTTAGAGGAACATTATTAGCAATGGCTGCACTCTAGTGGAATGGACTATGATTTTGCTGTAACAAGAGCAAACTCAGGAAGGTGGATCGATTCCAGGATGATTATAGTAGACATTCTGTGCCCCAACAATGAACTTGAAACAATGGCAAAAACTCTTTATAGAATATGCCAATCTTTTTTTCTAGTTGCCTAGAAAAGGAAGGCACAACTGCCACAAATGAAACAATTGCCTTCAACCACAGATGAGGGATTAATTTAAATTCCTATAGAATTAAGAAGAAAGCAAATAGCCTGCTTCAAGATGACAAGGCTACTAGTTCTAGAATATATCAGACTGAAGCAATAAGAAATTTCTATTCTATTTTATAGGATAGAAACTGAAGAGCACTTTAGAAAGTGTCTTATATGGAGTAGTAACCAATGCCTCAGAAGCCACATGAAGATTTCAGGAGTGAAACCTATGAATGATAAAAGTAGGAAAGTCAGTGAAAGATCACTAATAATTCTTGGTAAGATCACATCTATAGTGAAAACATATTAGGCCATGGTCTGGCAAGCATGCTCAGAAACTAGGAGAGAAGAGGGAGGGATAAGACATAAAAAATAATGATATCTGCCTAAACCCTATAGCACAGCGGTTTTCAATCTTTTTAATGCCGCGACCCCCAACCGGTCGTAAGTCGAGGACTACTCAACTGGTGCAGCACTGTTTGAAGAATGGGACTTTTGGTGGGCTCAGCAGGACAGAGACAGCCTGGACAATTCCTATTGGCTTTTGAAAGCCAATAGAATTAGACTCTATTCAAGAGAGTCTATTCTATTGGCTTTCAAAAGCCAATAGAATAAAAGGGAGTAGCACAGCTAAGGAAAAGGGGAAAAAATGGTGGACTGCGTTGTTTGGCGACCCCCGTGAAATGGTCATTCGACCCCAAATGGGGTCCCGACCCACAGGTTGAGAACCACTGCAATAGCAGAACTCCATGTGTAAGAGGATCAAAATTCCATCTGTAATGGAAGAGAAATCAGAAGCTCTTCATTCCAGAGGACCATTCACTCTTATCCTCAAATCCCCAAAAACTGGGTTGAGATACCATGCAGAATGGCATCACACGGCAGACATCTAGCCATTCAGGCATTCCACAAATGTTAAGCTGAATCTGGGGCATTATAGAGGGAAATCCACTTAGGAAGATGGCCATAGCTCCTGCAAAAGTAGCTTGATTGCAGGACAAAAGCCCCAGGGCTGGTGATCCCAGCCTCTGGAATGCTTGCCTGATTCCAGAGGGGAAACTGTCTCCTTTTGATGCCTTAGAAACTGTATTCTGCAAGAAGGAAAATGGAAAGCAGGAATGTCTTAATCTGTAAAAGGCAGGCCTGGAGTGAAACGGGACATTTCGGTGCTGCCATCTTGCCAGAGCCACTTTGGCATGGACAAATCGCCCTGGGAAACTCACAGTGGGACAAATTGCCACGCTCTTCACAGCACCTCCCTTCACGAGGGAGGCAATCATTAACCACAGCGTCTCAATGGGCCACGTCTCTGAATCTGGCATCATACTGCTGTGACTGGCTGGTTGGGTCGGAGTGTGTCCACTACACACAGCTGTCTATCAGAGGGGGGAAGGGTGTGCTGAAAAGTGAGGCAAAAAAGCCTTCAAGAGAAGGGAGGCAACTCCCCTCCATGAACGGCAGGCTAAGCGGGAGTCACTGACAGTTGCTAGATGGCTGTCACTGTCCCTGCTTGCCCATCTTCCCGTCCTGGAACAGTCACTGTCCAATGCAGCACACTGAAGAGGAGGTCTGCAACATGAGACTGGAACAGATGCTGTCCTCTTCCAAGGGCCCGCGGGGAAAAAGGAACAGCTGAATGCAGCTCAGGCAGAATGCTTCCCCGGCAGGCAGGACATGCCTCACACCTGGGTAGTAACTGCAAATAGCCCGCAAAGCAGACACACTCCAACCTGACTGACCAGCCACACCCACAGGAGGCTGGACCTGGATCCAAAGACGTGGCCCGCTGCAATGACATAGCTGATCTCTGCCTCCTGCGAAGGGAGGTGCTGCAAGCTGTTGCACGGCAAGTTTCCCGTGGCGTTGTCCCACGCGGAGATGGCTCTGGCAAGAACGCAGAACCGAGATGTCATAGACCTGGCCTGGAAAATTAGCTCAGAGAGTTCCTCTCCTCTATGGTTTTTGTCATGCCTGCTAAAGTAGAAGAAATGCATAATTCAGCTTTGGATAACTTCCCTCCATTACTGGGAAACAATAGGTAAATTTATAACCGGATAAAATTCCTTCCCCTCAAAACCATTTTCAAAGCCTACTCCTGCCTCCCCTTTCCCTAAGCTTTTCCTTTTGCTCCAATTCTGTAGTGTGAATTGCCAGGTGGGAGGGGCTACATTCCAGAGGGTCAAGAATGTGATGGGTGAAAGAGGATCAACAAAGCTCTCCCCTAGAACTTCTGTCGATGGCAGGGGTCTTCAAACTTGGCCCTTTTATGACTTGTGGACTTCAGCTCCCAGAATTCCTCAGCCAGGCACGCTGGCTGAGGAATTCTGGGAGCTGAAGTCCACAAGTCATAAAAGGGCCAAGTTTGAAGACCCCTGGTCTATGGTGAGGAGCAATAAAGGAACTGCTTAGAAATAATTGACATCAATATTGCCAAACTAAAGCAACTACTTACATAATTAAAGCATACTCTGAGAAGTTCAACCAAACTATTTAAACTTCATTGCCTCTTGGCCCTCTGGAACGTAGTCTCTTCCTCCTGGGAATCCAGATTATATTCTATCACACATACCCAACAGTTAAGCAAATGTTGCCCCTTATCTGCTTGTTTGATCCATTGCTAGCTTTGTTTTTTTTCCTCTCCCCCATTTTCCCCAGTATTCATTTTAGATACTTATAGAACTTGCAATATTCAAACCCCAAATTCTTATTAACTCTTTACAGCTACTAAGCATAGAAGCAATATTCTAGTGCCAAATTTCTGTAAGAGTGAAGACATACAGTTGTTCATCAAGAGAAGAAATATCATACAAAACAGATTCAAAGGCATTATAATAAATTGCAGAAAGAGAGGAGTTACCCATGTATGAGAATTCATTCTTATTTGGCAGAGGAGTATAAGGAACATGTGTGTATTTTACACACTTATTTGTACATTTGTTCCCTGAAAGCACTTTGTATCGTCTTTTGTGTGGTCTTGCATTATATAACTCAGATGTAGTCTTGTTACTGTAATAGCTATGATAGTTCTGCTTTTTACCAAAGCCTTAGAAAAAAAGAAAATGATACCACTATCAAATTGATAGTGTAATGTTCATATTGAAGAACATCACTGGAGCTCCTCACATTTTAATCAGTTTAATTCACACATCCAAAGGTCTTTTCACATGAAATTTTCCTTATTTACAATTTTTTTTTAAAAAAAATCTTTTTAAATTACAGAATAACTTTAGGAAAAATAATTCACATACACGGCATTAAGAGATGATCTTTTCTCTTTATCAATTTATTCATCCAAAGGCGAAAGGTAACACAGATGGTATTTATATCTAATAGAAAAAATATGCAGGATTTTGTAACTAAGAGATTACCAGCAATGATTGATTACCAGCAATGATTTGAGCATTAACATCAAAAAGTAGCATTGCACATAGTACAAGCTGGTGGCGCAGCAGTTAGAGTGCAGTACTGCAGGCCACTTTAGCTGACTGTGTTCAGCAGGTCAGCGGTTCAAATCTCACCGGCTCAAGGTTGACTCAGCCTTCCATCCTTCTGGGGTAGGTAAAATGAGGACCCAGATTGTTGGGGGCAATGTAAATATATATATACATTGCTTACTGGTGTACACCGCTTAGAGAGTGCTTGCACTTAAAGCGGTATATAAGTCTCATAAATAAATAAATAAAATAAATAAAAGCAACTTCATCGCTAGAACCATACTTAATTTTGATGCTGAATTGATACCACCTGTATTGCAATTTTCTGGTAAAAAGAGAACAGATTTTATTTATTACCCAAGGGTGTTTGTTTGGGGGTATTTTACATTTTTCAGACCACTTTGGCTATTAGAAAGCATAGCATGACTGAACAACTCTTATTCTTTCAGCTGTAACTTTGTTATAAAGCTTTACCCATCAATTCTATTTTAAAAAGCAAGGTAATTGCTCATTAATGATCGCAATAATTTTGATTTAAAGTAACAACCAGAGGGGCTACATTCCAGAGGGCCAAGAGGCAGCGAGGTTTAGACAGTTTGATGGGAGAAAGAGGATCAAGAAAGCTCTTCCCTAGAACTTCTGTTTATGGCAGGGGTCTTCAAACTTGGTCCTTTTATGACTTGTGGACTTCAGCTCCCAGAATTCCTCAGCCAGGCACGCTGACATACAGTTTTTCATCGAGAAATATCATACAAAACAGATTCAAAGGCATTATAATAAGTTTCAGAAAGAGAGGAGTTACCCATGTATGAGAATTCATTCTTATTTGGCGGAGGAGTATAAGGAACATCTGTGTATTTTACACGCTTATTTGTATATTTGTTCTCTGAAAGCTCTTCGTATCGTCTTTTGTGTGATCTTGCATTATATGAGTCAGATGTAGTCTTGTTACTGTAATAGCCATAATTGTTCTGCTTTTCACCAAAGCCTTAGGGGAAAAAAATGATACCACTATCAAATTGATAATGTAATGTTTATATTGAAGATCATCACTGGAGCTCCTCACATTTTAATCAGTTTAATTCACACATCCAAAGGTCTTTTCACACGAAATTTTCCTTATTTAATATTTGTGCAAATCTCCTCAAATTTACAATTAAAAAAAATCTTTTTAAAATACAGAATAACTTTAGGAAAAATAATTCACATACACTGCATTAAGAGATGATCTTTTCTTTTTATCAATTTATTCATCCAAAGGTGAAAAGTAACACAGATGGTATTTATATCTAATAGAAAAAATATGCAGGATTTTGTACTAAAAGAGAGGATTTGATTACCAGCAATGATTTGAGCATTAACATCAAAAAGTAGCATTGCACATAGCAACTTTATCACTAGAACCATACTTAATTTTGATGATGAATTGATACCACCTGTATTGCAATTTTCTGGTAAAAAGAGAACAGATTTTATTTATTACCCAAGGGTGTTTTGGAGTATTTTACATCAGCTAAACAGAACATACTGTACAGATGGCTGGAAATGCCAATGATTGTGAAAGCTAAAAAGCACTGATGCCTTTAAGGATTATTTATATAAGGTTAAATGATTTTTGCTGCTCATACAGCCTGGACTCCCTTGGTTTTTGGAGGAGCTTTGAGAGATGAAATGGTGGTAGAGATGCTAAGAGTGCTATTGATGGAAGACAAAGAGTAAACTTGACCAAGGAAGAGAAAGCAGCTTTCTGAAGGATTACCTCATGGTAATCCACTCTCTGCATTAATAGATTACCAGCCAGTGTCTTACCAATTCAAACACTGCTGTGTAAGTAGGGACTAAGAATATCTGTAAAGCCACTCTAAGGATTATTCTATGCATCTGTCGGAAAAAGTAGTTTGGAATCACCCTGAGATGAATGGCAGCTGTGTAGATCCCAGGGAAGTGTCTAACACATTGTCTAGCCCAGGGTAGGCAACCTTGGCTCCTTTATGCCTCGTGGACTTCAACTCCCAGAATTCCTGAGCCAGCCAGAAATTCTGGGAGTTGAAGTCCACGAGTCATAAAAGAGCCACGGTTGCCTACCCCTGGTCTAGCCCTATTATCTGGGAAGAATTGGAACCTGTCAATCCTGAAAGAGTAGACATGTCCTTGGGGCTGTGTGAGCGCTTGTGTTTTTGGCCTATGCCTCCTGATTGGACCAACTTCCCCCACCAAAGATGACACATGGTTGAGTCCATACAACAGTGATCCATGCGAGGGACTGGTTCTACCAGCTTCGAAGGAGGTAGTGGTGTAGCCTTTCCTCAAGAAACTATTCCTCAATTTAGCAGAGTCCGGCACCCATTTGTTTTCATCCAATCTTCTTAGGGAGGCTGCAGATAGGTCAGTGCAAGATCTTTCTTGCTATGGTTATTTCTCAGCTTCTTTTATTTTGTTCAGATTTTGCATTTTACTAATAACAACCATAATATAAATGTCATTGGAAAAGCTGCAGATTTTAAAGTAATGGGATGTTAGCTCAATACTTGGCACATGGACTATCAAAGTTCAAAGGCAAAAATCTAGAAAAACCCACTCTTATTGCCACTGCCATACTTGTCTATTTCTATTCTAACTTCTCCAGCTACTGTGTTTTCTCATTAAGCAGAGGAAAATTATCACTGCGGCATTACATTTTTCAGACCACTTTGGCTATTAGAAAGCATAGCATGACTGAACAACTCTTATTCTTTCAGCTGTACCTTTGTTATAAAGCTTTACCCATCAATTCTATTTTAAAAAGCAAGGGAACTGTAAGACTCATTAATGATCGCAATAATTTTGATTTAAAGTAACAACCAGACTGCCTCTATCAAGAAATAAATACAGCTGAAATTATTTTCTGGAGGTACAACCAGTTCATTGGAGTTGTGAATTTCATTTGAATATACAGTTCATCCTACTTACTTTTCATTACATCTAGTATATTATCTTTAATTATCAGAAAGCTATTTCTATATTTCTGCTATTCAAATTTAGAAAGTTGCATAGTATACCTGTTGAAGAAATGGATGATTCTGCTGACTCTTCATTTATAAAAGCCCAAGCTTGTTTCTTTGTTGCAAACTTCTTGAAGCTGGCATCCTGATATCTATGAACTTGTTCGTTACATTCATCCCTGTCAAAATACAGTGGAAAAAAGAGCAGCACATTGTTTAGATTACAATATCACAAATTCCCTAAATAGAAAATGTTAGCTTCTTTTAAGGTTTTCTTTGAAAACCTGTGTGAAATGAAAACAGAATGGGAGAAATTTCTTCTGTAGATTTGCTTAATTTATTTACAATTCTAGTTACTTTGCATACCACAAAGCAACATGTCATTCAGTTGAACAAAGAAATATGATAGAGATAGGGGAAGCTCTAGAAGATAATTTCTTACTTTTAAAGCTGCATATCAGCCCAGATTTCTTCTCTCCTTCCACAAATGTGTTTTCACAAATAGTCAATATAAATCTATTTATGAGTGTTTTATTTTCTTAAATTTTTACACTGCCCATTTCACTAAGTGATTTGGGTCTTGCAACCTATCTACACATATGGTGTATTCATGAAGTCACCTTGGCTATTTCTCATCTGTAGGATGAGATTTTCAGAGTCCCAAAACATATTCCCTTGAAATTGAAGTCTCAGTAAACTTAGTTACTCTAATTTTCATGTAAATCTTTATATTCCCTTTTAGAAGCACAAAGTTGGAAACACCATCTTCTCTTGTTAATTGGTATAATGTCTTTGTATGGTTACTTAAAATTGAAGGATATGACTGACTCCAAACTATCTGGTGAACTTAATAGCTCAGTATTGAATATGGCACTAAATGACTTCACTGTTTTTAAGGTTTAGTGTTAACAGCAACTGATACCTATTTAACAGCCTATCATCTTCCTCAAGAAATCTATTGCCTTTATGCCTCACTGCTCGCTTACTGAGATGGGCAACCATAGAAATAACTGAGTGGACAAATTAAGCATGGATGTCTTAATAGGCTTGAGGATTTCAAGAAACTGGTGAATTAGTGAAATAGCTGTATTGCCTATAATAATTCTCTGCTACTGTTATTAGTAGTCCTGATAGGTACTTTCAATTGCAGAGTGTTTATTTTTTTAATTGTTCACTACCCAGAATTATGCTGAGTGAGATAGGCAACTGTATAAATATATAATAAGTTGCAACTGTAATTATTTGATTGACACAATGACATTTTGGGGAACAGAATCAAAGAGTATGAAATAATGCATTCAATTTAGCAGCTACTAAGATTGTTGGCCCAGCAGGGACAAAAATAGCCAAAGAAATAATTAAAGCCTGGGAAATAAGCCCTGATCAGTCAACAGGAATGCTGATTTACCACCAGCTTACCAGGTACTTAGGAACCAGTGACACAAGAAAACAACACTCAAGGACGACTTAATAGCCAGACATCAACATCCCCATCAACTATTAAAAGCCACACGCAATCAGGCACCATATAAATACTATGCATTTATAGAATAGCCCAGTGCACATATTCTGGAGAAAAGAGAAATTCCCTTAGGATGTGCTCCATTATGAGTCTGAAAGAAGAATAAACCTCTGGTCCCGGTGACTGACTTAGATGATTGGATCCTGCAACATTTATTCTGGGACATGTATATTTGCCTTCATTTGCAACTATAAAATAAATCTTATATATAGTTTAAGAAGCTTTTAAGGGAAGATCCAGAGTCAAGGCTATCTCCTCTCCTCTCTCAACTGGCTGAACTCTACTTCTCAGATTATCCTACGTACAAGTGTTGGAAGAAGAGTCTTCATCCTGGTTCATCCAAGCCGGGAATAAACATGGCAACTGCTTTGGGAAGAAGGTTGTAGTTTATTGGAGAGGAGAGCCAGACAGGAAGATGGCTCTGGCAGAAAAGACTAGAGAAAAGAAGGGCTGAGCTCATGGGTAGTAGGTTTTTATACTCTCTAGCCTTTTGTTTGGAATAGTTTCCTGTTCCTGTGGCATGAACTTTGAGGCTATTTCCTGTGTCACGTATTCTGACCTCAGTTTAGGTGTGCCTCTCTGGTATTCTTTATGGTAATGGGGCTAATGACACCTAGAGTTTGGGTAGGGTATGCAGATTTTAGGTGTCTTTGTCTTCTTTTTTTTATTAAAAGTTTTACAAATTATAATATAAACCCACCCATCCCCTCCCCCCCTCCCCCAAGCTGATTGCAGGGTAACAAATAAACAAACAGTCTAGCTAACATAAACCAACTAAACTATCAATCAAAACCATAATACACTTTAACTCCTTCTCAAAACAAATATTAACAAATTAAGACAAAAATAATAATACCATTAATACTATTAATAATTATCTAAAATCTATTCAAAAGCAAGATAATACTTTTCAGAAACTGAAAGTGTCTTTGTCTTCTTGATCTCCTAGGGGCCTTTCTGCTGGTTTACATCTGCATTTGTATAGGGCTGGCTTCTGCTTGGGAGAGGGAGACCTGGGCATGCTTTTATGTCTCTCTAAGATCCTTGAAGGAAATATATTTTTTCCTGCCCTTTTAATATTTCCTTCTCTGGTGCGGGGGGGGGGTGACTTCCCACACAAGGCTGTTCGAAAGGTAAAAGGAAGCGGGAAAGTAAAGGTGTCGCACCTAAGGGATTCTTGCTTTAAAGGGATGAGAGAGAGAGAGAGAAAACGAAACATTACGGGGCGTGAGAAAGATGCGCAGCTACTCACCAGGTGTTATACACTCCTATTCTCCTACCTCTCCGCACCGCGTAGAACATGCCGCCGCTGCCGAGGGCTTCAGAACTGGTGGGAAAGAATGGATGAACGAGCAGAGCTAGAATCCGGCGCCACATAATAACTAGCCCTGCCGCCTCCTCCTCCCGCTCCCTCCCATCTGCGCCGCCGCCGCCGCCGCCGCCCCGTCTCAATCTCGAGAGTCGACCGAACACAGAATCCACGCTTCCGGATGACGAGATAATCGAGAGCCGTCGAGGAAGTATGTCGCAGCTGTGGGACCGAGAACCGGAGACACAAACAATGGGGGAGCAACACTTCCGCTTTTCAAGCGTGACTGCGAGTCGAGCATCAACTAAGAGTTGATGTCGCGCCTCGCTACCTACAGCAGCCTTCCAGTGGAAACCGGAAACACTCTCCCGTCTCTATGACCTCGCCTAAGAAAGTTTTTCAAGACGAAAGTAGTTTGTGCACATGCGCCACCGCGGTTTCCCCCCCACCTTCCAATTTCTGCCTCGGAAAACCGAAAGCCTCAAGCGAGCTTTCCATGGCGCATGCGCGAATTTTTGGCGTTTGTTTTGAAGGCGGGAAAGCGACTCAGCTGTTCATGCTCGTAGATTGAATGATCACCATTTAATCCCTATTACATTCAGAGGGCCCACTTCTGAGCTGCAGTAGGAATGGTTGACCTCGACCTGATTTTTTTAAAAAAACGTTTAAATTGAAACTACAAGAATTAAGCGATTTCAATTTTAAGCAGGATTTATTTACAACGCTTATGCTGCATTATTCTGTTTAGTTCTTAAGTTTTCGAGTAGCATGACTGATCGAGTTGGTATCTTCTATAATTTGTGACAGAAATTTTGTAAGCCACTTGTTACAAATTGACGACTAAATTAAAACTCCCTACTATACTTCCCCCCCAAAAAAACCCAAGTAAAGATAATGAACCTCCTGTGAATTGTGAACCTAATTATAAGATAATTAGTTGTTCAATCTTTTACATGGGGAAGTTTTAAGAAATTCCTTTCTAAAGTAATTTAAGGAGAAATTCGTTTCTAAAATTAATACATAAAGAAATTTACTGGGACAGAGAAATGCAAGACAGTTAAAAATTACGTAGGACTCCAAATAAAGTGTTCTAAAATATTGGATAGTGCTATTTGATGATCTGGGTTGGCATAACTTTTTCTTTTACACAATCCCTATTGTTTCCTAGACAAGTTGATTTATTTGGTCTTTCCTGTCCTTGGTGCTTAGCAAATGGATGGAAAAGAATTACAAAACCTAGAAATCAATTTTTGAACTAAAATAGATTACTTGAATTCAAATTCACCACCTTTGAAAGCTGACAAGCAAACTAATGTTTCCATACAACAGGAACTTATAGCAATATTGGATTTGTTTGTTCAATTTATATACCTGCTCATATTGAAGCAAAACAAAGTTTAAAGCAATATAAATATCTTTAAAAAAGCATAGAACACATAATCAAAATAGGTTAAGATAGCATCCTAAAAATAGAACTATCAGAATAAAGCCGGGGTATTCAGAGCTTGGTTCTTACAGACATTTGTGTTTTGTCACTGGGAAGTAGGGTTTATTGGATATTTACATATAACAGTTTGTCCTATCAGATGTTACCAACTTGTAATAAAATGTTTGCAAAAAGAAAACCAAGTTTAGAGAACACTGAAAACCTAGCAATTTAATCCTATTAGTACCATCTTTACTGTTGCAAAATTTGATTTTCCTACTCATTCGTCTTATTCTCAGATAAACACATTTGAAAATACTTAGAAAAAAGCCACTTATAAAACTGCATTTTTAAATTTCAAAAATGGCTGGGTTTCTCTCCCCTTCCCCAGTGTTAAGAATACAATGCAAAAGGAAAAGGCTAAGGCTTGTTCTCACGTTCTATTTTAGCGTTCCAGTTCCAAACAAATACTCCCAATTTCCCTCTCCTTCACTTTCTCTTTGTGTCCGGCCTAATAAAGAACACAGATGAATAACTTAATAGTTTGCATGCTATCTCGTGTCTTTAAAGGGGCTAATAAAGGCATGGTTGCCATATAAAATATTTTAAAATGTATTTTGTGTATATTACAACCAGCTTAAAACGGATCCTTGTTCCCCTCCTTTTTTTTTTTTTTTTTTAAAGCGGCCACAGCCGGGACTTTTCCCCAGGAGGCTTGCCGAAGCCCCTCAGCGCGCAAGATTACCTTCTGCACGGAGTTTACTCCCGCTACCAAACTTCACGAAGGCGGGAATCTTCTGCGTTCCAGGCTTCCAATTGACCCTCTCGGAGAGTGAGAAGGCGGAGTCAAGCCTCCCCACACCGGGGATGAGCAGTGTTCTCGCGAGAACTCTTCCTTTTTCTAGGCCGGCGCTGAAAGTGGTGGGTATGAGCGACTGGGGCCTGGCGGGAGGTGATGGTGTGTTTTTTCCTCGGAGGGTCTAGCGATATGGTGTCGAATTGGGGGAAATCTGCTTTTCTAGGCCGAGCGTCTCGGGATGCATCCGATTTGCCCTTTCTTAGTTCTCGATGGCTGCTTGCACCAGGAAAGGAGCTTGATCTTCTTGGGTGGGGAGACGCTATGGAAAAAAATCCGGCAAGAAGGAAGGAAGAACTATAAAACACCCGATTTTGCATTTTAATGATACTGTGGGGTCAGTAGATCTCAAATTGGCCAAGGCTTCCGGGTTCGTGCGCTTGTTAACACTCGTGAGGTTGTGAATTCAGCCTTCGGTGGGATCCCAGCAGATTTACGCAGGAGGCAAGATTGTCTCTTCTGCGGCGTAGTTTTCTGCAAAATAGGCTGTTTTCACCCCACCTGTTCTTTCCCGGCCACGTTTTTTCAGTAGTAAATGGCTCTTCTTGCTCTCATGGATGGTACATGGTGGATGAACTTACAAGCTTCGGCATACGTGTTCTGGTGAGATGCTGGTGCAAATCAGCCAACTTTGCTAAAGGCCTTTGAATTTAACACGAGGTTAATTGCCATTTTCCCTATCTTGCATTTCCTATATACTGAGTAACAACCGGATCACTGTTTTGAAGTTGATTTTTTTTTCTATACGGCAAATTCTATTCCAATCGGTAGAAAGCTGCTGTAGTATTTGTGTGTTACTTAAGAGTCTGGCTATAGAGATTCTCGGTCATCCAAGTTATGGTTGTCCCAAAGTTGCTTTTTCTAAAGGCAACTGGACTTTGTTTTTTTTTTTCTTGAAGACGTTTCACTTCAGTTCACGTTCTGAACTGAGAGCTTCTGGGATGGGAAGAAAAACTTGTCCACTTGCCTTTTTAAAAAACATCTTTGAGATCATCTAGAGTCAAATCAAAATACTTCGTTCATTGACCAGGGTAGCATTATACAATCTGATTTTTAGAGGGTATTTGGAAAGGATGCAATTGACCATCTCATAGGCGTGGAATGTTTCATAGTAACTGCTCTGAGAAGATGCTATTAATCCAGGCATTGTGGTTTATATGGGTGTGTGTGGGGCTGTGTACTTTGAAATTTGTATTGGCCGTGTACAATACCCTTATGAGGTAGGCTACTCTTGTAAGCTTTTACTTGTATGAAAACTGCAGTTTAGAAATAATTGTTGAGCAGATGGTTTAACTTAGATTTTCTTTTACTAAATCCTGTATCCTTAAATACTTAACTGCTGTGTATAGTACTCCTACACATTCATTTATGTTGTAGATTACAGTCTGCAGGTTTAGTTAAACAATCACACAGAACTATCATGTGCTTTTCCTTAACTTTTGAGAGGGACATTTTTTATTCTGTACTATTTTTATTTTTGAATGCAGAAAGGCCATGTTCAGTTCGAGCGCAAAGATTGTGAAGCCCAACGGCGAAAAGCCAGATGAATTTGAATCTGGCATCTCCCAGGTATGTGCCCTTTTTGTTTGATAACAGTTGGAAAATTTAGGCTGAAAGAAATAAGAGCGGTGTTAAAATATGACTAATGAGGTGGTTAGTGTTATGGATTTGTAATACTTTGTGATAAATACTTGTAGCCTAAATGAACATGCTGTTGGAAAATTTAGTAAGGATTTTGTAGTTGAAATATTTTAAATAGAAATGGAAGTCGCCTTGTGTATTTTAGTGTATTTCAGAGGAACCTCTGCTGATTGCTTCTGGAATAAGTTCCAGACCTTTCAACTAAATGTGTAGCTCATCTAAGTATTTTAATCAAAATGCCATGGTTACATAATTATTTGTGAAAAGTAAAACATCCAAAGCAGAAAAAACAAGTGATTAATAATAATCTTCTCTTAAGGCTCTCTTGGAGTTGGAGATGAATTCTGACTTAAAGGCTCAGCTGAGAGAACTGAACATCACAGCAGCAAAGGTAATATGTAAACTTTGTTGGTTGGGATTATATGTTTTGTATGCATTGAATATTTTATCTGATATAATTCATGTAACATTTAGGCTTAATCCAAGAATCTCCTTTTGCCCTTTGGACCCCAAATATCCTAGAAGTTGAGCAGGATGCAGGAGATTTAGTATGTCCAGATATAATGTGCCTAGTGTTTGATTTTATAGTTTCCCCTTCCATACCGTATCATTGATTTACTTTTATCATTAAAACCTGGAAATTGCTGTAGTCTTGAATAAACTCCAATATAGGCATTCTGGGAAGTAATTTTCACATAAGTTAGCCTCAATAGAATATGGAATTTTGTTGATACAGAAATTCCTTTGTTCAAAATAAAACTTCTTAAGAGTCTTCTGTATGTTCCTAAAACTCCTTGGGTACAGTAACTGCAATCAAAATTGTAGAAGGTACTTATGTTTTGACTTGCAGTCAGTATATTTGATTACATGCCTACATTTTTTAAAAAAAATCTTGTGTGGAAATCAGATACGTTAGCTGAATCAGCCTATTTTCTTACTGTGTGTAATTTTTACATCAACAATTTGAAGATTTTGTACGTTTCAGGTGCAATTTAAATGCTTTAAAAAACCAAAACTAATTATTTTATACTAGATATTGATACAATTAGTAGATGTTTCTCTTCTAGGGAAGGGGGAAAAAATCTGCAAACTCCATGTGTTAGGAAGGGCATCAGTACGCCCAGCTCTACCCTGAATTACGGGATTACAGATTCATAAAAAGGGAGTTACTAGGTATTGATAAATGTAATTCCCTTGCTATAAAGCCAGGATGTAAAATGATTATTTTCATTATGTTGGATTTGATCAGTGATGCATTCACAATTTCTATCCAGATCTTTCCATAGGAATTTCTCAGAACTTAGTGCTCAAGAAGAGATGACTGCCAGATTAACTTTTGCCTGTTGAAATTCCAAAAATTAAGATACCTTTGGATCTTTGGTGCTTATGGAAATAAAATGCTAGTTTTGTATTTTTAAAATGTAATTCATGTTCATCCCCAGTTCTGTTTTTTTTTTTCCCTTAGGAGATTGAAGTGGGTGGTGGTAGAAAAGCAATCATCATTTTTGTACCAGTTCCCCAGCTGAAATCTTTTCAGAAGATTCAGGTGCGGCTAGTTCGTGAGCTGGAGAAAAAATTCAGTGGAAAACATGTGGTCTTCATTGCCCAGGTAGGTGTTTATCATAAATCTTTGGATTTTAAAAACGGAAAGTGTGGTTTGTGAAGACAGTTCACTTACGAAATTTGTAGTCTACCACATATGGTTACTTGGCTCGTGCTAGAACTGGGTCTTGCTTTCAATTATTTATGCTTTATATTGTACTGAAAGTCTGTTTTAGGCTCACAAAAAGACTGTAAAAGCCTGTTGTAAAAGGGCCTGTCTACACTGTATAAGAAACATGCTTATAGATATGCTGTTATTTTAACAGAGAAGAATTTTACCCAAGCCAACAAGAAAAAGCCGCACAAAAAACAAGCAGAAGCGTCCCAGGAGGTAATGTTATGTTTTGAAAAGAAACACAAATATTTTGGTACAGCTGTGTTCAAATCCTTCCAAGCTATTTATAAGTTAATGTGATTTAATGCTTGGAAATTTGAGACAGATTTAATGGCAACAGTATGATTTTATTTGGTTATTTACTGGGTCTCAGTGTGAATGGTCTGTAACGTAGCACATGGTTTGCATGCAGGGAAATGTTAGGGCTAATCTATAATAATTTGCATAGGGATCCTAAATAATGATAAAGGCATCTGCCTAAGCCAATAGAAATCTGTTGTCATTTGGAGCAAATGGTATTGGATTATGGGTATTCTCAACTTACTAGCAGTCATGTGACTGCTTTTGGATGCTTAGCAACTAGGTCACATAACTATTTGTAGTATCCCATGGTCATGTGACTGATTTATTGGGGGGGGGTTGCTGGAAACTGAAATTTACTTATATGTCCAGCAAAAAATGTCCATTGCAGATAATGGGTTTTCTTAATGGTGGTGGCATTTGCTTAGTGACTGTTGCAAAAAAGTAATAAAATTAGGTTAGTCACATGGGTGCCTCAACTTACAACCATCAATTCCCATTATAGTTGTAAGTTGAGGACTATAGATGAATGTGTCTATCTGAGCATAAAATTATTTTGAAAATGTATCAATTTTATTGGTCTATTGACGGAATGAAAACTGCTATCAAGCTGCTCTTTTATGTGATTGAATAGCCCTCTAGAGCAGCGGTTCTCAACCTATGGGTCGCGACCCCATTTGGGGTCAATCGACCATTTTTCTGGGGTCGCCAAGGGCGGCGATCCGCCATTTTTTGCGCCGCCGTGCACGCGCGCCGCGCATGGGGGCAGTGCCGCGCATGCGCGCCGTGGCGCTGCGCGTGCGCAGAACGTTTGTGTGACGGTCGCAAATTGGTATATAAGCAGAAATGAACAAAAGCAGTTTATTGTGTACTTATAGTTTTTTAAGTTATACTTTAAACTGGTTTGGCAAGCATCATTTGGCAGTCTCCCCAAATATTTTTTTAAATAGTGGTTGAAGCTATCTGAAAACTTGGTAGGTCTTAGTTGAGAAACACTTAAAATCTTGCAGAATTTAGTACTTTGATAATATTTGATCAGTTTAAAAAACAAGGCTTTTTAATAGTTGGCTTAGAATGCTGTTTGCTAACTGTTACTTTAAAATTATTAGATGCAACATTCTTTTCTCGTACTCTATGCCAGTGTTTCTCAACTGTAGCAACTTAAAGATGTGTGGATTTCAAGTCCCAATATTCCCTAGTCAGTATGATTTTTATATAATTTGGAGTAATGCTGAAATGGAGAGGGTATTATGCCTCTTCTCTCCACCCATCCTGACAAGCTCTAGCTGAACTTCTGGAATCAAATTTTCTCAGTCTAACTGCATTCTGGTTGGGGACAATAAGAGTACTAATCAAGTAACCTCTGTAATTTTGTTGAATACCGCCCAGAGTCACTTTCTTACGAAATGGCCAGCTACATAAATTAGATGGACAGACCTGGAAATTGCAAGATTAGATAAAGATGTTCAGTTCATTGGCTGTTCTGGGAACTTGTTGTTTTGAGTTATATGTAGCATTTCTGCATTTTATATTACTAACACAGTATGGATACTATAGAAGGCTGCAAACTTTCCAAGTATATTGTACTGAAAGGGCTGACTTGAACATTATGTCCAACCAGACAAGGATGTATTATCATTTTGCTCTTAGGGCCTTCTGTTTGGTAACAATGCAAATATATATTCTCCTTCTGATTCTACGAAACACTGATTATCCTCCTGCAGGCTGAAGCAACTTTAGAAAGTAATAATAGTCTTGTCTGAACTAAGGCTAATGGCTTGTTGCATTGTTTATAAGCCAAGATTATTAGTAAGATATTTAGTCTTGAGCCATAAGCTCAGTTTTAGCAACATAATACTTTAGCTTTCTTTTAGGCACTCCAGATGGAAATAGTTCTGTTTGATCCAAGAGTCTTCATGCATTTTAAGCTAATATTTTGCAGGGTTATAGTTTATTGTTTTATGTAAATTTAGCCATTTGGATTCTGATCCTGAATATTTCATTTGTAATTTTATTGTGTTCTTTGAAAGCACATATCAGGCAAGGCTATAGCTGAGAGAAAAATATAATTGTCTTTTGTTCTGTGGTTAGTGGTAAATGGACAAGAATAGCCAATTTGCTCCTAAAAAATTATTTAAATTTAATCTTAACTGTTTAGGTAATGCAGTATCTCTCTGGGAGCAGAATGTCTGATTTAAAACATTCCACATAACCAGTTTTTATTTGTAAATTGAATGATTCCTTAGTAGAAGTTGTATAAAATTGAAGGCAGTGTAGCAAATGTTTGATTCTCTTCTGTTTAGCCGTACGCTTACCGCAGTGCACGATGCCATTCTTGAAGACTTGGTTTTCCCCAGTGAAATTGTGGGCAAGAGAATCCGTGTAAAACTGGATGGCAGCCGGCTTATAAAGGTCCATTTAGACAAAGCGCAACAGAACAATGTTGAACACAAGGTAAGAAAGAGAAGGAGTTTGCCTTTATTGAGATAAACTTTAGATAAACGGATAAAGCAGACTGGGATAGATCATTTGATGAGGTTGATACACTTGAAAAGTTGGAAATGATCAAAGGACAGGGATTAATGTGCTGTGATTGAACGTTCTTGGAATTGCTGAAATATGGTGCCTGCAGGACTTTCAAATGTTGGGTTTTTTGTTTTTTCTTTTTGATCAAAAAAAGGGACACAAAACATTTAGACTATGTAAGGTACATTATGGCCTATCTCGGGGTAGGCAACCCAAAACGCTCAAAGAGCCACTTGGACCCGTTTCCCACCCAAAACAAAACACTGGGAGCCGCAAAACCCTATTGATACCTAAAATGAAGATAACACTGCATATATCCTTTTTTTACCTTTATTTTGTGTGTGTGTGTGTGTGTTAAAGATAAAAAAGGATTATGCAGTGTTATCTTCATTTTAAATGTCAAAAGGGTCTCTCCCTCTCTCTTTCTGTCCTTGGTCTGCCAGTTCCCTTCCCCCACTCTTTCTTTCCCTTTCTCTCCCTCCCTCTCTCCGATCTTCTGCTCACCTGGCAAGCTGGCTTCAAGCTGTTCTCCAACAAGCTCGGGGTAGGCAACCTCGCTCTTTTATGACTCATGGACTTCAACTCCCAAAATTCCTGAGCCAGCATAGCTGGGCTAGCTAGGTCTCTCCTGCCCTTCCTGCTTACTGCAGAGATGCAGCAAAGGGAGGAGCCCCGCCCAAAAAGCTTTTCAGCTTGTCGGAGAACACCGTGAGTCCACTCTCTTTTAGACAGAGAGACAGAGAGAAGCAGGGAAACACAAGTGCCTGCCTCTGTCTCTCTTTGCAAATGGCAGAGGAGGCTGGGAGCCACAGGGGAAGGCTTAAAGAGCCGCATGTAGCTCCAGAGCTGCACTTTGCCGACCTGTGGCCTATGTTATAGGGATATGTGCAATCTGATGATATGGGAACAGAAAATTCTGAAATGTTTAATTTTCTGCCAGACATCTTCTAAACAATGCCATTAGTTTAGCCTGAAACAGGCCTACCAGTAGTCTTCAACTTATGACACCAGTTGGACCTGGAATTTCTGTTGTAAGCCAAGTTGGACCCAATTTTACAAAATTGTTATGACGATTGTTAAGCAAATCATATAGTCCTTAACCAAATTCAAAGTCATTGACCAATGGGCAGGTTGCAAATTGTGATCACATGACTACTACAGCCAGTCATAAATGGGAGCCTGTTGACAAATGTTTGAAATTGCAATCACATCAGTATTGGGGTGGTGCTACAGTCACAAGAACAGGTTGCAAATCACAAATAATAAAAATCCTCTGCATAATCTATCATATTTGTGTAATGAGGTCTCAAGAGTAGTCTCTATTTAATGGATACTCATAGTACACATTCCCTCAGTTTACAGATAGTCTGCAACAGCGACTCCCAACCTTTTCTATACCCTGCACTCCTAGAACGCTTCTAATATATTCTCTCACCCCTTACAAAAGTTCAAAATAACAAATTGTGCATATACCCCTGGAATATCATCTTGCACCCCTGGTTGGGAACCCCTGCTCTACAAATTACACATAGGATGAAACTTGAATTGATAGAAAAAAAGGAGGGAAATTCTGCTTTGTCCTGTCTTCAGATCGTGACTTTGTGTATAAGATTGTTAATTGTCTGAGATACAGTAAATGGTTTTGGTTATCAGCTTGAATTGTCAACTCTCATTGGCTTTTTTATTTGAATATATTAACATTGTTTAGAGGTAGAGATAATTTCAAGCTTGATTCTTAGTGAATACCTGGATACATTTCATTTTCTTGGCAAATTACAGAAGTGTCTTGTAATATATGTTTTGTATTTTTTGGCTATTTTATTTCATGGTATAGCTGAGATCCCTGAGTCTTCCTGGTGGTTTTATCATTTTAAATACCAACCAGGTTCCACTATGTGATTTCTATAGTCAATATTGATTCTGTGCTGCCACCTCTCATGGCTTAGTTTTTTACCTTGTGCCAAATGTGTTGTTCCTATAAATGTTCAGTGATGTATAAATTAATCTTAAGAGTATAAGCTTTTAAAAAACGTATACAGTAATACCATATATATTTCTTTAATTTCAGAATTGATATATTCTTCTTTCCAGTATAGTTTGCCTTCTTTAATGTCAAGTATCATTTTTGCTGATGTTTGGTTATTCTGTTTGCAGGTTGAAACATTTTCTGGTGTATACAAGAAGCTGACGGGCAAAGATGTTGTGTTTGAGTTTCCAGAATTTCAGCTGTAAAGTGCAAAAACTATATGTCAATTAATAAAAGTTAATTCTTCATATTTTTTAATGTCATGCTTTTTTAAAAGTATGAAACTAAAATTTCTATACATTTGGTTTGTTGATGAAAAGATGACATAAATAACAAATTTATAGCTGTTCAAAGTACATAACTGAAAATCATGATTACAATTAGGTCTACTGTGACATCAATATATTGTGGCACTATTGAATAATAAAACTCTTTCCTATTGAGTGACAAGAGAGCTAAAGAACTTCTGTGATACTTCCCTTAAAACTTCAAAAAACCTATCTTTTAATTTTAAGTTTCCCAAAAGTGGAGGCAAGAGAGTTAAATTATACTGAAAATGAAAGCATACATCTAAATACTGAATCCTGAAAATTAATATTCCAGGATTCTGTAATGAAAGGACCTGAAACATTTGGTTTAGTGTAAAACCTAACAAATTCATTATGTCTTGGTTTGCCACCAATAAATTTCACCTAGACATATTACTAAATTATTTGGCTATGCCAAATGTTTTTAATGTCCTCATTAGAAGAATACTAAAGCAACTTGGACTAAAGCAGTGTTTTTCAACCTTGACCATTTTAAGGCATATGGACTTCAACTCCCAGAATTCCACAGCCAGCAATGCTGGCTGTAGAATTCTGGGAGTTGAAGTCCACATGCCTTAAAATGGTCAAGGTTGAGAAACACTGGACTAAAGCAACCTGTTACATTTAATGCTTCAATAATATTTTTGGGTTATAGAACAGGTATGTTTTCACAGATTAATCATATGTGAACATTTTTAGAGATGTGAAAGAATGGTTGGAGTTAAGTAGGGTGTCATTAAAGAGTTTTTGAATTGATTTTCCTAAAAAGAGTAAAACTTCAATCCTATAACCATTTGCCTGCTGAGTTTGGGTCTTCTGAATGGATACCTGCATGGCTATAATGTAAAGCATTTAAGGCAGCAATCCCCAAACTTTCCAGCTTGGACCAGTGGGAGGGGATGGTTCCATGCAAGTGGTGGCATGTACACAACTCCATTTGCGCGAATGGTGCTTGCATGTGCCCACTACTTGCACAAATGGAGCTTTGTGCTCGCTTGCTGTTTGCATGGCCCGATTCCAAACAGGCTGCAGCCCAGGACCCCTGACTTGCAGAAAAAGTTTCTCAAATCTTTTTTGTGTTTGAAAATACCTAAAAGTTGACTTACAGGTTATGTTATATATTCTATACTTGGTGGCAACAGAGCACCTAATGTATGCATTCCATAAACTAACAATGATGTTAGTGAAAGTGACACCCTGCTTTGCTCTATTTCCTTTAAACGAAACATATTTGGAAGAATGTGAACTAAGCAAACTGCATTTGAATTCTCACAATTGCAGATTATTTTGGTCTATTTTTTTATCCATTTGCCCTCACTGAGTGATCAAAGGACTACATTTGTGTATGTGTGCATATGGAGGCTTAAAATGGAAAAGGGAAAGATACATTGCAAAATGAATTTGTCCTCATTCCCAGAACCATTGCCAAAAGAAACTCTGCAAGCTCAGTCGGCTGATATGTTTTTAGACTTCATGGGAATGCTGGAGATGGTGTGAGCAACATATAAAAAGCATAACTTGCAACTTCCCCCCCCCCATTAAAATGATTGTTTTGAAACAACAAAATTGTAAAATGGGCAAAATTTTGCCACTTCATTGGATATTAACTGTTACTGTGACTACAGTAGCAGAGTCTTAATACACTACAGACAAAATTCTTGATGGCATTGTGGGAAGTCTTATTTTCTGCCTAACATTTTAATTATTCTTCTGGGAATAGCATAGAACCCAAGAGTCTGGTGCATAGTATTCACTTGACCTTGCCATTTTTATAAAAACTTCCAAGGCATGAAATCAAGAATCTACATTAAAAAAAAAATTCTTGACCCATGGAAGATCTGAGTAATTTTATACTCTATGCCTTCATTTGGCTCAGCGTACGAAACAAAAATACTCTGAGATCCAGTTCTATCTTGACTGTTTTTCTTCTGAAACTTGTATTTTGTCAAATCCTTTGCTATATAGCCGCATATTAAAAGTTTTTCTCTATGTAGGAGTGGGGTTGAATGCAATGCCTAGTTGCTTTTATATTTTACAGAGATAGTTGTGGAATTTTTCAGAAATGGTACAATTTCATTTTCACTTAGCAGATTTTAAATCATGGAGATTTCAACATTCTGGACAATTGTTTTTTTTTTTTTTTAAAAAAAGGAATTTTCCCCTACCAAATACGATGCTGTAGTGCTTTCTTCAATTTGCCAAAGTTACCGTTTATATATTTTTTTATCATTGGCCAATATATGCCATAAATTCTAATTTGAAGGCCGCAGAGTATTTTGCAGTGGAAAATTAAAATGCTAGGTTGAACTTGTTCATGTCCTGGGTATCAAATTAACCTGTGGCAACTTTTTAATTCGTAGAGAGTACCCTGTGCTCTATGGCTGAAGTAATTTCTATTTATTAGAAAACCCAAATAATTGCCAAAGTGGATTCTTGAACAGTTCAGGTGCAAAAGACATTTGACATTCATATTCTGTCATTTCCAATGGAGAACCATCTGCAGTATCAAAATCTAGACATCAGTCTCAAAGCAGCTTCTACCTGGTTTAGCTGCAGCCTTTTCCTTAGTCTTCAGAGATAATAGCCCAAATAGCTGCTGAAAGATGAGGCCCAATAAGGTATTTCATTAAATATTCAGGAATAATGAAAATCAAAGATTTGCTGAGGACAAGAAAAAAGTGAGATGTCATTCCTTCATTTCCAGTAGTAGCTTTTCATAGATGTTGCTTCATGAAGAGAGAGCTGAGCATTCATTTGTTCAGGGAATAGATACCTCTTAGAAAAAACAACCCCACTTATTCTGTTTTTTTAAACATGCACTAAGGCAGTGGTTCTCAACCTGTGGGTCGGGACCCCATTTGGGGTCGAATGACCATTTCACGGGGGTCGCCAAACCACACTGTCCGCCATTTTTTTCCCTTTTCCCTAGCTGTCCTACTCCCTCTTCTTGGTGGCCACACCCACTTGGGGTCACCACAACATGGGGTACTGTATTATGGGGTCACGGCATTAGAAAGGTTGAGAACCACTGCACTAAGGGAACTGACAACAAAGCTACATGAATTTTTAAGTTCATATTTGGAAACTGAGCTTGAAACAATAGTTATTGACTGACTTAATCTGTCTGTACTGGAATAGATGAAATGATTAAATGCCAAGATTCCTTGAGTGGAACACAATCTAGGTGAATACATGGACACAATTGTCAATTTTCTTCAGCATGAAGAAAATTCCCAATGTTTTCTTCTACAATGTTTTATCAATTTCTCGGAGTAGGTTGTAGCTCTGAAATTCCCTAGTGGCCTCCCATTGAAATACTATCCCAGTCTTGTCTCTGTTTTTTCAAAATCACCCAAGGTCAATTAGGTGCTACAAGTCTGCTGTGGCATGTCATTCATTGTACACAAGTGTAGAAATTGTTAAGAAAGTTTTGCCACATGGGTTTAAGATAAAGACAGGGATGAACAAGGATGTCTAATTTAGATTTTTAATTCAAACATCTTTATAGATTTTAGATAGGAGTTTTGCAGCTTATCTCAGTAAATTTAGAGGACACTTGTTTGGGGTAAGTTATATTAAGGTAGACTGGCCATCTTTTGGTGGATGTACCCATAAACAGTTGGGCTTGCAGGATCCACAGTGAAGACAAGGGATATTGCTATAATGTGGATTCGAGGCAGAATTCTGGAGTGATCTTAGTGGGCTTTGACAATTTTTTAAAAAAAACTTTTAAGGCTATTTTAGGACAGATAATAGTCGTTGAAATTTTCCTATTGGAAGAAAACACGCCACCATTTTTCAGTAATGCTAGGGAATCAAGAAAATAAGTGGAAACTTCAAATTGCCTGGCGAAGCATAAAATAAAAGGAAAGTGTCTTTCTATCCAAGGCTGATGTTGAAGAGGGAATAATGCGATTCTTCTGTTTTCTGATGTAGTTTGTGCCAGACTAGGGCACTTTACTGAGTCTTTGTACTGCAGGCTGTTGAGGAACAACGAGGTTTTCTGAAATAGTCCATGAAATCATCCACATTTCTTGCAGAAGGAGGTCCTGGTATCCAGGGTTGTGCCAATTTAGAATAGGTATGTTACTGGATTAAAAATATCTGCATATGATGAGCTAATATGTTAAAAGAAGGAGCTGTGCAGAATCTTTCTGTTCATGGGGTTATTCTTGACTCTAGCCAAAGCTGCACCAGCTAGAATTCACCCACTCCTTACGTGTAACACTAATGTTTCTGGCATATCTTAGCTCTGGAACCTTATGCTCTTTCTGAATATCCATGCTCAAAACCCAAGCAAGGACTTAGGAAGACCTTTGCTCTACTAGGATCCTATTCACATGGCCGCTATCAGAGACTAGACATGAAAGAGTTAACAAAGGGGCTTCTTTTCATGGGAAGGCGAGAGGAGCAAAAAGAGAAGTGTCCTACATTCCCAAAAATGTGCCCTGCCAAAAGCAGTCGTTTATATCATGGGTCGTTGCCGCAGTTCCCACACATTTTGCTCCTAATTAACGTCCTGCTGGACAGCTGAGCTGTTTCAAACAGGAAGCTGTTTATAGATAACGCTTGCAAACAGTTGGGCCTGATTTGCTGAATGTCGAAGAGCAGGAGTTGAGCCCGCTTCAAATTAAAACCTATCGGACTTTTGTAAATAGTAGCAATGAGGTCCATCTGTGGTGCCGTGCCCTTTCAGTCAGCAGCCCAGCTACAACGCCTCTTCTCTCAGCAAATCTAAGGTAAGTGATGCTAAGATGGTTGTGCCAGCCAAACCCCTAGCTTAAAAGAGAATAGGCTGCATAACATTTCTTTTTCATGGAAGCTGGATAAAGAGACTACTGACTTTCAGATCAGGACTGAATTGGGATCGGTCTGGAATTGTTGCAATGTAGGTCATCTACTATAGAATACAGACCAGCTCATGTCTTTACATTTAAAAAGTTATTAAACATTTGAAATTGATTTATATAGTGTTCAAGATTGCATAGGAGTATATTTTTATTTTACACTGTGCTATTATAAATGAGTTTCTTTGTACAGAGTGTGTAGCAGAAAACACACACACAAAAAAAACAGCAAGGGTGGGGGTTTTTTTGAGGAGCTATTTAAGAGACAGATAAAATGCTACAAAAGCGCAAAGCAACTTGTAAATATCAAATTGAAAAGTTCAGTTCTGGTTCTTCCCTCTCATGTGTCCCCACATTGCTAAGAAATATAGAATATGAGCTATATTGAAGACTATGGAATATAGTAGTCCAAATTTATTTTTTCCTCTTAAGCAGCTACTAGAGATCTGGAGCATCCTTCCTTAAACCAGTCCTCTTCAAGTAGGCAAACCATAAAATTATCACTTCCAACTAGGCTATAATTTATAGTCTTTAACTTTTAACCCTGACCTCAAATATGTGACTGTACTTTGTGATCACTCAGGATTGAATGTGAGATACACATTCTCACAAACAAGTTTATTGTACTATATTACTATTGCTAACCAATTTTGGGAATAGTTCCCCCTGCTTTAGAAAAAAATGTGGACCAATATTTTGGTGCAGTTAGCTAAAATTAAGTGCTACTTTTTAAATAAGTCTATTTCAGGAAAAGGAACAAAACAGGAAGGCTAAATCTAAAGCAAGGTGAAAAAGCTTTGAAAATAGTGAAAATTGCAAATAGATGGGTTGGCAGAGTAGGAAAATGTTATGGAGATAAAGAAAAGCAAAAGAATCAGAAAACAGAAGATCACAGAAAAGGATGAATCCAAAATATTGCAACTATTTCTGTAGGCATTGAGAATTGTCTGTTTTCTCTCTAAGGCAAACAAATTTGTACAATGGATTATGTATTTCCCACCTTCTGAACTCTTTTCAGTCCACAAAAGAGCAAATAGTATGGAGAGGAATAAGTTATAGAGAAAATAAAATTCTTTGTTTCTTCCCATATCCTCTTTATTCTATCCTCCTACAGATTTATTTATTAAATTTATTAAATACATAAATTTATTAAAGCAAAATTCCAATAATTACATTACACATTTCAAGACACTGTTCAAAACACAGGTAGATTCTGATTTCCTGATTATATGGAGCTGTATGTCTACAAACATCTGTTTATGCTTGGAGTCTTGCTGAATTGGTCAATTCTGACAGGCATAACCATGTCATGTATTTTCACAACCCTCCTGACATGTTGCATACAATATGATGGCTACTTCAATACATATGAAAGGCTGATATCAGGAAAGATCCAGCTGCTCTGAAAGTCTATTACAATTGATAAAATTCACTAACCTGAGAAAAGAATGAAGAGATTAAGCAGTAGCTAATTTTAAAAAAACAAAATTCAAAAAGAAGGAAGAGTTGCTTCTTATCTTTGTCAGCTACACTATGCTGGTTTATTTTATTTTTAATATCAAAGGCTGTTGAGTTCTTGCACCATGAAAGTTAGCTTGCTGAATAATGTGTGATACACAGCAGTTTAATCCATGCTGATCCTTATTTAACATTGTTTTCTTGGTTTGCAAGACAGACATTCAACCATAAATTAATGATATGCACTCAATGATACATTAATTACAAGGTTCAGTTAATCTACTAGCTAGACTAAAATGTGGTTAGTTTGTACTTCAGCATATTGTACAAATCAAGTTATTATTGGAATGATATATTTATACTATTCTATACACCCTATCAAATACTTTGCCACCTAATGAGAAGGAAGGACTCAGTGGAGAAGAGCCTAATGGGGTCGGACATGACTTTGCAACTAACAGCAATACACCCTAACCCACACATAAAAAATTTGAACAGAAATTAAAGTCAGTAATAGATCAAAGTTTAGCTTCGATAATAGTTTAGCAGTGCCAGAATATAGGTAGCATATCATTTAGAGCTTTACCGAGAAGAAATTGTATTGCCCACAAGTTTATATGCCATCCTTGAAAATCCCAAATTAATCTCTTGATGTCCTGTTCCTAGAAGAAGATAGTTCAGTAATATTACAAAATTACAAGTGTGTTATAGAATTTGAGAACAGAGGACAGAAAGGAGAGTTCTTATCCTTTTCCCCAGTGCCTACAGTGCTCCTATCTTTGTGGCTAATCAAGATTAATAGAAGTAACTGAAAACTGAGGGGTGTGTTGGCATTTTTTCTTGCACAACTCTAGACACAGGTGCTTTTGCTTCAGTTGAAACCAAGAAAGATCTTAGTGATTATTTTTCTCTTAGCCTTTTCCTTCAATTTTTTAGTCAACTATTTTATACATTTTCCCATCTAATCATCTGGACTTGGGATTTTTCCCAAAGATGCTTGTTTTCCCTTCAACTGAATTTTTTCAGCAGTGTGGAAATATGTTCATGACCTCCCCAGGGAACCTTTATGTAGATCATTCTCACCATGCACTAAATTAGGTTTTTCTTTCCAATCTTTTTTTGTGAGTATATGTGAAGGACCGTTCCTTTTTTTTTTCTTGGGGATTTTGAACAAGTATACCAAACCAAACTCTTTTTCGTTGGTTTAAATATGGATTATGAGATCTAGGGGAAAATATATTTATATTACAAAGACTCTCACTCTGCTGAAACTTGAGTGTCCCTTCCCAATAAAATATATTATCAAAAAATAGCAACAATCTTTGCAACTTAGCTAACAAGCTATCATATATTAAACATATATTTTAATATGCTGTAAAGATTATTGTGTCCTTAGACGATAGTAAACATATTAGAATTCTCCAGTCTTTAGAATCCCTATTAATGGTTTATTCATTTTTCCTCCCTTTAGGAGTAAGGGACAAGCTCATTATGAAGAGTGATCTGGTTTTCTTTGTCTCTGTAATTAGCCTTGCATTCCTGTCTCTGCCAAGATCTGGATATGCTCAGCATATTGCAGAGGAATCCTGCTCTGTTCAGATTCTGGTTCCAGGCCTCAAAGGTAATATGTGTATCTTTTCCCATAAATGTCAGACATTCCTTCTTCATTTTTATTGTTCTGATGGCATTCTAGTAATTATTACTGAGCTTGCATTCTCTTAATGAAATAGGCCAACTTTTCTCTTAAGCTTTTCCTAGTTTGTGGCAATTGGCCTATAATAATGAAACAGTCATTTGAGCTGCAGCTTAAGCAAACAATCATAGAGGGCTTTGAAAGGTTATAATCAGTCGTTCCACAGAATTCCCGGTAAACAACCACACAAATCTTATTTGCTATACTAAGTATATCTAATTTTCTTGGATACTGGCCCTGGAGATATTTTCTGCTTCTCTATTTTTAGTTCCTCACTTATAAAATTTCATTTTTTTAGAACATACCTGCACACCATCAAAAAACTAACAAATATTTTATAAGTGAATGGGTTTAATTTGCATAAACAAAATGTAGAATTTGGAGGAGAGTAATCGGCCTTATTTCTCTTATTTTTTATATTCTTATTTTATAAATGTTGGCTGGTTTGTTGTCATTCTTGACTTTTTATCATGAAAATAGGAATCACCAACAGTGTAAACAAATGGTAGTTTAATTTCAATGAAGTTGGGAAGCCTTATGATACAAAATAAAAAGGAAAGACAACATGACACTTTCATACATTTGATGGTCAATTCTAGGAGAAATAGAAACCATTTGGGAATAAAGATTTTTATTCTTGTTCTTTTTACCGAAGATCTTAGAGAAAGCTGTCATGTATGGCATACTGCCTCTGATTTTGAGATAATTGTTGAAATATTAAAGGGACTACTGGAATTAGTAAAATCATCAGATCTCTTATCAATACAAATATATCTGAATGATTGCTACAACAGTTGCCTCAAGTTGGTGTTAGCAGCTTCTGTTAATTTTTTATTTCACAGTATTCTAATAATGTAGATTTGGGGGTGGGGTATTTAGTGTGGTTCCTATTTTCTTTTGACTATAATCTTTGTATTCTTGTTAACTGTTTAGTGAGCTTATTCTCCATTGTGCTGCTTATTACTTTACTTAATGAATTGGATGAAATAAATTAATTTTCTGAAGAAACTCATGCCACAATAAAACTTTGTTTAAAATGCTATGGTGCCTCTTACTGCTTTAAAAACATCTTCACGAATTCATCCTAAAAGACGGAATGATAGTTGGGTCACTTTTGCTAGAAATAGTTCCCTGTCTCCAAAATGTATTCTTGAATTGAATCCAAGCAGTGTAATTATAATACATATCTAAAACATTTCAAGTCAAAATGTCCATGCCTGTTTCTTGTATTTTGTTGTTTTAGAATTATTCATGCAATTAAAAATTGCAAAAAATTTTTGCACTCATAAAAAACAATTGATTGACCTAGAGTTTATTTAAAGTAACTGAAAAGACTTCTGCTTGTTTTATGCTTGGGAAGGGAGATGGGATGCTTGGGAAGGGGGATGGGATGCTTGTTTTGATTTAAATGTTTCAGTGAGTAAGAAAAGTGCTGTGTCTACTATGGATACTGTACTTATTTTTAATTTTTTTAAAAGTATCCTCTATATCAGATCTTGATATAGATCTCTCTCAGCTCAACCCACCTCACAGGGTTGTTGGGAAAAATAGAAGGAACAAATATTGGGTATGTTCACTGCCTTGAGTTACTAAAAAAGATGAGACATAATAAATTTTAAAAATAATCTGGGTGTTTTTCCCACAATACTTTGTGAACAGGGTCTAAAGCAATTATGCAGAAGAAAAAAGCTTGTAAACATGAAGAATTAAGGCTGAGGAAGTTATATGAGTGATAGTTTTGTGGGAAAATAAAGAAAGCATTGGTATAATTTGCAAATAAACTAAATTAGGATTTATTTTCCTAATTTTCTCATACAGCTATCTTAAAGATACAATAACCTTAAATCTGAACTGAACAAGCAGTCTTTTATTATTGTGAGGAAGCTTGGAATACTGAAAAAAAGGAAATAAAACAGAAATTAACCAGTGGAACATAATTGCTTTTTTCAGTTGTAAGCCCTGTTGTGCTTATTTGTAATCTGAACCCAAGAAGAGACTGGACAGTCACTTGTCTGAAATGGTATAGATTCTTCTGCTTGAGCAGGGGTCTGGATTAAAAGACCTCCAAGGTCATTCTATTCTATTCTATTCTATCCCATTCCATTCCATTCCATTCTATTCTATTCTATTCTATTCTATTCTATTCTATTCTATTCTATTCTATTCTATTCTATTGTTCTATAAGGCCTGGGTTAGAACAAGACATGAATACAGCCATTGTTTTCTTCACTCCTTTCCACTGAAGTGTTGTATGTATGATGGGAAAGCATGGACACATTTTTTAAAAAATCAGCAATAGCTAGATTAACGAAGTCCCGATAGATAAGAAGTGCTAGAAACTTGGACAATTGATTGGTTTTTGTATCCCTTTACTAACTTGGGGGAGGGCAGAGACTTAGTCTTCAAAAGGAAACCTTAAAAATGCTCATATCTTTCTATATCTCCAATATCTTTATTGCTAACCTCTCTATTTCTGTGTCTGGATCCTTCTATACAGTATCTTTATCTCACTCTCTCTTTAGAACTATACTTGTTTTCTATAGTTGTCTTTTTTTATTTCTGCTTTCTATCTCTGACCCGTTGAAGTATTTTTTTTTCCTGGTGGGGCTTCTTCATTCTTTTCCTATCTTTCCAAATATTTGCTCCATCTGAGGGAAATGACTCACAGAGTGTTTACCTCATGCCAGTATGAGGGAAGGAAAGAAACATACAGTATCTCTCCCCAGCTTTCTCAGCTGCTGCCTACTTTCCTGTTACGGCTTCTCATGTGTGTTGTTTAACTTTTACTTTCCCCTTTTACTTTGACTCCTGGGCTTTGGTTCCATTTATTCAGCCTATGGCTTCAGAGCTCTCAGGCAGCCATCCTGTCTTCCCTCTTTCTTGCCTCCTCCCAATGCTGCTGTTTGATTGGCAGCTGGATTGCCCTGACGATGGGGGAGGGCCATGAAGGGAGAAGGAGGAAGGAGCACAGGTGCTTTATTTATTTATTTATTTATTTATTTATGAGACTTATATACCGCTTTAAGTGCAAGCACTCTCTAAGCGGTGTACACCAGTAAGCAATGTATATATATATTTACATTGCCCCCAACAATCTGGGTCCTCCTTTTACCTACCCCGGAAGGATGGAAGGCTGAGTCAACCTTGAGCCGGTGAGATTTGAACCGCTGACCTGATGAACACAGTCAGCTAAAGTGGCCTGCAGTACTGCACTCTAACTGCTGCGCCACCTCGGCTGATTCAGCAGTCTGTCCTTGGCTTTCTGGAATGCCTCCTCCTTAGTGAAAAACACTGATTTCTACACACTCCCATTGTCTTGATCTTTCTGAAAGATAATGTCAAAGAAAGAATATGGCTTCTTATAGAAGAAAAAAATGGACAATATTAATTTGGGGTGTTTTATGTGTTTGCTTAATAATGCAATTTCATATGCTATTTCTTATTGGCCCAGTCTTTGCATCTTGACCCCTTCTTTGGAAATCACATTGGAAGTGGTGTACCTTCATTTCCCCATTGATCTGCAAAATTAAAACTTTAATTAGAAAAGCTGCACTGCTTTGCTCAGTCTGCCTGAACAATTGGCAGTGTTTTGCAAAAAAAAAAAAAAAAAAGTCTGCTAAAATATACTACATCAGTGTTACGAATTATGCATGATTCTTGAGTTCTAACAACAATTGCTCTTTGATCAAAGAAATGGGAACACTGAGATATAAAACTAAAAAAAAATGAAAGCCTGAAGGAAAAAAACCAACCCCAAATTTGTTCATGCTTCAGCATAGTCTCTAATTAGAAGCTGTAATAATGGTGAGGGTGATGGATGAAGAAATGAAGTGAAGCACAAAATGGCCTACCTACGAAAACTGCAGCTAATGTAAAATCTCTAAAAAGTCATCAGTGTCTGAGCTAAGCTGTCAGGGCAGATATTTCCCTGGCTTAGCTGTATGTACACTAATGAGATATAGAGTCTTTCATCTGTTGGCTGAAATCCAATGTGTCCTTGACTTCTGTGCAGTTTGAATCTTAGTACTGCAGACCAATCATATTTCTTCTGGGAGGTGTTAGGAGCAGTTTCTGAGAGGACTAAGAAGTTGAACCACATCTGGAATAGCCATGTCTCTGAGGTGCTATTATCAAAATCTAGATAGCATGATAGATATTGCTATGTGTAGTGTTCGGAAAGAGAGCAGCTGTACCCTACTATTCCTTCCTTACTTTTAGCTACACATTTAACTTGCTATGGCTGCCAGCTATCCTAAGTAAGGTGAAAGAAGCACTCACATTAACAGTGTTGAACTTTTTGTTGAAGGATAATTCATCCTTACCTCAGACAATAACCTTGGATAGACTCTGGTGACCTTGACTACTGCACTCCACGCCCAGCACATTCCTTATATTGTCACTCCTAAGGAGAAAATTAGATTTAATTAGTATATCTGAAGGTATTTCAAGGACCTTCACTGTTTTGTTGTGAGACGTTATACTCCTTAACTTATTCTATACTGTGTTATAGGTCAAGGAATCTGATATCTTAACATTTTTAAAGAAAAAATTAACAGAACGGGCTCTGAGTAAATGCAGAGGATCTGATCAGTAATAATCAGCTATGATTAATTGCAATAGCCTTGCTTAGTTAAATGATAGTCTGATGGTCATTCTGTGATTATATAATGATGTTGCTTACCCCCGAAAAGACACATTTGGAAAGAGTGGCTTATTATCTGAAACAAAATAATAGTTACTAGCTCAGTAATGGTATAGGTCCTTGAAGTATCTTCAGATATTCTAACTAAATCTAATCTTCTCCTTAGAGGAGAAAATGGAAAATATAAGGAATGATATGGGTATGGAGTGCAACAGTAGGTCACTTTTAGCAAGTAACCAGGGTTTATCCAAGGTTATTGTCTGAAATAAGGATGAATGAGCTCTTTACCCTAAAGTTCAACACTGTTAATATGATTGCATCCTTTATGTGAAAAACTTGGACAATCACAAGGTAGCAGGAAAGAGGGAGAGAGAAGTTTGATTTTTTTTGCCATCTAATTTCTTCAGACCAAACCAAAACTACTTCCCCCCCTTCTATTAGTTATTTGCATATCACTTTCTCTTAGACTTGCTTTTTGAAACCCCTGTTGTTTCCATTGTCTATAAAGTTTGAAGTTCTATAGCAAAAAACTATTTTTTCTGTTTTTCCTCTTTTTTTAATAAAAAAATTCCAAATGTAAACATTGATAGAGATCAAGTGCTGAAACAATGAAGAACACCACATACAGAGAAGACAAACAATATGAATGATGCTGTCATTTTCATTGCAAAAATTGAATTCTGAACATAATACCGCTGAATTTTGAATAATTTGTTTGGTTTTATCTTATGTTTTATTACATAATAGGGGAAAATGGAGAAAAGGGGGAAAAAGGTGCTCCAGGCCGCCCTGGACGAGTTGGACCTCCAGGGGAAAAAGGTAAATCTTATTTTAAAAATTGATTAAGCATTGGATTAACATTACATAATAATAAATGGAGAATATACTTTTTGTATATATTTTCTTAATGTCATACTTGCATATATAGGTTTGTACCTAATTAAACTCAATCTTAAGCTTTTGATTTATTAAAACTAGCATTCAGGTGGAATGGTTTATTTGAGAATTATTGGATATTGTGTTGATTGAGTTTTGTAGTGGAAAATACAAACTATTGAAGCATTTAAATCTGCTCCTCTTCTTTTGGTGCCTAGAATTGCAAAAATGTACCCAACAATGGGAGGGGGAGGGATTGGACAAGCTAATAGCAGCCCCAAATGACCCAAAATTGCTGATCAGACCTCACCCTGATTGCAACAGAACCTCATTACTTTGAAAGATGCCAGATTCTACCCCAAATAATAATTGTTTCTGGAGAAGAGGAAAAAATACCGCTTGAAAGAGTGAAAGAGTTAAGAATCACACTGTCATCTGGAAATACTCTTTGTTTTTTGTAAATTACAATTCCAGATTTATCCTTACCTCCAGAGGGAAAATGTTCCATGGCTCAGGTGCTATAGCAGAAAAGGCATATCTTCTGGGCCCAGCTAGCATTCTTTAGGCAATGGTACCCGAAGCATGCCCATCCAGCCTGACCAGATTGGATGAATAGAAAAGACTGGGGAGAAACATCTCTCAAGTAAAATTTTCCAAAATCAGCATTGTAATTTTAATTTGTTGTCTCTGAAGCTTTAAGCTCTGAGAAAATGACACAAGCCAATAATAAAGATGGATTTATTTTATCTGGAACTTTTTTTTGTTTATAAACACATGCTGGTGTGCAGTATTTTCTTCCTTGAATTACTATTACCATGTTAACTTTTTCTCTTTAGCATGTATACTCCAAGCAAATATGATGCACTCTCCCTGTGGACCATGATAACTGGAAGTAATTCTTTCAACACACATTCTTCCCTTTCTTTTTATCCTCCCTTTGCTCTTGCACATTCTGTTCCTTTCAGCTTTAACTAGAGTTAGCTTTAATTAAGACATATTATAAAATAGATACGGTGTTAGAAATTCATAAAAACAGAAGGCCTTTTAATTTGTCTTTGATTTTTTATATTATAGGAGAAGTGGGAGACAAAGGGGAGAGAGGTAGCATGGGGCGACATGGAAAAGTTGGTCCCATAGGCTCAAAAGGTATATTTTTCTTCATTCTGTGTTAAGCTTTGAACAATATATTAAGTTTAATTTTTACTAATGATATATATTTAGATATTTTTGCAGAATAAATTTTAAAAACTAACCTAAAAGTCACATGTAAGGCTTAGAAGTACGATAAAGGTATGAATTTGGGTTTCTTGATACAGGTCAGAGAAAATTATAAATATTATTTCTTCCCAATTAACTGATTTATTAACCGTGTTAGCCAGTATATTTTAAATCAGTATCAGGAAAAATTTAACACATCGATTAAGGCTTATTGTCATATCCTTCAGCACTTATTTTTATGATGTGTCATCTCATGTGCAGTTCCAGATTCGTGTGCTATCATATTTCAACATTTTAATTAAGCTCACGAAGTACCTTATCTGCACCCAGTGCAGATAATAAATTACTGGAGTCCTCCCAGCTTCACTCCACTTGGGTTTACCCAGCACTATGCTCTGTAATGAGATGGGAGCCAAGTTTTTTTTGGCTCCCAGCTCATTATTACAATCCTGGTACAGCTAGGGAAATATATGAGATAATGCAAGGGTAAGATTGATTGCCACTCCAGGCCTATCCTTGTATTCTCACATATGTTAATACAATACTTAGAACAGTCCATTTATCTCTTTTCTTTTTCCTTGTGAGCAAGTGTGAAAGGGAGATGGGACTGGCACTTTTAAGAACACTGTCACCAAGACACTTACACATTGGCAGGTAATACGATAGGGTAAAGGTATTGGAACTCCCATCCCCATCTGCCAAAATAAGCTGGAGGGAGCCTGGCTTTCTCAGTAGCATCTTCTGCCAGATCTTATTCACTCTTTCATCCAGGAAGAGATGAAGAGCCCCCATTTCCCATTTCCTCTAGTATGGAGAAAGATGTTTGGAGAGGAAAACCCTCATGAACTGGAGGATGAAGGAAACCAGGGAGAATATCTCCAGAGATTTTCTGAGTTGCCAATGATATTTGGATTTGAATTCTCACTGCACTTAGACAGTTCCAGGTTGCCATTTAAGATATCCATTCATATTCTTCTAAAAATTATTTATCTCTCTCTCTCTCTCTCTCTCTCTGTGTATTATCCAGTACTTCTAGTATACTTGCATCACATATGCCACGGCCAATGGCATTTTGATAGGATACTTGAAAAGACCACAGAGATAGCAAGTTTAAAGAGTAAATAAACAGTATTATTAATAGTATTATTAAACAATTATTAATCATTAATGATATCGATGCTAGGGACACACTAAAAAGTTCTGAAGCATCTTAAATTTTATTCCTTAGTTGCAGGAATGTATTTTCTTCAAGAAATTGTCAGATGTCATTCAATAAAATTACATTATGTTTATTTTGATTTTGAAACACATTAATGTATAAATTACATTTGATTTCAATAGGCATTACTTTCCCAGTTATGTATTGTAAAGATAATATCCAAGCTTGATAATGTATTGATACTGAATAAAATCTCATTTGCTGAGAAACTGAATTGTCTTTTTTCTTAGGACAAAAAGGAGATAATGGAGATATAGGTCCACCTGGTCCTAATGGAGATCCAGGTAAATTATATTGGAACTGGCTGTACTATCTCTCAGAGTCCATTTTGCAATTTAATAACTCTTAAGTTATATGAATAATGCTAGTGTCTTATAGGTAGGCGTAAGAAAATATGGCAAGGCGTATTAGGACTGTGTAATTTCTATGCATGTGCAAGTCCTCCTCCCATGTTCACTAATACAGGTAGTCCTCAACTTAAGACCACGACTGAGCCTAAAATTTATGTCGCTAAGTGAGACATTTCTTGAGTTTTACCCCATTTTACGACCGTTCTTTCTACAGTTGTTAAGTGAATCACTGCAGTTCTTTTTTTTTTTTTTTTTTATTTTTTTTTTATTGAAAGTTTTATAAATTTTACAAAAAAGGAAAAATAATACAAAACAAAAGGCAACATATACAGAAAAATAAAACTAAACAATACATATATTAAATAAAAAAAAAAAACCCCATCCCCCAGCCCTCCCAAAAAAAAAACAAAAAACCCTCCCTTCCCCCCCCCCGAGCTTCCCAGAGCAGAATATAGGCTTAAAAAATAAAAATAAAAATTAAATTAAAAACTTTATATTTATATATATAAAAAAATTATCTATAATATATATGAAAATAAAACTTATGAAAAAACTATATAATATTTTTGTATACCCAATCTAAATTGTATAAATTTTATCCATTTATCCCAAACAGCAAAAAACTTCTCTTGCGTTTGTTGCTTTAAGAAAGCCGAAATCTTTGCCATTTCTGCCAGATAAGCTACTTTAAGAAACCATTCCTGCAATGTAGGCAAAGATTCCTTCTTCCAGTATTGTCCTACTAACAGCCTAGCGGCTGTGATCAAGTTTAACATCAATACAACCTCCTTTGTATCACAATCTGTAACAATACCTAACAAAAATAATTGCGGAGTAAATTTTACCCTCCTTCTAAAAATTCTCTGGATATTCCACCATATTTTAATCCAAAATGCTTTTATCTCTCTGCATGACCACCAAATATGATAATAAGAAGCCTCCTTATAACCACATCTCCAACATTTGGGTTGCACGTCAGGATACATATAAGACATTTTTTGTGGATCAAGGTGCCATCTATAAAACATTTTATAAAAATTCTCCCTTAAGTTCTGTGCTTGAGTAAATTTGACATTTCTCACCCAAATAGTTTCCCAGGTGTCCAATGAAACTGGCTCACCAAAGTTCTGCGCCCATCTAATCATACAATCTTTAATTAGTTCCGTTTCTGAGTCCAATTCAACTAAAACCCCATAAATTCTCTTAATGTGGGTTTGTCTTTGATCCTTCAGTTGCTTAATAAGATTTTCATCTTCTCTAAGAAAACCCACCTTACAATCCATCTTCCATCTATCTAATAGTTGCCTATATTGGAACCAAGAATAAGTAAAATTTTCTTGTGCTAACTCTTCCCGTGATTTTAATTGCCAGTTTTGTCCATCCCATTTAAGTAACTGTCTATAAGACACCATATCCATTTTAACCCCTCTTTTTATTCCTTCTATCGCATGCCAAGGTATAGCCCATAATGGTACTTTAAAATCACTTTTATAATATTTTCTCCAAATCCTAAGTAAAGAAATTCTTAAAATATGAGATTTAAAAGCCCAATCTATTTTTTTATTAAATATTAAATAGGCATGCCACCCATAAAGTAAATCCCATCCCTCTAAGTAAAGTATCTCAGAATTTGTCAAATTTACCCAATCACTAATTAATGTTAAAACCACCGCATCATAATATAATTTCAAATTTGGTACCTTAAGTCCACCCCTCTCACGGAAGTCTTGCATAATTTTAAACTTAACCCTTGGTTTTTTCCCTGCCCAAATAAATTTGTTGAGACCCTTCTGCCACTCATTTAAATTAATCTCATTTTTCAAAATTGGTAACATTTGAAACAAAAAAAGAAACTTGGGTAGAATATTCATTTTTATCACTGCAATTCTTCCCATGAGGGATAATTGCAACTTTTCCCAATTCTTCAAGTCCTTCTGTACCCTGACCCACAACCTTTCATAATTATTTTTAAATAATTTTGCATTAGAAACAGACAGCATCACCCCCAAATATTTTACCTTATTAACAATCTCAAAACCCGTCAAGTTGACCAAAATCTGCTTCTCCTGACTCGACATATTTTTAGGTAAAATTTTAGTCTTATTTACGTTAATCTTAAAACCCGAGACCAAACCATAATGATGAATCAACTGTAATAAGTTTACTACAGAATAATCAGGTTGCGACAAAGTAACAACCAAGTCATCCGCAAAAGCTCTCAACTTATATTCTTTTTTATTAACATATATTCCTTTAATTTCCTGAGACTCTCGAATTTTGATCAATAATATTTCCAATGTTAAAACAAACAACAATGGCGATAAAGGACACCCCTGTCTAGTACCTTTCTCTATTGTAAAAACCTCCGACAAACCTCCATTAACAATAAGTTGTGCCGTTTGTTTTTGATATATTACCGTAAGGGCTTGTAATATCTTTTCACCAAAATTCATTTCTTCCATTACTCTTAACATAAAATGCCAATTCAATTGATCAAATGCTTTTTCAGCATCTAAAAATATGAGCCCTGCAGGAACTTGGTTGTTCTTGTCTAAATATTCTAGTAAATTAATAATTTGTCTGACATTATTTTTCATATACCTTCCTGTTATAAATCCTGATTGATCTTTATGCACAAGATGATGCACCACCCTCATAAGCCTATTTACCAAAATTTTTACAAATATCTTATAATCCACATTTAAAAGAGATATAGGCCTGTAATTTTTTGGTAGGGTAAGATCTTGATCCTCCTTTGGAATCAATGATATAAAAGCACTACGCCATGAAGGAGGAATCTCTAAACCCTGTAAAATACCATTAAAAAGATCATGTAATGGTTGGATCATCTCCTCTATTAGAACTTTGTAATAAACAGCTGTTAACCCATCCGTACCCGGTGCTTTCCCTAATTTCAATTGTTGAATTGCTGAGGTAATTTCCTCCTTAGTAATTAAACCATTAATTTCATATTTCTGATCCTCAGTCAGTTTAGGAAAACTTGCCTCAGCTAAATATTTATTTATATCTAGCATTTGTATATTAGTAGATTTATATAGGTTTTGATAATAATCCAAAAAAGATTTTTTAATCAATTCCTTCTGAAAAACTAATTTACCCTTATAGTTTATTTTCTCTATTATTCTTTGTCTCTGTTTCTTTCTTAATTGATAAGCCAACCATCTCCCAGGCTTATTGGCATTACAAAATGTATTTTGTTTCATAAATAATAAGTTGGTTGCAGCTTGGTCTGCTATCAACATATTAAATTGTGACCTTAATAACTTTACAGATTCTTTAATACTCTCATCAGAAGGATTTAAAATCAAAGCCCTTTCTTTTAATTTAATTTCATCTTCAAGTTCTCTACGTTTCTGAATCTGATTTCGCTTATAAAAATTATTCATTTTTATCAAAACACCGCGCATAAATGCTTTACCTGCATCCCATACCATTGACATTGAAGTCCCCTTATACATATTCAAAGCAAAATAGTCCTTTAAACACTCCTTTAGTTTTTGAACATTCTTTTCTTGTCTAAACAAATTTTCATTAACTCTCCAGGATCTTCTTTCCTCTTTCTCTTGAATCAGCTCCATCCAAACTGGACTATGATCCGTCAGTGATCTAGGAAAAATCTTTACATTCTTTACTTTATTATACAAGTCCGTGGTAATCAAGAAAAAGTCAATTCTTGAAAAAGATTGGTGTCTATCAGAAAAAAAAGTAAAGTCTCTCTCCTCTTGATTACGTTCCCGCCAATAATCCCTTAATTCCCAGTCTTCTTTCATGTCAAAAAAGGCTTTAGGTAGCCTTGCTTGTTTAAGAAAAGGAGAGGAACCTTTCTTATCCCTTAGTGTATCTAAGACACCATTCCAATCACCCATTAATACCACTGATCTATAATCAAGCAAAGTTATTTTTTGATGTAACTGTTTATAAAATTGTTCCTGTTGTTGATTTGGAGCGTAAAGTCCAACTATAAGTACTTTCTTACCATATATACCAAGTTCAATCATCACATATCTCCCCTGGGGATCTGATTCTACCAGACAAGCTGGTAGGTTTTGTTTAACATATATAACAACTCCCCCTTTCTTCCCAGGAGCAGGAGATATAAAATGAGATCCCAAACGAGCATTAACTAAATATTTCTGGTCTTTAAGTAAAATATGAGTTTCCTGTAGACAAATAACATCATTGGTATGTTGCTTCAAATAATAAAAGATTTTTTTCCGTTTCTGAGGAGAATTCAATCCATTAACATTCCAGGTCAAAAACTTTGCCATCTCCCTTGGCACGCAGCCTGGAGAAGACACCATCAAAATCTGACAGAGCTGCGTGTGTTGCATAACTCTTGGGTCTTGCTCCTCCCACCGGCGGTGAAGCACTTCCAGGAGAACTCTCTTTGGGCTCTTTTTTACGTTGCTCCTTCTCTTTACGCTTATAGGCTGCACGAGTCATCCTCTGCTCTTTAGCCTCCGTCTGGCGTTGCTTTGCCGCTTCTATCATCCCTGCGGAAACCAAATCTAATGCCTCAGATTGCTGCTCAGCTTCCTTACCACTCAAAGATTTCCGACCAGATGAAGTTGAGCCTGCACCCAGGACCGAAGTATAAAAATCTCTAGCTTTATCAACTGTATTCAATCTGTAGCGTGTCCCAGCATGGCTCAAAACAATACCCATCGGAATTTCCCATCTAAATGGCATCGATCTAGCTTTAAGCTCATTGGTTAAAAAAGCAAAGTCTTTTCTACTTCTTAAAATTTTGGATGGGATTTCCTTTAGAATGATGACATCTTGGGCGGCAATCTGAAATCTTTTGTTGTAAAAGGCTTGTATAATCTCATTCCGCAGGGACTTCTTTGTAAAGTAAATCACCACATCTCTAGGCAAATTCTTCTGCTTAGCAATCCAGGAGTTGAGTCTATAAATTTTTTCCACTTCTCTCTGTAATTCTCCTTTATCCATATCCAAGGCCAGCGCCAGATCAGTAAGGACCACCTCCACCAAATCTTGATTGATATCTTCCTTGAGGCCTCTAATCCTCAGGGCATACTCCATCTGTCTGTACTGAAACATCAAAATATCTTCTTGTGAGGAGTCCACCTTCCTTTCCACGTCTTGAATTTTGTCATCCAAAGAGTCAACTTTGTCTTCCACTTCCTCAAGCCTTGCGTCGAGCTTAACCACCACAGTAGCCAAACCTGAAACAGCTGCCAATATATCTTGTCGTAGTTCATTATTATTTTCTTGCAATTTAGACTTTATCCCCGTTATCTCTTCTTTGAGATCAGATTTAATTTCTGATTTAATCTGTGAAACAAATTGATTCATTTCCTCTCTCATTTGAACTACAATCTCTCCCATTATGCCTCTAACCTCTTGTACTGAAAGTCCAGGTAGAGGAGGGGAGGGTGGTGGCTGAGCCGGTGGTACATGTTTAGATTGTTGTTGTAGCTGTGCAGTGGAAGTTATAGGAGAAGAAATAACCTTAGGTGCTGAGGAAGGCTGCTGCCTCTTTGAAGCCATTTTAAAAAGCACAATTGTCACTTCCCTTTCCCCTCCAGCCAAAAAGGGAGGAGGAAAGGAAAAAAAAAAAATTTTTTAAAAAGAGACAAACTATAGTCATTAAAAGTCCAGAGTAAATCCAAAGAATAAGTAGTAAAAGAGCAAACAGTTCAAAAGAAAAAATTCTAAACCAAAAGCAAAAGCAGAAGCAAAAAACAGTCCTTAGAAAGGGAAAGTAAAACAAAAGAGAAAGGAAAAAAAACTCCGACAGTTTCAAAACGCCATCTTAAATCCTTTCACTAGTATAACAAAAAAAGGAGGAAAAATAGTAAAAATCAAAAGATAAAAAAATAAACACCTAAAATATAACAAAAAATCCTTTAAACTGCTCCGTCCGTTTAAAAATTACTCACCAAAATGCTGTAAACACGGAGATAGAAGCGGCGGTTTCTTTTGCTTCCTAGGAAGCAAAAACAGCTGGGAGGCGGAGATCAGCAAGAGCTCCGAGGGAACACTCCTTTCACCCCCTCTAGAAATAAATCCAGAGGGGGTTCAGGGGTTCTACCTCTACTCTTGCGTTCTCTGTCCCTTCCCTTTGCCCGGGAAGGGATTTCCGAGCCGCGGGCCAGCTGATGCGCGCTGCGCTCCGCGGCTCTGACACTTCCCCAGCTGGACGGCTAAAAGCTAGCCGCCATCGCCGTCGCCTCCCACCGGAAGCTCATCACTGCAGTTCTTAAGTAAGTAACATGGTTGTTAAGTGAATCTGGCTTCCCCATTGACTTTGCTTATCAGAAAGTCACAAAAAGGGATCTCATGACACTGGAAAACTACAACCGTTATAAATATAAACCAGTTGCCAAGCATCTGAACTTTGATTGGGTAACCCTGGGGATGCTGAAACAGTTGTGTGAAAAATGTTCATAAGTCACTTTTATCAGTACCTTGGTAACTTTGAATAGTCACTAAGCAAACTGTTGTAAGTTGAGGACTACCTGTACACTTGATTTAGTCTCTTGTTTTCATCATAGATTCCTATTATACAGAAAATCACAGGAAGGAATCTAAGTGAGAATGACCTAGCTTAAATGTGGTCACCTTGCATCAGAATAGGAAAGCCCTGCTTAAACACAGTTAACTGAGTTCTCTGTTCAGAAAAAAAAAAGTTATTCCTGTGGTTCTTCTCCATGGGGAAGCCTGTGTGGAGAAGATGAGCATTTGAAGCCAAAATAGTGCAATCTAAATATGAATTTATATGACTTTCAGGACTGGTTGTTGGTGAACACAGAGAAAAGAGTAGTATAGTAATGCACTTATATCTGTTTTATGGGCTTTTTGTCAACTTTGGTTGGGCTTGATGGAAAAAGAGTGTTCCATTAAGTAGGCCTTTGAACTGTTCTTATATTTTTTTTAGGTATTCCTTGTGAATGTGGCCAACTACGAACAGCCATTGGTAAAATGGATAATCAAGTGACCCTGCTGACAACAGAGCTGAAGTTCATTAAAAAAGGTAAGGATGTTTATGGAAACATATTTCCCCTCCTAAATATAAGAAATTGTTTTCTGAAGAATCTGGCTTGCTTTTTAGTTGGTCAGCTGTGTCTGTCTTATATGGAATGCATTAAGTAAGTTTATAGAAATGCAAGTGGTCACTTTTCAGCACTGCCCTCCTCCGCAGCTGTTGCTGGTGTGCGCGAGACAGATAATAAGACATACCTGCTGGTGAAAGAACAGAAGCGATATGTGGACGCCCAGCTGTACTGCCAAGGAAGAGGAGGGATCCTGAGCATGCCCAAGGATGAAGCCACCAACAATCTCATTGCTTCCTACATCAATCAAGCTGGCCTCAGTCGAGTTTTCATTGGCATTAATGACCTTGAGAAGGAAGGCAGCTTTGTCTACTCTGACCGATCCCCTATGCAGACCTTCAACAAGTGGAGCACTGGTGAACCAAATAATGCTTATGATGAGGAGGACTGTGTAGAAATGATCACCTCTGGGGGATGGAATGATGTGGCTTGTCACATTACAATGAATTTTGTATGCGAATTTGACAAAGAAAATGTTTAATAAAGTTTCCCCCTGCTAGGCTCTCTATATCAATTTCTTTGGGGGAAGGTGAATAATTTGGGCAGTCCAACTATTATTGTAACCAGTACTTCAATTTCTAGATTGATTTTATATGGTTTTTTGTTTTGTTTATGAGATCCTTTGTATCAGTGTGTAAAACTGTCCCAAGGTAGTTTTATCCTCATCCCTTCTTTTTATTCACATTTTTTTCAAGCAATCCCACCATCAACACACACACAATTAAAAAGTTTTGTAAAATTTCTCTTTCTTTTGTGCAGGTCCTGAGTATGGACCTTTCCCTCTATACTTGTGAGTATAGTGGGGTACAGGTAAGAGAAAAGTAATGTAGGAAATAAACCTTATTTATTAGATATGGCTATTTATAGTTACCCACTACAGAGAAGGGAAGTAATATTTCTCATGCGTTTACTTCACTCTTATTTGGCATTAGCGCTTGTTTTTTTATTAATTAAACCATTTTTGGTATTTTGATCTTAGAAAAATCATTTTTTTTCAGGATGACTTATAAGTAACTCCTCTTTTATCATTTCACCTGCAGATAACATGAACCCACAATATGTTCAATGCTTTTGCCTATATATATATATATATATATATATATATATATATATATATATATATATGTATATATATATATGTATATATATATTTGTGTGTGCATGTCAGTATATACAATGCAGGGAATCGCATTGTTTAGCTGTCCACGCAACAGGTAAAAGTGCGAAACATCTTTTGCACAGCTGAAGATATGTGGCTCACTAGGTAGGCTCATTCCTGTACAATACACAAAGAAGTATCTAACCATGTAGTAAACAGAAATCCAATAATTTTTGAAATGAAGACTTATCTTTTTAATAGGACTTTGATTACCGTTGCTGTGGATAGAGTGTGATCTGGATAAAAGTTGGCACATAGGAACATGACATACTTTTAAGAGCAGTGTTGAGAAGTTATTGAACAATGGTAGTAAAATGTAAATATCAGGAAAAGCAACAAAGGATGTTAATTTGTAAACTGACCCTAATCCTAATTACTCCTAAAGTGATGGATTAGAATATATTTAGAAGTAAATGATGTTATAACATCATTTAAATCTATATAATTTTATATAATTTTATATATATATATAAATATATAAAATATATAATTTACAGCTGTAAATATAATCTAGGTATTTCAAATATCAATGTTTACCCTTTAGAAGAAAAGAACAGAGATGACACAATTTGCATTCCTGAAATAAATACAGCCCACATTTAGGCAGTGCTTAGCTGTTTGAAATTACTGAGCTTTAAACTTTGTTCTGTCCAGAAATCTATAAACTCTTGACTCAAAAATTTCAATTTCTTCACTTTTGAGATGAATAAAAGCTTTTAGGATATTTTAAATAATATGTTTGTGATTTCCTTTTTTAAACAAAACACTTATTCTTTAAACAAGAATTCATGTTGATGTGGTTTCTTAAATATATCTTCAGGAGAATAGTAATTTCTGAAAGTTAGCACACTACTTCCTCATATTCTCTATTATGTTAAATATTTAAGAGTTAAAATATTTGCAGCTGTAAATTTCCTGGACTGAATTAATTTAAGTGAACAGTCCAAGTAGCATTTAATGGTTTATAACTCGACAATAGGAAATTAAAAGAAGATTATAGAAAGTATAAAACTATTTTCATAGGTTTAGGGTAGCTGGCATGCTTATGTCTATGTACGAATGGTTGAGGTTAAAAAAATGAATTTAAGCAGATCTGTTATCCATGCAGTTTTATGATGATCAGGCTTGGACTGCAAAGTCTTGATGAGCAGCAGATGGCAGCAAGGATTTAATGTTTTTTTTTTTAAATCTATAGGTTATTATGCACTATAATAGTTGTTGTAATTTTTGCATCCAAGGTCTGATAATATGAAATTTTTTAATGGTTTTGCTTTATTTCTGCCATTGTAAGCAAGGAGAAGCTGAGTATCACCCATCCTGGTACTAAATCCTGAATTAATTTACCTAATGTTAACCATTATTCCACCTAAGACTAAGATTAGTTACAACTGCAAATTAACTCTTTGTGAAGTTCTGTATCTGTAATTAGGATGACTGAGTTCTAAATCCCATGACAGAAGAACATTCAGTTGAAAGCAACATGCTTCTACCTGGATTACAACGGAGGAGGTGCATATGAAAAGACTGAAATTAAAATTAAATTTAGCATGTTTTTATTTCATCAGCAAAAATAAATCCATATGAAGTCTGAGACAAATCCCAGCTGTAAGAACTGTATATTAATTTAATTGGCTTCTCAAGGTTGCTAGTATTGGAAGTAAACTGGGATATGTTTATTAATATGAATGAGCTACAAAATTAACTCCAGCATGCAAATAAAACTTAAAACTGATTAACTGTCTCTGTTTGACTTTGGGGGAATCTAGAACCCTACAGCTTTCTTACCACAAACAGTATCAGTGGCTTATAGTTTCACAGCAGCACAAAGGAACAAGTCAGTTAATAATTTTTTAGACCTGTGTATGGATAACCAACTGCATATGTTTATTTAATAAATATAATTAATAAAGATGTTCAATTTGAATATTTGCTATGATTGATTATAGGTTTAGGTTTACTTTATTATGTTATATTAAACTTACCTACATTGAGCTACATTGTTATACATAACCTATATTGTTATGGCATTTCTAAATAAGTCATTGAATCAGCTGCAGGGTACATTAGGTGAACAAAACATTTTCAGTTAGCATGAGTCTTCCTTGCCTTCCACTCCACTATACCAATGAGCCCTCACAGACTGTTTCAGTGTGTTGTTTATAGCTAGTAGTAAAGATGTTAAATAAGGACTTGGGGGATGACAAAAGCAGATTTGGTGAATGGGTGGATCTTTAGTTCTCAACTTATCTCACAAAGTGATTGTGAAAAATGAAGGTCTATGTACCAGTGCTCTTTAGTGCTTCAAATTCCCTTCCCAAAAGGTGCTTCTGGGGATGTGAACATAATTAAAGGGGTTATATTTTTCCCTGGATCATATGACAGTTGCAGAAGACAAAGTCCCCAAAAAGATTAAATTTCTTTAAAGAATTGCAGACAAGATGCTCAATTGGCACTTCAATGTGCTCCAAGCTACTTTTTGGGAACTAAATCTGAAATGCTTTACGGCCCACCCATGTATGCCATCTTGATTTCATATAGAGGAGGAAAGATATAAAGGACCAAAACATTTTTTTTTTAAAAAAAATGGGATACTGATCTCAAAAAAATCAAAATTTAAATGGCTAAAATATAATATTCACTTACTTAGCATAATATACACAAACCGGCAAGAGATTCTACTAGATGATAATTAAGAAACTTTCAGATCCTTACAATCTATGATTCTAAGACTGAACATGTTTTGAAAAACCTGTTAGCAACTAGCACATGAGCATACAACAATTTTATTTCTTGTATGTTTGCTTTCAAAATAATTATTAAAATAATTAATAATTTTATGCACAAGAGAATAAAAAGTTTTATCTTATTTTGTTGAGTTTTTCTTTTGCTCCCTTTTATCTTTCTGAAAAAGGTAAAATCTGATAGTAATACATTTTTAAGAGAATTTACCTGTTAATTTATTTAGTATCAAAAAGTTTGACTTTTTCTTCTATGACAGATGGTCCTATTTCCATATATATATTATACTTTCCATGTAACAATTTCCTTTTTGTTCCTATTAAACATTACAGTTTGGCAGCAAATCCAATCTTTAAATGCAACGCTAGGATAAGAACTTGTAAATTGTTCTAATTTTGTAATTATCCTTTTGGATCCACAGGGATGCAGAATGAATCTATGGAGACCTGAAAGCCTATGAATTACAAGAATTCCAATACTGTTGCAGAAAAAAAAGCATAGTCCAGACTATGACCACAAAACACTGCACCACTTTTAAGTCTACAATGGTGGGCAGTCAAAGGGCTGAGAAGTTCCAAAGTGCAAGAAAAGGCTCTTTTACAGTCCAGGTCCACTTGGGAACCTGCATTACTCTCACATATATTGTTGTCTGGGTGCAGTTCTATAATCCAGCTGTCTGAAGATAGTTTGCACTATAATATTGAATTGCGATTGTTTTGAACATGAGACAATCATCAGAAGGGGATGCTGCTGCTTTTATCAGATTGATGAGACCCCGTTCCCAGGCAGCTGATGCCTATTTAAGAGAGGACAGCCACTGCTTTCAAAGGTGCCAGGTCAAAATTTCTAGGACTCAGATGTCCTGGGGAATCCTCACAAGTGAAAACCAAATTCTCTCTCTTTACTGACACTTTTCCAAACATGAGAATCAGATATTTGATCTGAGCGGTAGGGAAAATGGAAGATTTTAACCCACAAATCAGCTGATCCTCAGCATTGGAGAAATAGTGGTTAAGATAATAAAGTTTGGTTTGAAAGAAATGGATTTTTCCATTGTCTAAATCAGAATGATTCCGGGCCTGGAGAAGAAGCAGCATAACCTACCAATTTTTCAATAGGTGCTCAGCTGATTCTAGTATCTCTGAAAGGTATTCTAACACAGCTATCAGGAATTGGCAGCTAACTATAGTTTATTTTATTTTTTTTTATTTTTAAAATTTATAAGCCGCCCCACTCCCGAAGGACTCTGGGCGTCTAACAATAAAAAACACATAAAACAATACAAAAACAATCATCCAGGGGTAAGGTTTTATAAACCCCAGGCCTGCCGGAAAAGCCAGGTTTTAAGTAGCTTACGGAAGACCAACAGGGTGGGAGCGGTCCTAATCTCCAGGGGGAGCTGATTCCAAAGCGTGGGCGCCATCACAGAGAAGGCCCTCCTCCGCGGCCCCGCCAAATGGCACTGCTTGGCCGACGGGGCCCGAAGGAGGCCCAGCCTGTGGGATCTAACTGGACGTAGGGAACTATGAGGTAGTAGGCGGTCTCGCAAATAGCCTGGCCCTGAGCCATATAGGGCTTTAAAGGTAATGACCAACACCTTGAATTGGACCCGGAGACCAATAGGCAACCAGTGCAGCTCACAGAGGATAGGTGTAACGTGGGTGTATCGAGGAGCACCCACTATTACTCGCGCGGCTGCATTCTGGACCAACTGTAGTCTCCGAATACTCTTCAAGGGTAGACCCATGTAGAGCGCGTTGCAGTAGTTCTTTGGCACATCAGCATTAGATCCCCTTGTGTACAATTTTCCTCACTTCAGATTGCACTATTTTTTTCAGCCATCTGAAGGATCTGCCACTAATACCTCTCCAGGTTGAATCAGCCCTGAATATGGAAATCAGTGCATGCCATCCAACTTGAGCAATGTGCAATATAATCATTTATGTTGCCACATTGCCCTCTAGTGGCCTTGGGTGTGGAAACCAAGAATTTTGGATTTGCTTTATCACAAGCAGTGGTGTGTAAAAAGCTTTGAAATGTGTCAAGGAACTTTTTGCCACTTCATGGGAATGCTGATTGGGTAACTGCTGACTATTACCATCTCTGGTGTATAAGTACAGAAGAGAGGAATACTTACATCCCAGAAGATAGGCTCATTGACAATAGACTCACTGAGCCCTGTCTAAAAAATGAAATTCAGTGGTGAGAAAAGCAAGGTTTTACACTTAGGCAAGAAAAACCAAATGTACAAGAACAGAATAAGTGGTACCAGGCTCAATGACAGTAACTGCGAGAGGGAGGTATCTGTGAGCCAGCAACCACAAAAAAAGCCAATGAAATCCTAGGGTGCATTAAGAGAGAGATAGAATCAAGATCATGTGAAGCGTTAATATTAATTGCCTTGGTAAGACCAGGGCTTTTTTTCTTATAGAACGCCCAGAATGGAGTTCCGGCACCTTTTTTGGATGGAACCTTGTAGGGTAGGCAAGGTGGGTTGTATGACTTGTGTGAGTTCCGGCACCTTTTTTTTTTTTTTTTTAGAAAAAAAGCACTGGGTAAGACCACACTTGGCACACTGCATCCAGTTTTGGTCACCATCATTATATGAAAAGATGTTGACTGTAGAAACAGTGCAGAGAATGATGATTAGGGAGCTGGAGGTTAAAACATATGAAGAACAGTTGCAGGCTTAGGAGTGAGGGATCAAGAGGGGGTCAATCTATTCTCAAAGCACCTGAAGGCAGGACAAGAAGCAGTGGAGGAAACTAATGAAAGGGAAGAACCAACCTAGAACTAAGGAGAAATTTCCTGAACAATTAACCAGTGGAACAGTTTCCTACAGAAGTTGTGGGTGCTCCATTGGTGGAGATTTTTTAGAAGAGATTGGACAGCCATTTGTCTGCAATGGTATAGGACCGGGGTCCCCAAGCCCCGGTCCTTGGACCATCACTGGTTCATAGCATGCCAGAAACTAGCAAGCAAAGCCCCATCTGTGGGATACAGGCAGCACATAAAACCATGCCCCTTCCGGTCCACAGAAAAACCTCTCTCCGTGGAACTGTTCCCTGTTCCCAAAAGCTTGGGGATCACTGGTATAGGGTCTCCTACCTAACGGGGTTGAAATAGAAAACCTCCAAGGTACTTTCCAACAATATTATTCTGTTATTCTCTGTTATGTTAAGCATTAGAACATTATTTATCTTATTTGAAAAAAGATATCTTAGTAGAGTATAGTTTAACTTATTTCAAAAAACTGAATTGAAACCTAACTTAGTTTTGTCATTTTACTTTGGTACAGTTCTGTGCCTTTTACAACTGCAAAATAAATACATGAACCGCCCTTACTGCTTTTTAGAGTACATAGAGACTATTAACAGAAGCTTAATCTCTTAAGGGACTAACAGTCAACAAGTATTTAGGAAGTATTTCCCCTTAAGTCTTCTGATAGAAAATAAATATAAGCATTACTAAAATTGGGATAAGTGACACATGCTTTTTAGCTGATCATGACATTTAGAACAGCCCCCCCCCAATCTTTTGGGCACCAGGGATAAATTCTATGGAGGGAGGTTTTTCCGCAGACTGGAGGATGGAGGATGGGGTCGTTTAGCATGCTGCCTGCATCCCTCAGATGGGGCTTCGCTTATTTGCGCAGCCGGGTTTCTGACATGCTGCAGTCTGGTACTGGTCCAGGGATCAGGAGTTGGGGACACCTGATTTAGAACATGCAAGATACCTAAAATGCAGAATACTTTCTTGCTAACAAAATAGCTGGTAGATAATGACTTGTTACAAAATGTTTGTTTGCCATCAAAGCAGAAGAGCTTCCTCTTAAGAACACTTGGAACTCCGTGGACTACAGACATTTCATCCCCAGTATTAAAAAAAAGAGCTGGATCAGAATGAGCCCATCCAACTCACAACTCAGTAATAAGATGATTAAACCATGTGTGATTTTTTTGCTATTGAAGAAACCATCATAAAGTGGAAGTCAAGGTAGACAGGCAGAGGGACAGACAGACACACAAACACAGACAGACAGATAGATAGATAACCTTTATTGTCATTTTTTACTGTGGGCACAATACATTTCAGCATGAGCATGTTTAAGTTTTAAAACACTTGCAAACCTGATGTCAAAGACTAAAAGGCGGGAAACGGGGGCTGAGAGCTCCGCCCTACGGTTACATTTCCCTCAGCCGTCCGCTTTGCAGAAGCTTCGCGCAGATAACGGCCGAGGTGTCTCGTGGCAGGCGAGTGCTGGCTGGTGCTTGTACAAGTGTTAACCATTAGCGATTCTTCTAGCTTTCTACGGTCAGAACGACTTTTAAATCACCTTCAAACAGCAAAACATCGCCTCTTCGCTTCCATTTCCTGCTTTTTTACCAGTTTATGTATTTAGGTGCTGTTATTAACGCTCGAAACAGTTCTAAAAAAATTACTTTTATTTGTTCCCATCGGGGAGAGCCAGTGCAAAACCGCAGAGACGCAGCCTATTTACACTTCCAGCCTATTTATACGGGAATTCCAGCAAAAAAAAAAAAAAATGCTTATGGGGATTCGGCTGAGGAAAGAAGTACATAGTAATTTTACTATGTATTTTATACTATCAATGTTATACTGGTATTTTCTTGGTTGTAGCTGTTTAGTGCCTATATTTCCATCCCACAAAAATATTAAGATACTCATCTTGATTCAGATGTCCCAATCTTACTTGTGTTGCAGGAAAAAAAAATGCCATTTTTAAACTCATTTTTGTATTATACGGTCTTTTTTTTTCTTGAATGCCTCAAGTTTAAAAGCAAAAAGTGATCTATTATTTACAGATACATAGAACTATTTTTCTGAGTATTATTCTGAGCAGCATTTATATGAGGTACACATAGGATTGTAATTTAAGGCAGTAAACCAAAGACATTTACTTAAGATAAGCTACTTCGAATAGTTACATTTACTTGAAAAAAACATAGGCTATATATGAGTTATAGAATTATCTGGGACATTTTAAAAGTTGATCTTTTGGGTAATGAATGTTACAAGCATTTATGTTTAACTCAGCATATAAAATTTCTAAAATTTAACAAAAAATGCCAAAATGTGTTCATGTCAATTTTTTTTTTAAAAAATGGCATTGTATTAACCTAGCTTCTCCCTGTAGCAGTCACTCCCTCACCCAACTTCACCTCACAGGGTGGGGAAAATAGGAGCAAAGTGTGTTGGATATGTTCATATCTTGAGTTATTTGTAAAAATAGTAAAGATGGGGTATGAATAAATTAATAAAATAATTAAATGCCCTTACAATTATTCATTATTCTAATTTTAATTAGGTATGTACCAGTTTCAGGATAGAGAAAAGGAATAGTACCATTAACACCTAAAAATATTTTGAGGAGCTAGTTTGGAAATTAGTTCATAGCACAGAGGTGGCAAACCTATGGCACGAGTGTCAGAGGTGGCACTCGGAGCCCTCTCTGTGGACACATGTGCTGTTGCCCCAGCCTTGCCTCCCCCCGTGACCTCCTCCTCTCCAGCAGCCCCCCTGGAGGAGAGTCGCCCCTGAACATGGCCCATGCGGAGCAGCGCAGTCAAGGACATGGCAGCCAGGCAGTGTAGACAAGACTCTGCCCTTATGCCCCATCGCGCACAGTTGATGCTGCGGGGTGTGGGCAGAGAGCGTGGCCAGCATGGTGCTGCTGGGCTGCCTGGACGATCTGCAGCAGGCCCTAGGGGCGGTGAGTGGCCCTGCAGGCAGGCGGGGTGGGGGTGGGGCAGGGGGTGGAGTGGGGGTCTCTAAAAGGTTTGCCATCTCTGTCATAGCATAAGACAGGCGTGTCAAACTTGCAGCGTCGTGTGATGTATCGTGACCTTTTCCCCCATTGCCAGCAAGAGGGTTGGGCGCGGTTTCGGAGTGACGCATCCAGCTCATGGGCCGGCAATTTGACATGCCTGGCATAAGGTATAGAAATTGTCCATAACTTTACTGAATGTGAAAAATAAAGAACTAACTTGGTTTTTAACAGAGTTATGGTTGGAGGAATATGTTGACTATCACTTGTATTCTCATTTTTCCCAGTGATGTTGGGAAAGTGACAACTATCTGAAGTTTAAAAAGGATGCCCAAATATCTATAAGACAAAACTTGCTCTATAGTATATTCCTCGATCCTTCATTTGTATCTTTTCTTTTTCTTCCCAAATTCTATCACCACTGATTTTTTTGCATTTGCAGTTAGATAATTTAAGGAGCAATAATTGTCCAAAGCTTTTAAGTTTCTGGGCAAGATTGAGAATGTGATATAAGCAATAAATAATCTACATAATGATTTGTCTGCATTATAATTATCTAGACAAAAAGATTAGTCCATTCCTATATGTTTCAGAATAGGGCTGGTTATGCCTGCTGACAAATCTCTTTGACAAATTACAGAATGACCAATGTGTAATCTGAAAAGGGACATCTAAAAGTCTACAGCTATGTACATTAGAGTCTTATCTTACTCCTATTATATAAATGCAAATCTGATCATAAGATTGCTGAAACTTGCACATTCTGAAATCATTGATTATTTTAAAATGGCAACGAAATATTAGGACTCATGTAGATTGCACATTTTAATTGCAGCAAATATTATACAATTAGTATATAAAATCACAGTACCAAGATTACAGAAAGTCAAAGTTAATGGCAGTTTCAAGAAGAGCAATTATTCAGTGCTGTTTGTTTTTGGACTATTTATCAATTTAATTTTTAAATACAATAGACATTATCTTATCAATTTAATTTTTAAATACAGTAGACATTATCTTAATATATATGAAAACAGAACTTTTATATAAAGACTATACCAGTTATATTTAAATATTATCATGATTTCATAATGTGGTTCATATTGTGACCATGATAGCGTGCTTAGATTTCATGGGTGGAAACATTTCAACAGTTAAAATTTTATTTATTGTGAAATATATGGTAGCAAATATTTCAATAAATTATTGAATTTATTTCTAGTAAGTCAAGGTTATATGAGACTTGATGACTATAAAAAATTCTATATATTTTGGGGTCTTTTCAAATAATGCATTGATTCTGGATTAATGCTCTAAATTTAATTAATGGGATGAGCATTAAACCCTATAACACTTGTATTTTAATGACATAAATTTCAAATTTGCTAAAGTTGCTCTGCTTTTTTTCAATAGGATGGTAGAATATAAAATACTTACACATTAATCAAAAGCAGTCTAATTTATATTAACTAATTTACCCCAAAATAGGCAAATTTATTGAATAGACAAATTTATGGAGTCTCAGAATCACAATATTGACCAGATTCTGAATGAGAAAAAAACATAAAAATATTTACTCTTTGTTTCTAGATTCAGATAATTGACATTGGCATCATGGATCATTTTACTATTACATGCAAACGTGCACAATATTACTCTGAATAAAGCAAAACTGCATTTTAGTAGCTGGTAACCCTCTGCACTTTTTTTCCTCTTTAAATACAGTATCAAGAAGGAGCATAAATTCAATTGTTGTTGTTAAATTATTATTATTGTACATCGCAAGTCAGCCAAGTATTCTGACTTGATTTGGCATTTTTATCTAATAATCAAGTTTTTTTTCAAAACCAGGGATAGGCAGATGTGGATGTTTGAAGGTGTACTGTTGTTTTTATTTAATCTTCAGTTCGATTCACAGTCTGGGACAGGTAAAAACTGAACAGTTCTGGTCCTAACCTAAGAGCTGTTAAGGTAACATCTAAGTATATAAGCAGTTCCAAATAGAGTGGTTTTTTGCAAAGTTAGAATATTCAGGTCTAATAAGTTCAGGATTTCCATGGATCTAGGCATTTCTTTGGGTATCTCCAATGATTCTTATTACTATTGGTACACAATTGCTAAAGTTCAATTTGCAGATTGCAATATTTCATTATTTTTTCTAGCTGTTTCTCTTCAATTCCTGCATGGTACTTCAATATCAATGAAATAGACTTTTCTTTTCTACAATAATGATGTCAAGTGTGATGTGGGCCAGATGTCTGTTTGGATTTAAAAATTCCACAAGATCTTGACTTGTTCATTTTCAAGAACTTTGTCAACTTGGTGTTCCCAATCATTTTTAATGCATTCGAACCCAAACTTCTGGCAAGCTTCTAATGGATAATTTTGGCAACTCAATCATGATATTGTAAATAATCAGTCTGTGATATTTTGCTGCAGCCACTGATGATTCACTGTTTCATCTTTCTCACTGAATAAGCGACATTTGCTGTTGTTCTTGATGTGCTGAATTTTTGCTTTCATGGAATTAGTCTGCAAGGCTTATTCTTGAGCAGCCGAAATGAAGCCTTGACTTTCTTCAGAATCCTTTATCTCAACAAGGGGAACTATAGTTCTTAACCTTTGCTTGTTTTTGCACCATTTCTGTTGTTTTCCCACAAGTTCTTCCAAAAATGTAGGGCAATTTATTAGGTTTTTCACTTACGGTAGCACCATGTCCACTTTCAAGGGTGCAGGATCCTAATCTGGATCGGTCACTGGGACCAAAGGTTTTGTCTTCCAAGCTTTCAGACTTGTGCTGGATCCCATTTTCAGGGAACTTTTCTCTAGAATAATGTGCTGTTCTGTGCGTGGTATTTATAGTGCCTGTTGTAAGTGGCTTTTTAGATGTTGATTGCGGTGTGTTGATGGTTGGCTTTTAAATCATAATGACAGGGAAGTGCAACCCCATCCAGAAACAAATCCGAGGCTCCATGCACCAAAGCCACTCAGTCTTGCCAGGGTTCAATTGAAATCCATTGTTCCCCTCTCAGGACTCCACAGCCTCCAGGCATTGTGAGAGGACAGAGATAGTATCATTTGGGTTACCATGTGTAAAAACTAGAGTTGAGTATCACTTGCATGTTGATGATACTTCCACCCATGGTGACTGATGATGTCATCCAGCGGTTTCATGTAGATGTTAAATAGGAGAGGAGAGAGTACCAAGCCTTGCGGGATGCCGTGAGTAATCGGGGGTTGGATCTTTCACCATCTACTCCAATTGGCAGTAACCTCGAAGAAAGGAGCTGATCCAATTTAAAACTATACTGCCCAGCCCCAACTCATGGCCCAAAAGGATATCATGACTGATGGTATTGAAGGCTGATGAGAGGTCAAGTTCTCTGCACCAAGGACTCCCCCCACTGCAATCATCCCCTAACAATCATACTCTCTTCCCTCCTGGGCTGGTTGTGGGTTTTCACGCGCCCAGCGGTCTCCCATGGGTGTTGAAGAACAGACACGTACACGTGGTTTCCTCGGGATGGGAGCCTCGAACAAAGACAAAGCATCCCTTTTATTGTGTTATCAGAAGGCGGGTTTATAGGCACCTGGTGACCACCTTACACCAACCACATTTGTTATGACACAGCATATTAGCATATTACACATGCTAACTTTGTTTTGCACACGCTACTATACAGCTGTTGCACACGGCACCAACAAACACCAAAACAACATTCCCTTGCACCGCACGGCACAAACTTGTTTTTTCACTTTTGACTTCCGCATACCTTGGCCTACTGCAGCCGATGACTCAGCCTAACAGGCCAGATAATCCAGATAATAATAATAATAATAGTAGTAAAGTTGGAAGGGACCTTGGAGGTCATCTAGTCCAACCCCCTGCTCGGGCAGGAAACCCTACACCATTTCGGACAAATGGCTGTCCAGTCTCTTCTTAAAAACTTCCAGTGTTTGAGCATTTACTGCGTCTGGAGGCAAGCTGTTCCACTGATTAATTGTTCTCACTGTCAGGAAGTTTCTCCTTAGTTCTAGTTGCTTCTCTCCTTGATTAGTTTCCACCCGTTGCTTCTTGTCCTGCCTTCAGGTGCTTTGGAAAATAGCTTAATTCCCTCTTCTTTATGGCAGCCCCTGAGATATTGGAATACTGCTATCATGTCCCCCCTTGTCCTTCTCTTCGTTAAACTAGACATACCCCATTCTAGCAACCGTTCCTTATATGTTTTAGCCTCCAGTCCCCTAATCATCTTTGATGCTCTTCTCTGTACTCTTTCTAGAGTCTCAACATCTTTTTTACATCGTGGTGACCAAAACTGGATGCAGTATTCCAAGTGTGGCCTTACCAAGGCATTAAAGAGTGGTATTAATACTTCACGTGATCTTGATTCTATCCCTCTGTTAATGCAGCCTAGCACTGTGTTGGCCTCCTACTTTTCTGTTTTATTTAAAATAAGGAGGTAGCGCTTTATAGGAAGTCATCCTCAGTGTCGCTTGGCAAAGTGAAGGCTGGTTTGGTTAGCAAGGGTAACTGAACTGCAGTGATAGGTGTAGTTACTAAATTGACCCGTTGGTGGGTGACAGTTCCTGAAGATTACAGTTTATTGCAGAAAGATGGTTCTTCAGGAAATTGCATTATCATATCCTGCTTCCCAGGTGATGGGGCTGACTCCTAGAGTTTGGGTGGGGTATGCAGATCTTCTCTTTTGTCTTCTTGATTGCTCTGGCTCCAACTTTCTGATGGTGTTACATTTGCATCTGTATGGGCCTAGCTCTTGCTTGGGCAGAGAGATAGATTTGGGGCCAGGTTTGGTTTTTAAAAAGTCCTTTTGAGGAAAAATATATTTTTCTGCCCTTTTTAATATTTCCTTCTGGGGGGGGGCTAACTTCCATCAATGGAGGCAGCAGAAAAAGATCCCTTTAGTGGCTCCCAAAAGGGGAGCTTGCACCCATAAAGTTCTAAAAGTCAGGGCAAAATTTTGTTAGGTGGAAAAGAAATTTATAGTATCCAATATTCTGTGCCAATCATTTTCAAATGTTGGATGTCACCTTTAGCTTCCAGTCAGGTTTGCATACCTCCCAAAATTCTTCACAGCCATGGTTTTCCTTTGTACATGACCACTGGCTGCCCAATTTCAAGGGTTGTTTCCTGCCTTAGCTCTTAATTCAGTGCATCCAGGTTTGTAATGTCCAATATATTCAGGGCATAAGTTTGGGATTTTTCCTGTTGCTTCCTTAGTCAGGGCATATGAATTGCAAATCCCCTGAGGGGGCCTAGTTCCCTCCCCCTTGGTATCTGTTGGAAGTTGGTCCCACAAAGCTTTGGTGCAATAGAGCAAAAATCAGCCTGAGGAACTTTACTAAAGGTAGGTGGAGGGGATAGACTCTGAATGGTGTGAATGGTGTATGTGTGCATATGCAGCTATTTCTACAAAACAGGCAATACAAACATTCTGGATCAATTTTCCCTCCCACCAGATAGAAGTCCAAGGTGTTCAGTACTTTTTCTGCCACATATTCCCATCTCTCCATTAATACATTCAACTGGCTTGTTACAATACAAATGGGGCAAGAAAGAAAAGTTTACAATGAGTTTCCACCCTTCCCCCACAGTCTTAATTTTCTCTTCTGAGGCTTCACATGGCACCACCTTCCTTCTGCAGCTCTCACAGGCAGCTGGGGAAATGGTAGGACTTGGGAAGATGCATGGTGGCTTTTTAGTGGATGGCTGGATTCAAACTCAATCCCATGGCTCAAATGGATGGAGGCAGCCTCTGGGTCTGTGTGTTGTGCTTCCAAAGGCTTGGGAGAGGGTTTCAGGGCTGAAAGATACAAGAACAAGGTCTCCCCCCCCCTTTCTGGACGGACTCTACCAGGAGAGGCAGACAAAAGGTATGGAGAACAAAGGACAGAAATAGAATTGGAAGGGGGGTAGCTTGCAGGCAGTTTGAAAATGCTGAAAACTCCAAATAATTTTAAAAGCCTAAATTTTAAGGTGTGCAACTTGCCGAGGATAGGAGAACATTTATTCTAAAATAGACCACATAGTTTTAGAGATTGAGAAATGATTATATATTTGGGATAAGAAAAGTTTCATAGTAGCATCACCAATGAGTGATAGGATACGAAAAGTAACTTTAAAAAGTTATTTCCCCACACAAGCAGACTTGAGTTTCAAAAGGCTCTTGTAGATAGACACACAGAGAGAAGGAGGAATACAAACAAACAAACACAATTCTTTTTCTTCACTCTGTTTGTTGGCCAGACCGAGTGAGGTTCTTCCTTTTTGTGGCTTATTTTAAGCAGAATTTCTAGCAGACTTTAAAATTCTTTTTCCTTTGGATTTGAAACAGTTAACAGTCACAGTTTTACACATCCTGGTCATTCATGAAAATACTTTCCTAATTTAACCCACACAAACATTTTTAGGGATCCTCCTTCGGGCTATGCAAGGCAATTTAGATATACATGTTTTAAGAGGAGGATCAGCAGCAAATCTTTCCCATTGTTTTTCCTAATTTAATTATTGATGACTTGGTCAATTCCCTACGTTCTGGGAGGTGCACAACCATACTCACGGTAATGTTTTGGGAGGGTGCTTTGTCTAGCTCTGACGATCGGCCCTGAGTTGCAGTAAGCTCTTCCGCTGAGTGAGTAAGAGGAGACGCGCTCAGAAACTTGAATCACATCGGGGTCACCATTTGTGGGTTTTCACGCGCCCAGCGGTCTCCCATGGGTGTTGAAGAACAGACACGTACACGTGGTTTCCTCGGGATGGGAGCCTCGAACAAAGACGAAGCATCCCTTTTATTGTGTTATCAGAAGGCGGGTTTATAGGCACCTGGTGACCACCTTACACCAACCACATTTGTTATAACACAGCATATTAGCATATTACACGTGCTAACTTTGTTTTGCACACGCTACTATACAGCTGTTGCACACGGCACCAACAAACACCAAAACAACATTCCCTTGCACCGCACGGCACAAACTTGTTTTTTCACTTTTGACTTCCGCATACCTTGGCCTACTGCAGCCGATGACTCAGCCTAACAGGCCAGATAATCCAGATAACTCCAACAGCTGGTCTCTCTCAGCGACTGAATCAGGACTGATTCATTCAAAACCCTCCATTTGACTCCCATTCAGGGTGGGGGTTACATCAGTCACTCAGATGCATCAGTTGCTCCTAGGCTGTCACCCTAGGAGCAGTTCACAGATGCTTCGGGCCCCAATCCTCCCCCTTTAAGAGAACAAAATTAATTTAAGGGATTCACAACTGGTAAAACAAGACTTGGAACTGCTTGTTAGGTAATAACTGAGTACATACCTGGGACTTTTCATTAAATTATTGAATAGAGCCATGCTGAATAAACTAATATGAATTATATAAATGTCTACATTATGGCTTTATACAAATACATAGTTGCAACTATATTAATGACAGAAGATAATATGTATAAAAATCAAATGGAAAAAATAATTCTTTGCAGCATTACAATACAATGTATTTATTTAAACACCAAAATATATACAACATACAGTATAATGATCATCTTTTAAGATGCAGTCTTTGATATGACTCTCTCACTCATTGCTTTCTTTTGTCAAAGTTGCTGGTAGCGTTCTCTGCAAGAAGTTGAGCAAGGATAGATTATTCATGACTCCCCACCATTTTGATCTTTGTTGTGAGCCTTTGTGGAACAAAAAATCAAGATTTTTTTTTTCCAGTTTTTAAATAGATTTTATTTCAAGAGATATGCAAGTCAGACATCCCTGTTCTAGAGTTATTTTGATGTTTTGGCTTCAGACCAGAAGTGTTCATCAAAAAGAGCTGGATTTCACATGCAAAGATGATAGGACATGTTAGAGAAATGAATAAGCCAGGACCCTTCCTTATTTATAATATTTCAGAGGTAACTGTAGTCACTTTCTCATCACCTCATTTATATGTTACAAGTGTTTTTTCATAAGCCAGTTGTTTCTCATATTGAGTCTTTAGCAATTCAGTATCATTCTTCTCTTTATTCAGATGGGAAAGCTTTGTCAATAAATAACAAAATAATTAAAACAAGGCACCTCTTCTTCCCAGTAGCAGAGTATTTGCCTTGTATATGTGTCTTAAGGCTCATACAGAATGTAGAAATTATATACTGTACTAGTCCTTGAATCTAATGATAGATGGATTGATAAACTTATAATGGCAGAACTAAAATGTTCTGCAAAACAGTTGGTCCTGGATAAAACTTTAACTGTGTGTTGTATCTTATTTATGTATTCATCCTTCTACAATTTTTATTTCTATGATTATAAGCCACACAGAGTTACCCTTAGGTAAAATACGCAGGCAATAACTTTTTTAAATGTAGCACTGCTCCTGTAAGGGTCGCTGGAGTCTGGGTTCTCCTGGCTCTATTTTCTAACCAACCAGGTGCCTTGCCGTTAGTCCATTGTTACAGCTGCCAGTCCATACTAGTCCCATGCTCAGGCACCTCTACTTGCCTGGGTCAGCTGGATTATGCTGTCTTGTCATTCCAGCCTGTCCCTCGTGCAGTCTCCTCCCAACAGGCAGGTCGCCCCTCCCATGTGGCCACCCGCTGCCTGGCTGGCCATTGCATACAGTGCCAATCAGTTGGAGACACCTGGGCTGATCCCGGGGCCTCAGCACCATAATTCCAGCTGACTCCCCTGAAGGCCTGTGCACTGCTGCTGGCAACAGCGGAGGCTGCCAGAGCTCCAGACTTGCACGTCCTGTTGCCGGTGACAGCAGAGGCCACTGGAGTCCAGATTTGCACCTGCTACATCTGCAGAGCTCCAGCGTCGCCATTGCAGCTTCAACTCACCCCCCACTACATAATTTTTTTTTAAAAAACCTTTAAATCCAAGCTACCAGTCCTTCATTATAAAGGAGAGGTACATTCAGCACAACCAGAGATAAATTCTGTGTGAGGAGCTTTTATTCAGTCAAGCAACCAGTTTTCTTTTCTTTTCCTTTGTGAGGTCATGCACCCATCAGCATTATTATGAAGCATGACCTCAAAGGAAAACTGATTAGCTGAATTAATGTTACTCAGTTTTATCTAATTTTCAATTATTGGTAGAAATATAAGCACAAATTGAGGGCGGAGATGACAGACTAAGGATCTGAGGAACTTTGTGGTGAGGTAGATAGAGAGCTGTTGCTAAAAGATCTGTGAGGGACGTGACTTTTCTTATATAGGGACAGTGTGACCCTGATTTGCGAGGGAGGGATGCTTTCTGGCCAATAATCTTGCTCAGCATCTTTGTTGAGCCTTCCTCTTTTTGCAGTGTGCCCTTGCATTGGTGGGGGAGGTGTTAGGTCTGCCTCTATGACTTCTGAGGACAGCCATAGCTGCCTCTTCTGGTTGCTAGGCAACACTGCTTTCATTGACACCATTTTTTTTAGCTGAATCCCCTCAGGCTAAGGATGCTTCTGTAACTCCTCTCCATCCTCCAAGAATCTGAGCTGGCCATGACAAAGAGAAAGTCAGTTGGCTGAGACTGTGATGGAGCACTTGAAGTCTCAGAACAACACAAACTTTGTAATTAAAGAATTTGCTTTGTGGGAGCCAGCTGCCATGTCTATCCTTAATCCTGCAAGTTACAGAAACCCATCTTCTTCATAGAAATATGGCAGAGGGAGATGTAATGAGGGAGAGTGTTTTATTTCTGGCTGGAGTCATATCCAATTTAATGTGCTTGCTGCAGTCTGCCTATTTGCTCTAAAGTACTTAACAGTAGTTGTGGCAAAATGTTTTGACTATAAAGCCACATTTTGAAAAAGAAGTTAAGTATATCAAACTATTATCTTTCTTATGTTATAGCAGCTTCATGTACTAGTTTCCTATTGAATCTGTACATGCCTTAAGTAAATAATATTTTGAGTTCAGACAAATTATAGTGAATTTAGATTTTTAGCCACGATCCTTAAACAGGCTGATTACAAATGAATCTGTTGATAGTAGTTACTTTGCTACCTTTTCCTCTATTTGTAAAAAATCTGAAAAGAATAAAAATTTAATCATATGCTCTGAACAGATTTTTAAATAATATTAACCTTTTACATAATGCATATAATTGTACAAAACTATGATATCCCAAAACTATAATCTGGAAGAACTATATTAAATATTTATTTATAAATACTAAATTTCTGGATAGGTTTGTATTTGAAAATAGTCACAATTCAGGTCAATAAAAATTGCTTGGATGTAAATTACAGAAAAGAATTCATTTTTACCTGCTCTCTCTGTAGCAAACAGCACATAATGGCTTGGGTGTTTTTTTTTTTTCGTAAACTTTAAATCAGGCTGATACAACAGGAGCTAAATTTGGATTTGCTTGGGATATTTATTTATTCATTTAATGCTGGTGTCTGGGAGTCAGAGAAAAATAGCAGATTTTCATAGACTATACAATTTTGCCAGATTGTATCTATCTTTTTAAAGAAAATATCAGCGTGCTGATCCATATGCAATTACTGAGCTGAGGAAACTCTTCCAAATTTTTATTCTCAAAATATAATTTAATTTCTTCATAGCACTCCACAAAACTTTTGGGGACTTTCCCCCTAGCTCAATCACATCACATTGTTGTGCAGCAGCAGTCTGCTATAAATTGATTCAACCTCCTGCAATAATGCAAAAAATTCTCTCTTGTGACGGGGTCAAGAAGTGTTATAAATTCACTGTTTTTGTAACAATTGTCATTTCATCTTTGTCATTTTGTGAATCCTGCCCCGGCACACAACACCCCCCGGTAGATAATGGATTATGCAGTGAAGTGGCACAACTGGATATCCAAATACCTTCCAGAAACAATTTCACAAATCTGACCTCCCCCCCCTCGTATTGGGTGTGCCACCTGTCGCAGACACAACTTTAGACCTATCAACACTTAAGATCATTTTTAGAGCAATGTTACATATTTCATTCCCTGATGTACACATTAACAACCTTCCTAACTTTACCAGCTCTTCTAAAAAGTTGTGGTGTATCATCTTTGACACGTGTCACAGGTTCGCCATCACTGGCTACAGTAGAACATCCTCCAGCTTGCCTGTAGTTCTGAAGAAATACAAAACATGTACAGACTGCCTGGTTTTTAAAACATGCTATGAAAAGATTGGCTTTGGAGTCACTGTAAGTACTTTCTCAATCCTATTTGTTTAAAAACATCCACACTGCTACCAAAAGTTATATTAGAAACATGCTTAAAAAGAAAGGACAATAGCATAGATGCATAATAAAACCTTTTTTACCCAATAGGATTGCACATTTCTATGGCAGAAAACCGAGCATTGTTCAAACATTTTTTTTAATGAAAACATAGCTCATAATGATTCCTGAATTATGGTCACATCTTCAAAGGTGTATTTAATTTACTTAACTCATTTTCCTTTCTATTATTTTCCCCATCTGTCCTTCCAAAAGCTGCATTTATTTTTAGCCATAATTTGGTTATGGTGCAAAGGACAGTAGAACTTTACAAACTATGTTTAGTAGCATCCTTGCAAACTCTTTCTAATAGTCAATTTCATGATCTAACTAGCTGGATAGAACGATACATTCAGACATTTCCTCAAGTAGCAAAATGTCTTCAATTGGTAAAGTAAGCCTGTATTGCATTCTTACATTTTCCATGCGAGATGGTTAATCCTATTTTGAGTCATTACAAAAAAGTACGGGAGCAAGAAAAAAATTAGCCCAAATACATAGACTGCTGTTGGAATGCCTTAGGCAGGGCGTTTCTGAAGTTAGAGTTGAGATTTTACACTTGTTATTTTGGCACTACTATATTTGAAGATTTTTTTTTTTTTAAGATATGGATTGGTATACCACTGTGCTAAAACAGAAACAGAAGAGGCTGATCTGCAAATGTGCAGAAAGAGAAGAGCAAAAGTCTTCAGGGATATCAGGAAGGCATTCTTAATAGAGATTCTGTTCTGTGGATAGTTTTTTTCTGGATGTATGGCGTATGTGGCTCTTTCAAGGCATAATGATTTGTCTTAGGCACTTTAAAAAAAAATCTCTGCCAATACTTTTAAAATGTTTAGAGTGGAATTATAGTCTATTGGCTTCCTGTATGACTTTCAGCAAGTCAGGTGGTAAAATTGTGTAAATAACATGAAAGCTAGAAGCAAGTGCATTAATCTTTAATGTATTAATTGGTTGGAACATCTATCAAGCCTACTAATTAAATTTCAAAGTGCATTTGCTTTTGGAGTTTTATCTATTAGAAGGATGGCAATTTAATTAATGTGTTTTGGTGCTTGATCAAATTCCACTCACAAAAGAATCAGGTGGATATACTGTACATATAAACCAGGCCCTCTGGTGATCAGATGGATGCATGGTTCCATTAGTTTTATGACAACACATGTCAGCAACTGACAAATGTTTTCTTTCAAATGTTTTTTGACTCCCTAACTCAGTCCAAAGCCCTAGTATTCCTAGTATTCTATTTGGATGGAGATTCTCACCAAATAGAAATGCAATGACCATTGTACAGCCGAAAGCCTGAAAATGATTTTAGGTGTTGGAAGGTTTCTTTCCTCCTCTTACCCCAGCTCAAGACCTCCTGTTCAGACAATTTATGGCAATTGGAGGAAAAGGCATGTGGCAACATGGTTGGGGACAATTACTGCTTGGTTCCAGTTGGTCAGACAGTATACTGTGGGTCTATCCCTTCCGTCTGATCCCATGTTCTGCAAGACATGTTAGCTGCAGCCATCTTGTTCTTTTAACTGTTGTTTGACTCCTTCACAGGTGACCTAAGAAAGGACTGGTCCATCCCTAATTTAGAAATTGTAATTAAAAAGAATTGAAAGGAATCAGCTCTTGTATTTTCATGCATGGTGGGCAATTCTCTTCACAGAGGGCATACACTCTTCTATGTGCAACCAGCCAAAAACCAGATAAGATCAGAAAAAAATTGATTTAATTTAAATTAAACTCAGTAGTGTTAATAAGACTCCCAACAGGTTTTAATACTTTGTACTGACCTGGTCAGGGGGATGTGATGGCTCAGTGGTTAAAGACTCTGAACAGCTTGGGTTCGAGACCCAGGTGCTATACAACGGGATGAGCTCCCATTGTTTGTGCTAGCTCCTGGTCAGCACGCAGTTTGAAAGCATGCAAATGCAAGTAGATGAATAGGTACTATTTTGATGGGAAGGTAACAGCGCTCCATGCACCTCTGCGTATAGTCATACTGGCCACATGACCATGGGAAATGTCTTTGGACAATGCTGGGTTCCTTGGCTAAGAAACAGAGATGAGCATCTTCTCCTAGAGTTGGACTCAACTGGAAATGGGAAACATTTACCTTTACTGATCTGATATTAAAAATTATAGTTGCTGATACACCAGATTTTGTGGACTTGCAGGCTGAATGATAATTTATCACTGTATGTAAAATGTAATTTTGAATTGTAATAGTACAGAAGTGGCAATGAAGCAAAGCACAAATTCTTCAATTTTATCATTAACTGATAGAAGTCATATGTATGTATGTATGTATGTATTTTTAGGTTGCTAACAAAGAATAAAGAGAGAACTGGTATAGCTATTTCGAGTTCCATTAACTCTCTTCAGCCAGACTTACTCTTCTGAGATTCGAACCTGGGCTTATCTGCATGTTAGGCAGTTGTTATAACCTCTAAGCCACAGGCTCTCTCCCACTCTGTTAGCTATCAAGAGAGAGACAGGGGGAGGAGATTTTTACCTTGAATGTACACCCTGTCAGCCCAAATATGGGAGAAAGAAATCTTCTTTCTTTTTCTTTTCTTTTGCCTGTATCAGCTCAATCTAGAGCCATCCACAAGCAGCAGTCTCCAACTGCGACATCATTTTACATTTTTAGGTTGCTAACAAAGAATAAAGAGAGAACTGGTATAGCTATTTCGAGTTCCATTAACTCTCTTCAGCCAGACTTACTCTGTATGTATGTATGTATATATGTATATATGTGATGACCCAGGGCCCCGAACGGAGGCAAAGCACTTAGCTGGTCAGAATAATTGTCTTTGTAAGCACTGCCAACGTTCACCCAACAGCCCCCACATATGCTGGCACAAGTTCAATAAAACAGTCACCGGAGTTAAACAGTTCTTTAAAGTAAAACAGATAACAAAGTATGATCTTTTCCATGCCCAGATTGCCTGTAACCTGCAAACTGCAAAACTGAGGACAGCAAGGAGAACTCAGCAGGAAACAAACTTGATCCAAAATACAAAGAGTCCAGGTACAAGGCTCACATCACAAGAGTTCACGTTTGTTCCTGGCAAATGCCCCACCCCACAGCGTCTCCTTAAATACCTACTCCCCAGGTGTGCCTTGTGAAGTGGGGCGTGACACTCTCCTCCCGAGCAAGTGAGCCTGCCTCCATTGTTCCCTCCTCCTCTCTGCTCTCCTTGCTCTGGGATCTGGTGGGGAGGGGCCTTGCTCCTCGCCTGAGCTCTGCCTTCCCTGTTCCAAACTTGAAAGGCCCTGGCCTGCTTCAGCCTGTTCCTCCCCACAGTCCTCCGAAGCCACAGATACCCCCTCCTGGGCCTCAACAGGGACCTCCATGTCGTTCTCAGAGTCAGGCTTGGACGGAGGCATGACAATATATGTATATATGTATATGAGCACTGCATATATTGTGACCATGAAAACCACTTGCCTAGTTCAGCTCCCTGGGCCTTGATATTGTATATGTATTACTGTATCCTGATTCATCTAAGTCATGACTTTTTGACTCCGTGGGCTACATCTGTTGTGAGATTAGGAGCCAGATTGCGTATGCAGATGCATATATCCATGCTATATAATATGTACATTAACCTCCCGAGGGGAAACACTGGGAGGAAAGAAGGAACTGAATGAGTGATGAATCCAACTTTCCCACCCTATCAACAATTCTGCCTCCAGACCAGATTTCCCATGATGGGTGATCCTGATATTGTTATGCCAAGAACAAGCTTCACAGGCAGATGTTTCTAGATCGGTCCTTTCTGGAGGATATAAACGAAAAAATGTCCAATGAGCAATTCCTCAGCCAATGCATACAATATTCAGGAAAGTAATAAATACTGAAATATAAAGCTATAAGATTGATAACTATTTGTTTTTATAGAAAAAAAAAGTACAGACTATCCCAAGAAGTGTTAGATGAGCTCAGGAATGCAAAATCTAAGGCCATATCACTAACTATAGCAAATCAGTAGATAATAGGTCATTGATATACTATATAACAGAATAGTGATTATTTAACCTTCTAGGATGGAGTGGATTGCTTACCACCACATTCAATATAAATGCGCATATTCAAGTACTTTTTTTTTCTAGATCTGGATTTATTATTTTGTTTAATTTCACATGTGCCACCCTGAGAATGATCTCATCCCAACAATTATCTCCTGCACAAAAAAAGAACATTTGGAAGTCTGAGGAAAAAAACAGCACAAGTCTGCCACCTGGAGTGAGTCTTCTATAAGACCAATAAATGACTTTGAATAATGATTTTATATACTGTAATACAATTGATGTACATCATACTTTGCTAAGTGTAAAAATCCTATGTATATCCTACAGGCAAATCACAGGGAGGCCAATGGATCTTTTCCTGAAGTACAGGTAGTTCTCGACTTTCAACAGTTTGTTTAGTGACTGTTCAAAGTTACAACAGCACTGAAAAAAGTGACTTATAACCATTTTTCAAATTTCAACCATTGTAGCATCCCTGTGGTCATGTGATCAAAATTTGGATGCTTGGCAACCGACTCATATTTATGACGGTTGCACTGTCCCGGGGTCATATGATCACCTTCTGCAACCTTCTGACAAGCAAAGTCAATGGGGAAGCTAGGTTCACTTAACAACCAGGTTACTAACTTAACTGCACTTAACAACTATGAGAAGATTAGGCAAAACTCACTTAACAAAGTCTCACTTAGCAACATAAATTTTGGGCTCAATTGTCGTAAGTCGAGGACTACCTCTATGTGGCTTAATTTTGCAATGTAACAGAAGAAAAAGAAGAAAATGTGGAGAACCTTTCTTTCCAAAAGAGATTATATTTTGAATTTGAATAATGATTTTATATACTGTAATACAATTGATGTACATCATACTTTGCGAAGTATAAAGTCCTGTGTATATCCCATAGGCCAGTGATGGCAAACCTTTTAGAGACCGAGTGCCCAAACTGCAACCCAAAACCCACTTATTTATCGCTGGGTGCCAGGTGGGTGTGGCCCACTGGGTGGACGTGGCTGTAGTGGTCATGGTAGATTAGGTGAGTGTGGCCAAGGTGGGCGTGATCACCTCAATGTTGTTCGTGGGGAGGGACGCCTATGGGGGCCGGGCAGAGTTGGGGGAGATCCAGGGGGTCTCTGGCAGGTGGGGCGGTGGGCAGGAGGCTCGTCCTGTGGGGCGAGGCAAGGCAAGGCGAGGCAGGGCAGCCATTGTCACAGGGCAAGGTGAGGCAGGGGCCAGTCTGGCTGCTGCCTGACACCATCAGCCCCTGCACACAGAGGCCAGTGAGCACATGGGTGCTGGGATACATTCGGCCCTATGGGACCTCGGCAAGTTAGTGGGCAGCTGGTTGAAGAGGGATGGTTACCATTTCCATGGTGCGCGTGCCCACAGAGAGGGCTCTGAGTGCCGCCTCTGGCACGCGTGCCATAGGTTCGCCACCACTGCTATAGGCAAATCACAGGGAGGATGGATGAAATGAGTATAACAACAACAACAAAAAAACCCCACTTAATCTTTGTTTCATTTTTAGAGGAGAACTTGTTCACCTTAACAATGTATTTGGCATTGATGCTGTTCAGCTACTTTTCTAAGAAGGTAAATGGGATTCTGCTTTAATGTTGTCGAAGGATCTCTCTATCAAAAGCTTCCTTATAAATTAAGTATCTTTGAAGCCCCCACCTGTCCTTGTATTAATTTGTTGGCCTGCCCTGAACTCATGCAAATTCCAGAGCTGACTTGAAATCTGTCAGTGCATTCCCAGGATGTTATGAAGCTCCTGTGAGTTTGGAGAAGATGGGCTAATTAACTAGCAGCACTTTGTTTTTCCAGGATCTACAAAACAGGCAGTTTTACACAGAAAGGGACGCCTCTTCATCTCACACCTCCTGAATTTTCTCCTGGTTTTTATACAGGAATAACCAGAGAATGCCATCACTCCTCCTCCTCCTACTCCTCCTCCTCCTCCTCCTCCTCCTCCTCCTCCTCCTCCTCCTCCTCCATTACTTTAAGAAGCATCTATGCTGCTTCCTTTGCACAGTGACTATAGGAAGGAAACTGGTGCAGGGAGAATGAGGGCAGAGAGGTACCAGCTGGTAGCTGCTTTTTACAGGCTCATTTCCTCAGCCTCAGAGTTCTAATCCTGCTTTAGGCATGGTATGAAAGCCAACTGGGTGGCTTTGGACCAAGCACTCTCTCAACCCCAATCCACCTCACAGGGTAATTGTGGGAAAATAGGAGGAATCTTCATTTAGTATTAAGTATGTTCACCACCTTGAGCTATTTACAAAAATAATAAAGACAGGCTACAAATAAATAAATCTTCAATTAACACTGCTTAAAAAAAATACCTGAAGTTACAATGATTGTCCTTTCTAAAGTCCTGTTTTTAAATCAAGCACTTCCAAATATTGTACCATTACTTATTCCCTTGGTTTTCTGTAGAGCAAATGGTTTTCATTTTTACATAATTATAACAAATAAAAGCATGGTAAACCACACAATGTAAACCAAAGCTTGATGAGAGCTTACGCATACCAAATATTTAAAAGTACTTTGATGCCGTTTAGTTAAGGCAATTCATATTATGAGGAAGTCAAATAATATTTAGCAGTATCAATTCTAAATTGAAGCACAAGAGATTTTTAAAAAAAATATTCAGGAAAAGAATTTTGGAGATGAACTGAAACATTCTTTTTGAAGTTTTCTGAGACATAGGATTTGCTTTAAATCTATTTTAGTAAGTCAGCTACAGTAGCTGATTAACAAAATAATTCATAGATGGCGGTACACTAAAATTGCATCATGTAAACGAAGTTTTCTAGATTGCATAGTAGGGGAATTTAAAAGGATGATCTAAGGATCTGTTGAAATTTTTGTTGTTTTCAACATCTATTTCTTGTCTGCTGAAAACAGACATGAAACAGGCATGAAAACAAAAAAGCAAAGTACATACACGTGTACATAATTTTTTTAAAAAAAATTAAAAAAGCAAAAAAAAAAGGATCTTTGCAAAATAATTAAAAGGGAGTTCTGGCAGCCCTCCCCCGCTTTCTCCGCCAGCTACTAATTACTTGCATATTTTTATCTCCTACCTGTTTGGGTCATTTTAACCATTATTACAAGTAAAACAGTTTCTTCAGTTCTTCTATTGGGAGTTTCTCTTTTTTTCTAAACAATCCCCCGTAATCTAAGCTTGCCTTGCAAGGGTGACACGCTATACTATAAAGGAACCCTTCCTGACCGAATAGTCATCATTCTCCCTTTGCTGCAAATCCTTCAATTCCGTCGTCTTCCATCCTGGATTGAGGGCCAAGTTTCTCTTTTCCAAGGCTGAGCGTTGCCTGAACAGCGAAGAACCAACCAACCATTGCCAACTCAGCACCGTTTCAAAAATCTTTCTTGGAGACTCCCGCGGGCGAAAGGCGACAGCAGACCCTGGATCTCAGTTGTCCGGCCGATCTGCAGAGCCCTCTCCTGCTCCTTGATGCAACCCGAGCAAAAGCTCAGTGCTGGAAGAGGTTCCTTCTCGTCCCACCCCCCTCCCCGCCTAACAAGGTTTCGAGGCAACCGCACCACCTTCTCCCTTGCAGGATACTTGGTATAATCTGTGAGTCACAATCCTCCCCCTTGGCGTGACGCCCAGCCCGGTGGGTTGAGGTTAAGGGGGGAGGGGGAAGACAAAGCTGCCCATCGGAGGACTTGTCGGGGAGGGGAGGGCTTGGGGTGGGGGGGAAATCAGTGTTGATGACACTATGAGGTAGGAGGTTGCTGAAGCAGGATCGTTTAAACGAGGGGCTTAGGCAATCTCTGAAGCTCTTTTTTGCCCCACTTACTTCGCTTTGGGGGTAGAGAGGCGTCTCGTATAGTTGTTTTCCTTTAGATGTCCCGTGGTATTTTTTATCTTCCCCAACCCTCTGTCTAAAGTAGTAGATTCAATATGGTTGGGACAGCTCAGCCTCGGCCCACGTACAGCTTAACAGATTCCACTCCTGCCCGGACAATTTGGGTCTACCGTAACGGGGATCCGTTCTACTTGGGGAGGAAATTTATAATCAGCCCTCGATACGTGCCCACCTTTGAAGCCTTCATGATCCAGCTGAATGAAGGTGTGCCAACACCCTTTGGGGTGCGGAAGCTCTATACACCCAGTCAAGGGCATATTATTACAGACCTACCGGAATTGCAGCAGGGAGGTAGATATGTGGTTGCTGGCAGGGAGAAGTTTAGGAAGCTAAAGTAAGTATGAAGACCGGACCATTGCAGTCCTTTTGGATCTTACAAGTTTTGCTCAGGTTATCTCAAGGTGCAAAGTTTCTTTTTCTCTCCTTCCTCTTCAGTTTTACTAGATAACAATCCAGCTAGTACAAATTTCAAAAGAAAATCTGCACGGTGCTAATTTTAAACCTTTATCCAGTACTGCCAAAGGAAAAAAAAAAATGCTGATAGCAGAGTTTAGCATAAAACTGAAAATATTAGTGCAAAATTCAAAAGTCCTTGTTGCAAAGATTTTTTTTCCTGCACCCTTGTGCTAGGCCAGGAGTAGGCAACCTCGGCTCTTTTATGACTCATGGACTTCAACTCCCAGAATTCCTGAGTCAGCATAGCTGAATTCTGGGAGTTGAAGTTCATGAGTCATAAAAGAGCCGAGGTTGCCTACCCCTGTGCTAGGTGAATGCATTTGCCTTTGCAGTATTCATAATCTGCATTAGAAACTGATATTAAATCAGTGGATTTATAGCTTGCCTGATAGATACCAGGGATTAAAAACAGCAAATAACGGTTTTAAAATCCCACAAAATAGAAAATGTCTCAAATTGTTAGATAATCTAGAATTCTTATGTAAGAAACATTAACTTCTTTATATTTTGCTTTTTGCACTGTGTTTTCATAGGCGGTCCATCTTTGGAAGTATATAATTGTCCTGCACCAACACAACCCAATTTGCTAATTTGATATTCCTTATTCCTTTCTCTGCCTTGGATTTATTTAATTATTTAGGGCTCAAGTGCAATATGAAATTCAGTCTGCTCTCTTCCCCTTGCCAAAGAGCAACAGAGACCCTTCAATTTTATCTTTGGCCAGAGTTTTTGCCATTGATTGTTGTGTGATCCCAAGCTATTGATTAGTTCAGAGAAAAATGGGTAATTCACTAACCAAGCGATGTGTTTGGGAATATAGCCAATGAGTAGAGAGCTTTTACATGCTTTTTTCTGGAGCAAGGAAATTAAGAACAGAGGCACTACAGTATATAGGCCAATAAGTGGATCTCTACCTTGGGTCACTTACTTTCTGCTTGTTCTTAAAACAGTGGAGAGTGATTAAAAACTCTGATTTGGCTTAAATAATAGCTAATTTTAGGAGGAGTTGTAGTGATTGGATTGCCTGTAAACTAGTGGCCAGCTGGTAAAATCACTTGCTTACCATCAATTTAACAACTGCCTACATTGTATTGAAAGAACTTAGATTCATTTTTATGATAATATTTCATTGTTCACTTGGTTAAAATATGTTATTACTATTAAAAAACTGGAAATGACTTCCAATATATTATACACAGTATTGTAAACTTGTTCTCAAAATCTTTTGTCTATATGCAAAATTATTCATAATTAAGACTCATTAGAATCATTGAGACTCACACATTATTGACCATTCAAAGTTACAACAGCACTGAAGAATGACTTATGACTGTTTTTCACAGTCACAACCTTTTCAGTATCCCCAGGATCATGTGATCAAAATTCAGACCCTTGGCAACTGGTTCATATTTATGACTGCTGCAGTGAATTTTTGATTTAAAAAAAATTGTGAGATTTTGGCATTAGCATTTTAAAGCTTAATTAACAAAAAAACAAGGTCTTGGTAAAAATATGACTACAAGATCAACATGATCTGATGAAAAAATACCTGGTTTTAAAATTGAGAAAATGGTTAGATATTGTCTTGATTAATACGAATTGTATGTTGTCAAAATTAACTATGTGAAAGTATGGAATGAAGTTAAAAAGGATATGTTGAGATAGAAAAAATTTGCAGTTGGGAACTGTGATTAAGATAAATATTTTACCTAGAATGTTATTTTTATTCCAGACTACCTTGACTGATGTAGCATTTAAGCAGTGGCAAAAAGATATTTCCAAATTTGTTTCGCAAGGCAAAAAAACAAGAATTAAATATCAAGTGCTGCAAGATACTAAGGAAAGAAGAGGGTTAGGACTATCGAATTTGAAACTGTATTTTGCAGCTTGTTTTTGTTTTTTTAGTATGGATGAAAGAGTGGGTGTCTCTAGGAAATAGGCCGTTATTGGAATTGGAAGGACATAATTTAAGATTTGGTTGATACAGCTATTTGTGGTACAATAAAGTTAAGGTGAATATAGATTTTAAAAATCATTTTATTAGATGTGCCATATTGAGAATTTGGAATAAAGCAAAATTATCTCCTAAAATCCATTGTCACTCCAAGGACACTTTTGAGAAGGGAAATGATATTTAAACAAAAATGGTTAACTTATGTTGATCTGCTGAGTTGGAAAGTTTTACATGCCATTGGTTTCCCTATGCTCAGTTAATGAGAAGATTTACGCTTGATAAGAATTATGAATTTGAATATGGTAAGACTAAATTTGATGTGTAGTTGTGTACAAATGATCATATTGTTTCTGTGTACACTTTTATTGAAAAGGAAATAGGATGAACAAATTAAAATCTGTATGATAAAATGGGCATCAAACTGAGGGTACATTTTTCATCTTTGGTGGACATACAAGAAAGTTAGGAAATATTAGGATCAAGCATATATTCTGATGCTGAAGATTTCAAAAGTTAATGTACAATTGAAACCAGAGATTTTTCTTTGGGATTTAATTGACATGCAAATGGAAATTGTCTTATGGAACTTTGCTTTTATATACACTATGATAACAGCAGTGAGACTTTTACATGCACAAAGGTGGAAAGACTTACAAATACCTATAAGGGAAGAATGGATGGTGAAGCTGATGGAATTGATGGGGATGGTGAAACTGACAGCTTTGACTAAAGAAAACACTGGCTTAATTCTATTTGGAAGCCACTTTTGGGATTTTTGTGAGAAATTGAAAGAAATGAAATGTTAATTTTGGGATCTGATGATTAGAATTATGCAGTATGATATGAATAATATGGATGGATGGATGGATGGATGGAAGGAAGGAAGGAAGGAAGGAAGGAAGGAAGGAAGGAAAAAGTGATCAATCTCTGTTGCTCTATACCAGTGGTTCTCAACCTGTGGGTCGGGACCCCATTTGGGGTCGAACGACCATTTCACGGGGGTCGCCAAACAAGGCTGTCCGCCATTTTTTCCCCCTTTTCTTTGGCCACGCCCCTGGCACCCGGTGATGTATAAGTGATTCGGGGTCACCACAACATGGGGAACTGTATTATGGGGTCGCGGCATTAGAAAGGTTGAGAACCACTGCTCTATACTGTTAAATAGAGCTCTAAACAGAGCCACAAAAATATATAGTGGCCCAATTCCCACGACATGTTTAACTTGAAAAGCGAGTTGAAGGTTTTGTGTGTCCTAAGAATAACAAAGGGTCTCTTGACAAGTATCCTTAAGGAAGTTGGATTTAATAAAAAATTAGCTCAGTTGTACAAAAACTAATTTCTCATAGTCATCTAACTCCCTTCAAGTCATACAAACTATTTATCTGAGAGTTTATTTCTGAGCTTCTGTTGGGACTTCAATTCTTGAGTTGTTTGTTTCTCTGTGTACCTTTTATCTCCTCCACAGAGGATCACCAAAAGTAAAAAGCTTTGTTAGAAATGTATACAAGAATGATTAATAATAAAAATTGATCCTGTAAAATAGACATAAATGGGAGTTAATCATCTCTTTAGCCTTTAGATCAAAACTATTTCTCATGCTTATATTGTTCATCCTTTTGGGAATAAATTATATTGAAATTCTATGACTTAAAAATTTCTCAATTGTATGTAAAGATATGAGCAGTGAAATTATTTTTCTTGAACTAACATTTGTAAATAATGACATTTGAAGTAAACCAACACTTCAGCCCAAATTGTTTATTAATGTATTGTTACTTTAGCTTTTTGTTGTTGTTGTTGCAGAGTTATTTTCTAGTAGTATGGTACGTGGATTTTAGTAGTATGGTACGTGGATTTTAGTGGACTAGTAAATAGCAAAATCTGTGCATACTGTAGTAGTCAGAAACTGATATAGATTTAGGGTTAGGATTAGATAATGATTAAAATTTATAATCTGAGTCAGACCTTTGTATCTCCCTATTATTCGTGTTCTTCTAGTGTTTATTACTACATACATTTTTTTTCTCTAGTAGCGGCATAACTTAGTTCTGGCATTTGATTGAAGAGAATCTGAGTAAATTAAGCTTCTACATAAGGCAAGATTGCTCTATTGGACCAGATTTCTCTTTTAGATCCTATTTACAAGTTGATTGACAAATTAATGAAAATGTGATGTGTTATACTTTTCCGCAGTTACTCTGATATAGGGACAAAGAAACCTCAAAGAAAGAAGAGGGATGAGGTGGTGAGTATCTCATCAGTGCCATGTTCAATAATTTTCTGAAGGAAACAGTGACTTCATTTTATCAATTTGTCATGTACCAACTTAATTTAATTCACTATGTTATGGTTTAGTAAAATGTAGAAATCCTGAATTTATTTTACCACTTTATATGCCATAGAGAGCTCACATATTTAGCCTACATTTGATTACAATGCAGCACAGTAAAAATAAGTGCTATAATTAATTGATAAACCATAAATATGAATGAATACACACACAATAAGTTGCAGTCTTTGGAAGAAGAAAACAATTTGATCCTTGAACTACAGAGCCCATGTATATAATCTAGTGATTTGTATAATTATGAAAATACCTTCATGCTTCACAGGAATTGCAGGCCTATTGATAGTTTAAAACTATTCTATATAATGGAAAAACACTCTGCCTCCTCCTCCATCAGCATCTCTGAGGGCCAAAGAAAGAACATGATACTGATGTCTCTAGAGGTGCACATTAAGCTGTAATGTGACACAATCTGTTGTAAGATCCTAAACATTGCATTTTATTCAACAATCCAAGGATATTCAATCTGTGGCTTGGTGTAATATACAACACCAATCATAGAATTGTGGAATTGGAAATATCCATATCAGCACCTTAGATGAAGCTAGAAAATGTACAAAACTTACTCAACAACTTCCAGTGGAGCAAATGTTGCAATGGATTCAACATTCCCTGCACAGCACAATTCAAAATATTTCTAACCTTTTAAAATAAAAACAGTAGGGAAAAACATGTCCCTTGCTTGCTCCCTTGTTTTTCACCACAGAAGTAGATAAGATGAGGTTCATGCTGACTGTTACCTATGATATGTACAGAAAAATGGTCAAAGGAAAGAGTTTGTGCCTATACAGACAGTCACGAAACCAAGAAAGAACAGCATAGAGAAAGAACAATAGTAAATGAGGTTCATTTTGACACAGCTTGCAAACCAAAGCTACAAAAATGCACTTCTCTCCCAACTTGATTCCCCCCCCTTTCCCTACACCAGTGATGGCAAACCTTTTGGAGACCGAGTGCCCAAACTGCAACCCAAAACCCACTTATGCATCGTCGAGTGCCAGGTGGGTGTGGCTCATTGGGTGGGTGTGGCCCATTGGGTGGGCGTGGCTGTGGTAATGGCAGACTGGGTGGGACTAAAAAGTTCAATCAATCAATTCCAACTTTCCCCTGTGAGAAGTTGAAATTGACTGATTGACATTTTTTTTTTTTGCACACGGTGGTGGAGGCCATAGGTTCGCCACCACTGCCCTACACATAGTCTACACATAACGAATGTTCCTGCATTTAGCAACTATCAACATCCAGAATTGTTTCTGAATGCAAATAACAGTATCCTATCTGATTAAATCAGTGGCTGGAGCTCAGCAAAGACGTGCGTAACAGCATTTATCACTGAGTGTCCTCCATACAAGAAATAGCTCTTTTTTTTCTTAGCAGCATTCCCCCTCCACCCCAATTCTGTCTTCATCTAATCACTGCTGCCAGTAATAGCAAGAATGGAACCCTGGTTTCCAATGGAAAAGAATGTTTTAAAAATGGAAGGTAATTGCAATTTGTAAAACAACAAGACAGGGACCTTTATGTGTAAGAACTATGAGTGTCATTCAGTCTGGATAATCAAAATAAATTCCTGGATAAGATTTCTTAAATTCTAAGGGAATGTTTTTTGCAATACATTCTGGTCAGAATTTGAATAATTAGAAAGGCACTTGGATTTCAAATCTGGCCCTGTCTACAGATGTGTGGGTCAAGCATGAGCTGGCTTTTAAGATTCTGGAGTCTTTCTGTCTCTTGCAGATTCGACCGGTAGTCCATAGTAATATAAAAGTTCCTTCCAAATGGCAATCAATTTATAATAAACCAAGAAATATTAAGTGAGTATTTACTTTTACATTTGTTAAGACTATAAGTTTGTAAGAGTTCTTACATTGCCATTTATGTCCAACTGAAAAAGCATATATGAAGATGGTTTGAGGGTTGGGCTAGAATTCAAATCCTGTTCAGTATAGAACAATAAGATGGATAAAAATGCCAAATTCATTATAAACATCTGGATGAGTATATGACCAACCATAATAACTTTTTAAACTTTTGGGCCACCGGACTCTAAAATGACTCTGGGTAGCTCACAACAATCAAAGAAGTAAGTTTGGGCCTAATTGTGCTTCTTTCTTACTTGCCTCACAGGGCTTTTCTGGGCATAGGGGAAGACAATTTTGCATGCTGCTCTGGACCTTTTGGAGCAGGTGTGGGATCAAACAAACAAACCAAAAATCATAAGTCAGTTTTCTCCAATCTGGTATCTTCCAGGCATATTTGTTTATCTGATGGGCAAAAGGCTTGCAAGCAAATAAAAGAGGTCAGTTTGGTTTATGCAGGAGCATGCAAATAGTAATTTTTCTTGTTTTTTTGTTGCAACTGGACCACTTTAGCAGACAACAAATTCTTTTTTATATAGAAGATCCTGAGGAACTCATGTTTTCAGTACTGACTTTTGAGTAATTTATCCATCTCACTTTCCTGGAATTACAAGAATGATGCTACGTTGATAAAGTTAGCACTAATATCAATCTTACTTTTTCAGACTTTTGGGATATATAAAAAAGAAAATGAAGGGACGACGTTTTATAATGTTTACAAGTGGGCTTGACTATGCCTTTATTATGATTGGAGATGGATCTTTCCTTACATGTATTATACTGTATAAGTGCCACTAAAATTTATTTCAACAAAGAAACTTTAATATGTGTATAATGAGAGTTCCACTAGATGGCCCCAAATATCTTATAAATGCAACTTCCATTGCTTTAGAATCCTGTTTTAAAGAATCAGTTGGACACAAATATTTGACCTGAAACCAGATTTACGTAATTGAGTTAGATGGTTATTGAATACATTGTAATTTTGGTATGTTGCTGTACTAAGAACCATATTGGAATGTTTTTCCTAGATAATATGCAACAGTTTTAATAATATTTAAAGCAACAATCTACAATTGCTGCAAATAGTTTCAATGATATATTGTTATAGATAAAGAAGTAGGATGTGAAACTGAGAAGTAGATGAATTTTCCAGAGCTATATAGTGGTATCACAGTATTCTTTAACCCTTGAAGTTAGATGTATTTTATATTTTTCATGTAATGGAACAGATACACACTTAAGTAAAATGTTTAAGGGAGTTAACAGCAGTATTGAGAACAATCCTTTGCATACCAGTAGCAAAGCTTGTTAGAAATTCCCTTTCCTTACACACATGTATGTTTGAAAAGAAAAAGTGATTATACTTAATATTTATTATTTCTCTCTTTCTCTCTCGTCTGTCTGTCTGATAAATTATCCAAATTCACTCATTTTAAACAAAGATTTTTGTATCTACATCTTAAATATAGTTGCTTAGAAGCATACTGTAAGTCTCATTGATTTCATTTTAACAATATCTGGATCAATATACTATAGTGCCATAATAATTCTATATATCATTACAGTTTGAGGAAGAAACATTTTCTAATAAAGGCCTCAGTTAGAAAAATCAATTGATTTTATTAGCTTTTTAAAAGGAGTGTACTTTATTTCCTCTGGGAATTGTTGAGGGCATCTTCAGTTGGTATAGAGAGAAAATAATTACATTTTCAAAGGCCAAATCTTTCTTGAGTTCTTCAACTAGATACATTTATATTTTTGAAATATGAACATTAACAACCTAAGGAGTTTAGAATTTATTCAATAAATTAAGATTTAAAATTTATTGCTGAATCTGGGTGGATCCTTAATGAAATCATCAATGTGATTTGCTAATGTGTCTTATTAAAATTAGATTTATATATGTTTGTTTTTGACAGTGTTTTCACAAATGGAGATACCTTGATACCACCCATGAAAATCCTTATACCTAGATTTACACTAAATAATTGGAATGGTGTCCTTACACTTGTAAATGAAAAAGTAGTTCCTCGCTGTGGGGGTATTCATAGGTAAGATCATTTTATAGTAACCTTCTATAAGAAGAATGAAGAATGGCGATTAAGATAGGCGACTTTTAATAACTATAACAAAACAGATCACACAGATCCAACAAAACCACTTCCGAGAGTGCAGTTGCCCCCCCCCCTCCCGCAAATATGGAGCCGCATGAATACAATCAGCACAGACTATGCCAGAACTAAGGCAAAACTCTTTAAGTGGGTAATGACTGAGGAACCCACAATGTAATTGCTGCACCGGAGAAAACTATAACACATATAACTCAAAAATGCTTCCTCGGGAAATTTCAAAGCACCTGGGTTTATTTCATTGCAATCACACCAGAAGCAGTTAGATGGTTAGCTTCCTTAGATATCGGATTATAAATCTATCCCATTGGAATTTTATGGCTCCATATTATGGTAATTTTATTATGGTTTTATCTTAATTTAACATTTTATCTCGTATTGTTCACATATCTTTTATATGCATGTGTATGTGTATGCTGATGCTTTATTTAAAGTAAATTTGTATATCAGGGATTGCATGAACTCTGATGCCATATGCTAAATAATAATAAATAATAAATATTAACCTTTTATAAGAGTGGACTTAATATATTAATTTTTGCCCTTCCTAAAAGTACAGTTAAATTAGAACTTTAAGGCAATTGTAATAATCAAAATATTAGTTTGCAGAAATTAAGACTGCTGTCAGTCCGTTATTCATTAAAGTGGATCTGCTTTTTTGCAGGCTTCCATATGAGCTTAAAAAGAAAGATAAAGTTGCATGATTAGAAACTCTTAAAACAGAATTATCTTTTTCTCAGGCTTGCACACAATCTGTGCTTGTGCTTACACAAGTTCTGAAGTAGTTTTGAATTGATTTTGAAGCCCTATTCTCTAGCACCAAAGGCACTAATACATCAGAAGAACCTTACTGCTGAATCAAATGTATAAAAAGTGCTTTGCAGAGTGGCTAAATACTAAACACTCTATCAGGATATGAGGACAATAATTTTTAGACCCTATTGTTGGTACTAGTGGTGGCTGACTGCCCTAGTACAAATACCACATTTCTTAAATTTTCATTTTTTGCTCAGATTACTGTTTTCCAGAGAGCCAAATAACTGATATCCACTGCTGGGAATCCCTTCTCTCCTAAACTATACTTTAATATATACTTTAACTATACTTTAATTTAGGACTTATAAAATTAAACATGCTTTATAGTAAAACTTGTGTTGTTGAGTTAAGGAATTATTGTTAACAAAGAAAGAAAGAAAAAGTAAGGTTCTACACTTAGGCAAGAAAAACCAAATGTACAGGTATAGGATAGGTGGTACCTGGTTCAATGGTAGTAATTGTGAGAAGGATCTTCAAGTCCTAGTGGACAATCACTTAAATATGAGCCAGCAGTGTGCTGCAGCTGCCAAAAAAGCCAATGCAGTCCTAGGCCGCATTAACAGAGGGATAGAATCAAGATCACATGAAGTGTTAATACTACTCTACAATGCCTTGGTAAGACCATACGTGGAATACTGCATCCAATTTTGGTTGCTACGATGTAAAAAAGATTTTGGGACTCTAGAATGCAGAGAAAAGCAACAATGATGATTATGGAACCAGAGGCTAAAACATATGTAGTAAAGAACAGTTGCTGGAATTGGGTATGTCTAGTTTAATGAAAAGAAGGACTAGGAGTGACATCTGTGTTCCAGTATCTCGGGTTGCCACAAAGAAGAGGGAGTCAAGGTATTCTACAAAGCACTCGAGGGCAGGACAAGAAGCAATGGATGGAAACTAAATAAAGAGAGAAACAACCCAGAACTCAGAAGAAATTTCCTCACAGAACAATTAATCAATGGAACAACTTGTGGATGCTATAACACTGGAAGTTTTTAAGACGAGATTGGACAGCCATTTGTATAATGGTATAGGGTTTCCTGCATGAGTAGGGGATTGGACTAGAATAACTATTCTGTTATTCTGAGGACCCTTTCAGATCTGTAAACCATAGTTTGGAAGAATCCATTGTTCAATTTGTTTTTGCTCTTGAATATTTAAAACTCCTGTCAGTCTTCATGCACACTAAAGGAACGTGAGATTTCTACATGCATCCGGGGTGCATGATTTGGCTTACAACTTAAGTAAACACATTTCTTTGCAGCGTTGCCAATGGATATAACTGCAGGCTTCAGGTAAGCTCTTTTACTCTGTACTTGCCTGTAACTTGCAGTAAAGATCTAATCCTCGTTTACACTGAAAGGTATTTTAATGTGTATTGCTTTTTTCTACCCAGCCTAAAAATTGGAATTAAATGCAATGATTACTAATTTTCTCAATATTAGAACCAGAAAATTATCTCTCCATTGGTCATTGTTTCTGTATATTTTCATAGTCATCTTAATTCTCCTTTTATAGTAATTTCATTATTGTACTGTTCCTTGTACCAGTACTTCTCTCTGTTTTGGCTTTACATATTTGAATATCTAAGATAGAATTCAAAATATAAAAATAAACGTTTCACAGTGAGTAAAGTTTATAATGTCATTTAGGTATACCTATACCCATATTAATTTCCTCTCCTTTGTAGATTGTTTACTTTAAATGGTCAGCCTGTACATGGACCTGATAAATTAGAAGATAACCAATTTTATATTGCATGTGGCAAAGAAAAATTTCAGCGTTTGCCATACTGGCAACATCCTAAGGTTCCAGAAAATATTCGTCGGTAAGTGCGTTCTTATCTAAACTGATCTTATGTCGCTAGTTGCTGAAAACTAGCTGAACCAAAAACCTTATTTTTCCTAGAGTTAAGATAAAGATTAATGATTATTTGGATTGCATGTATTTTGCAGGAGTTATTTTTTTTCTGAAATGAAAAATATGAAGTTGATCTGCAGATTTAAATCCTCCTTTAACCCAAAGCTTTTTAAATACACTCATTTGTCTCTATTATTTCTAATTTGTTTAATATTAGTTTGCTAGAATAATAAACTACCTATTTAATATATGATAGCTTAATTGTTAATATGTCAACAATATTGAGTTTAAACATTCAAATATTTTTAAAACAATAGTATCTAGCTCATGGTTGCTGTTCCTTTATTTTTTAATTATTGAGGACATGCTTCTGATTAATATATTAGTCACTGATTTTATTATTTTGTTCCATATATGAGATATGTAAAATATTATAAAGTAACTTATTATTCCCCTGCCATTCCACAATGTACAGTATAAACCATTTTTAATGTTCATACATTCCACAATGTATAGGTTTGGAGATGATTACTATAGAGAAATAAAAAAAAATACCACTCTATATCTATTGTATTCTAAAGAATATATTTCTATTAAGTGGGTAGCAGGCAGTCCTTCTATCATCTTTAAAACCATGAAAAAAACTAGATTGAACCCACTGGGTTACAACAGAGAGAATACTCTAAATAGAATTGAGGAGCTTTTAAAAATATGGAAATTCAAACTAAGTAAGGCTTGTTTTCGTCATATTTTCTGTAATATTTCTTCTGGTGTCTTTTTTTTTTTAACCTCTGTTTTTATCTCATGGGATTGAACCATCCCTGCTGCATTCTTCCTTTCTAGGATCAAGATAAGCTGTAGTAAAGCAAATGTATTCAGATCTAGTGAGAAAAAAACACACTTTATAATCCACTAAAAATTAGCCAGAGATTCACAGCTAACTATTTTCAGTGCATTCAGTTCAATTCGTTGTTGGAGATTCAGGTTCAAAAACATCTATTCTTTATCATGGTCTTTATGATTCACAGAGTTGCATTAGGAATTCTCCAGAGCTCGTAATGGCATGTTAGTCCTTGAGCTCTTTCTTTTGTTAACAGTTATTATACAGTTTATTGCCTTACAGAACCTGTTTTGCTAAGTGGCAGCATTGCAAAAGTAAACTTAGGAGAAACACAAACTGGGTTTCTTTGCCTCAGTGAAGATCATGCAGTACCTTCATGTACGGTAATTATTCTTCACACTTGTTCTTCCCACTTTTGGGGGGAGTAAGTTAAAAAGCAATAGGCTTGAAAACTATTGTAGCACTCTGATTTAACCACCAATGAATCTCCCCCTTCAGTACATAATCTTTGACGTTTGCAGAAAACTAAAAACCACCCAAATTGTTCCCTATTATCCCTACATATCATATTTAATATGCTCCCATCTATTAAACTTTGAAATGTAAGTAATAAGAAGCAGAAGAGATTACATAGCAGGCAACAATTTAAAAAAAAAAACAGTGCAGCAAAGTTGATTCATTTTGGAGGGAAAAAATTCATAGATTTGTCATTTGCAACTCTGCTGCAGTTGGTAAAATGTATCTGCAATAGGAAACCACCATAAAATATGGAGTTGAATAAGATGATCTTTATGAAGTAAAAGCCCATGAAATGTAAATGTATTGTTTTTATGATGCTACAAATCCTTTGTTGTTTAGATATTACCTGAATGTCATCCTAAAATTTCTTTTCTTCAGATGAAGAATATTTGCCCACTAAAAAAAAATGCAGGATAAAAAGTATGCAAGGATGTTTCCTTCTAGATCCTTAACATCACTATACAGATAATACTAGGAAATAGTGGGAATTGTTTAAGAAAATAGCAATTTATATAATTGACCATTTGAATATCAAGTGATGTTTGTAACTTGAGGAAAGAATGAGGCGAGTGGGTATTTCTTTATAAGCTAGTGATCATATAAATATTTTCATGCTTCTCAGTATCATCATATCATATTTTCCCAAGAAGAATGAAGTTGATAAAAGTAGCCAAACAAATACAAATTTTAAATGTCAGTTTATCGCCTCTAGAAATGTGTGCACATTAATCAATTGAAATCAAGAGGGGTGGAGATAAGGCTGTAGTTACTTAATGAGGTAGTTAGAAATCTGTTAGGAAGACTAAATTACAAGTATATCCAGACTAAAATATTTTAATTGGTTTGGCTCAGTATTTTTCAGGTATAGACTAAGATTCCTAGGCCTGCATAAACATAAAATATCAATAAGATGAACTAATTCTGCAAGATGATTTATGCATTCTCACTGAAAATTTTATGGGGCTGAAATACTTAGCTGTAAGTAAACATGAGATTAGCAATTGATAATTTTACTTCACAGCATGCCAATTTGTGTATTTATTAAAAGAAATTTAAAAAAAATCAGGTGTGATAACAAAGGGGTAACAAAGGAAGTGTCTAGGGAAAATGGTGCCTATAGGTCATATGAAGAGAACTTCCAGAAATCAAATTATGGATGAACTGTAATAATAGTAACTAGGGTGTGTTAAACTTAGTAATTCAGCAATGAACTGCTTCAGAACATTCCAGAATGTTCCCTTCCCTTCCAGACATTGCCAGACTTCTCTAAAACATGTTTTGTGGGCAACTTGACAATTTCTCGAAGTAATTGCCAAATTACTATCTGAAGCTGGTTTGCAAGGTCCTGGGAGTGGTCTGGCTCTGAAGCAGGCCTGTTTCATTTAGAACTTTATGGGATCTGAAATATTCTATTTCAGTGATGGCGAACCTTTTAGAGATCGAGTGCCCAAACTGCAACCCAAAACCCACTTATTTATCGCAAAGTACCAGGGCCGCATCAGCATTGTGGTGTCCTCGGGGAGGGGGGCAGCAGGGTGAGCGTGGCCCACTGGGTGGGCATGGATGTGGTGGTCACAGCAGACTGGGTGGGCATGGCCAGGATGGGCGTGGCCACCTTGATGTTGCTTGTGCGAGGGATGCCTGTGGAGACCGGGCAGGACTGGGGGAGATCCAGGGGGTCTCTGGTGGGTGGGGCAGTGAGCAGGAGGCAGGGGCCAAGGTGGGGATGCCATTGCCGTGGAGCAAGGCAAGGCAGGAGCCGGGGCAGCTGCTGCCTGACACTATTGGCCCCCCCACACAGAGGCCAGCGACTGCATGGGGGTCGACGAGTTCTGCCAAAATATGTCAGCATATTGAAAGTTTGAGTGTGACCTGCTGATAAATGTTTAGGGCACGGGTGTCAAACTTGCAACATCACGTGACATGTCACGACATATCATGACTTTTTTTCCATTGCCGGCAATGGGGTGGGTGCGGTTTTGGCGTGACGCATCCGGCCCATGGGCCGAAAGTTTAACACCCCTGGTCTAAGGAATATGACGAATAATTATTATATTAATTAAATTTAATTAAACTAAATTTGAACAAATTTAGTTTTTATCCTGACTTTATTTTTTTTGTCCCAGGCTCATAAAAGATTGCATACTACTGCAAATTCTTAAATCCTCTATTCTCTCACCTTTCTACTTCTTTAAAAAATGTTCTCATGCTCACTACTGAGATTATAGTACTGTACTCTGTGACCAACTAATCTGAGAGTTATTTATGAATCTGAATGGTAGTTCTGACTCCATTAAATAAAGATAATTACAATAATATTATTTACAGTTACATTTATAAATAATTATTTAGGTAAATTATCCTTTGCATTTTAGGAATTTTTTGAATTCACCAGAAACTCCAGAAAAGCCCCATTTGAAACAGGTAAGAGTTTGTTTTAAAATGCTATGAAATATGCAGTGCATATATAACATTAACTCTGAATATTGCTTGAGCTCTAAGTCTAATGGAGCTAAATTTATATGGGGAAATTCTCAGTCTAAATGATTTTTAGTTAGTACTCTACTATTTTTGCATATCATGTATTGCAAAATAGAATACTATAGCATCACAGCACAAATGTTATTCTTCCCTTAAGGCAGTGCAAAAAGCAAAATCTTGGTAAATCCCCAAAATATAATAGTCAAATACACCAACTCACTGGCAGCCAATTTGTTATATAAATGCAGCTTATACAAGGAAGAGTATCATTCCTGGAATTAGCCGCTTGTCCAAATCTAATGGCACTAATTCTTCAACATCATATGACCAATTGACTACCATGGACAGTACAGAGTTAAGGATTTACTCTGTGTCCCCTCTTAGTTTTACTTTGCTGATCTAACATCCTATCTTTCTTCTTATCATATGTACAGCATACAGGGTGTTGGGCTCTCCTCCTCATTACTGCATTAAGCTAGGTGCTGGTAGAAGGCAGGATAGTAGGGGCTGCAGAGTGCAGGGAAACAGAACAGAATAACACAGTTGGAAGGGAAATGGGACCTTGGGGGTCTTCTAGTCCAAACCCTTGCTCAAGTAGGAAATCCTATACCATTTCAGACAAATGGTTGTTCATTTCTCTTCTTGAAAATTTCCAGTGTTGGAGCACCTGCAACCTCTGGAGCAAGTTGTTCCATTGATTAATTGTTCTCACTGTCAGGAAATTTCTCCTTAGTTCTAGCTTGGTTCTCTCCTTGATTAGTTTCCATCCGTTGCTTCTTGTCCTGCCTTCAGGCGCTTTCGAGAATAGATTGACCTCTCTTCTTTGTGGCAGCCCCTTAGACGGGGTTGGAAATCATGTGACCTCTGAGCTACACTAACAGCCCAAAGTTTGAGGGCGGGGCATAAAAATGATTCAGTCCCTTGTACCTTTGAACAATTGCTGAAGAAAAGGTCATTAGAAATAGATACTTTCTAACAAAGGAAAGAGCTGTGCCATATGTTCTGTTTCTCCGGTCCACTTCTCTTTGTCACCATTGGACTGGGAGCTGATGTACTATATGGTTTTACTTTATTTTTTACTTATTTTATTTTTTATTTTACTTATTTCGCCTTCAGGTCAGTGTTGACTCTTGGCGATTGGCTTGACTCCCTGTGTTTTCTTGGCAAGGTTTTGGAAGTGGTTTGCCCTTTTCTCCTTTGTAGGGCAAGAGTGATTGGCCCAATGTCATCCAGTTGGCTTTGTACCCAAGGCAGGACCTCTGTGCCTAAGAGAGAACTAATGCTGGGTCTTCCCACTTGCAAATCAACACCATAACCTCTACACCAGGGGTCCCCAACCCCTGGTCCAGTATCGGGCCGCGGCTTGCCAGCAACTGGTCCGCACAAACAAGCAAAGCCCCATCCATGGGATGCAGGCAGCACACAAAACCATGTGTCCTCCAGTCCGTGGAAAAGCCTCTTTCCACGGAACCGATCCCTGGTGCCCAAAAGGTTGGGGACCTCTGCTCTATACCACTCTGGCACTCCAGTGCAGAGAGAGAGAGAGAGAGAGAGTTCTGAACACCAAAGAAATAAATCCATCATTTTGGGATTTGTTGTATCTGTTGCAGCCTCCTATAGAAACACCTAAGCAAAGAAATCGTATTGTGACTCCCATAGAAGTATCAAGACAAGGAGGAGGAGATAGGATCTCTGTTTATTATGCCAAACCTGAGAAACCAAGTCAAGAAAGACAGGCTCCTAGACCTGTGTCTCCCAATGATGGTAACATGACATAATGTACGGTAGCTGGTGCCTAAGATTTCAAAATGACATTGGGTCTTTTCCTACTTGCACATAATTGTGGCACAGATTTGATTTGGCAGTGTCATTTTTTGCTGTGTCTCCATGCTGTTTTGTTAATCATGCTTCTATCCCACAAATAAGACAGAGTGAAGTCATCTTTCACTATACTAGCATTAAAATCATGTTTTTTTCCTTACTCAGCTTGAAGATGTATAAAATCTATTAAGCTTTGTCATCTTTATTTTGCAGCAGTGTTTGTCAACCACAGTAGCTTTAAGCTGTGTGGACTCAGCTCACAGAATCCCTTAGCCAGCATGGTTGGCTGGGGAATTCTGGGTATTGGTCCAGAGTAGTCCAGCCCTATTTTGTGGTGTGCTACAGAGCTCAGTACTCTCTCCTCTCCTTTTCAACATCTGTATGAAATCACTGGGCAAGATCATCCGTCACCACAGGTTAAGGTATCTACAATATGCGGATGACTCACAACTCTGTACTCTGTTCTTGGTGACCAAGTGATGCTATAGTTGCCCTCTCGCAGTGCCTGGAGCCTGTGGGAACCTGGATGGGGGAAAACAGGCTTCGACTGAACCTTGGCAAGACCGAATGGCTTTGGGTACCTGAAACTCCAGAATCTGGGACTTTGTCATCTTTGACTCTGGATGGGGTGGCACTGCCTCAGTCAGATCTGGTCTGCAACGTGGGGGTTTTCCTGGACTTGTGACTCCTGCTCAAGGAGCAGGTGGCTGTCGCAGCAAGGAAAACCTTTGTACAACTTCGTGTTGTGCGCTAGTTGCGGCATTTCCTGGATCAGGATTCCCTGTGCTCGTTCAGTTCCTAGTCATCCCATGGTTGGACTATTGTAATGTGCTCTACATGGGGCTACCCTTGAAGAGCATTTGAAGCCTACAACTGGTACAGAGTGCAGTGGCACAGGCAGTTTTTTTGGGGGGAGAATGGCTCCTATAACACCACTGCTTCACAAGCTGCATTGATTGCCGGTCTGCTTCTGAGTGTAATTCAAGGTGTTGGTGATCACCTTTAAAGCCCTTTATGGTATAGATCCAGATTGCTTGAGGGACCATCTCACCCCACTGGGGTTGGCTCATCCCACTCATGCCGGCAGAGAAGGCATGCTGCGGGTTCCATCGGTCTGATTATTCCAGCTGGCAGGATCCAGGAGGAGGGCCTTCTCTGCTGTTCCTTCTGCCCTCTGGAATATCTCCCGCCCCTGTGTGAGGTTGGCCCCAACCCTCCTATCCTTTCATAAGGGCCTAAATACCTGGCTCTGCCAGTTGGCCTGGGGCCCCAATGGGGGACCAGCACAGTGGAGGTGGTTGATCAAGTAACAACAGATTCCACCTCTCCCCATTCCACCTCGGCCCTCCTCACATGTCCTTGATTTTAATCTTGGTTTTAATTTATTCTTATTTAATGCAGACATATTTTTTATATCTGTAAGCCATCCAGAGTTACCTTATGGTAAGCTGGGTGGCCAATACATTTTATAAATAAATAAATAAAATATAAATAAACTGAAATCCACATAACAGTGCTGAAGTTGAGAAACACTGCTTTGGAGAAAAGTCAGATGTCAGCAGTGATTAGGAACAGAGACAATAGATATAAGGACTGCCAGTGAAAACAGCAACTTTCACAGATATTCTTTCTGAAGGGATGGATGGACAGCAGTGGGAAAAGGCCCTTTGTAATTGTACTTGTATATTCTTCTTGTGTTTGAGAAATGAACATAATTGATGCTTACATCAAACAATTTTGGTTAAATTATATATGACAGTAATTGCAAAACAATTGTCTCCAAATGCAAATTTCTTTTTAAATACTTCAGTTCACAGTTAGCTCTATAAGCTCAACAGAAGAATTTGCTCTTCAAGAATATTAATTCTTGTTCATTCCTCTTTAAATTATTTGCCTTAAAATCAGTTGTGCAAAAAAAAAAAAGCCTCAAAATTTACATTTAGCATAGGCACCTCTCGAAGAGCTTAAGCAACTACTTAGAGCTACAGACTAAGTTGATTTAATTATACTTTAATCCCCAAAATATGTAATATAATCACTTTTTAAGAATTGTGTAGCAAAAAATTCTTATATTTTGCACAACATTGGTAAACAGTCCTTCAGATCCTTTTCATTTGCCATTGACATTTGGCAGTAAAACCCATTGCCAAACTTCACTTATCAATGGTTTAGATCCCATGTTCAGTTACTTCAGAGCTCAGGTTAGGAACAGGAAGTTGACAAATGAAAAATATCCATTTTAAGATTCAAAGATGAATTACATTAAAATTTCAGTTACATTTTGGAATTGTCTGTATTTTAAAATACTTTCATTTCTTCTCTGGGATAACCCTATCTGATGATTATGTATTTGTGTTTAAACTACAGTTGCGTTGGAAAAGTATATATTCTTTTCTGGATTTTCTGAATTTTTTATATCTCTGCTGCTGATTGTATCAAAATTATACATGAAAAGGGATTTTGAGGGAAGAAATCACCCAAAGGTTTCAAATTTGTTTAATTTTTTAAAATAAATAGTCATCTGACATGTAATTTGTCAGAGTGAAAAAGTTAATTTCTCTCCTTCCAATTTGGTTGATGTAGTTAAAGAGTTAATTAGGACCAACAAGTATATCAGTAAATTGTCAGCTGATTTGATCCAGCTTTATTCTATATATCTTACACAAACTTTTTTCTTAGTGGCACATTGTGCCTTCCTCAAAAGAAATTTCTGAAGACCTCCAGAGAAATCACATTGATATCTGTCTCTCTGGAAGAAATTACAAAATCTTATATGAAGCTTTGGAATCCACCAATCTATAGTTGGAGACATGATTTTAAAATGAAAAGTTTTGGAACAATAGGGAACAGCTATCTTGTCAAAATCTCTCCAAGAGCACATAATAAAATTGTCCAGAAAGTCACAAAGGACCCCAGAACAATATCCAGAGACATACAGGTTTCTCTAACCTTTGTTAAAATAAGTTTATAGGACTCCAACATCAAGAAAAGAAAACAAACTGAGCAAACATGAAATTCATGGGAGAATAGCAAGACAAAATTCATGGCTCATAAAAGAATATTAATGCTCATCTCAAGTTTGGAAGAAAAATATCTGGATGACTCTCCAGACTTGTGAAGGAATGTTCAGTGGACATTGACTGAATCAAAAGTGCAACTTTTCAAGCTACATTGAGGTTATGGCTGTTAGAAACCAAGCTTGGTATTCCATAACAAGAATCTCATACCACCTGTCAAACATAGAGATGATAGTGTCACAGTTTAGGGACACTTTGCTGCTTCAGAATCTAGATGTGCCATTATTTAAAGGAAGGGGAATTCTGTTTGTTTTAGAGGATTTTTACAGAAGGCTATTAGATCTTCTGTCTCCTAAATGAAGTAGAAACCATGAGGTAAGGGATCCATAACATACAAGGTAGTGATCCCAAACATACAAGTAAGTCTCCAAGAACATGGATAAAGAAAAACAAATGAATTGTTTTTGAATGAAAAATATAAAAGTGATAAACACCACACAAATGTTATAGCAGGCGCCGAAGTATAGGGGTCAGGCTAGGAAACATTCAAATGCTACTGAAATGAAGCAGTTTGCCATGGAGAGTTGGCTAACATTCCTACTTAGTGATGTGAGGGACTGAACATTTGGTTGCAGTTATTGAAGCTGAAAATGGTACAACTAATAACGAAAACTAAGGGGGCAGTGACTCTCACACTGGTATATCACACGCTAGATGACTTTGTTTATGCATTCATTCCTTTTATGTCTCAGTAGATCCACATGAAGAGAGCCAATTTGGTTAAGGGAATCAGGCTAGAATTCTGGAGACCATGAGTTCTTTTGGGTGGCTTTGGGCCCTGTCTCTCTCAGACCTGGGAAAGAGGCAGTGGCAAACCACTTCTGAAAAAAACCTTGCCAGGAAAACTACAGGGATCACGCTTCAGATTTAAAGACACCAAAAAATAAATGTAGTTATAATGGAACAGCAAAGTGGATAATGCTGAAGGATTTTTGTCCTTAAAAGTGTACAATGATGCCCCCTAAAATACTGTATTCTATTAATATTATAGTATAATCACAATATTAAAAAATTAATAACCATTTAAAAGATAGTATGTACTTTTCTAATAAGAGCCTTTTTATTGCAATGAACAAATGCACTTTCACCTTTGTTGCCATTATATTATACTCATTTTGGTTTTAGAAAACAATTATAAAGATTCAAGGCTTACAGTAATTCCCTTTTTGTACATTTGAGTTTACACAGCCCATATTAGATCAATTTGCCTTTGAAATACTAATTGAGCCCACACTTATAAAATAAAGCTGAACAGTTTGTAGAAGAAGGCTAAACATTTAGGAATTTAATTATTTCTATTATTTATCAACTCACGCTTGCAAAGCTGAATAATATCTCCTTTTGCTTATTCATTTACTAATAAGGATGATTCTTAATGTAAACAATACTACTAATTATTATTAGACAACTGTTGCTCAAAATTCTGTTAGCTACAAATAACGCTTAGCAAAAATAATGTAGTTGTAGTTTTCATCTATATATATGTGTGTAGAATGTTTATGTTAGTAGTTCCATAGAGTAAGATAAACAGGTTTTTTAATTATTTATTTTCAGGGCATAGTGTCTATATAGCTCATAAATCCCCAACAGAAATTGAAGGGGCTCGTGAGATTCAAGAAGACAAAGATGTTAAAGTGGAAATACCCATTGATCAGGTAAGTTTAAAATAGATTTTTCCTGAAAGAATTTATTAGAGCTTTGATTCCCAACTGCCCATGTTTGTTTTTCTTTCAGGACTACTAAGAAAGTCAAAACATTTCTGTAAACTGTAAAGGACTTAACATCTTGCCAACTAGTCCTCCATTTCAGATTTTAAGTAGCAGACAACGTTTTTTTTTTGAATGAGGGAGTGTTCTTTTTAAGTGAAAATAAATGAAGGAAAAATACAGCCACCAGTATTAATATGTATACTCAAAAAAATAGTCTACGCTATATTTTCAGAAATAAAATACTACAGATGTGAAAATTTTTAGAAGTCTCTGATTTTGTAGATTCATCTCTGTTTTTGGCATTATTGCATACCTATTGGAATGTTGGCTTAATTTCAGTTCAAGACTCTTGAACACTGACTTATGTAATAAGACAATACTCAAATTCATGCCTTATTTAGTTAAGATGATTTGCAGATGAATGACTTTCCTTACTAGTCTAAAGATGCTATGTAACTATTCCATCTTCAAAGAAGGTTGTTCATAGTTTTGCTGCCCTCTACTGACCAGGTATGGTTATGCCCTCTATTTCAAAGAGGCAGCAGCAAACAATATATTTTCTAATCATTTTTAAACATTTCTACTGGTTGTCTGTTCTTTGGATTTTGATTTTCCATTGTTAGAGGGATAGAATTAGAACAAAAAAAAAAACTTTTTTTCTGACCAAACACAATCATTAGTAAGAACTGGATATTTGATTTGCTTGTACAAAGTATAGAAATCAGTTTTTAAAAAGTGAATAGAACGTGGCTTATTTACTGATTGTGAGAAAGTTATGCCAGAAAGCTTATATTTTGTTTTTTTTTTCTGCAGATCATAACTGGATTTTATTCTAATAAAGTCTATAGCTGAGGTTTTCCAGATCAAGAAAATTTATTCATATCCTGGATTACAATAAAACATACTAGTTTTCTTAACTGTTTTTGCAACACTGGAGAGTAATATAAGGAATTTAAACTCCAGTGCTTTTAATGGAAATAAATCACTGTTTGTCTTTTTTACCTTATTTGTGATAAAATAATGTAGGGTGAATTTCATTTGACTGAACTGTGTATATGCAAATCTTAAATAGATTTTATTTCTAACCAAGGCTGTAGCTGAAAGTGAAAGTTAGAAAAGATATTTGCATCCTGGAATTAGAAAAGAGCAGGTTAGTTTTTGTTAATTGTTTTTACAGCTTTTGAATCGGTATTGTTTGTTTCAAATGAAATCTCAGGTGTAAATCCTTGTTTGTCAGTTTGTTAAAAAAAATATCATGACGTTTGCAACAGTTTTTGTGTTTATATTGTTAATCAAAAGAAGTGAGTCATAGGTTTGCTACGTAGAAAGTTTATTCCTCAATAAGGAAAATAGCTGGCTACTCCCCCCCCCCCCAATCTGTAGTTTTAAAAAGCTGAAAGTTGTTTACTTTTATTTATATAACATTGAATTGGAATTTATGTTATCTAAGGTTCCAGCTGAGATCATCCAGGATGAGGAGATTTATGCAGATCCTGGGAGTTTTAAAGTGCAGGTTTGTTTTGTTTTGTTTTTTAAAGTAATGGGGAATGATATTAGATATGTAAAAAGAAATCCTGATGATGATTTAAAGCTTTTTTTCATTTTAAAACCAAAAATAATCTTAGCAATTAAAATCATTTAGGACATTTGTCATTTGCATTTTCTGTTCATAAGAAGCGGCTTTCAGGGTTGCTAACGAAGGGCAAAAGGTAATGGGTTTTTATAAAAAATAACAGAACAAAGTTACCTTTCTTTAATTCATGATAATATAGGAAAACTTTGATTTATTTCCATCTTTTATGCAAATATAACTAGAATTTATCTTACCAAGGCTCCAGCTGAGATTGTTCAGGATGAGACAATTGATGCTAAGAATATAGAGGAACAGGTCAGTTTGACTTTTGTGTTTTTATAATACCAGAAAGCAAACTTTGATATTTAACATGAAATCTCAGTTTTGAGTGCTTGCTTCCTAGTTGTTAAAAAGAGAAATGAATGTAAAAGAACCAGAACTTCTGATATGTGATAATTGATCTGATTAACAACTGGGAAAAAAATCAGCACATTTTGCCAATCACTTCAGCTGAAGGGGGTAGCATAGCTTCAGGAAGATTGAGTTCTATGTGCTTAATAATTCACTGTTCGATGGTTTAGGCATATGTTTATGTTGCAAGTGGGCACAATTATATGATTTATAATTAATTTTCTTTTCAGTTTTTAACATAAAAATATATAGTATACATTATGTATAATTTCAGTTTCATTTCTACCTTACTCAACACATTCGCAGCTTTAAATATGTACATATATTCAACAGCTTTTTTAAAAAAAACACATAATAGCTCAGTCTGGTCTATGCAAAAAGCTGTTGAATCTATAGAGATTCTCAATCATCCAGGTCAAGGTTGTCCCAAAGGTGCTTTTCCAAAAGGCAAGTGGGCTTTCTTGTTTTTGTTTTTTTCCCCTTTGTAAATGTTTTATTTCTCATCCAAAAACTGAAGAAGCTTCTTGGATGAGAAGCGAAACATTTTCAGAGAAAAAAAACCAAGAAAGTCCAAGTGCCCTTTGGAAAAGTATTTTTGGGACAAGCTGTTGAATCACAATGACAAAAATAGTGTAGCCCCCCCCCAAGTTTCAGCCATTTGGGACATGCATGCAACATTGCATGGAACAGGGATAGGGCTTGCATCACAACATTATAACACATCTTTGATCAGGCTGACTCTCCTTATATGGTGCACAAGGCTACATAATTCAGCCCTGGTAGATGGTCATCCACTGAGGACAGAAGCAGTCTCTTATGGAAAGCGAAAACATGATTTTATCCATAACAATTTTGACCATTGTCTCTTTGACCTTCCTCAAGTATCATGGAAAATAGGGGAGAGCGGACACTCTTTCTTGCCACAGTTGTTAAGTGAACCATTGCAGTTGTTAAATTAGTAACATGGTTGTTAAGTGAATCTGGCTTCTCCATTGACTTTGCTTTTCAGATGGTCGCAAAAGGTGATCACATGACCTTGGGACACTGCAATAGTCCTAAATAGAGGCCAGTTGCCAAGCATCCAAACTTTGATCACGTGGCCATGGGGATGCTGTAAAGGTCATACATGTGAAAAACGTATGGTCATAAGTTTGAAATGAGTCATAAGTGTGAAAAACTTTTTTCAGTGGCCATTGCAACTTCGAACGGTCACTGAATGAACGGTTATAAATCAAGGACTACCTTTGTTTGGAGCAAGTGGTTGCTGGCTCCAAGCTACACGAGACTTTCAAGGTTATAACCAGCGCACAGTAATAAACCAGCAACCAATACACCATCCATAGGACTGATGATACCTGACTGCTTTGGGCCATAAAGCATGAGCACCAGTGCTTAAGACACAAGATTGTTTCAGTTTTTATACAGGCTTCATCTAGTCTGTTATTATTCTAACATACATCTAGGTACTATTCATTTTTACTGCATGATATTTTTTAAATAACAGTGACCCAGAATGTAGTGAAGAAGCTAGGTATTGTTCCATATAGAACCTACAATAAAATAAAAGCTCTACTCAGCTATAATGGATGTGGATAAGATGTAGCAAATGTACTTCTTAGTTTTAAAGACTAAAAAGTGGAAAGGTTCATTTTTACTGTTTTTTTTTCATGTAGGCAAAAGAAGGTGAGCAACTGCAGGTCAGTGTTAAACATTTTTTTTTCCAGTTGTTAAAACTTACAAAATAGCAAAATCTGAAATTCTTGGGTTGGGAAATTATTGACTTCCTTTTGCTTTATTGTCTCTTTATAGTGGCTAAATTGACATGGAAGCTAATTAGGGTCACTTCTGATTATTGCATGGATAGGAGATTACCTTGAAATCCCTAGCTATCCGTCTAGGTTGAAAGTAAAAATAAATCTTAGAAGAAAGCGATTAACTAATTATTCCCCTTCAAATTACATGGATATGTCACTAGGAGTCTAGTTCAACTTCAAGGAGACATTATTATTTTTTTTGTTTACAGTAAGCATTTCTTCAGGTGAGTTAGTTTATTAAATCAGAAAATAAAACACCATCTTTCATATTGCTTCCACCACAGAACAGAGAGAATCGACTCTTATGCATCTCACTTTTCCATATATTCAGTTGTGATCTCAGATTAATTTCATAGGGAAAAAGTGACTATAGAAGAGATAAATTACAATCTTGCTTGGTCAATCACAACTGATATATCAGATTAGGGGAAGCATTGACAGGATATTGAGGAAGTAGTCTACCAATTTTAGCTTCTACAGTACGGTGCAATCTTTGTTTTTTTAGCAAATATTTATAATATATCGAATTGAAGCTAGTACTGTGTTACAAATAAAGGAAAGCCTTTTCCATGGTTCTTTAAAAATTATAATTTTTACATAGCCTCAAGTTTGATCATTCCTTTAGGGTATTTGGAATAAATAAAAACATATTTTTCATAATTTTGAATAAGCAGAAGGTTTCTTTTAAAATCCTAACTCAATGATATTGTCTAAAAGATCACTAATGATTTCATTGTCTGGTAAAATTATTTTCCTTCTGTTAAGATTCAGTTTTAAAATAAGAAACCTTATAGATATATAGGTCTTTTCGGTGGGTCTAAGTGCCTAAATTTTCCTGTATTATCTATAGCATTATATAATCTGTAAAATATTTGCTTTGGCAACAGTTAACAAAACATTTGCTTCTATTGGATTAAGCAAGGAATGTGGTTTAAATACTTGATAAAATCCATAGGAATAATTTATTACTATTGATTACTTCAGCAATCCACTATCAGCGAAAGAGTATCTTTCAATTAATAATGCCAAATCTGCCAATAAAGTGCACATTGCTTGATGAAGCATTTTGTCTCCCACTGAAATTCTGTGACTTTAAAAAATTAAATCTATATTGATTTTCTAATTGGTTTTCCATGCACTACCCACAAATCCTTTTAAGTGAATATTGCTGCTTATTTTCAGGACACAGCTTAGTCCTGCTATTATATATTTTAGAATTGCTACCAAAGATTATCTGATATTAATTCACTGGAACTGTTATGCATCAGCTGAAATCTGAAAGACGTGTAGAAATAACTTGCAATTAAAGTTTTTAATCTAGGCTGCATACAATAAGAATTTTGGCACAATTCTACACATACCCATTACTGTAACAATTGTATGTAGAATATTGTAATGTCATGAATAGCTAATATGCTTGAGAAATATTTATGCTGAATATAAACTATGTCTAGATATAAATATTCCTAAAGATTTTCGAGTAAGATTTTCAAAAGAAAATTGGTTGAATCCTACATTTAATTCTGCTGATGAAGAAAAATGTAATTAATACATTTTTTAAAGTTTCTATTTCCTTGTTTTAAAGAATGTCATGCATTCTTTTATTCTGCATTTAATGTACAACTTATTATTGTTCTCAAACAATCCCATCCTGTATCCCTATTCAGTCTTTGCAATCCCACTAGATATATTTCAATTTTTTGCATTAGTCATTTGATTTTGAAGAATACAGACTATTATATAATAAGTCTCTGCTATGTGACATAAGGCGGCCTTGGTAAAGTTAGCACTACTATAAATCAAAATTATTTTTCACTTAAATTTCTGTCTCAAAACTTTTGAGTTCAAAATGGTGCAAATTCAAAATATTTTCTACATTATTGGGAAGACTGGGATCTATGTGAAATGAAAGAAAAATCATATGTTTATTACCAGTTGGCCCAGCACTCCTTACTGTATTCTTCTGGAAAATCTGCCACTTCTCAGGAGCAGTGGCTGCAGAAGTTTCAGCAGGAAAGAAAAGAGGAAAGAGCCAGGAAAGCCATCTCCAACTGTGTCTATTTTTTTGAGTGTGTGTATTGGTGTGTGTGCGTGTGTGTGTGTGTGTGTATGAATATTTATATATTTAATATGGCATTATATAATAATTAATGACACATATTTTATATAATATATCACATTAATACCTAATCTTAATATAATTATATTGTAATATATTTCCATAATATTTTAATGGTGTGTGCGTATATGTACGTGTAGAGGGGCGTGATAGCTCAGTGGTTAAAGATGCTGAACTTGTCAGTTGGAAAGCTGACTGTCTGGGTTCAAGACCTGAGCACTGTGTGATGGGTTGAAATCTCATACTTGCCCCAACGCCTGCCCATTAGCAGTTTGAAAGCGAGCAGAGTGGAAGCAGATAAATAGATACACACTTCAGTGCGAAGGTAACAGTGTACTGTGCTGCTCGGCATATAATCATGCTGGCCACATGACCACAGAAAATGTTTTTTGACAAAGCTGGGTCCCTTGGCAAAGAAATGGAAATGTGCACCATGCCCTAGAGTCAGACACGATTGGACTGGGAAACTTTTACCCTTACCTTTATATGTATATGTATGTATGTATATACTATATATGTTAAAAATAACGTTAAAAATAGAAGAGTAACGATTCCTGGGTATATACATAATGATAAAAAAGGCGTTCACCAGGAGATAAAAACAATACAGTTTTAATAGATAAAACCAAGCTTTCGATGGCTAGGAATCTGCCATCATCGTCAGGGTGCAAACCAACCGGTAAGGAAACTTGCTTATGAGTACAGCCGCGCAAGGAGACTAGAATGCGGGTGTGGCTGTACTCATAAGCAAGTTTTCTTACCGGTTGGTTTGCACCCTGACGATGATGGCAGATTCCTAGCCATTGAAAGCTTGGTTTCATCTATTAAAACTGTATTGTTTTTATCTCCTGGTGAACGCCTTTTTTATCATTATACTATATATGTGTGTGTACACACACGCACATACACTTCATTCATTCATTCATTCATTCATTCATTCATACATTCATTTATAAAATTTGTATGCTGCCCATCTCACTAATAAAGTGATTCTCGGCTACTTACACTGTATTGAAAAGATACAGGAGATAATATAAAGTGATTAAAATTAAGAGGTTTAAATAGAATTAAATAAGATTATGCACACAAACATATAATTATATATATATATAATTATATATAATATAATTTTATATATACTGTATATATGTGTATATATATACAGTATATATAAAATTATATAATATATAATATATAATATATATAAAATTATATTATATATAATATATAATATATATAACAAATTTGCTGTTCCATAGTTAGGATTTTCATGATCTCTAATGACTGATTTCTGTTACAGGAGAAAAAAGGTCCTTTCAAAAGAATGTTTGGATTCTTTTTCAGTAGATCAAGGAGAAAAGGTATGTCGTATTTATTGTTTCAACATCGTAAATGCCTTCAGATATACAACTTCACATACAACCGATCAAGTATTATTACTGCATTCATAACATCAACAATGGACAGTATGATAGATCCTTAGGAAAATTTCACATATAGGAAAGAAGTTATTTTCTCTTGGCTAATTTCAAAGTTAAGTATTTTGAGATTCAGGACAGATTCAGTGCTTTTTGATATAGCACAGTTTGTGGAATTTGCTGCTTAAAATTTAGTGATGGCCAAAAGTCTGTGTGGACTTAACTAGAAGTAGACATACTGAAAGAGAGTAAGGCTGTCAGTCACTGATACTCCTTCCTTTCTACTCCCTTCTTTTGTGGGACAGTGTATTTTTTGTGCCACTTGCAGTACGTGAGATGCCTGATTTTATCCAGCTCATAGGCTATTCAACAGGTAGAGCAAAATTGTGGATTAGCTGGGTCAGCTTTTCACATCTTAGCTCTTGGCTGTTATAATTAGTAAGAGGTTTATACCTGTAGTCATCTCGGCATTCTTTGATCAGTCCTTACTTTGTGGATATTTTGTAAGATGAGGCAGAACAGTGTGGCCTTCAATGTACCATCTGAGCCTTTCTTTGAAAGTATTTTCTTCTTTTTATGAAATATATTTTTCTTGTTCCCTTTTAATATTTAGCTATGTCACATCTTCCTTAGAGCACTGGCATGCCTTAGCAGTCAGTTTAAGATCTTTGATATGTTTACATAAGTATTTATTACATTAATTCTTTATATTTTTGTGGATGCATTTAACATTTTCTTAGGTTTTCATCGAAAAGTGAATAGTATAAAATGGAGAGGAGTTGTTTACTGCCCCCTCTGGTAGCTTGCACAAATGCTTATTTGACCCATAGGTTAAAAAAAGTCACACAAAAAATGGCCTCTTGGTCATCCGGTTGCGGAAGGTGGGATGAACCTTGTGTCTTTGAAAATACAGTTGGGAAAAAACAGTTAAAAATCCCAGAATGTAAATATACCATTGAGAACAAAAGAGTGACCATTTAGATGCTAGCAGTCATTGCTATGTGGGTTATGCAAAGCATTCCATGTATGAATCTTTTGACATGTGCAGCAAATAGTTTGGGGTTCTAAAACATGTGAGTTTAGATGTTTTGCTGCAGATGGGAATCAAAATTCAGTTCTGGGTAGAAAAGTTCCACTTTTGCTTTAGCTGTTGCTGTGATTGGAAGTAGTAGCCTTACTTCTCTTGTCTAGTAAAGAGTGTAGCAAAGCCTTAGTAAAGAGACCATTTGTGTTTCTCCTACTATTCACATAGGTTGGTGGGGGAGGGGTGATCTGAGTTGAGTTCTGGGGCAAGGCATTTGGTGGGAAGCTATTGTGGCTTTGTCTCTGGAAACTGATTGAAGAAAGAGCGACACAGAGGAAGAAATTACTGCGAGGGACCATTGGATCCAGCACTGGAATGGCACTTCTGCCCAAGGGCTAATGACTGGCGGTAAGTACCCGGTTGCTCGCCGGCCTGCCTCAAAGGCGACCTACACCACCTTAACTTAATTTACAGGTAAATTAAATTAAATCAATTTATGACCAGAATTTGAGCCCCAGATTTCCATTGCTAAGCAAGGTAGATGTTAAGTGAGTTTTGCCCCATGTTACGACCTTTCTAGCCACAGTTGTGAAGTGAATCACTGCAGTTGTTAAGTTAGTAACACAGTTATTAATTGGATCTCATTTCCCCATTGACTTTGCTTGTCAGAAGGTCACAAAAGGTGATCACATGACCCCAGTACACTGCAACCGTCATAAATATGAGTCAGTTGCCTAGCATCTAAATTTTGATCATGTGACTGCGGGGATGCTGCAGTGGTTGTAAATGTGAAAAATAGCCATGTCAGTTTTTTTCAGTGCTGTTGTAATGGTCACTAAACAAATAGTTGTGAGTCGAGGACTACCTGTATATATGTGTATATATATATTTGCTTCAGTTTTGATTCAACATCCTGTGATGGTTTGAGGGAGGGAGGGAGGGAGGGAGGGAGGGAGAGAGAGAGAGAGAGAGAGAGAGAGAGAGAGAGAGAGAGAGAGAGAGAGAGAGAGAGAGAGAGAGAGAAGGATTTCCTTTATCTTGTCCCATTTCTCTGTCTGCAAGAGATCAAAAACAAAGAACTTCACATTCTTGCCTCATTCCTTTCCGTTAAAATATTTATACTTTCTGGGAATACGTTACTCTGAATTCAAGGAAGAATAGGGTAATGCTAGTATTGTAAAGCAGTGCTGGACGTTAAGAAGCATAATCTTTAAAGTGATTTGGAATCCCAGTGAGGTTGATATCGGACTTGTTCTTTATCAAGTTTTATGAGTATCATTAGTTACAAATTTTAAAAATTAAGATCATACATGATTTGACTCATATATAGTTAGAATATTATTGTCAATCCATTCCTATCCATAGCTATTCATAATTACATATGGTCTATACAGTCAAAAGATATTAAACAAAAATCTTTTTGGCAGTCTTTTGCATTTTCCATTATCCATTGAATATTAGCACTGAATTTTCAGTGGCCCTGCCTCTTCTGAACCCAATAATATATATATTATTGTGCTATAATGTGATATCAGTTCAATTGTCATTAGAATGTTCTAAGTCCTAGAATAAAATAAATGCTTTCCAGGTTCGTGGCCTCTGCTGTGTTTTCTGTACTTCCTTAAAATCCACATGTATCACTTTAACTGCATCATCTCTTAAGATTTTGAACAGTTTTGCTGTACTTCATCAATTCCTACAGGTTTGTTGATTGCAATATATACTTTTTGATAGTAATTTTGTTAAAGATTAGAAGTTACAACAGTAAAAACTAAAACAAGCTAAAAAAAGAAAAAGAAAAAATAGAAGGTGCAGGAAAGAAGAGAAAAAATAGAAAGAAAAATAGAAAAGAAAGAAAAAAATAAAAGATTTCCAGTCTTGCGTCGTAGCGACATGGCTGAGGGTTTGCAGGGCTCCGTACCCCGCGGCTGGTTTCGCCCTGCCAGGGACCCTAAATGGGTCCAAAGTTACCCCGGAGAGGCTGCAAAGGAGCCCCTCCGATGATTGCAGAACAATGGCGGTCGATCCGTTTGATCTGGGGGAAGCCCTCCAAGCCAACAGGAGAAAGCCTAGTTACACCTTGGTGACTAGCCCAAGCTGAAGTCCAAAAGCACTAACCACAACAACGGTGAACAGCGTGCTTGGAACTGGGTGAGAATATTGATCTTCTTTCTTTTATTTTGTAACTGGTTTCCTAGAAAAGATCCCAAAGAAGCAAAAAATCCTCCGAAAGTTAGAAGGGAGGGGACCACATCCCCACTCTTCCATAGAACGGAAGTGGCAATTTAATTTTTATGGGGACAGAAATATATTGAAATGAAGTTAATAATACTACAGTCTGGATAAATCTGAAAATTATGAAAAAAAGAGTATTGATGAAAATACAAGAACATAATTATTTGTTTTAAAAGTTGGAAAATGAATAGCTACTGACATCTAGTGGAAGATTAGAGTACAGAACAGCAGCTGCATTGACTCAGAAATTGGCAAGACGCCCAGAAATAAAGAGCAACTTGTTCCTTTGAACCTCAGTGACTTCTAGCTAAATAAAGAACAGCTGGGAACAAAATACATTGGGTCACCTACTACAGAGTGAGAACTATATTTGTTTTTTTAAAAAAAACTGCTGACCTTCTGGGATTATAAATACTTACTGAGCTGTGATCTCTAAGCTCAAGAATTGCTTGCAGAGAAAGAAAAAGTTGACTTTTGGCTAATCTTCTGGGAGGAATTTACTGGAAAGCTATTAGGTGGTTAAACATTCTGGACTGCAATTTTGGCTGGCTGATAATTGTAAGACCCCTGAATAGAAGAACTGTTATAAAATACTGTTTTTAGTGGTGCTTGGGCAATTGGAAACACATTGGATTATAAAAACCATATATAAATATAAGAACTATACAAGATTTGGTTGTTTGGACTTTAAGATTGGCTGGTTTGACATGGCTAATCACAGAGAATATGGTACTGGTGAAAGACTATCTGGAGGGGGAAGACAAAATGGATGTTGCACACCTATCTAAAAGTGGCAGGAAAACACACCTAATATCTCCTTCTGAATGCCCTAGCCTGGAACATCAGAGATCTGCAGGAGCAATACTCCAAAACAAGGCAAATAGTTTCAAGGAGGAAATGTATACAATGCTGTGATAGATTCAAATGACAATGATTTCAAACCATGATGAGATTAAAAACAACTTTGATGACATAAATGAGCACATCTTTAACCTAAACTTACAATTAAAAATCTCTCAGAAAACAACAACAAAGAATGAACAAACAAACCAGATAGAAGAACACAAACCAGAGGACAGTGACCCAAAGAGGGAAGTTACAAATGAAGAGAACCACAGCTTAATACAAACAATAGAAAACTTGCAAGATTTTGCCGCAACAATGGAAATGGAAAAGATATTTTATTTTTCAGGGCTTCAAAATAAACTTGAAGATAGGAAAGAAGTTCTAACAAAATGGATTATAGAGCAGCCAAGAGTATCATTAGAGTTTGGGAGACAAAAAATGCACATCCTACCTAACTTGTCTTTCCTATTCCCAACAACACTCACAAAAATACAGAAAAAATCCCCTGGCAAGCTGAACAAACTGACTTGGAAAGCTACTTGGCAAAAGAAAGAAGGCTAGAGTTAGATTCAAGAGATTTGATTCGACTTACCAGATGGAACACTATATGATTAAACACTTGTTTGAATATGGTTAAAAGAATTAATAAATTATGGATATAAAGAGGCCCTATAGTAAAAGGGATAAGATATGCAACCAGTATAGTACTTTTTATAATATATGAAATGTAAGAATATTGGGATGGTGTATATGAATGAAAAGTTTGGATTTTTAAAGATAATTAACTTTGAGAAAATTATGACTGATAAGAATGGTTTGAATACAGAGGGGAAATTAAGCTTAAATAAGAATCTTGAAAACAGGATATATAGTGACTTAATAAGATGACTTTTATAAATACAATTGAAACAGGCTGATTAGAAAAGATATTATATGCTAATGTTACTGTTATTTGTACAAACACAAGAAAAATGTTTATATCCATCCTTGTATGTATCGAAAGTATTAAGAATTATATTTGCTTAATGTTGACAAAAGGAGAATATTACTGGAAGAAGAGAAGATCAAGGAAAATATCATTAATATATTGATTATGGAATTATAGAAATTAATTATTATTGATTGTTTTTTAAATATATGAACCCAGACAACACGCTGTTTACTAAGCACTAAAAATTGTTGTTGCAAAAAATCAATAAAATATATTAAAAAAGATAAAATAAGAAAATAGTAAAGCAAAATAAAATTTACTTTTCTCCCAAGTATAATTTTTTTAATAACTCATCACCTTCTCTTAAAATACAGCAAATGAACTATATATCTATACCACGGGTGTCAAACATGATCGCGTCATGTGATGTATCGTGACATTTTTTGCCTTTGTGGAGCCGGGGTGGGTGTGGCCTGCGCATGACGCATCTGGCCCATGGGCCACCAGTTTGACACCCCTGATCTATAGTCACCTACAACCAAATCCATATAGCCCTTTTTAACAGAGCTGTGTTCAGTTAGCATTTCTTCCCTGGAAGTCCTTATGCTTCATTTTGTACAATGAAAACAAATTCTCAGTTTATTTCATATATTGTTTTACCTTCAACTTTAGCATTTTTGGTGTTGTATTGAAAAAAAAATTGAACTTTCAGTATCAATTTATCCTGAATTTGTGCTTGGAGCATATTCATGGAGCGTCCCCAGTCTGAAAGATTTAATTCAAATTGAGATCATTCTATTATTTTTGGGTTGCATCTGAACACTAATATTGCTGATTGCTCAATTTCGTCTATGATTTTCTTGTTTGAGATAGAAGGTGCTCCTCTAATATTATTCATTTATACAATGTATAGGGCCCAATTCCCAATGACTTTGGGTGGCTTACAGTTAAAAAGTAAGAAAAAAGTAGAAAAAAATGATAGACCAAAAGCAACATATAACTAGAACCCCTTTCCAGCAGGGGCTCAAGCTTCAGTCTGCCCTAAAGCCAAGGAGAATAGTCTGGTCTTTAATAGCTTCCGGAACTTCATCAGGGTGGGAGGCTCCAAATCTCTAATATGATCAATTAGATCAATTAATTTGCTAATTTCCAGAATATCAATATTTAATTAATGCTTAGTCTGACATTTCAGGTCTGCCATCAAGCTTGCTTTTGTTGATGATTATGACATGTTCCGTTGATTGTATGTGTATGTATGCAGCAGAAGCCACAGATTTGCTCCCTTGCATTGAATTCAGAGCTTATGATCATTCCAAAGTTATAGCAAAGAGAAAACTAGGCATGAACATTAAGTAGTAAAGAGTCTTAAATAATTCAGTTAATAATTCAAAGAAGTTTTTCTTCACAGTGAAAGAGGCAAAAACCCCTTGCAGCATCAATCCTCCCATTCTGTAATTCAAGAACTTCAAAGCTTCCCCCCCCCCCCAAATGGACGTGGCTTTATGAACTAATTTCTGTCATGAATGAGGCTCTGTTGTTTTAGACCAGGGTGTCAAACTGCCAGCCCGCGGGCTAGTTGCATCATGTGGCACCCACACCCACACCAGCTCTGGAAATGCGAAAAAAGTCACGATACGTTGCGACTAGGCACGAGACGCGGCGAATTTGGCACCCGTGTTTTAGACAGTATTGTTTGTTATTTCTTCTGAAATTGTTTCCAATATTAAGTGGATATTAAACTTGCAACCTAATCCACCTATTGCTTACATCAGCTGTTTCATTTCTTTTTGAGAATTATTATCTTTGTTCCTATCATGGCTATTAAAATTGTTTTTGTCATTGGAGAGGCTAAATAGGTTTCTCTTTTTTTAAAAAAAGTCATAAATGTCTTACTGTTAAATTCAATAACTAGCATTATGAATATGCAGCTGCAGATTTCCAATTGCAAAAGATTAATTGGCTGAAGTTGAGAAAATGTAGATTTTACAAGCGCATAGTTTTTATCCATAGAATCTAGTAGAGGAGTGTTTTTATCAGAGGGCTTAATTCCCTCTGGTATGTAAGTTTGTGTGTAACTTATGTACCAAAGGCAAGGCTCTTAAAGCAAAAATGGCAGAGGAAGATGACATATGTAAGAGACTAAAATGCTAACAGTAAAAAAGAGATCATAAAATTAAATAAACTTAATAACAAAAGGAAAAAAAGGAAACATTTTCCCTATACATATGATTTTTAGTAGCTGTGTTAGTAACTTAAAAGTATAGAAAATTACTTTTGATCTGTACAAGTATTGTTCTATGTAAAAATTTTGCATATGGTTGAATATAAAGTTTCATTTATTTTCATTTCTTTCCCCTTTCATTTACATATTCATTTTATATTTTACTTTCTTCAATAAGAAATAAGATATTTGATTTGCATATCAAGTTCATGATGTTGGCAAGTATTACTAAGCATATAATATTTACTTTGCATTATATCTATTTTCAATTTTTATTCTGCCTTTGAGAAGAATTTCTTTATAATTCAGTTGATTGTAAAATAATTAGTGTACTTGATCAAACTCAATGATACTGTTAACATTGCTTATTTCTAGAATACTGGCGACAGTAATAACTTACCTGACAGCATATTTATTAAATATATCTAATTTTCCCATTTGTCTACTATATTTAATTGGATGAAAGTAAAATAAATATACCAGTTTCATGTACACCATATATGTTTTTCCTGCTTTCCATATAATGTTTTCTAACCCTCTTTCCTCCATAATTAATTTTTTGAAATTAATGCATTAATTAATGCATTAGATCCCTATATACAGAGGCATAGATATTAAATACCCTAAAGTTAATGCTATGATATTCAGGAGGACTTTATGTTAAAATACATATAGTAACAACAACAGCCTATTTACTCTTTCTTTCACATAAGGTTTCATTTCTTGGTTGATTAGGTTTAGGTAAATAACTGATTATCATAAATGTAATGAGAAAAATATTTTGTACTCTCAATTACTTTTCTTGGTGAAAAGATATAATTATATATGCTAAGTCCAAAGTATTATTATTTCATTTCTATTGCAGATGTAGTAGTACATTGTGTCAATATAATTGCCTAACACATTATTTCCATTGCCATATTGTGGAAACATTTCAGATTCGCCTCAGGCTGCAAATATTCAGCGATTAATGGGCATGCTATTTCCAGGGAAGTGATAATATGCGAAATCCCATTTGTCTTGATAGGCAAATGGCTTCTTTTATGTAGATTTAAGACTTCTGTATACCAGATCAGAGTCGTTAATTGATTTCATTTAATTTCCTGTTCTGTGCAATCTATAGGATGAGGGTTTCTGCCTTTTTATAAAGAGGATTTTTTTATATCCTGCTTCTTGTGCCAATGTATACAAAAGGTGCATACTTACTGCACAATAAACGCCTAAATTCTAAATTGTGCAGTATTTAGCTATAAGGAAATCCTTTTTAGAAATCAGAATATCTAGTTGTAAGCATAAATTGATACTAGAAATGCATGCCATCTTTGAGGGGTTACATATGTTCTTGCTCTATGTACTGTATGGTAAAAATGTACTTAATTATAGTATCACATGTTTGCCTATGCTATATGGAGCGCTGAGATATTCAGCAAAGTATGGAAACGAGAGCCTGGGAATAAAATAGAGTTTTATCATGAGCTGTCAAATGTAGGATTCTGCCTCATTTGCTTATTTTGGTAGAAAGTTTGTAGGAAATGAAGAAGGAGACTGCGGTCAGAAATACTTATACTACACGTAAGTCAGTGATAATGCAATCATGCAAAGCTGTATTCAAATGTTTCTTCTAAAGCTATTTTGGTAGTCAGTCTAGAAAACCGGAGACAGAAATCCAGGCTTTTTCATTTAGTCATAAAGGCCTTAAAAATGCAGTGGGTTGCCACTGACAATTTTGGGGGGGGGGTGTTATCTTGCAGTTCAGCTTAGCCAATACCTCTGTATTCATATATAGATAGTCCTCGACTTACAATAGTTCGCTTAGTGACCGTTTGAAGTTACAACGGCCCTGAAAAAAAGTAACTCATGACCATTTTTCACACTTACGACCATTGCAGGATCCAGTGATAGCATGATTTATATTTGGATGCTTGACAACTGACTCATATGTATGACTGTTGCAGTGTCCTGGATGTCATGTGATCACTTTTTGCAACTTTCTGACAAGCAAAGTCAATGGGGAACCCAGATTCACTTAACAACTGTGTTACTAATTTAACAACTGCAGTGATTCACTTAACAACTGTGGCAAAAGTCATAAAGTGGGGAAAACTCACTTAACAAATGTCTCATTTTGCAACAGAAATTGTGGTCATACGTTGAGGACTACCTGTAGCGGTTTTTTTCTCATTTCCTAACATTAGGTAATAAGCAGAGAAGGGGCAGGAATCTTGTGATGTCATAGCAGAAAGTAGGTAGTATTAGACATTAAAGAGAGAACCAGACAGGCAGCTGACATTTCTGGCAGAAGGCTCTCTCTCACAAAACCCGATTATTCTGCTTGAAACATTAATTATAATCTTAGTGATTATTTTTAACCTAGAAATGTTTCTAGACTACTGTTCACATCATAGTTTAAAGGCTAAAATGGGATAATTCCACATTCAATTCCATTAACTTTCTTGGAAGAAGGGCATGTGGTCTTGAGATTATCGGCTAAATAAATATTTCAGAGCATGTATATAATATAGGAGGCTTATATTTCAAGTTTTTCTCTGGATGTTTTGGCTTCCTGTAGGCTCGATTCTCTTGCAACATTGAATATTCCTAAATCTAGATGTTGAAATCATATTGATTATCTATTATTGCCTATTAAATACTCCCAGCATTTTTTCCACTACCCCCCATAGCTTTCTACAATAGTTAAGTAAGTACCTCTGAAATGGGAGTGATAATACTTACTTCCAGTGATTCAGTCACAAAAGATTGAAAAAATCCCCAAATTCTGTGTACATCCAACAGACAGTGTTGAATGTGTATTGGCCATGCTATTTCATGAAATTATAATGCGCTTTTACTGAGAGGTATTGTGTTGTGCCATATTTTACTTTTCATTCTTATTGATAAATGTAAAACGAGGATACATTTTGAGAGCAGTGAACAATTTCAAAATTGTGTTGATTGTTTCTTCACGCAAGAGAAACAGTGTCTTGCCATAGAAATGAATAGAATTTGCTTTACTACTGAAATAATGTGCACACAATTTTTAGATATAAAGGGAAATGAGGAAGAACAAGATAGAAAGAAAGAAATGAAGGATTACCCTCTGGAAAATGAATACTGGGATGCCTATGGTTATGACTGAAGAAACGGTTTTAAACATCTTGTCATTATAAAGGTATTATTTTATGTGTCAAGATACTTGACACATATTTTCTTGTGTACTAAGTCTGCCAGAAGTCATGATTATTAACAGAAGATAGCAGTGAGAGGTGGAAAACTCTACTGCTATGATCTAGTCAACAGACTTTTTGCAACTCAAATCTGGTACTCCTTTCATACATGCTTAGCAGATACTTGAGAAAATGATCTAGATAAAACTTTAATCTTTAATAAAAATAGAAATTAGGTTTGATATTAGTAATAGGCAGTACATTCCTATATATGTTATGTTACTGTATATTCCGGCGTATAAGGCGACCCGGTGTATAAGACGACCCCCGTCTTCGGTGCCGAGTCGCATGCCTAGAAAGTCATCTTATATGCTGGAAACTACGTAATTTCCGGCGTATAAGATGACTCGGTGTATAAGACAACCCCCAACTTCGGCGCCGATTTTACCGCTTGCGAAAGTCGTCTTATACCCCGGAAAGTACGGTATGTTATATTTTTAAAAGTTTCATGGGACTCACTGCAAGTTAAATAGCTCTAGAATTAGAGAGCTATAATAATAAGCCAGAATAAGCACATTTCATTAATGAGGACTTATTCTGAAATAATAGCATATAAGATTGCCCTGTTGGTATTAAAGGATAAAGCAATATTTTTAATGTTGATTAGTTTGCACTTGCATATTCTTTTAGGTTAAAATTATTAGTGCGTTATTCAGAATTAACCTGATCATTCTTGCCGCTGAAGCATACTCATTAGGCTGTAAGTAATAAATATGACAGGAACTATTACATGACAGTTAACTTTGTATTTACTATCACAATATTATGAGCTAATAATTCATTCTTTTCTTTTTTAGGTTTCTACTCTTACAACCCTCGAAAATCATGTTTATTGATGATATATTCTACGCCTTCATTTAAAAGTTTTAATTATTTCATCTTTCAAGCACAATTAAAGATGTAAATTTAGCAATGGGTTTATATTTTTGGGTGCATTTCTCCATAAAGGTTTGGTAAGAATCGGATGTAAAATACTTAAACAAAACTGCAACATACAGTGATTTTCACTATCCAAGTTGTTGATGATTAATTCTTTTGTAATTTCCTGATGAACTATCTTTCTATGTTTCCATAATCAGCAAGCCTGCTGTGTAATATAATTGCACTTGAAAGAGAATTACCACTTCATGAAATGAATAAACTTCATTATTAAATCTGATAGACTGAAGAAAAAACATTCAAATATCCAAACAGAATAGCATGCTGTTCTTTTTCCTGTGGTTTGAGGATTTTTCTAAAGAACACACCAATGTTTTAGGAGTACTCTAGTTTGATGCAATTTATAACATCTGAATTTTTAAAAACTAAATTCTTAGAAGAATAAATAAATTTCACATCACTTAAAATAATAATACCAGTCTTGATAGGGGGCTAAAAAATATTCACAAAATGTTAAGAAACAAAATACAGTTCTCATAAGGAAAGATATGCTGTTAAATCTAATTCCAAAATTGTATCTGAAATGTAATTATACCCTGCCAATTCATATCAGCAACATATTACATTGCTTTTTGAACCCATAGCTGTTCTCTCATAAATTACAAATACTTGTACAACCATCCAAATCCAATTAAGACAGCTTAAGCTAGCGACATGGGGCAGCTTTTGGAGCTATTCATTGTTAGAATATTTTTGAAAGCATTTCTATCTACTCTTACCCTGGTTCAGTTATTTATTTATTTATTTATTTATTTATTTATTTATTTATTTATTTATTTATTTCTATTCTATATCCTGCCTTTATTGTTTTTACAAGTAACTCAAGGCTGTGAACATATCCAGCACACCTTCCTCTGCCTGTTTTCCCCAGTTGATAAATATAGCATTTGAACCACAATTGAGTGTACTTTTTCATGAATATTATAATTATGGGAGGAACATTTATTATTGCCCAAGCCAAGAAATTTGAGGGAGGAGTATGGGGAGGACCTCATGTTCTTTCTGTACCCCTGTGATAGTTTGAAGGAAAGCACTTTTTACATATACTTTGCACTGCCCATGTATGCTTATTTGACCGTCCAACAAAATTAAAGATTTGTCTCTGATAAACTTTGCATAGTATAGAATTATTAATGACTGAACATCACCTTTTTTCAGATGTGTCACAAATTGTCAAGTTGCCTTATTTAACTTACGTTTCCATACTCTTTTCCAGGTTTTTTTTTTTGTGCCATCCCTAAATATATTTGTGTTTGAAGGCTGCAAACTTCTCATACATGGTACATAAGGCCCAAAAGGAAGGCAAAGTCCCACAAAACATGAGCATGTATGGAGGGAGTGGCTTTTTGATAACTCAGGTGAAAAGACTGGACATGTTGAAGTTATCATATCAGATGGTTAAATGGATGGGTGGGTGGATAGATGGATGAATTCAGTTTATATCATATCTTTCAAGGATTCAAGGTGGTGCACATGGAACTACTTCCTCCTAGTTTGATCTATAATAACAGTCCTCTGATGTGGGCTGGGCTAAGAGAGTGTGCCTGATCCAAATGAGTAGATTTCTTAAAGCGTCCTTGTCTGGGGCAGACCAGAACCTGAATCATATGGCCTCTGTTCTTCACAGGGATTCAAATTAAAGTAGTGCTTTAATGCTGGCTGGTGATTAAAAGCACTAAACTGAAGCATTCCAGTCCTTTCAGCCGATGACTGTGTGTCTTCCTTTGAACACATTTGATGAAAGGGAACAGCCACCTATTTGTGTAAATGTTTCTACTAGATGCTCAAACTCTCTTACTGCAAGGATGTTATTTATTTTTTGTCCTAATACTCAACTGGAATTTGCCTTTCTGAAATTTAAATCTTAACTTTTTGTGGTTTTGAACCTTGAAATTGCCAAGACAGCCTGCTTTTGACTTTCTGTGTGACAGCCTTTCAAATAGTTGAAGAACACTGAGATCTGAGTCATCTTTTCATGAGGCTACACCTGGCTTTTCCAGGGCTTAATCTCTTATCTGATCCCTCAGTCATCCTTGTTGGTGTTCTCCAAACATGTTCTAATTTCCCTGAATCTTTTAAGATGTAGCTGTGGTTTTGGAACAAAGCAGAACACAGTATAATTATTCCTTCCCAATGTCTTGAAAATTACGTTTTGTTGGATTCAGGTTAAAATTGTATTTGCCTCTTCAGCAGCCATATCACATTTCTAGCTCATATCCAGTTTACTGTCAAATGGTGATTTCAAGATTTTTTGTGACAAGTACAACTGCCAAGCAAGTTACTTCCCCTGTTAGCCTGCTTTATGTTTCCTAAGTGATGATGTTTGCACACATCTAACAATTATATTATGTTACTTTCAGCCTATTTTGTTCACTTGTTGAGTATGTTATCATTGTTATTTTTGTCTTCCAGGATATTGGCTGTCCCGCCCAATTTTTCTTTAGGCTGGGCAGCAACAAGAAGTCAGACGGTGAATTTGTTGCATTAACATTGGCAATAAAATAGAATCATCTACATGAGTTAGGGGGCTAGTTTAGGGAATCTAGGATATTTTAAAGGAAGCATCCAAAAGTTTAGGAGAAGGTGGGCAGTGGTCTTGAGGAGGAAGAGAAGGGACCACAGCCAAGGCAATACTAAGAGATACCTGAGTGACTAGAACATGAGTGAATGTGTGACAGATCTCCTAGGAAAGGGTGCATCTGGTGCAATAAATGAATCCTCAAGTCATTCCTGGAACCTGATCTTCAAGCAATAGCAGTGAGTCCAGAAATTCCCCCAAGTCTGCATATCAGTCTTGAATGGGGGGATGCTATCCCATCCAAGATCAGTGGTGGGAATATCTCCTGGGGAGCCAAATATCATTGAGTCACCATTACTCAGTCTTGTGAGGATTGAGCCAAAATCTTTTCTTCCCATCCAGACCCAAACAGTTTCCAGACATTGGGTCAATACATTGACGGTTTCACCTGCACAGCCTAGAGTTTGAACATGAATGAAAGAACTAAAGATTCGCGTAAGTATTGTAGGCAGAAATAAGCCATAGAGCTGTTTATGAACAGCGGAAGAAATTCTGAGTTAAAAATACAATGGTGAAAAATAATAGACTTGAAATTTTCTGCTCCATAAATATCCCATAAACCTTTATAGCTCTCTTTTCATGTATCATCTTTCATTGATCTGTCAGTTTTTCCAGTTGCATCAAAATTTCTATTTCCTTATCAAATATTGCATATGGCAACCTGTGAAAAGATTAAGGCTAGAATCATACATATACATATTACAAACTACAGGATAGCTTCTGCCATGCTGTGTTGATATCCCTTATTCCCCGTGACTATTGAAAATATATTTAGCAATAAGCGAGCAATCTTTGGTCTAGCCCGATGCTTTTTTGCTTTGACGAAGTAACGGCTGACAGATCCAGAGAAACAGGACAAGGACATCTGGTTTCTGAGGAATGACTATCAAGATAGCTCCCAGTCATTTCTGAAATGGATTTTTGAAATTATGGTTCACTGGCAAATGAAAGCATTTTGAAATATTGATATGTGTAAAACTGAACTGTAATGAAAGGTCAGTGTGCTTCCTTTTAAAGAAGAAGATAGAATATATGTGAATGAGAGACAGGCTGATCTAATTTTTTTCTAGCTTTGCAGGTGACCTCTTAAAATATTTGGAAATTTCTAATGTTCTGTCATTGTTTTTCAGCAGCCTAATCTTTTGAAGCATTGTTATAACTGCCAAAAATAGCAGTAAAAAAATTAACCTTAGGAAGTTCACTAATCAATAGAGAGATATTTATTTTCCAGCATGAGGATGGATAATCCACGGATGGTTTCTTGTTGTCCTGTCAACCAATAGACTAAGTCTTGAGAATTTGCCATGCCTCCTGCTGGGCTAGGCTGACCCAGTTCCGACTTGGGTCTTGTACCAGCAGGACGCGTTGGTTTTTTTCCTCAGAACACAACAGGTTGTACCATCCGTGAATTATCCCCTTTTCTCATCCCCTTTAGAGAGCAATTAGGAAGATTTCTTTCTCCCCCACAAAAATAAGCTAATTCTAGGGTTCTTTCTTCCTTGCTTCAGCGGCTTGATCGACTCAGGCACCCATTGACGAGATTTGTTGGGCGGCGACTTGGTTGTCGCCCTCCCTGTTTATAAGACACTTACAGAATTGATAGATTTGCCTCTGCTGACGCCTCCTTTGTCCGGAGAGTTTTACAGCAAGTGGTGTCATCCGGTGGGACACATGCCCTGACTGTTTCCTCCCCATAGGGACAGGGCTAGCTTTGTTATGTCCCATCCGTGGATTATCCATCCTCATGCTGGAGAAGGGGCATTGTCTTACCTGAACGCCTTTTCTCAGCATGATGATGGATAATCCACTCCCACCCCTTTTTAGTGTCTGTCAGGGCCTGTGTTAGGGGTAGGGGGAACCAACGCGTCGGACTTCGTCTGCTGCTTTGCATTTGTCAGAACTGGGTCAGCCTAGCCCAGCAGGAGGCGTGGTAAATTCTCAGACTTAGTCTATTGGTTGACCGGACAACAGGAAACCATCCGTGTATTATCCATCATCATGCTGAGAAAAGGCGTTCAGGTAAGACAGCGCCCCTTTCAGCTACCTTATCATTCACCTCAATGTCCCTTTGTATGTCATCTCTAGAACCCCTTTCTTTTAAATGCATTATCCTTTTCTAACAGAGCTAATACTGTCTGTTAGAGTCTAGGTCAGGTGGATTACTTAGTGTGCACATTCCCTTTGATCAAAATAAATTTCTGGCACCATTTGTTGAGTTATAAGCCTTTCAGGAGGAGAACTATCTTAGTCTTATGGTAGCCAAAAATCAGGAGGCTAGTAGAACCTTTTCAGACTCAAAACATTTTATCAAAAGGTTTAGGCATTCATGACTGCAGCTCACTTCATCAGATGCAGGATGAAAAATGCAAGATTTTATAATAGAGTTGAAAGTTCAATCTTTCAATCAATCAATCAGAATAGATTTTGTAGGTCTTTTAGTCCCAACCCCCTCCTCCAGCAGGAGACCCTATATCACTTCAGACAATTGGCTGTCCAGTCTCTTCTTAAAAATATCCAGTGATGAAGCACCCACAACTTCTGAAGGCAAGTCGTGTTTCACTGGTTAATTATCCTCACTGTAAGGAAGTTTCTCCCTAATTCCAGGCTGCTTCTCTCCTTGATTAGTTTCCATCCATTGTTTCTTCTCTTGCCTTCTGGTGCTTTGGAGAATAAGTCGACCCCCTCTTCTTTGTGGCAGCCCCTCAAATACTGCAATACTGCTATCATGTCACCCCTAGTGCTTTTTTTGCTCTAGACTAGCCTTGACTAGTTAAATCTGATGAAGTAAGTTGCAGATCATTAACCTTATGCCTTTTTTATAAAATGTGTTAATCTGAAAAGGTGCTACTAGGCTGCTGGTTTTTGTGTTAGAGGCAGCAATTCTGGGGTCTCTCTGTATAGGAAATACATGCTTACACATGTATGAATGCACTCCTGTACCATACAGCTCCAAGCAGCCGCTAGCATTCCAAACGCCTGAGAGCTGCGCTAAGCACTGTATTAAGAACAGGGTGGGAAAGATAAGAAAGGCTGGTTGGCAGTTTCACAGGCTGCAAAAACATACATTAAAACTTCCTTGCAATCTTCCATTTTGAGATTGATGCTCTATCTCAGGAATGCAGAATGTGTTTTCCTTGATCCCTTTTTGCAGCTGTCTCAGAATAATTGGCGGTGGGGGAATTTCCCAAAGTTTGGGCCCTCGTTTGGTGACAAATTAAATGCCTTAGTTTTTTTCTCATTTATTCTGAATGATACTTTCCCAGCGAATCTTTATATTCTTGATTGAGCCAGTCCACTCTGTGTTGGCGATTCTTGAAGAGAAAGATTGAAATGTCTTTTTTATTTTGCAATTTCTGGAACTTCCCTTGAGAAGATGTGATAAAACAGAGCATTGCTCATAACTTATTGTGTAGGTCATACATTTGGATAATATTTGTGAGGGGCCAAGTAAACATATGAGTCACCAGTAACCCAGTAGGAATACTCATGTCATAGTAGAAAGGGAAGCAGGATCTATTTTCATTTTTTTATTGCACCTTCAGCAAATGGTCAATTAGTCTTGATGATGATAAAACTGCTAAAGTGTAAGGCATAACAATCCTTGCTCAATGAGGTGTGTGCCTTTCATTCTTATCCAGTTCAAACTGCTGGCTGCTGGATGACTGATAACACTGTCAGTTTGTGATTAAAACCAGTTACATCATCACATACTTAATGACAAGTCATGTAGCTCCCTTCCAACAAACAGTTTGGATAAGTCTAAACCAAAATGTTATCTACAGAGAAAAGAAATAAACAGCAGGAGGATACTGCTAAAAATAAAATGTTACAAGTTTGGGGGAATACAGACTTCTTTGGTGAGAGGTTTCTGGGTTTTGCCAAGTGTACTAAGAATTTACTTGCTCAGTGATAGGGAAATTTTAAATACTACTTTTTTTTTTTTTAAAAAAGGATGATGTCAGGTCAAATAATGCACCAGAAAAACGGTCCTCCCTTGAGAAATATAGAAATAATCAGTGCATTTTATATACACAAAATATGAGGCATTATTTCTACAGAAGGATAATTTTTAGCATGGAGATCTTCTGAGTTGCATTTAGAAGGGAAACAGCCTAGGTACATCAACAAATGTGTTTATATGTGCTTTACTTTGGAGACAGTTTATTAACTATACCGCATTCACAAATAGAAATAACATTAGTGCTTGTACTAGTGGATGTCTTAACTGAATTTTCTTTTTCTTCTAGCCAGGTAGCTCAGCTTTTCTCTCTGTTGATTTTTTTTTTTTTAATCAAAGTTTGGTGCTAATTCATTTCTAGTTTTCAAGGAGCTGTTCTGCTTTTAATTTTGATTCTGCAATTGGATTGGTAGTTTGCAGAGGAAAAATTAGCCTACTGACAGACGGTGTAACCTACTAGAACAGAGGTCTCCAACCTTTCTGGGCTTGAGGACCGGAGGGAAGGAGAGCAGCTTCAAAATTGTTGTTTGTGTGTGCGCATGTGCGCACAGGGCCACGCACACTAGCAGCCCATTTGTGCATGTTGCATGTGCTGGTGCTGTGGGCATGCACAAATGGCCATGCACCCGCACAGCGGCTAGCGGTCCATTCACACATGCATAAATGGGCTGTGCAAACCTCCTGGGCTAGTTGCACATGCACAAATGGGCTGCAGACACCCCCCCACGCTAGCATTCCCATTCGTGCCTGCATGCATGCGCAAACGGCCGCGGGCGCTAGCGTGAGTGGGGGGGAAATACATACTCACATGTGCGCGCACCAGCCAGCCATTTCTGTGGCCCACTGGACAAGATCCCACAGCCTGGTCCCGGGCCGCGGACCTCAGGTTGGGGACCTCTGCACTAGAATATATAAACTCCAACTATATGCTCTCTCCTAAAATTCTTTTTTACTTACTTTGAGGCAGATTTTATAGACCTACATATACATCTTGGAATTGCAGGCGCACAAATACAGATACATTTTGAGAATATTTCCTACAAGGATCTGGGAGTCTTTCCCCCCCCCCCAAAGAATGACCATTATAAGGAAGCTTCTTCTTTTGTATGATAATTGAGCCATTGACATGATATTAAGCCAGACCCCAAAAAGTCAGGACCTTGCTAATAAAGAAATATGTAAACATTACCCAGCATAGCTCACTGATTTCAGACAATGAAAGACAATGAAGAATAGTCTTTAAACTCTACCACTAAAATCACTGAGCTGTCATTAAAGTGTGCTTAGCTTTCACTCCTGGGATCAAAACAGAATGAAAGTTTTTGTAACTCCCAAGAACTCCCTTGAAGAATTGTCTCATGCAAAAGTCCTGTTAAACTCAGGCCTGCCAAATGCATTTGCCTCCCTGATGTATGAAAAAGCAGCAGGCTGTGCACCTGTAGCTGAAATATTTCACTTTGATTGCAAATTATTCGGATTAAGGCCATCAGTTGAAAAGTGACTCACCTGCACTGCACCAGTGTTGTATCACTGGTTTTCTATTATGTAGATCAGTGTTTCCTAAACTGGGTAATATTGTAGTATGTAAACTTCAGTTCCCAGAATTCCCCAGCCAAAATAACCATAGTTAAGAATTTTTCTGGGAGTTGAAGTCCACATATCTCTGTCTACTTCCCCTGCTTCCCCTCCATGGACTAAATTCTTCCTCAACCGGATCTGGAGGCATCTGAATGTTTCATTCAGACTATGCATTCTGTTGAAGAATGAGTTTCAGCTGGATATTTTCTTTTGTGCTGGGCCCAGTAGGGGATTAAGAATTGATAATATGATCAGTACAAAAGTCAAATAATGTGTTTCACAAGATGGAATATTCTATAGCATTACTATTGTCTGAATAGATTATTTTAACCAGAGAAGTAAAACTGAAAAATATTCTGTGTTAAGTATGTAGGGTATAGGCACAATCCTGCTGAGGTTAAGCTCTGTTAAACTATTGATTTTGCAGTGATAAAGTGTTTAATTTGCCAGTAAAATCTAAATGATATAAAAATGCTGGATTTTCCATGCATACACATACAGATCCTCAGGTTTTAATTTTAATTTCATTGGGGCTATATGCTTTGTCTCTTAGAAGCAATTAATTAGTCTATTGTACATGACTGCGGTGATTAAGACAGACCAAAAAATGGTGTGAATATTTAAGTGAAACTAAATGTAAAATAAAAATCTTCTAAACAAGTTTAAATTGTGAATGTGGCCAACAGCTCAAAATTGTCCAAATTCAACCTAGGTTCATCTTCACTTCTACTTACCTCAAACTGCTGAAAGTATCACATCTCAATCAGGGCTCACCTACAGCTGAAAAACAAGAGACTCCATTCTTCTCCTCTTAACCTCTTATCTTGTAGAGGTCTAAAGAATCATCAGTCTCCTGTGACTTCCGTGCTGAATACAAAATAAACACAAACCTGAAATTTCTCCTTGTTCAGAAATGACCAACCTCAACTACTGTGTTTCCCCGAAAGTAAGGCCTACACCAACAATAAGCCCTAGCTTGATTTTGGGGGTGGGCCTAATATAAGCTCTATCCCCAAAATAAGACCTAGTTTTAGGGCAAGGCACAAACCTAAAAATCAAGCTAGGGCAGAGTGGGTGGGTAGGGAGCTGTTCCACTCGCCCCGCACCCACTTACCTTGCAGCCAGGCCTCTCCCCCCTGGCCCACTTCTTTTGAGACCTCTTCTGCAGACAGGCCTGCATTTCTCAGTCACAAGGCTTTCCGGAAGGGCTGTGCAGCCAGGTTCTGCAAGACCTCAGCAGCTGAACACTGAGCTATGGATTGAATCCATAGCTCAGTACTCAGCTGCTTAGGCCTTCTGGAAAGGCCTGATTGCAAAATGCAGGCTTGAATACAGCTGCAGAACTTCGGCCCCAGAAGAAGTGGACTGGCTGGGTGGGGTTGTCGGTGCCGGAGGTGAGGTAAGGTCTATCCTGAAAATAAGACCTGGTTCCTCTATTGGAGGCAAAAAAAGTAAATAAGGCCTGGTCTTATTTTCAGGGAAACCTGATATAGGTAGTCTTGAACATACAACCACAACTGAGCCCAAACTTTCTGTTGCCAAACAAGGCTTTTAATTATGTGAATTTTGCCACATTTTATGATCTTTTTTGCCAGGGTTAAGTGAATCACTGTAGTTCTTAAGTGAATCAAGCGGTCATTAAGCAAATCTGCTTTTGTCCAATGACTTTGCTTGTGGGGAGCTAGCTGGAAATGAAGATCACGTGATCCCAGGACAGTGCAACTCTCATAAATACATGTCAGTTGCCAAGTGCCCAATTTTGATCACTTGACTATGGGGATGCTGTAATGGTTGTATGTGTGAAAAATGGTCAGGAAATGAGAGCAAGGACTAAATTTGCTTTCCTCTATATCTGAATATCTCAGTTCATTATTATGTAACCTTCATTTTCATAGCGTTAGTGATGTAACAAAGGTACATGACATTGCAAGAGAGACAGTGCGAGATACTCTGGTTGGTGGTTCTTTTATTTTTATGCCTAGTTCAGGAAATGCTTCTTTGTTTTGCTGTCCAAGTCAAGGTGTTTTCCCCCCCAATTAAAACAAATGTTCACCTTTTTGGGAAGGGATTGACTGATCAGTTTCCTGGCAAAGGAGGGGCTGTTTTTAAAAGAAAGATCTGGTTTCTATTGTTTGAAAGAGAAAATTAAAAAGTCACATTAATACTTTCACATTATTGGGATTGACTGAGAAATACCGTGATGACTAATGTTACTTCTCATGCCATTCAGTCCCCTTGACTCCTAGAAATCAATTCCTGTCTTCGTTTTCCCCATTCCCAGTGAGTTCATAAACCATAAGACACTGAGGCCATTTCCACAGCAATGATTTATAGAGTCTTATAGCGTCATCCGGCCATCGCTGTGGCGATATATCAGTAATGAAGACAGGATTTCTATTAACACAGCAATGGCTGGATGATGTTGTAAGATGCTATAAATCAGGAACGCAGAAAGGGCCTGAGGCCTTTTTTGCATGAATGTCTCCAAGCACTGCCCTGGCTTTCTGTAGTAGATAAAAAACACCATGGCTTGGTAGATGAGCTGTCTGTACTATCACCATCATAGAGTCCAACTCACTTTGTTTGATCCAGATCTGCAGGTAGATCCCACCAGGATCGACTATACCAGCCTTCCCTCTGCAGATCGCTCCCCCTTTTTTCGTGCAGGGTAAAAATACGTGCTGGTACATCTAATTGTTAGCTAAGAAAGTCCTTTGGAAAAGGTCATGGCAGTGAATGAGGAAACTGTGCCTTTACAATCATGCTTTTGGCAGAAAGAAATTAAAAGCCTCTTCCCTTCCCTTCTGCTTCTTGTAAATACATTATAAATCTTGGGTAATCAGAATAACCAAGATTGGTGGGAGGAAAGGGCATAAGCCCTGTTTTACTCCTTGTTTTACAGCTGATCTTTGCAAGGTGAAGAGGGAGTGAAATAAGACCACCTTTCTGGAAGACTTGAAACATGCCTGGCTACCTAGCACGGAGAATTAAATCAGTGATGGGTGGAAATGAAGACCAGGGCTTGTAAAAAGCCGAACAGGAAGTTAGAGGTTTGCGAAAAGCTCTTTCAACATTTCTAACACGGGAACTGACTCCCTAGGCTGGAGAAGCCTTTAGGGGAATGTGATCCATTGGAGCTTTTCTAATAGAGATCAGTTTGCTGGTAAGAATTGGTTTTTTTTTTTAAAGTGTGCAAACAAAAGCAACAGAAAAGCCGTACAGATGGCTTGGGCATAACTTGGGGCACTATGTTTGACATCTCAATTAATGAGGCACTCCAGATCATTGTAAGCCATTTATATAGAGACCCTCTTCTTCTAAAACAAGTTTACTACAAATAATAGGACTACTTGCTAGAGAAATAAAACCTGAGGTGCAAGGTCTGAGGATTTTCAACTTTTAGTATCTCTACTAAATGCAGGCAGGGACCCATGCATGTATAAACATCGGTGAAGTTTGGTTTGTGACGGTCACGTTGCAAGAAAAGATCAATTGCTAACATAACTGATGAGTATGACTGAGAAGGGAATATAGTCAGGCAATTGCCTTGCGATGAATAATAATAATTTCTATGCTCTGTTCAGCAATATTTATTGTATACGTCTGCCCCTTTCAGCATTCTGCATTGAAAAATATCTTCCAATTGAGGCAACATTGTTAAAGTCTTGTTGTATTTATTTTCTGAATATTTCTTTTCGTTGCAATTTATCCTTGGTTGCCACTGTTATCACCCCCTGAGGTAGATCAGATCAGGAGGAGACACCACAAGATATTGTAGAATTCTGCTCCATTGATCAAGGCTGTAACAACAGATTTTGAAACCCGGATGGTGCTTCCCCTTCTCTCCCTCTTATACCAAAGAAAGTCAAGGTGAGGCAATTTTGAGTTTCTTTCTCACACTTTTTTGCCTTCCTATTGGGCTCATGTTTTACTAACAGTCTCTGCATCTCTTTTCCAAGGTCATCTTTGTGCTTCTCTACACCTATGAAACAATTCAAAATAACTGCATCACTGATTCATTTAGCTTTACTGTTCTTCTTATTAACTTTTGCTAGAATATACTTCAAGAAAAAAATTGTTTGTCGGTATGAGTATGAATCAACTCAGTCTTCCGTATTCTCAAAAGATTTGATGACCCATAAATAATTTTTGGGATCTAGTACCAACCTCTGGGGGTAGCACTTTGCTTAGGAGAATGGTTATGGCTGAAAGACAGATCTCTCTTTTTCTTTGCTGTAGAATATAAAGAAAAAAAACAACAAGCATCAGACTGACTTTGCAAATCCAAATCTTTTGGGATCTTTATCCACTGGGCTTCATATCCATCTCTAGTAATCCCGAGGCAAGAGTCTGCAATGATCCCAGTTGGTTTTTGGAAAGTTAAAAAGAAGAAAACATTTTTAAAGCATTGTTTCTTCAGTTTCTCTTAGGGATAACCCTACAAGTTAAACCAAAACAGCATAAAATTCATTTTTAAGGCCAATACATTCAGAGAACTGATAGAGCAGAAGTTATGATTTCTCTTCCACCAGATTTCACCCTTGGTCATGTGATCCCAATCCAAGCTAAACCGAGATCTCCTTACCAAAAAGTAATGAGGCAGAGACTTCCCCAAAGTTGCTAAGGTTGTATGATATAACTACATTCTTTCACACTTTCACCTTCTTTCGGTAGATAAATAAAAGGGCAGGCACACTGTGTCTGTTTTCTCCTTCAGATCTCTAGGAAGCTCTAGGCTTCCGTGAGCAAGCATACACATTTCCAAACAGCCATACTGGGCTGCAGTTTCCCAAATACAATTTTTATTTTCTAAAAACTCATTCTGTATAAATGTGAAACTCAGAAACATTCTTGGTGGTGGGGTTATTTTTTAGCATATTGTACCCCAGTTTCCCATCCATTTTGTTCTTAACTACAGGAATCTAAATAGTAACAATAATAATAATAAATTAGGCTCGGCTTGGTGAATGCCAAGAAGATATTCTAGTCTGCCAAGCTGGGGATCTGCTTTGTTTCAAAAATGTGATTCCCCGCAAAAAGTCTCTAAATTCCAGTTTCTCTTTTTGAGTTTGGGTGCAGACTATCAGTAATTTGGACCCTTGGGAGAAGAAGAGGCCTGAGATGGAGATGATGATGATGATGATGTAATTATACTTAGGGCTTAGAAACTTGAAACCCTTTTGCAAGCTCCAGTGTCTTTCTGGTCATCTCTTTTAGCTGTCCTTCAACATCTGACACTAAACTAATATTGGGTTTTACGGTTAACGTATGACAATTATTTGTGTTTGTTGCAACTAATATTTTTCCTTATATTTCAGGCTTGTATTTGGAACAGAATTTATTTGGAAGAGCTAGTATCCATTTGAATGAAATAAACATTACCTGCCATCAACAAGCCTTAATTTTTCTTGAGTGTGTTACTGAAATTTTCCAAAGTCATTAAGTAGTTGTTGCTAACTATCATTGCTTTTGAACATGCACACTGCACATTTTATTTTCAGAAATGCCTTCATGATACTAATTAAGCCTCAAATGTTGCCATTATTGAGTTGGTAATGTGCCAACAATCAGAAAACCCATAAGAAGCAACTTCTAAACACGTGCATTTTTTAAAAAAGAAAACCATCAAACAAGAAAAGGAAGCAGATAAAAGGCTGTGTCTGAAATAAAAGCTGTATTAAGAGTGTTATCTCAAAAACATCATTTTCACACTCTCTCTGTAGAAGGAAATTAAAATTCAGTAGTTTAACTTGCAAAAGATGTGGCCCACAGTGTGATAATGCTGTTTGAAGGAGCTAGACGTGTCTCAGTGAAGGTCTTAGTTGAAACTTGTTAGAAACATTTAATGTATACATACTAAATTTATATTGGGCTATCAATCCACTATAGCAAGTTTTGCTACCACAAATCCTTATTTAAAACTTCTTTGCCCTCATTACTTCTATGGCATGTTGGTCAATTACCCTATTTATGTTAAGGCACCAGGCTCGAAAGCAAGAAATTATGAGTTAAAGTCCTGCCTTAGCCATGAAAATTAGCTGGGTGACTTTGGACCGGTCACTCTCTCCTAGCCCAACCCACCTCACAGGGTTGTTTTTGTGGGGAAAATAGGAGGAGGAAGATGTGTTGGATCTGTGTGATGTGTAGGAACCCTGGGAGGAAGTGATCATGCAATATTAGAATTCAACATTATAGAAGCACAACCAATAGAACACAGTCAAACTAGAGTCTTGGACTTCAAGAGAGCTAATTTCAATAAACTTAGAGAGGGCTTGGGAAGGATTCCATGGATGAGAATCCTCAAGGGGAAAACAACTCAAGAAGCTTGGGAAATTTTGAAAAATGAGATAATAAAAGCACAGTCTAGCACAATACCAACAAAGAGGAAAAATAACAGCTCTCAAAAGAAACCAGCATGGCTGCATAAAGAACTCTCTGACAAATTGAAAGATAAAAAGGACAAGTATAGAAAGTGGAAAGAGGGGAACATAACTAAGTCAGAATATCAGCAAATAGCCCGAGCCTGCAAAGATGAAGTGAAGAAAGCCAAGGCTCAAAATGAACTAAGGCTTGCGACCAAAGTCAAAAATAACAAAAAAAGCTTCTTTCAACATGTAAAAAACAAGAAAAAAGTGAAGGAAACGATTGGTCCATTAGTGGGTGGAAGTGGCAAGAAGGTGACAAACAACAGGGAGAAAGCAGAACTATTTAACTCGTGTTTTGCATCTGTCTTTACACAAAGGGAAAAAACAGACCAACCTATTAAAAATAGTGCCATAAAAAACAAAACAGAAACACAAGTTAAGATAGGCAAGAAAATGGTTAGGGAGCACCTGTCCAGCCTAGATGAGTTCAAATCGCCAGGACCAGATGGATTACACCCCAGAGTTCTCAAGGAACTGGCAGATGTAATATCGGAGCCACTGAACTATATTTTTCAAAGATCCTGGAACACAGGGGAACTACCAGAGGACTGGAAAAGAGCTGATGTAGTTCCCATCCTCAAAAAAGGAAAAAAAATGGATCCAGGAAATTACAGACCTATCAGCCTGACCTCAATACCTGGGAAGATCCTGGAAAAGATAATCAAACAACGAATCAACGAACACCTAGAGGCAAACAAAGTCATTACTAAAAGCCAACATGGGTTTGTCAAAAATAGATCATGCCAGACAAATCTTATTGCATTCTTTGACCAAGTGACAAAATTAGTGGATCAGAGGAATGCTGTGGACATAATTTACTTGGACTTCAGTAAGGCATTTGATAAAGTAGATCACAACCTACTACTTGACAAGATAGAAAAATGTGGGGTAGACAGAACCACCACCAGATGGATCCGTAGCTGGCTGACCGGCCGTACTCAGCGAGTGGTCCTCAATGGAACTGCATCTATATGGAGGGAAGTGTGTAGTGGGGTGCCCCAGGGCTCTGTTCTGGGCCCAGTACTCTTCAACATCTTCATCAATGACTTGGATGAAGGGATAGATGGGGAACTCATCAAATTTGCAGACGACACCAAGCTGGCAGGAATAGCCAACACTCCAGAAGACAGGCTTCAGATACAGAAGGATCTGGACAGACTTGAACACTGGGCACTAACTAACAAAATGAAATTCAATGGTGAAAAAAGCAAGGTTCTACATTTAGGCAAGAAAAAAATGCACAAGTGCATATAGGTGGCACATGCTCAATAGTAAACTAACTGTGAGAGGGACCTCGGAGTCCTAGTAGAATCACTTAAATGAGCCAGCAGTGTGCTGCAGCTGCCAAAAAGGCCAACACAGTGCTAGGCTGCATTAACAGAGGGATAGAATCAAGATCACGTGAAGTATTAATACCACTTTAATGCCTTGGTAAGGCCACACTTGGAATACTGCATCCAGTTTTGGTCACCACGATGTAAAAAAGATGTTGAGACTCTAGAAAGAGTACAGAGAAGAGCAACAAAGATGATTAGGGGACTGGAGGCTAAAACATATAAGGAACGGTTGCTAGAATTGGGTATGTCTAGTTTAACGAAGAGAAGGACAGGGGGGACATGATAGCAGTGTTTCAATATCTCAGGGGCTGCCATAAAGAAGAGGGAATTAAGCTATTTTCCAAAGCACCTGAGGCAGGACAAGAAGCAACGGGTGGAAACTGATCAAGGAGAGAAGCAACCTAGAACTAAGGAGAAACTTCCTGACAGTTAGAACAATTAATCAGTGGAACAGCTTGCCTCCAGAAGCAGTAAATGCTGCAACACTGGAAGTTTTTACGAAGAGACTGGACAGCCATTTGTCCGAAATGGTGTAGGGTTTCCTGCCCGAGCAGGGGGTTGGACTAGATGACCTCCAAGGTCCCTTCCAACTTTACTATTATTATTATTATTATATGTTTGCTGCCTTGGATTGTTTGTAAAAATAATAAGGGTGGGGTAAGTAAGTAAAATTATTATTTTGTGTGTGTCAGTTCGTATTAGGAATTGGGTGGAAGAAGCAAATGTACCACACTGTAATTGTTTACACTTTGTGGGTATAATTTCTCTCATTCACTCAAGGTTGGGAGCTGCTGAATCTATTGACATGACAGAGTGGCATCTTGCAATCTTACCTGTGAATCTAAAGGAAGGATCGTAGCTTTCAGTGATCTGTGATCACACCCCTACACCTGGGTTTGGGAAAGCTCAGAGTCACTGGTCCAGCATTGATCAGCATTGACAAAATAATCCATTATTAAAGGATATCATTGTTGCTAGAGTTGTTTGGGTTGCCAGTCTGTGTATCCAACTGCAGTTCCAAGTGCTGGTTGTTATCTTTAAAGCCCTATATTTATCAGAGCCTGGATATCGAAGAGAGCACCTTTTCTAGATTGATTCTGCCCAGATAAATCCAAGTGGGCCTACAAGAGTCAGGGAGGAGGAGCAGGAGAGGGGACCATTAACATGGCCCTCTAGAAGGTCTTTGGGATGGAAAGTAGAATCAGCGGTACCGATAGATAGATAGATAGATAGATAGATAGATAGATAGATAGATAGATAGATAGATAGATAGATAGAGATATAGACATAGGTGTGTGTGTGTGTGTGTGTGTGTGTGTGTGTGTATTCCTCTGGGAGTGTAAGCCATCTTTGTTTGGAAGGAATACCTTCCTTCCTTCCCCCCCATAGCACTCTAATGAAGTAAGTTGAGACTTTTTTATTTCTTGGAGATCTTTCTCCAGGTGGAGAAACTGAGGGCAACTTTCAAAAAAAGAAAAGAACAAAGAGTTGTGCTCCCTCTTCATGGGGACTGAGCCTCAGTTTCCAGCTGAAATGCAACACTTTCCCCTCTGCTATGCTGTATTGCAGCCTGGGGCAGGTCAAGGAACCAAACTGTACTTTATACATAGCAGCGATTTCTGAGGTGCATAAGGGAGGCTTCTGCACAATCTCCTGGTGGGGCACCACTGCATAAGAAAGTTAAACACTGCCAGTAACAAAACTGCCTTGGGGAACTGACAGGATTTGTATAATTTGTTCTGACATTTTTATAAAGGCCTATAAAATGCATAACAGGCATGTACTGGTTTGATGCAGAGATGTGTTTAGGGGAGGGAATGGTTTAATATAAAGCAATCAGAAACAAATGCCATTTCGTGTTTTCTTAAAGGCAAGCATAACTGCAAAAATTACTTGCCTGAAGAGAGAAAAAAAGGGTCTTTGGGGCACTCAGTAAAAGTGAAAGCTCAACACAATCCATTTCCAAATGTTTGGGGCCTTCTCAAGCAGAATCCTAATGATTCCAAGATGCCAGAAGAGGAACAGCTGCATCAGCACATTTTCTAAGCATCTCTGTGTTCTGAATAACATTGTATCACTAACCTATGAATTGATCCAAATATTGGCTTCAGAGAAGAAAAGTTTGGGAAAGAGCTCAACGGCCAATATAAGATCAGAAGTCTCGAGACAATAATTGGAATTGCCACAGGTAAACCACACAAAATTATGGCACTCAGTTGTGCATATTCAAAGGTAGAAGGAGGAAAAGAAATTTTTCAAAGCCAGAATGTTATCACCAAATGTTTTTATTTTACTTATTTATTCAATTTGGAAGGCTGTTTGATTGCATAGTTATTATGCAGTTATTGCAGTGATGAAAAAAAATAACTTTGTGACCAGGGCTCATACTTATGATCCTTGCAGATCTGTAAAACAAAAGTAAGTTTAAATAAGATCATAAACACCGTTATAGTTTCACTGAGAAGCCCACTTCGCTTAACAACCATGTTGAGGGTTCCACTTGTGGCTGCTAAATGAGGACCACTGTCGTTTCAGTCTCTAACCCAAACACCATTTCCTGGAACTGTGAGGCAGGAAAGACAGCTGCACAAACCCTAGGAAAAGGTGCAATGTCTCTGAGACATTGTAGAGGTATCGTTATGTCCCCAAAAACCACAATAGCCACCAAAGTAGCTTTTTGTCTTTGAATCTGAAGTGCTGCAGCCTCACAAATGACCAAATTGGCTACTGTAGCAATTTCCCATGCCTTTTTTTTTCCTGATGGAGCAGAAGACCTGGGTATTTTAGGATCGTTCCTATGTTTTGTTTCTTTTCTGCAATGCTGTATATTGGTGTGTACATGGACAAATCATCAGGGAGTTTTACCAATCTACTGATAGCCTCTTTTGTAACACTTCCAGTGTGCTGAACATTTTTGGAGAACCTCTCAAGCAATTTCAATTTCTCTGCTCCCAGAGCCACTTGGAGATATTTGCAATATTCTTCTTAGGAATGTTCCATATCCTGATAGAGAAACCCAGAGACTTATCCTGTTACCTATGAATAATAACATTCTTGCAGTAAACTTTCTGTTGGAAATGCTTAGCTTAGTGTACAACGAGGAATGGATTAAAGAATCATATTCTAAAAATATTTGATATAAAGTATTAATCAGAAGCAGTTTTAATATTTATAAATAAATCAATGTAATAACCGGCTGGGTACAATGGGAAAAATATTATTTTAACTTATTGTTTTTAGCATTTATGTTTATGTTTTTTTTATAAGTTCATGTGCATTTATTTTAGGTTTAGAGTTACAATTATTTCTAAAGATGATACAATGATTTTAGTTTTATATATATCCTATTTTTAATCAATGAAACAATGAACCCTACATTTTATGACAATTATAAATTCTCTGTTCACATACTGAGATTTTATTTTTCAGCCACTATTTCTTTTCTTATTTCGTGCTTTTTTAGGCAGTCATTTATTTATTCCTTCAAATGATTTAAAATAAATAAATAAATAAATAAATAAATGGGGAAGGGGGGGGGGAATAGGCATTATAAAAAGAAAACTCCAAGAAGGCTATTAATATTCTCATCTATGTTATTTGTGTATCTATATCAGTGTTTCTCAACCTTGGCCATTTTAAGATATGTGGGCTTCAACTCCCAAAATTCCCCAGCCAGCATGGCTGGCTAGGGAATTCTGGGAGTTGAAGTCCACATAACTTAAAATGGCCAAGATTGAGAAACACTGATCTATATGATATATATTCTATATCAGTGATGGCGAACCTTTTAGAGACCGAGTGCCCAAACTGCAACGCAAAACCCACTTATGCATCGTTGGGTGCCAGGTGGGTGTGGCCCATTGGCTGGGTGTGGTCCATTGGCTGGGTGTGGCTACGGTGGTAATAGCAGATTGAGTGGGACTAAAAAGTTCAATCAATCAATTCCAACTTTGCAAGATTTTTTTTCCCCGCAAAAAGTTGAAATTGACTGATTGATTGAACCTTTTTTTTTTGTACATGGCGGCGGAGGCCTAAAGCAAAAAGGTTTTATAAAACCCAGCTGAAGGCCTAGGACTGGGCGATGGTGCACGTGCCCACAGAGAGGGCTCTGAGTGCCACCTTTGGCACCCGTGCCATAGGTTCGCCACCACTGTTCTATATCCTTCGTATAAATCTCCCTCTCCTTTTCAATTGGCTTAGAGAATATAGAGCTTCCATCTAACTTTAGGATAGAAACCCAGAAGTCTGGGAAATTGTATTTCCAATTATTCTGATGCTGGAAATGCCACTATAAGAAATATGCTACTGTAGAAAATTCTTATCATGTAGGCAGCCATTATCTTTGGTGAGAGACTGGTCAGGCATCTGTGTACTGAATACACATCATCCAAATTTTGAAAGGTGCATAGAATATGATATGCACAACTAAGTGCACACTTCCATGCCATTATGTGTATCTGTAATACCATATCTGGTGTGAAGGGTCCTTGGTGCTCTCTGAGCTTGGTTGTTTTCTTGCAGACATTTCATTACCCATACTAGGTAACATCACCAGTGCTAGCAAGGGGTGGGGTTTGCTCTCAATTTATATTCCAGTGGCTTGCCCTGTCAGTGTTAGTGGGAGTAGTTTTGGACTGTTGGGCTGTTTATTGTTGGCTTGTTTGGCAGTTCCTTGATTGTTGGTTTGATGTTAATCTTGGAGTTAATCTATGCTCATCTGGGTGCTGATTACTGGTGGGGAGGAGTTTTGGTCTTTTTATTTCTTCATCTGGTATATATCTCTGTGCCCCTTTTCAATCTATAACATTAAAATATTTTCCAGATAATGGCAAACAAATTCCTTCCCTAAAGCTCATAAAGGCCAATAATACCCACCTTTTTTTTTTAAAGCAAAACCAATTATTTTTCCTGTTGAATAGTTTTCCTTCCTTTTTGACTAACAGGAGGAAAAAGTTGTCCTCTGGAAGTTTTTTAGTATGTGTAAAACCAGTAACATTACTTAATAAATTCACAATCAAAGCCCTTTAAACTTGTCCAAACTGGAGGGGTTTTGCCTTACTTGTTCTTAAACGTCATGACTCCTTTCCTTGTGCAATACATCATGGCATCAGAGAAGTCCCCTGACTTAGTGCGAGCTGAACAAGGACATTGACTTATTAATTTGGCTCAGGTTGTCCTCTTGGAATTTGGGCACTTGAATATATTCCTTCATTATCCTCAATTACTTCATTATCCTCATTATCCTCAATAGGCTTCCCAGGCAGAGATCTCTTTTTTTCTCTTTCTCATCTGCTTAAATTGAATTGTACTTGTCAAGAGCTGTACATCATTGAACTTTGCTGCCCTGGAGACACTTACGGTTTATCCAGAGATGAGATGCATCCTCAGGCAAATACACACACACACACACACACACACACACACACAGTGTCTGCCATTCCTATTAGAAGGTGATTTGTAATGTTTCCAATTTTGCTGTTTCTACATAGAGCAGCTCTACAGGTTTGATTTGAGGATGTGTTTTGGTTAGATTAGACCAGCTTTTTAGCCGAAGGGTAGTAGGACTTTAGAAAGAACTTGTACTGCTATTTAAAAAAACAACAACAATTCAAGTTTCATCATTGCTGCAAAGGATGTGAATAGTCTGCTGTAAAGATGCAATGAGAGAGAAGAATGCTTAAATGATTGAACAGGCATATTATGCACTCAGAATGTTCTCTAAGGTGTGACACACATACATCATCTTCAACTTAGTCCAACTCAATAAAAATTCCATCTCACAAGTCTTGCAAGTGGACCTCTGCGGTACTTGCTTGCAAGCCGCCTAACTTGCAAATGCTGCTAACCATGAAATCTGGACCATGTTGCACTAATATAGGGACATGAACCCAATTCTGTGGCAGATCTAAATGCCAGCTCTCCTATTCTTCCATCCAGAGGTTTTTGAAATCAAAAAGAGTCAAGACAATGGATGTGCCTGCCCAATCAAAGCACTGTCTTTTTTAAAGTGCATTACAGGACTTTAATGGTCCAATTCCGTATGCCATCTTGACTTTTTTGACCATCATATCCTTCTGCCTTTCCCATGCATCTCATCAGGGGCATCTGTGAAAGGGAGCCAAATGCCAAGATGGTGGGTTGACCTTGCAAATGAAGCCCAACTCTTCATCAATGAGTTAGGCTTGTAAAAAGGGATGGCTTTCATTCCTATGGCTGTATCTGCCATCTTGGCCTTTTGCTCACCCCTTCAGAGGATGCTGTGTCTTATTAAGTCAATTGTGTTTCTCTAAGGCTAAAGCAAGAAGAATAGGATTGTTAAGTCCTTTATGGGCCATAAGAGACTTTGCTATTTAAGTGAGAGTCAGTATGTCTAAATGTATGTCTAGACATGAAAACACAAATATCATTTTTTATGCATGCCATGTCCCATTTCTTGATGCTACCTTTGTCTTTTCCTCAGTGATGAATGAGCAGCATGTATTTGCTTTCCTATACTCTGGCTGGTTTACAATAATCAGATTAAAAATTCAATAAACCAAAGAATCTAATGCTATAAAAACAATTTCTATAAAAACAGCAGCCCAGTTCACATACAAATTTCTTATCAACAGTACACAAATCAAACAGTACTGAAAAGTCAAACTCCAAGTGCCCACTGAAGCATAACAGTCTTCACAGCTTTGTGGAAAATCAAGAAATAGTGTGTCAAAACACTCCAGAGGGAAAGTATTTCACAAACAGCACTGAGGAGCTACCCTTTGGGCCAATGTCCCCTTACATCCTCTCCCAACAGATTCTATCTGAGGGAGATAATCCCTAAGGTTTTCTGGATTCATAAATAAATTCATAAAAGGTTTTGAGACCAAGGCAGCACATGGAGTTGGATTTTTCATCATCATAGAAGTAAGCAGAGAGTGGTATTATATTACAATAATCATCCTTGCCCACTAACATATTGATTGATGATGATGATGACAACGATGATGTGCCATCAAATTGTTGTTGCCCCTTAGCAACCACACTGATAGATTTTCTCCATGGCAATCTGTCCCTAAACTGGTCCAACTCTATGGCAACCTACATTGGAGCAACCATGAGTTTGACTGCTCTTTCCCCATTAGGACTGCTTGAATGTCCACTGATAGTAGTGAATTTAGGAGCTGCCAAAAATGTCCAGCAAAATGTTATGGTTGATAATATCAAAATATCTAAGCATATCAGAAGGATCCACCTGCTAGGTCCTCTATCAGAGATAATCTACCAAAGTGACCACTGCTATCAGATCCCCCCATTCCTGGATTTGAATCTTCACTGGAAAGGATCTAGCTAAAATGCTTTGCCTAGGATCTTCTATCTGATACTCATCACCAGCAGAGAACAATTGCTTTAACCTTTGTTCTCTGACTTTCGTATCCTGTCTGCTGGGCAACCTGAAACCTGGCTAGGCAATATTCTGTCAAAGCTACAAGCTCATCTTCATCTTTTGAGATTTCTGTGATCCATGCCAGCGCTGGCTGTTCATCTGCCACTACATTGTGGCTGGATGCGATCTTATTTTGCAGAGACTTGATATTTATTACATAGCTTGAAGCCAAGTCAACCAGCAATTTGGCTTCATCATAGGCACTGAAGTTCTCACCAAATGGTCATGTGAATCGACACCACATGGACTGAATAGGTGGATGGGAAAAGAGGGAGAGCTAGCAATGTATTTCCTTTCCTTTTGTGCACAAACTTTGGTTAGTACTGATTGAATGCCGTCTTTGCGCTCTCCACTTGGTGAGCTGGAAGGAGCAGTCATTAACTCAGAGTGTTATCTGTATATTTTCAATGTTCCAAAGCCAGTAGAAGTTAAACGATTGTGAATGTGGGGTAACTTTAAAGGGAAGTAAGTGGATGGGATGTGGGAATGGCCTACATTTCCCAATTACTATACTTTGAGGGTTTTTTTATTTTCCTAAATATGTTTTGCCTTAAAAAAAAACAACCTCAAGAGAACATCATGAAGTACCACTTAAGATAGGCAATTAAACTCCCATCTGTTACATGACAGTGGCTTCAAGACTGAAATTTACAAGAGAGATTTAGTAAAAACTGCAGTGTGGCATTGGCAGAGCAGAGCAGAGCAGAGCAGAGCAGAGCAGAGCAGAGAGAGATCTTTGGACTGAATGCTGAACTAGTAAATTATAGTTACAGCATTTGCTCACAGTTTGAAATCATAAAATCCAAATGCTTATGCAGTAAAATGATTATATATCCTGTAAAGTTCAGTGTATATAATAAAATAGGATTCACAGTGGTAATGTTCAGATTTCAGTCTTTGGCTACTATCAGATAATAAAATTCATCGTGAAATGTAAATTGGAATGTAATGTACTGGAACTTTAGTCCTGGCAAATCTTTGCCTTGTAATATCTGCAATTTTGAAAGAGAGCCCAGAAATGAAGGACAAGATGCTTTTCGAAGTCAAACAACTTTTGCAGCCCCCCCCCCAGTCCACAAATCCTGCTTGAACATGGACAATAATGCAACTAGATAAATAATATATACTTAGGGAAGGGTAACGTTGTTTCTGATCATTTTCATTAAAACTGTTGCTTTGGGTCAAAAAATGCAACGTGGTAGAAGCATCACTATGATTCAAGGCCATCTAATTTGGACACGCCTGTGATGGACACATATATAAAATGGATGGGACTTGCAAGTGACCATCAGTATGCCTGTTTTCACACACACACACACACACACACACACACACACACACACACACACACAGAGAGAGAGAGAGAGAGAGAGAGAGAGAGAGAGAGAGAGAGAGAGAGAGAGAGAGAGAGAGAGAGAGAGATTGTCTGTTTCCATTTCTCATGCATGGATTATTGGTGAGAGCTCAAGCTGGAATTTGCTGCAAATCATTTCAAGGAATTTCTACCTACTTTTCAAATTTCTCTGGAAACCACTGTTTTCCAACAGTTTTTTATTTTGGTCTGAGGGGAAATTAATTATATTGTAGGTTTTAAAAAAACACAAAGACAAAAAGAATTATTTTGTAAATGTAAATATTAAAAGCATGATGTATTTTTATTTACCATGTCCCTGATAAAGCTACTGTTAACAATTTAGCAAAGAGCTTTGCAATTTAAGAGAAAACGGAGGACGGGAGAGTAATTTTCATTTTGTTCTTATGCAACAAGATTCTACATTTCCATAGTGTTGTGTATGGTGACTGCAGGTACTGACACAATCCATATTGCTTCCAAGTTTGTATTTCAGTCCTAATTAATATTGACTCAGCCTGACCGGAGTCCTCTTTTCCTTGGAGAATTTATTCACTTTAAACTTGTTTGGCTTCCTAAAAGGAAGATCAAAGTCCGCAAAGGAAAGGGCCATTGCTCAGCGGACAAGTGACATGCTTTGCACACAAACAATTGCAGGTTCAACCCTGGCATCTACAGGTTGGCTGAATTTCTGAACAACTGCCAATAACCAGCCCAGGACTAAATGGTCTGATTCAGCATAAGGCAGTTTCTTCTATGATTTCTTCAAGCAATAGCCTTGGAAGAGTTAGGAATCGTAATTCCCACATTTCCTAGACAGATCTGGACATCTTCAGTGAATGACTGGGGATTGCAGCTCCTCCATATCTGGAGGAAACAGACTGAAGATGGCACCTCCAGAGTATTGCATTTTCCAGGGCTTGTGAACTATTTTTCTTCCAACCTTTGTGCCACTACACATTGGCAGTGTGTAACTCCATTGTTGTCCCTAACCCATCTCTCTATCAGCTCTTCTCAAACATATGTCTGAATTTCCTGGAGCTTGTTAGAAAAAAAAAGAAAGCTTCCAGTTTCCCCCTCCGGCTTCAGTTTTAGCAAGAAGTGACTAGCTGATTACTGGGAGTGCTGTGTGTGAGGATTTCTCTATCCATTTCCAATCTATCTTGCTGCCTTTGCCCAGGTAGGTTTCATACAAGTACCTCTTAATTAGGAAAATGATCCGCTGCAGTGGTGGAGCCCAGAGACTATGGATTAATTTCACTCTGGTATCTGCAAGTAGCAGAAAATGGAGAAAATCTGGCTGGAGAATCAGAAGAACAACTGACGACAAGAGGAGTTTCCTTGAGTTAAATGGGCTAGCATTCCCACCTGACATACAAATACTTTTGGGTTTAGTTAAGCCCTTAATATTTTGTTGCCAGCCCAGCTGAATGTTCTCTTAACACAGCGGATTAAGGACATCAAGAGTAGTTCAAGAGTATTTCTTGTGTATGTGTTGAGTATGTATGCCTTGTGTGTGTGTATGTGTGTGTGCATACTCATTTTGTATTGTGGGGTCCTTGGTGCTTGGTGAGCTTGGTGTTTTTTTTGCTAGCACTGATGAAATTATCTAGTTTGGTAATGAAATACCTGCAAGAAAACCATCAAGCTCAGAGAGCGTCAAGGACCGCACAGGTCAGCCTTAAGTCACAAATACGCTATCTGTACATTTTGTACTGTTTTTAAGTACAACCTGTTCTTCCATTGCTGCAACTAACCATCTGAATGCAGCCAGGGTGAGATTGATTATTTATTTATTTGTTTGTTTGTTTGTTTATTTGTTTATTCTGCAAGACAATATCTTCTCCTGCCAATAGGTTTAGAAACATGATTAACAATCCAAAATTAACACGAAAAACACCACCATCAAAGAATGTCTATATATTAGTGTGTATCCAGTGGTGGAATTCAAATATGTGAACAACCAGTTCTCTGTGTGGATGCTGCTTTCCGGAAGTCCATTCTGGGCCTGGACAACAAAAAAAATTAGCTACTGGTTCTGCTAAAGTGGTGCAAACTGGCTGAATCCCATCACTGTGTGCATCTCTAAAAACTAGCCCATCAAGAAATAAATGTTGGACCAATATAAAGTGGTAGATCTGTACTATAGCCTTTTCCCATTTTTTGTGATTTACATTTATCCTTTTTAAAATTTTTATATTAAAACATGCAGTTAGATGTCATCTCCACTCCTCTAAAAAAAAAAAAAAGCTTTATACGTCCAAAAGATGCATTACTGGGTTGTCAAGGTCTAGGACAATGACGGCGAACTTTTGGTCTCATTGTGTCAAAATTTTAGAAAATGCCTAATTAGATTCTGCTGGTGTGTTACACACACCCTGCTGCTGGACGAAAGAGAAACAATTCTTTACATACTGATTTATTTTTAAAAATGCAGCCCAATCATATGTGGTATTATGTATTACATAAAGAACACACCCAAAATATTCATTATTGTTTGAATATTTCACCAATACTTGGTGAAATAAACATTCTGCCCCAGTCTCTCTCAGGAAAAAAAAGTTAATCTGAGGCAGCTCTGGACTGCACAAAGTTTTCACTCTGGAAACTCTGGAATTTGTGTGGCCTCTTTTCCCAAAAGAACAGGAAAAGTTGTTTTTGTGTGATTTTTGGAATCTCCAGAGGCCGTGCAAGAGCAGGGTCAGGTTTGGAAGCCAGTTATGTCACCAAAAATGACCTCACATGTTACCTGTGAGCTGCATGTCATAGGTTCACTATCACCGGTCTAGGAGCACGCTTGCCCCTGCACCAGAACCAATGCAAAAACTTGCAAAAAGCCCATAAATATTCAACTCAATAGAAAAAAAAATTGCAGCAGCATCTTTAACAGATGAACTATAGCTGCCATGTATCAGACTGTTCTATTTAGTAAAATATTTTGACTGGAGCTCTTTACCATCACTTACTCTCCGATCTTTTAATTTAGGAGTTGGCAGGGATTCAGCACGGCCACTAATCCTGACAGTGAGTGCTGATTTTAGAAGCAAAGACTGCCTGAGTGGCAGGTCCTATTTTGCTTGTTGGATTCCAGTTTGGTTTTGGTTGGCATCAGGCCCACGTTTGCTGGAATGTATAAGCTTTTAATCTGATCTAGCATAGCTCTCCTTTAGTTCTCCATCCCGCCAAATTAAAAAAAAACAAACTATGTAAAACCTCAGATTGAGAAATAACACCAGGAGCACTTCACCATTTCAGAATGAGTCCTGAAGGAACAATCAAAAATTTGTGGTTCTTGAAAGACTAACAAATATCCACTCTCAAATGAACGATTTCCCAGCAATATCTGCAGGATGAGGGAGGAGAAGGCTAAGAAGAAATCGAGGCAGTTGTCGTTGCACAAAGTCCTTCCTTTTTTGTGCTTGTGTTGATATTTCATGCAGGCACAAAAGGGCAGGGATTCAACTAAAGGGTGGAGACTACCATCTTGACTTTTTTGACCCTCCTTTCCCTGCAGACATTTCTGTAATTATCTGCCTGATTTGAACTCCCAGTCATCATGCATACGGAAAGTGTACAGTGGAACCAGAAGTGTTTTCTTTTAGCCTTCTAAATTAAATGGTATTTCAATCCTCATCAGACTTCTTGGATTGCATCATGGGACTTCCCCCCCCCCTAAAAAATGACTCAGTACAATATTATGAATTTTATCAGAACTGGCACTGCACAAAGTCAGATAGAGCAAGCAGGCAAGAGAAACAACCACCACAAGAATTTGTGCTGGATCAATTCCAGCATATTCTTACAACTTGATCTTTTACCTCCCTTTTTTCCTCTCAGATATTATGTCAGAGGCAGATGCTGGATGAAATCCCTCATCTGAGGGATATAGATTTTATTTACAGTGAGCTAGACAATGACTAAATTAAGCGTAAAGAACCTGTGATCTTCCAAATGTTATAAAATACAGCCTCCTTACATTCAGCATCATCTGCCTTGCTGCCTGCAGTAGTTGGATGCTGCAGATCAGTCATACCCCTTGTGGAAAGCTCTGTGATCCTCACTCCTGCTTAAAACTCATGATCCAAAGGGTCTGCACGCATTCCTCCTTCAATAATCCCTCTGTCTATCCGTTCATTTTTTTTTGTAAAAAAATTTTTATTTTCAATTTTACATTACATTCATAAAGAATACTTCAGATAAAGAGTAAAATAAATTTATACGCACAACTTTCGGTATTGCTCACCCATTTCCCCCCAAACCGCATCCACCCTCTAACCTCTTCTCTCACTTCCCTCTTTCCCTCTTCTTCCTCACTCTCCCCCTCTCCCCCTTCTCCTCAACCTTCCTACTTGCTTCTCCCCTTCCTATCCGTTCATTTTTAATTACCCACTGCAGGAGGGTCAATTTGAATCAGGATACAATGGGGAAAGGAGCACCAAGAGTTTCCTCTTGCTGCCTTCATAAGGAACATGGCTTCCTCCCCAAGTGGTTTGAAAGGGAGATACCATAGTAGGGGGTAACTGTTTTAGTTTCTTCTTGAAATGACATAAGGAAAAATACTCACTTTTTAATCTTGCACTAAAGTCCTGCAGTTGGTGTTTTTAAGGAAAAATTGAGAACTGCAGGGATGATGGTTTGTTTTAAGTATAGCTTAGATTGGTCTTACAATAAGAAGGCTTAAAAAGATAGATTTCTGCAAACAATTGCTGCTGGCCAGCCTGATCTATCAGCGTTTTAGTGGGTGATATGACTGTATTGTTGAACTCTAGAGGTCCAAGAATTTGGCCTATTGGATTCATCATGCCCTCTGAAGCAGCAAAGAATAAGACCTGGCCTTTAGCTATATCCAGAATGCTGTCCTAAGTCTCTCTTTGATACAGGCTAAATGAATTCAGTTCCTTCAAAGGACTTGTTTTCTGATCTTTCTAATTGGCATCCCTGAGCCACTTCCAATTTTTTAATTTCTTTAATTTCCAATTTTTTCTTAAAGCACGATGCTTAGTGCTAGACACACAATATTCTAAATAAAATATGGGTGCAGAAAAAACTGTTACTTGCCTTTATTTAGGAATACTTCAGTTTTTTTAAAAAAGAATCTCAACTATTTGTTGAAGCAATCAAGAAGGAAGTTGCAGTTACTCAACCTTGTCATAGGATGGCAGTGTGGCATAAAATATGCTTCCCAAAGAGAGTGCTGGTATACCTATGGAATTATGTCAAAGCATTTCTTCTGTTTGTTTAATTAGGAAATAGATTCAGAGTGGTGCAGACTAGTTCCCTTTCTTCCTCTAGAAATGATTAAAATGATGTCTTATATCACATCGCCTGATATATTTGTGTACAAGACTCATCCAAGTTAGCTGAGAGAGATGAAAAATTTAATCCAATACATAGAATACTAGATTTGGAAATCTGTCAAAGATGAATACTACTATAAAACTTTGAAAAAAGAAACATTCCATTTTACTATTTTCTCTCTCTTTCTCTCTCTCTCTCACACACAAATACACTCTCTGCTTCCTTCCTTCCCCAAGCCATACTGATGACAGCGGTAGATTACAGTCCAGGTATCTTCAATAAAGAGAACTTTATTCATCAAGTGGATGATATCAGGCTGATATTATTATGGTTGGTCACACAGTCAGCCAGATGTTTAGATTCGATTTGGCATTTTTACCTATCTTGTCTTTCTTACGGACCTGGGATAGGCCGATGTAGCTTGAGGGTGTAAAAATTATTATTGCAGGATGCAAGCTTTTCCAAGTAAAGCTGTGTTTTGCACTTGACTGACAGGGATCTTGCCAATGTCAATGATGTTCAGGTGATGCTCCACATCATTTTGGCATTACACTCAAGGCAGCTATTGCTACTGGTACTATCTTTGCTTTGTTTTGCTACAGTTCTACTTCTATTTGCAGGCCTTCATATTTTGTGATTTTTCTCCAGTTTTTCTGTGCTATTCTGCTTTCTCCAGGTACTGCCCTGTCCAGTATCCAGCTTTTTTTTTTGTCTTTCTTATCACAATTGTTTTTAAGCAGGCACTTGTCTCTTTGAATTCTAAAGTCCCAGTGCACTTTAGCTTCTTCATTTTCTATGACTTTGGCTATTTTGTGGTCCCACCAATTCTTGCTTGCAGCCAAATGATATTTCTTGTAGCGATTTCAATGCCCCATTGTTGCTACTTTGTCACGCCATTATTTACAATATAGTCAGTCTGTTCAGTCTTCTTGCAGCAGCTAACTAGGTGGTCTGATGTTTCAGTGTCTTTTACTTCTTTGTGGAGACACCATTTGCTATCTGTTGCTATCTTCTCAATTCTGGCTTTGTGAGCATTTAGTCTTAAGACTTGGTCTTGAGCAGCCAGAATTGACCCCTCTGTCTCTTTCCTCAATTTTCCTGATCTTAGCCATTGCCAAGTCTTCTTTTTATCATCATTGACTAGCAACTGTGTCTTCCACTATGCCATTGATCTTTGCACTTAGAGTTGAATGCCTTCTTGTAATCCAAGCTACATTCAAGTTGATCTCGACAGTGCAGTTTTCCAGAATCATCTTGTCAATTAGGAACTGATATTTTGTTCCTCTGTTATTTGAGCAATTTCCTTTTTGCTCAGGTGGAAAGAGCTTTTTTTCAAGTAGATAATGTTGGACTGCATCAGCTATCCAGTGGTGGGATTCAAATATGTGAACAACCGGTTCTCTGTGTGGATGCTGCTTCTGGAAGTCCGTTCTGGGCAACAAAAAATTAGCTCTCAGTACTGCTGAACTGGTGCGAACTGGCTGAATCCCACCACTGCAGCTATCTGGTTCAGGAATTCTGGGACTTGAAGTCCACAGGTTCTAAAGTTGTCATAATTGCCCACCCCAGATCTGGGTGAACAGTCTGTCCTCCAGGACCCACTACCATAGATGCTTAGGATGTCTCTGTCCTTTGTTTATGAGCCCTTCCTAGCTTCAGCTCTTGCAGCCATTGTGGGCTCTGCTGGCTTCTTGAAAAGACCGTGCAGAAGCAAGAAACTTCTATTAAAGCCAAAATATCAAGTAACATGATAAATCCAACATTTCTCAGGAGACGTTTTGCACATGGTGGCAACATATAATTTGGTGCAACTCTTCTAATTTTGAATCAGTTAATTACTCCATATGCTATTCTAATTGTTGCTCCTTGGTAAGCATATAGATTTTCAATAGGCAGATGAGATGTGTATCTACAAAGCCAATATCTTAGTATAGTGGTTCTCAACCTGTGGGTCAGGACCCCATTTGGGGTCGAATGACCATTTCACGGGGGTTGCCAAACAACTCAGTCTGCCATTTCCCCCCCCTTTTCCGTAGCTGTGCTACTCCCTTTTATTCTATTGGCTTTCGAAAGCCAATAGAATAGACTCTCTTGAATAGAGTCTTATTGGCTTTCAAAAGCCAATAGAAATTGTCCAGGCTGTCTCTGCCCTGCTGAGCCCGCCAAAAGTCCCATTCTGCAAATGGTGCTGCACCAGTTGAGTAGTCCTTGCCTTACGACTGGTTGAGTAGTCCTCGACTTACGACCGTTTGGGGGTCGTGGCATTAAAAAGGTTGAGAACCACTGTCTTAGTATAATCAATCAAGGCAAAAATTTATATCTTGTGAAATGTTTTTGTCTTTTCCATTATTCATTGAGTGTTTGCAATGTGATTCCAACTACCTATGTTTATACAGATTGCACTTTTGATCATTTTTGTTCCATGTACAATATTGGTGAAAGTATGGAGTGCAAAATGTTGAGCATTAACTTACTGGCATTTACAATTGTTCAGTAGAGATAATCTTATTGGATGTTGCATCTACATACCGAGCAAATCTGGTTTGGTTGTTGCTAAATTAACCATACAAAGATATCAAGCTAACTGTCTTAAATAGACAGTTGCTCCTGAATAATTTCCTAGAGAGTGTTAAATGCAATTGAATAATTTATTTTAGAAAAATAGATTTGTCTCAACATGCATTAGGACAGTGGTGGTGAACCTTTTAGAGACTGAGTGCCCAAAAACCGCCCCCCGCTCCCACTCTGCCTCCCACCCTGCCTGCTCTGCCCCGCCCACCCACCCCCTGCCCCGCCCACCCACCCCCTGCCCCGCCCACCCACAGGGCCACACACTACCTCCATGGCCTGCCGCAGCAGATCGCCCAGGCAGTCCTGCAGTGACACGGCAGCCATGCCCTCCGCCCACTCTTCGCAGCATCATCTGCATGCTATAGGACACGAGGGCGAAGTCTTGTCCCTACTGCCCAGCTATGTCCTTGGCTGTGCTGCTCCAGGTGGGTCACGCCCGGGGGCAACTCTCCTCCAGGGGGATGCTGGTGAGGAGGGGATTGTGAGAGGAGGTGGGGCTGGGGCGACGGCACATGTGCCCACAGAGAGGGCTCCGAGTGCCGTCTCTGCCATGCGTGCCATAGGTTTGCCACCACTGCATTAGGATCTATATTCTGGTAGGCAGCTGCCATCTTTGTCATGCTAGCCTCTTCTGTTGCAATGTTGAGGGAGGTCCCAGTAAAGAGAGAACATCTGAAGGTGATCCCCTCAAAATTAGATAAAGGAGCAAAGTTAGCTTCAGAAACCTAAACTCTACCTTAGATAACTTCTAGTTCTTTCAGAAGAGAAGGTAGCGTGGAATATTATGCCAGAGTCAGTATTCAAAGTCTTATGAAATTACCAGGAGACCTGCATGGGGAGGGGGAATTTCATGAATGATCTCTTGTCATTACTTTTATTCATGTTTAATTCTTTTTTTACTATATATAAGCCATTTGATTTGACTTGCTTTTAAACATGGCCAAGAAATTTAAACAAATTTGGAAGATACCTGCTTTTCTTGTAGATATCTGTGCTTTCTCAAATAATCAAATATTTCATTGTCATCAGTGAAATGGGAATAATAATGACTTGGTTCATTGGTTTGCTATAAGAATAACTGAAAACTGACCACATTCTTATTTAAAAGTACAGTAAATGACATTACAAGGAACATATGCTTAAGGCAGTGGCTCCAATTTTCTATACCCTGCACCCCTAGAATGCTTCTGATATATTCTTGCACCCCTTACAAAAGTTTGAAATAACGGCAATGAATTATGCATATACACTATAGTTTTGAAAACCCAAGTTTTCACACCTCCTGGAATATTGTCTCGCACTTCCGGTTGGGAACCCCTGGCTTAAGGGGTTCAGTGGCATTCCTCTCTCACAAATTGTGTGTTTGTGCGGTGTTTTAAGCTTTGGATTAATATTATAATTCCCAAACTTTTTTAAAATATGAGCCAAAAAAATTTATAGATAATCTTGTACAAACAATATCTTTTTCTTCTTTCTTGGACACTCATGCTTTTATAGTACTTTGCAGATTTCTTGGCCTTTTGTTCAGTTTTCAGGGATATCACTGAGGATGGAAATCAGAGAACCCAACAATTCACTTGGGCACTTCTTTCCCATGAAATATATTGCTATTTATAGTTCTTCCATGTCTCTTGGCTGTTAATGGATCTCTCAGCCACTCCATGATCCATTCAATTCTAATTCATACAAAGCACCCCATGGTTTCCAATTTACTCGGGTCTGCTGAAACCTTGTTTCTTTGATGACTTTTTGAAATCAATGCATTGATAAGATTTCCTTCTAATTCATGATGCTTCTATTTTGGAAGGTCCTATGAGATAGCCTAGGTTGGTCAGGCCCATAGAAAGATGAATTGATTCAAGTAGCTGTAGATGTTCCAATCACCGAAGGATATGGGTTAGGATGAAAATAACCTTGGAGGTAATTAGAGATTTATAGCTCAACTCTAAGATCTTAAATAAGTGTTCCCAGATGTATTGGAACTGCACTGAGACTTCCTAGAACTAATAAAATGGTATCATGCTATGGTTAAAGATATGTGTGGTCTCCTTGAGTCCAACTTGATTCCTGGCAACTCCACAGACATATTGATGTTGAGTTGAGTTTGGGGTGGTAATATAAAAGCAGATTGCCATTTTTCAACTTTTCAGTTTGGTCTACAGCACTGTGATTTTCTCCTGAGTTCTGTCTAAGTGTTAATTGTGTCTTGCCCTGATTAGCTTTTTTTAAAATTAGCCAAGGTCACTTAGTTGCTTCCATGGAGAGTCAGATCCAGAATGAATAATTTGGGACAAGAAGAGATATACACCAAAATGTTGAGGAAGAGAACATTCACATTTTTAAATGTTCAAGAGACCATCCAACTCCGTGCAAGAGCTTCCAGTTTAATCCCAGGAACCTCAGAAGGGGTTGAGTGAAGGACTGTTGCTATCCATGTTGACAGGATTGCTCTGAATGGAACAATGAGCTATCTGAGTAGAAAGCAACTAACTATACTTGTTGCATAGATGACAACCCAGTATCTTTGTTTATAAGGTTTATATGCCAATTTTGATTTTGGAATTAAGAGTGATAGCTCCTTTCCACACTTTCATCTGATATGGAACTCCTTTGCTTTGCTGAATCTGCTATTTTTAACCCATTTACTGTTGTATAATGCATCCTTCCCTTCCCTTTTAAAAAATTTAAGTATTGGTCAAAATAATAAATATGCATAAATATGCAATTTCTCTTCAGATACAGAGAAGAATTAATCAGTGGAAACAATTAACCAGTGGAACGGCTTGCCTTAGAAGTTGTGGGTGTTCTATCACTGGAGGTTTTTAAGAAGAGGCTGGACAGCCATTCCAGACCTTCAAGGTGACCTTCAAGGTTCCTTCCAATTCTGTTATTCTATTATATTTAAACTGTCAAGAATTGCATGATAATGTTAATAGAAGAGCAAAAACTGACCAGACTTCAACCCAATCCTTTCAGAATGGACTTTTAGAAGATACAATTGTATATAGTCCTTGAGAAGACATCTCAGTTAGATGGATTATTAAAAGATTCCTCTTCCTTCTGCCATAAATCTCCAAGCATGTGCAGACTTTAAAACAGGGTAGGCAGATTCTTATTTTTGGATTAGAAACAGCTTCTGAATCTCTTTTAAGTTCATAGAGCCACTTCTATCCGCTCTTCCAAATTTCACTTTCTCTTCATTTTGCCATTAATGAAAAGTATAAGGTCATCCTAAAATAGCATTTTTTACAAAATCCATAGTGCAGAATACTTCTCCACAAAATAAAGTCTGGCCTCCATCACAGTGCATGTTTAGCCCTGAAGAAGAAGAAAAAAACAAAAAGAGGGGGGGGGGAGAGAAGAAGAGAGAAGAAACTAGAAATAGCAATAGCTGAAGGATGTCATGAAAACTGAAGGCATCCAGAAGGGATGGCTGCACTAATAGCAGGAGTAGCAGCAGTGTGTCTGTCCTACATTATTAGGAACGCTGGCTGGCTGAATTTAGATGTCCCAACAAATGGCTCTCTCATTGTGAGAGGAGAAAGGTGGTGAGGATGCATGGGTAACAAGCATCCTTGAGGCATCAGTGAGACAACCACCATGGCCAAGAAGAGCAGGTAAATCAAGATAGGGTCTTCTGGCATGCCAGAAGCTGAGCATTTCTCTAAAACAGGGGTCCCCAACCCCCAGTCCATGGACCAGTACTGGGCCATGGCATGCCAGTAAGCGGTCTGCACAAACAAGCAAAGCTCCATCCATGGGATGCAGGCAGCACACAAAACCATGCACCCTCCGGTCTGTGAAAAAACCTCTTTCCATGGAACCGGTCCCTGGTGCCCAAAAGGTTGGGGACCTCTGCTCTAACAGATCATCCAAGCATGAGAGAGCCAGGTGGACAAGAAATTTGGAAATGAAATGGGGATTCCCCCCCCCTTTCCCCCATCCCTTTGTTGAGTGGTGACAGCTGCTGGAGGGAGATTTCATGAAAGAACTGAGAAATAGTAGAGGGGAAACCCAGGAGGCCAGGACAAGAAAGAAGCTGTCAAGAGGATCCTGCTCTCACTCAACAGGTCAGCTTAGAAGAATCTGCAGGGTAGGCCTGAAGCCCAAGAGAAGCAGCCTTGTAGCAATAAGCAGGCGGAGAGGGAGAAATGGCATTGCTACAGTGGGAGAAGGTGGGGAGGACTATTCTGGAGAGACAGCTATCAAAATCTCCAAAGAGAAGCTGAGAGAAACTAATAGCAACCGACCTTGTAACACAGACACTTGAATAGAGAGGCATTGAAAATAGCAAGAAGTAGTTCCTTGGAGGGCTGGGAGGAGGGTAATAAAATACTCACATTTAAGATGGAGTAAAGCAGGAGAGAGACAGATATTGGAAGAAAAGTGGGAACCGGTGAAGGGAAGTGTTTGAAAAGACAGAAATGAAGGAGGATACAGCAAAGAGATTTAAAAAGTTAGAAGCACTCAAGCCTAGACAGAGGCATGAAGCTATGGTAAGTTCAAGGACACAGAAAACTGCATGGAATAGACATCTGGAACAAAAACCTAGCTTTATAACTAAGGATAAAGATAAGAAGAGATGAATTGTAGAAAGAGGAAACAAGACAAAATAAGTTAGGAAAGAATAAACTCCTTGGAATGGGTAGGGAATAAGAGAACAAGGTATAATGGATTAGAAATCTTAACTTTATACACAGTATGGTGGAACCTGGGCCCTTGAACTCTGAACAGGAGGAGGACATTGCAGTGGGCTTCTGGGAGATGTAGTCTCCAGCAGAGACAATGGAGTCAAAGTGTGGGGGAGCAGAATTGCTGACAGAAAAAAAGAGGGAGACCTCCTATGGTATCCTGGGTTGGGGATGGTGTTCATGCTGCCATAAGGAAGGTGAAGATCCTAATACAGCAGAAGAGTTCAGAAGTGACTGCGTCCCTGATCCGGTTGCAGTTTTTGGATTCATCACCCTGGCTAGAGAGGTGGGCCCCAGAGACCTCTCGCTGGGTCTGCAGAGGGTGTGCCCAATAGGAAATCAGCAGGATTGGACTATTATCTTAATTAAAGCCTCACAAACCTCACAAGGTGTGTCAGTGTGTTAGGGCCAGGCTGGTCATCTGAGAAGAGGGACAATCAACAGCAGATCCTTTGAGGGTGAGCATTACATATATGAAAACAAAAACATAGTTTTAGTACATTTCGATACTAAAACATTTTTTTCCAATAGAAGTTAAATATGTCCTGTCCCTACAATGAAGCTCTTTCTCCATTCCCTTTGCTACCTGCCAGGCCTAGCTGGGGATTGGGAGGAGATAGAAAGGGGAGAGTTGGCATTTGAGAGTGTGAACTTGGATGGAGAGGGCGGTGATCCAGCTGAGGTTGTATATTTGGACTTTCAAGAAATGTGGCAGAGGCAAAAAAAAAAAAAAAGAGCTGCTATTATAAAATGAAGATGATAGCTTGATGACAAGCTTGACATTTAAGTAAGAGTGAGCATGGAAATGTGGAAATGATTAATCCATGGGAGTTTGCTACCTGTGCCTTGGAATCCGGGTCAGCTTCAAATGGACCTTCCCCATTCTCCTAGCCCTCAAAGGACATTTCTGTTCCCTGTGTTTTCGAGGATGAATCCCTGTTTTCCAGAAACAGCAAGCTACCAGCTCCAGGGAATTTGGATTCTGAGCATGCTTAAAATGCTTAAAAGAGGTAGGCACTGGACAATCTTTTTAATTTCCCCAGGCTGTATTTCCTCAGAGGAATACATTAAAGCAGACAGCAAAAAGTAGGTGCAGATACTTCTCTTTTTGACGTGACATTTTTTTCTGTTTCTAATACTCTATTTTTTTGTCTCTTCTAAGCAGCAGATTTAGGGATTTAATCTAATCTGCAGGAAAATTAAAATAATGCTTGAATTCTGAACCAAACTTTCTTTAGAAATTTTGCAGTTAGCTCAAATTACCTTGCAGGTCCATGTCAAATCCAAGATTACAATTTGCCCATCCTTGATTTAAGATGTATTGAGAAGGAAAGGTAAGATAATGATGTAGTAGAAAAAGAGCCAACTGGGTTTTGAAATCTTACTTTCAAATACTTGGCTGCCCTTCTTATTTTCAAGGGGAATGTTGAAAATCCTATTTTATTTTTCTAAGTAATTACTGGATCCAGCATTTGCATGTTGGTAAGAGATGGACTACCCATGAATTGGTGGAAAACAGGGAGAAAAAGAGGTAATAATCTTTACCTACCCAGCTTTAATTCTATGGTTTCTGGAAATCAGCTACTATAATGTGAATTCAGTTCCTGATTTTATGAGCATCAGAGGGAAAAAAAGCCTTACAAAGAAGGAAACTGGGAATGGTAAAGTGATTAAAACAACTGCTTTATTATTAGTCTACATGGCACTAGTTTTGTATAATGAGCTGCATAATTATACAGTGCAAAACCCTGAAGCCTTATATTATATGAATTAGATACTTAAATTGTAAAATAGATCTGATCAGTGCATGAAAAAAGACACACAATTTGCAAAATAATCTCTTTATTTAAAAGAGGGCCCTCATAATGACTGCAACATAGGCTGCTTATAAAGTAGATTGTTGAAAGAATGGAGTTTGCTCACCTCCAAAGGAGATCCAGGACTAAATCTTTATCTCTGAGCAAAATATATTTTGGATGTTAAATGTCAGAAACAGAAAGGGAGCTACTTTTCTTGATAGTATTGGTCCCTGGAATAACCTTATTCTTCTTTTCTTCCTCCCACCATCACTGATTCAGTATTAGTAAGATGAAAGTGAAAAAGTAGAGCCAGCAGGGAAAGAATCTCTTTCTCAGAATAAAATTGAAGTCCACAATTCTTGTGGGAGCTCTTGTAATTCTCATTTTATATCTGAGGTGTGATTACAACCTGCAAAATCCACTAATAGAGTTCAATGGCACATTTCATAACTTCTGCTTTAGAATGGAGATGTTCATCAATTTATTAATTTATTGTTAATATGGAGAAGATCTTTAATTTCAAATGGTAGTTTTATAATATCATTATCTAAAAACAAGCATTATAAAGGTCCACAAATAAAAACACAAGAACCAATAGGATACAAGTTACAGAATGAAACACAAATGAGGATCTACATTTTTAAAGATTTTAAAAGCGCAGAGCCTGAAATTGCCCATGAAAAGAAATTTTGGATGTCAGGCAAAATTTAACAGGGATGGTGATGTTGAACTAGGCAGGGAGGCTCCAAAAATGAGTATTTAATTGTCACGTGTCTTATCTTGATAACCTACTGATAAGGTCTATTCAATGGTCTTCCTCTCATCACTGACAAATACTAAGTTAGAATATGGAATGGCTGGATAATTATTATGGCAAAATTCTGTTTAGACTTTAATTTGTATAACCCTGAGAACTTCCCACGAGGAAAGTTAGTATTATCATCATCATAACAGGAGAGGAGAGGGCCAACTCAACAGAGACCAGATGATGTGATAGTTGCTTTCTTGTGATCTGTTTAGATTCACGTGTGAAGCCCAGCCCATTAACAACCGCGGTGATGTAAAGGACTGCAGGTTATTAAAATATCTGCATAGGGGTCATTCATGGTGATGATAAAGGAGAATAGGAATTAATCTACCCAAACATGACACAGCTGCAAAAATGAGGCAAATGAGTTGAGCTGCTTTACAAAGATTCAGATTTAATATATCTTGTATTCTTGTTTAGGTGATATGTTGCCACTTAAAATTCAACATTCGTAAGGAGTGGTAAGTGGTCCCTCCCATTTCTTTATCCTGTCGCAGATGTTCCCAAAGAGCCAGTTTCATACATTGTGCACAGCTGGTGCTGTAGGGATCCTTCATAAACACATGAAAGTTTCCATATAACCTCGCAACCTAGCACAGGGTCCCTGTTGAAATATTTGTGTATAGAACTAGTTTTGCTGCTGCAGTTACTCTATACTTGTAGATGTCTAAATGTTGATTGATATCACAGTATGATTCCTAGAGGAGATGGGTTGAAGAAGATTTATGGGTCATTTAGAAACTAACCAAGAGGTCCCATTCCATAATTTTTTTCACAGTAGGACAACAATTCCATAATAATATTCCAAGAGTTTACTATATTGAAAATTCAGTATGTAATATATAATGACATACTTTAATTTTACACATACCCAGCTAATTTCTTAACTACACCAGCCAGAAAAAGAGTCAGGACACCAGCATATTATATCTACTCAGATTTAGGACAAGTCATTTCAGTTCTGCTATTTTAAAAGCAAGATCTATAAATGACATTTCCTTATGAGAGCTTTATGTTAGTGGCAGAGAGAAGAGTGAAGAAGGCTGAAAATCGCTGAGGGTTATCTGTGACTCATCTATATTTCTTACAGGGCTGTGGCTCTCTAAGGTCTCCTGTTCTCTTTTTCCTCTCTTGCTTTCTGAGGGAAGGGCCAGGATTATGGTGGTAGAGCACAGGCTTGCTATTTAGAAGACCCCAAGTTCCAATCTGGAGATTTTCAGGCAGCCTACAGAATACCATCTAAACATGTGTTCCCAATGCTAGATAGATAGACTATTGATCTTCCTGTGTCCTTACAAACATTTCTGGAGTGCCGGGGATTGAAATTGGGATTCTCAGAAAACAAAGTATGTGCTTGTCCAAGGAATCCAATTGAATAGAATTGGAAGGGACCGTGGAGGTCTTCTAGTCCAACCCCATGCTCAATATATCATTTCAGACAAGTGGCTGTCCAGTCTCTTCTTAAAAACCTCCAGTGATGAAGCACCCACAACTTCTGAAGGCAAGCTGTACCACTGGTTAACTGTCCTCACTGTTAGAGTAGGAGATTTCTCCTTAATTCCAGGTTGTTTCTATCCTTGATTAGTTTCCACCCATTGTTTCTTATCTTGCCTTCTGGTGCTATGGAAAATAGCAGCCCCACAAATATGGGAACACTGCTAACATGTCACCCTTAGTCCTCCTTTTCTCCAGACTAGGCATATCGAATCCCTCCAACCATTCTTAATATGTTTTAGTCTCCAGGCCTTTAATCATCTTAGTTGCTCTTCTCTGAACTTTTTCTAGAGTCTTAATATCTTTTTTGTAATTGTATCTATCACTGTTGCCATAAAAGTCCCTATAATCTTCTTTCTTTTACCATGTCCCTTCCTGATTCTTGTCAATAAGTCATAAACAGGGTAATGTGATTCCAGAAGCAGCCAGAAACCACACTATGCATTTTGGTGCAAATGCTGTGAAGTTTTGAAGGAAGAGTATTTATTATTTGCATTAGGAGTAAACGTTCACCTGGCTTTTTAAAATGAAAATATAGCTTATTTTTTTCAGAGCTGATTCACTGTAGTTCACTCTTGAAGAAGAAAAGAAAAGAAATAAGTAATCTGTTCACAGATAAGACCTTTGACCACAATCAAAGAAAATACTTGTGGTTTTTTTTTACCCCCGCAGCTACAACTAGCTACATCTGCTATTTGAGGATGACACTACAGGAGCAATTACTTGCTACCCCCTCATGTAATGCTCAATCTAATGGCCACTCATAGGGAACATTACAATGTTACCCTGTGACATTACATTTCAAAAACAGGCAGGAAACACTCTCTTTTTATTTGCTGAAATGTTTAATGACTTGTGAAATCAACAGCCACAAAATTCAGTCCACTTTTCTCTTTGCTAGTAGGAAGTTGAAATTATTCTTTTTATACTCGTTGTTTGGTCTTTGATCTGCTTCATGTGAAACTTTTGTAGAACTGCATTTGAACCTAACAATCTAATTCTAAGAAAAGCAGGGACTGATGTTGAACCCATTTCCAAGAACAGAATGGGAGGCTGAACTTGCAGATCAAAAATAGGCACATCTTTTAAGGATAAGAAATTCCTCCATTGTTGATTTAATTCCATTTGTTGCCATCTACCTTTCGGATACCATAATTTGTTTGCAAGCCTGTCTACATTGCTTGTGTCATGGGGCAAGAAAAACCTATAGACAATTGTCCCCAAATGACAATTTTGTAAGACTACAAATTAATAATGTGGAACAAATTCAAAGCTGCAATTGAAACTTCACTGAATACAACATTCAACATGAATCTGAATAATCTTTAATCAAAATAGCTAAAGTCTTCATCCTGGTTCATCCAAGCCGGGGATAAATAAACAACATGGCAACTGCTTTAGAAAGAAGGTTGCAGTTTATTGAAGAGCCAGACGGCTCTTCAATAAACTGGCAGCAGAGAGGAGACAAAAAAGAAAAAGGGACTGAGCCCATGTGGAGTAGGTTTTTAAACCCTCTGAAAACTTTTTGTTTGGAATAGTTTCCTGTTCCTGTGGCATGAACTTTGAGACTATTTCCTGTGTCATGTATTATGACCTGCGTTTAGGTGTGCCCCTCTGGTATTCTTGATGGTGATGGGTTAGTCCTATTATGTCCCATCTCAGGCGGGGTATGCAGATTTTAGGTCTTTGTCTTCTTGATTTCCTAGCTGGGGCCTTTCTGATGGTTTTCATCTGCATTTGTATAGGGCTGGCTTCTGCTTGGGACTTGGGGGCAGGGTTGGTTTCTGCTTTTAAAATCCTTTTGAGGAAATATATTTTTCTGCCCTTTTAATATTTCCTTCTCTGGGGAGCTGACTTCCCTCACTACGTAACCTTGAGAAAAGACAAAATAATTTCAATAATTAAAGAATTCTCTCAAAAGGAGATTATTCTTTTCCCAAATAGTCACAGGATTATCTATTTTAAAATACTATTTCAGTATTAAAAATCAAAGATGAAACTCAAGCAACTGAAGAACTGATGCAAATGAAAAGATTTATCAGGTGTATTTGTCAGAACTGTACACAGGATCCAATATGTGCTTCGGTTTTTTAATCTCACTACCCAGAATTATTTTAAATACTCTGTGACAACCTGTGAATTTAATAAATAAATGAATAATAAAACAAATAACTTAATCATTTGCTGTTACCAAAGTTGTTTGTTTTTTCCTAATAAACTCTTAAATATCATGCATCCAGTATTTTCTTTAAATAAATAGCCTTTTGTTTCATGTAAAGAAGCATCCCAAGAATATTTTATTAATATTCATTCCAGGCATAGCTTTCAAAGTGATTGGCAGATGATTGCTCTTCTGAGCTACAGTATTTTTTCACAGTCTAACTTAACATCGCCCAAGGAAAATATTATGTACCAAGCCCTGTCACCAGCAGACATCTGCTATGTTGGGTGCTGCGGGCTTCCAAAACAACTGGTTATTTTTGGTGACAGTAGTCCTCAAATATGAGCTCCTAACTAAATTCTTTAGAGATTTGTGGCACACAGTCTCAAATCATGTATTAAATAGGAAGCTTGTGACTGGTTCCTTCAGAATGCAGATAGTTTGTTTCAAAGCAACTCCAAGGCAGTGGTGGGATTCAGTTGGTTCGCACCAGTTTGGCAGAACTGGTAGCCAATTTTTTGTTGCCCAGGCCCAGAATGGACTTCTGGAAGCAGCATCCACACATATTTGTTCACATATTTGAATCCCACCACTACTCCAAGGCCTAGATGTGATAGCTGTAGCAGCACATGGGAGCAGAGACTTACCTCTTTCGCCTACTTTTCGGATCCATGCTACTCTTGATAGTACTCTGTAAGAGAGAATATATTTTTCCTACTAGGCTAAAAACATATTTTGAAATATGTATGATTTAAATAGGGAAAAATGGTTTGGACAGGGGAATTCAGTACACATGTATTCATCAGCTATGTAGCCTGTCCCCTTACAACACCCTTTAGGAGAAAAATAAAAACTTCTGCTCTCTTGTGTAATGTGTTATTTGGCTCTTACTGTGCATCATAAAGGTCAAAGATGACTTTTGCTGTTTCTCCTTTCTCGGTGATAAGCCAACTTTCTTTTTTAAAATATAATTATATATAATATAATTATTATTGGAATCATCATAATATAAAATACAAATAAAGATAATAAGGAAATTGGGAAGGGAAAAGAAAGAGAGAGAATTTTGACTGCAGTATGTACATTCTCTGGCCAACATTATGCCAATTCTCCCAGAAACTAGCCTGGGCTTCTCATTTTAGTTCAGAGGTAGGTAGTTTATTGTTTGCAGGCTTCATTTGGTCTTCCATGTCACTGCATGTGATTTCTGGCATCTTCAACTGGCAGCATGAAAGGAAGCTAGGCAGCTCACCTAATCCCCAGCCATCAGCTAAGAAGCTTGTAGGGGGAAGAGAGTTTTAACTATTCCCCATTGGCCCTGATGAAAATAACTTCTAACCTGCTCTGTTATTAATTTGAGGCAAAAATTTAATAATTATCCTCATGGGAGAAGAGTGTACTTAATAATGCTCACTTTTATATTTATTTATATCTCATCTTTATTATAACTCAAGGCGGTAAACATATCTAATACTCCTTCCTTCTCCTGTTTTTTTTCCCATAACAACAACCAGTCTGTGAAGTGGGTTGGACTGAGAGAGAGAGTAACCAGCCCAAAGTCACCCAGCTGGCTTTCCTGGCTAAGGCAGGACTAGAACTCACCACCTCCTGTCTTCTAGCCTGGTACTTTAACCACTGGGCTAAAACTGGCTCTCAGTGTAGTTATATGCAGCCATGCCCACTTTTCTTTGTAGCTCAGCTATGTAAATGAAGGACTTGCAGAAAATTCTGAGTGGTTCAATGACTAGATTTGATGACCTTCAAAGAAATAACTCCTTTTGTTCTAAACCTTTCAACAGCCAGCAGGGGCAGAAATGTGAGTAGTGGTGGGATTCAAATATGTGAACAACTGGTTCTCTGTCTGGATGCCACTTCCGGAAGTGCATTCTGGGCCTGGGCAACAAAAAATTAGCTACCAGTTCTGCTGAACTGGTGTGAACTGGCTGAATCCCACCACTGACTTCCATGCATAATTGAGTGACTTAGTTTGAGGAAGCTCCCTATTATACAAGCCTTGTGCAGAATAATGGGCCCTGTATAGGACAGTGCTTTGAAGAGAAATAAAAAATTCCACAGTGACTGGAGGTAAGACACTTTTCTATAATCCTCTCCTTGCCCATGAAATCATTGGTGAAGTACTGTAATGGCCTTGTTTCTTAATGTTTCCTTAGCTATTTTTAGGAATAGTTGTTAAGTGTTTTTTCTCTCTCTAAAGACTAAAAATACAGACTATTAAAATTAAGCATCTCTGTCATGAATTGACTTGTAGGCTATAGGTGTAATATATTAGAGGAACAAATTAACATTTACAGTGTTAATCTTATTATCACCTTAGTGGTAAAACAAACAGAAGCATAACTTTATAATTGTGATTGTTCAGCTCTCCAGCTTTCTATAGAAACACGAAACACACAGCCATTAAATGGCTTTAGAATGTCAGCAGCCTTTCACAGAAGGGAGACAGACAAGACAGTCCAACTAAATGCCATTTTTATTGACAAGAAGGAAATATTTTTAAACACTCACCCAAAAGCTAAATTTCAAAGAGTTTAATTAATATGCTACAGAGGTGCTGCACTGGCAATCTCCATATACATGCGATTACAGTATCCAATTGCCTCATAAAATATTCTGTAACACCCATATTGAATTCCATTTATAGGGAGGGGTGGGCTATGGGTTCGCTAAGTTCAACATGAGCTTTGAAGAGGAATTTAAGTTACCAGCATAGAAATGATGGACTAGTAAAAATAATAGACTCTTAGGCACCTCAGTATAGTAGTAGTAATAATAATAATAATAATAATAATAATAATAGTAGTAGTAGTAGTAGTAATAGTAGTAGTAGTACTAGTACTAGTAGTACTAGTAGTAGTAAAGTTGGAAGGGACCTTGGAGGTCATCTAGTCCAACCCCCTGCTCAGGCAGGAAACCCTATACCATTTTGGACAAATGGCTGTCCAGTCTCTTCTTAAAAACCTCCAGTGTTGGAGCATTCACCACTTCTGGAGGCAGGTTGTTCCACTGGGTAATTGTTCTAACTGTCAGGAAGTTTCTCCTTAATTCTAGGTTGCTTCTCTTCTTGCTTAATTTCCACATGTTGCTTCTTGTCCTGCCTTCAGGCGCCTTGGAAAATAGCTTGACACCCTCTTCTTTGTGGCAGCCCCTGAGATATTGGAACACTGCTATCATGTCCCCCCTCGTCCTTCTCTTCATTAAACTAGACATACCCAATTCCAGCAGCTGTTCCTTATATGCTTTAGCCTCCAGTCCCCTAATCATCTTTGTTGCTCTTCTCTGTACTCTTTCTAGAGTCTCAACATCTTTTTTACATTGCAGTGACCAAAACTGGATGCAGTATTCCAAGTGTGGCCTTACCAAGGCATTATTAACACTTTACATGATCTTGATTCTATCCCTCTGTTAATGCAGCCTAGCACTGTTGGCTTTTTTGGCAGCTGCAGAACACTGCTGGGTTATATTTAAGTGATTGTCCACTAGGACTCCGAGGTCTCTCTCACAGTTACTACTATTGAGCATGATAACCCCTATACTATATCTGTGCATTTGGTTTTTCTTGCCTAAATGTAGAACCTTGCTTTTTTCACCATTGAATTTCATTTTGTTAAGATAGCGCCCAGTGTTCAAGTCTGTCCAGATCCTTCTGTATCTTAAGCCTGTCTTCTGGAGTGTTAGCTATTCCTGCCAGCTTGGTGTTGTCTGCAAATTTGATGAGTTCCCCATCTATCCCCTCATCCAAATCGTTGATAAAGATGTTGAAGAGCACTGGGCCCAGAACAGAGCCTTGGGGCACCCCAGTACACACTTCCCTCCATGCAGGGGTTCTCAAGTTTTGCAATCCCATGGACGCCCTCCAATAATAAATTGAGTATTATTCTGCTCCCGTGAATAAAGTAAATGAGTTCACTGGGTTTAGTATTGGACAAAAACATAAAGATTGATCAATGTCTGTCTGTCTGTCTGTCTGTCTGTCTATCTGCCTGTCTATTTAATGACCTCAAATGGGACCAGCAGCTCAATCATTAAGCAAAGTGGTTGCTAAGTGAAACTGCAACTGCACTTATGATCTTACATCAGACTTACTTTGCTTTACAGACTGGTGAAAATGATAAGTGTGAAAATTGACTGCAAAGTTCCTTTTTCATTATTGCCGTAATAGCAGATGATTGCTAAATGAAGCTGTCGCTAAACAAGGAATACCTATATAACCACAGAGCACTATAAAATAAACTTGTTTCACTGGAAATAAATAATTCCCCTATGGGATAGGATGAATTTGGTTACTTTTGCACTATTCTTGAAATTCAGATTTCATCCGAAAAAAGTTACTGTCATTCATGAAATTCAAGTAAAAAAGAAGAAGAAAAGAGAATTTCCTTGCCTTACTTCAGTTTTTCTTAAACTGCTTTTGAAATACAGCAACTTGCAAAACATTAGTAAGCTCTCTATTACTTTTAGCACTCTTACTTCCAGGCAATATGCACAAGCATTTGACCAGGATAGTATAAGGTCTCCTGTCTTGAGCAGGAGGTTGGACTAGAAGACCTCTGAGGTCCCTTCCTATCATTCCATGTTCTAAGTTCTAGATTGTAGTTAATAATCAGAGCTCATTTTCTTCTACTTGTACTTGAAAATCCCTCCTCTAGTGTTGGAATCTTCTGCTCCTCCTATCGTAACAGCCTCCCTCCCTCCCTCCCTCATAATTTTCTCTGCCAACTAAAGATCAGGTCATATAGTCAGAGCTTTGCATAGAAGTGTGCTGCCCTCCAAGCTTGATTATTCTTTTTTTTTTTTGAAAGACAAACATGGAATGTTAAAAAAAACCTCTCAAGTTTCATTTAGTGTTTTGCATTCAACAAACTTTTGCCTCATAGTGATTGTTGTTAGATGATAGTGTCCGATGATCGTGTCCGACCCATCGCGACCCCATGGACAATGTTCCTCCAGGTCTTCCTGTCCTCTACCATCTTCTGGAGTCCATTTAAGTTCACACCTACTGCTTCAGTGACTCCATCCAGCCATCTCATTCTCTGTTGTCCCATTCTTCTATTGCCCTCAATCTTTCCCAGCTTTAGGCCCTTCTCCAGTGAGTCCTTCCTTTTCATTAGGTGGCCAAAGTATTTGAGTTTCAACTTCAGGATCTGGCCTTCTAAAGAGCAGTCGGGGTTGATCTCTTCTAGGACTGACCGGTTTGAACGCCTTGCAGTCCAAGGGACTCGCAGGAGTCTTCTCCAGCACCATAGTTCAAAGGCCTCAATTCTTTGGCGCTCAGCCTTTCTTATGGTCCAACTTTCACAGCCATACATTGCAACTGGGAAAACCATGGCCTGGACTATACACACTTTTGTTGGCAGGGTGATGTCTCTGCTTTTTAGGATGCTGTCTAGATTTGCCATAGCTTTCCTCCCTAGGAGCAAGCGTCTTTTAATTTCTTGGCTGCAGTCCCCATCTGAGGTGATCTTGGAGCCCAGAAAAATAAAATCTGTCACTACCTCCATTTCTTCCCCATCTATTTGCCAGGAATTGAGAGGGCCAGATGCCATGATTTTGGTTTTCTTAATGTTGAGTTTCAAGCCAACTTTTGCACTCTCCTTCTTTACCCACATCAAGAGGCTCTTTAGTTCCTCTTCACTTTCTGCCATTAAAGTGGTATCGTCTGCATATCTTAGGTTGTTGATATTTCTCCCGGCAATCTTAATTCCAACTTTTGATTCATCTAGCCCTGCCTTTCTTATGATGTGCTCTGCATATAAGTTAAATAGGCAGGGCGACAGTATACAGCCTTGCCGGACTCCTTTTCCAATTTTGAACCAATCAGTGGTTCCGTATCCAGTTCTCACTGTTGCTTCTTGACCCGCATATAGGTTTCTCAAGAGACAAATGAGATGGTCTGGTACTCCCATCTCTTTAAGAACTTGCCACAATTTGTTGTGATCCACACAATCAAAGGCTTTAGCATAGTCAATGAAGCAGAAGTAGATGTTTTTCTGGAACTCCCTAGCTTTTTCAAAGTGATAAACCTACTCAAAAAGCAGTTTCTGACAACTCTCCTTCCATTGAGGCACCAGGTGAGAAATAATGTATTATATTGTACAGATAGGTTTTGATTGCAGGACTGGAATAACTTAGGACTATAATGGGAGCTTCCCATTATGACTGTCAGTTATGACAGTTGTAAAACCAGTCACCCATGTAATCAACCTGATTTTATGACCTTTTTTTGTGGTGATCTTTAAGTAAATCACCATGGTGGTTGAGTGAATTAAGTGACTGCTGCGGTCATTAGGCAAACTCATTGTTTGCTATGGGGTATTTTTTTTACTGAAAACTGGAAGTAAACATTGGTTTTCATCAAAAATGTCATAAATTGTGATCGTATGACTGCAGGCTATTGTCAGGCACCCAAAATGTGGTCATATGACTGCGGGAAAGTATCAAAACTTGAAAGCCTCTTCTTTGTTTGAACTTGTACACTTTTTCTCTGACAGAATTTTCCTTTTTGTCATTTTGCACACATGAAGATCAACAGTATCTAAAACCCCAACCAGGCTGGGCATATTGTAGCCTTGCAATGATGGAATTTTTGGTTGCATCAAACACGATCCAGTCTCAGTTACAGTTTGCACTAAATTGAATACTACATTGCCTGAACTCACATTAATTGCAACCTAGCTGCGTTTGGAGATGCCTAAACAAATTCCAGAATTGCATGCCAAACTGGGAACTTAGAAACAATAAAAACAAAACTAATGCAAGAGCTGAGTAATAGCAAACCAGTTCTATATAGCTGCAAAACAAATGATATATCCTGAAATCCCCAGGAGTCAAACTATTTGGAAGAATGCTTTATATTTTAAAGAAAAAAAACCCCTCTAATTTAGTTTTCTCTGAAATGTTAACAGAAATCCATGCTGTACTAACAGCTACAGGAGATTATTAGAATGACTTTAACAGAGCAGAGTGGTAAAAGGAGATGATGGATGAAATTTGCAAAGCACCCAGTCTGTGGAAATGGTTCCATTGTCCCCAGTGTGTCTAATTCAAGTGCAATACTAGTGTTGAAAGAAAAATCTTCATCAGGGTTCAGTCCAAGCTGGGAATAAACAAAATGGAGACTGCTTTAGAAAGAAGGTTGCAGTTTATTGAAAAGGAGAACCAGACAGAAAGATGGCTCTGGGAAAGCTGACCACATGTAGGAGAGAGTGGTGGGTTTTTATACCTTCTTGAGCTTTTGTTTGGAGTTGTTCCAGTGGCATGAACTTTGACCTGAGTCTGAGTGTGCCTTTCTGGTATTCTGATGCTGGTGGGTTAATCCCATTATGTCCTAAAGGTTATATCCTGCTTCCCTGGGGCTATGGCTGATGACTGGGATTTTTTGGTGTGAGGGATTGTTGATTCTAGGGATCCAAACTTCCTGGCCCCAATCTTTCTGACAAGATTATCACATCTGCATTTCCGCAGACCTGGTTTCTGTTTGGGGCAGAGAGACTTGGGGGGGGGGGTTGTTTCTGCCTTTAAGATCCTTTGGGGAAATATAATATTCTGCCTTTTAATATTCCCAAAAATATTTCTTTCTCGGGGGGGGGGGGATTGACTTCCCACACTAGAAAAAAAAATCAGTATCTAAAGAACTGGAAGGTACCAAGCTTATTTAAACAGGTCAAATCCCATAGCTCCTTATCACCTTGGACGTGCTCTTTCACAGGAATGACTTTTGTCATTCTGAGAACCTGACACAGCTAGCTTGCTTAGGCCACCATTAAATGACTTAATATTAAGTTTGTCAGCAAGATCACTTGAAGGCGTCCTGGTTAGGGTGGCACTGGATACTTCTTCATCATCTGAAGGCAGGAACACAAAGTTTCTTTCTCTGAACATTAATTGACTGTGTCCTCCTGCCCCTCTTGTCTCATTGTTTCTGAGGCAATATCTCTTCCCTTCTTTCCCCCAAGCTGTTCATATATTCCATTACAGTTACTATAGCAATTCTAATAAAAGTAGCTTTAGGTCAGCATAATGTTTCTTTGTGTGATCTACAGTACCTGACAGCACCGACAACTCATAGTCAACTCAGCTGAAAGTAAGATTCCCAGTGAGTTTCTTTTTTTTTTAAAACAAGAGTTTTTGAAAGACTAAATGATAACATTACAACAATCACAACTATTGGTTTACTTTCTAATTTCACTTTATTCTCCCTTTTATCTCTCAGTACTTTAGTGCAGAGACTTTCTCAACCTCTCTTAATGGCATTCTTGTGAATCCATCAACTGGCTCTTCTCTTCCCAGATAACTGAGCAAGATGTAGATTGTTGTTTTTAAAACTACTGAATAAATCTTTTCATTCTCTGAATGATGTATTACAATCATCCTGGTTTGCTTGATGTTATGTGTGTCTCACTACTTTAGATTATGTTCTGTTTTGCCCTCATCTTTCCTAGGATCATAGATTGATTATAGACAGTCCAGAAACCATGCTTCAAATCACATTTGACCGATGATCATGAATCAATGTGGTAAAGCAAGGTCATCAATTTGGCAACTAAATGCAGATCTGTCTGCACCATCATGTTCCCCATAGTTACCTACAATGGTGAAAGTTGGACCATGAAAAATCTAGACAGAAGGAAAATCAACTCATTTGAGCTATGGTGTTGGAGAAGATTCCTGCACATTTCTTGGACAGCAAAGGTGACAAACAAACAAGTACTGGAATGTATTAAAACCTGACATATCACCAGAACAAGGCTTTTCAACCAATGGTACGAGTACCACCTGTGGTACATTGGCACCTGGCAGGTGGTACGCGACTATCCTAGAAAAGTGGTAGTGGGGGAGAGGAATGAGCTGAACTGGTGGCAGCACCGCACAAGCCTGAGCGAGAGATGGCTGGAGCTGCAGGACTATCAGGGCTCAGTGGAAGCACCAGGATCAGCGCCAGGCTCCAGCTGGAGCTCGTCGCTGATCCTGGTGCTTCTGCTGAGCCCAGAAGAAGTGCTGATCAGCTGGAATGTTGCAGGGTCTTCTGATTTACATTCAGATGCTTGGCAACTGATTCATATTTATGACGGTCACAGTGTCCCAGGGTCATGTGAAGTGACCAAAACCTGCTGCAACCACCCAGCAGATGGGGGGGGAATAAAAACCAAACACCCCCCCCACCCTACCTCCACTGCCAATCCTCAAAAGAAATGCTCACAACAATGAAAACCTCGGACAGGAGGAAGAGCACCACCGGGTGGGCAGGCAGGTGTCTTGCTCAGCTGTGGCTTGGGGGCCACTTTTTTCAGTGCCATTTAACTTTGAACAGTCACTAAGCAAACTGTTGTAAGTCGAGGACTACCTGTACTTTATCACTTTTTTTCTTTTTTTTTTTTTGGTCATCAAGTTTTTGACACCTTGCTAGGCAACTGGTGGTACTCGGATGTTGCCATATCCTAAAAGTGGTACAATGGATGTAAAGGTTGAAAAGCCCTGTACTAGAAGGCAAAACCCACAAAATTACGCCTTCCTTATTTCGGCCACCTCATGAGATCAAGCTCACTGGAAAAGGTAGTTATGCTCAGAATGGTCAGCAGGAAAACGAGGCTGTCAAAAACACAGTGACTAGACACCATCAAAGAATCACAGAAAATTAGAGGAGATTTGGGATAGAGATCTTTGTCCATCCTGATACAAAATTTCTCTTTTTCCTACCTGCCCAAATGGGTGTTACTGTCGGAATCCAAGGGAAACCACTTTATTTGGATGAATCAAATGCATGAGGAATTCTTTACTATTCTATAGTAGCCCAATTAAGAGTGGTGGAGTGGATACAATAAGAGAGTATTATAAAAATCTCATTGAACTATAGATCCCAGGAAACTCAGGGGCAGGAGAGTGGTGGTGGTGGGAAAGATATTCGTTAAAATGAAATACAATTGAACTTGCGTTCAATTCATTATCAGTGGATTGCAGTCTCTTTAATAGTTATAGGCTTTCTGTTAAGTCACTAATACTCTAATACTCCAGCTTCTTGGAGATTCCTTGATATAAAACACTTGAAAAAAATGCTTGTATATAGTGATATATTAGCACACCACACCCATACTTCTCTGTGCTCTATACTTCTCAGTGATGGTCCACATCTTTTTTAAAAAAGCATTAAGCCCTGGGCTTGGAGGCTTGTGATTTATAGGATTGTATCACACTTGAGCTCATAATTATATTTGCCAATAAATTTCTCAGGGAAGCATCATTTGTAAAGTTCATGCTCATTTCATAACAAATGCTGCCATCAATGGCAGTCCACCTCCCATTCCCCTTGAAAGATTAGCTTGTCAGGATGGTCTAAGATTATACTGAAAATCTCCCAAATTACTAGGCATTGCTACTCTCCATGTTTGCTGGTCAGATTTTTTTTTAAGGGTTAAGGTTAGGGTTCTTTGAAGTTACTGGAAACAGCTAAGTATTTTCTCTGAACATGCCTGCATGTAAGCAAGTTGGGAGGCAAATGAAGCATTTTTCACTTGGTGCGTTTCAGTAACTTTGATTACTTTTGAAATTTAATCTCAACATCTTATAGTTCACATGATTGTTTTCCTATACTCTTCTAATCTATGAATATAAAATAGCATGATAATTAATAGTATTCTGAACAACAATTGTTTCCAAAACACAAGAACCTCTTCCTGATACAATATATACCTATAAATCACATGACAATGTTTGAATTCAGATCCTGAAATATCAAAAGCAATAGCTGTACTCTTAATTTGTTTTAAAAGTAATATAGGAAAGCAAAAGGACCAATTCTGTTGCTAATGTTGCTGCATACAGCGTAACATTTAGCAGTTTCTGTTAGGCCTCAGGCCCCATCATTCCTGATGAGTCAATCTATTGACTGGAGGCAATAAATATTTACCAAGATACAGAAAGCCACGGATCCCAAATCCTGTAAGACTTCCAAATAAAATGGAAGACAATGTAAATATGATGACTGTAGGAAATCCATACTATGGAAGTATGAACTCTGTATTCAAGAATTTTAGTTAAAAGTGGACAAGCTCCCAATGCAAGTTGTGGAACTGCACTGGGCTCATCCCAATGAACCTGATCAGACAAAATAAAAATATATATACAGTAGAGGATGTAGTAATGTCCATTACATTTGGGAAGCGGCCTTCTCTTAGTCACTGTGTTTTTGAAAGAAATCTGGAAAAGCATCTTTATTGAAATTCTGGTGACAATGTTGAGGTAATGGGTTAACTCAGCATCAGCTTCCTGTTTTCCTCTCTGGAGGTAACCAAGCTAAAAAAAGTTTGCTCTAAATCAGTGATGGTGAACCTTTTAGAGACCAAGTGCCCAAACTGCAACCCCAAACCCACTTATTTATTGCCTGGTGCCAGGTGGGCATGGCCCACTGGATGGGTGTGGCTGTGGTCATGGCAGACTGGGTGGGTGTGACCAAGGTGGATGTGGTCACTTCGATGTTGCTCATGGGGAGGGATGCCTGTGGGGGCTGGGCAGGGTTGGGGGAGATCCAGGGGATCTCTGGCAGGTGAGCGGTGGGCAGGAGGCTCATCCTGAGGGGTGAGGCAAGGCAAGGCGAGGCAGGGCAGAGGTGCCATTGTTGCAGGGCAAGGCGAGGCAGGGGCCGGGGCAGCTGCTGCCTGACACCATCAGCCCCTGCACACAAAGGCCAGCGAGTGCATGGGGGCTGACAGTGTCCGTCAGCAGCCACAGCCTGCTGGCCCGTCGACCAGCACACTCTGGGGCTCTGCAGCCCGCCCCCAGCAGTTCAGAGAAGCCGCCTCTGAGCTGGACGGCCAGCCAACAGCTGAGGAGGCAATGTAGTGGGTCGTGCCCGGGAAAAGGAGGGCAAGTAAGGCCTGGAGGGGTGGGGGGGAAACCAGCCATGCTGGGATGCATCCGGCCACATAGGATCTTGGTGAGTTAGCAGGCGGCTGGTTGAAGAGGGACAGTTGCCATCTCCAGGGCATGGTGTGTGTGCCCACAGAGAGGGCTCTGAGTGCCGCCTCTGGCACGCGTGCCATAGGTTCACCACCACTGCTCTAAATAAATGCCAGTTTTTGAAAGGCTTCTGCCTTCATTCTGTAATTTTAGACCACCTATTTAGCCATTCCTGGAAATGGGAGAGATCTTCTTTGCTTGTTCGCATTTCTTGCCCTTTCCTCCCCCCCCTTAATTTTATGTGGGCCTATAAGTTTTGATGCAGTGGGCAAGATCAAACTCCCCATTCTGGTTCTTTCCAGATCTGGATCTGTAATTTCAAAGTAGGCATGATAAATGATAATAAAAACAATATGCATTAATTGTCTGACATGCAGACACCACCATATTTCATCCATAAGTGGTAATAGCAATGAATGCATTTATCGGGGGAGAGAGAGATGGAGATAATTGAAACAAACACATAATCAACATTGCACTTTGCACAGTAGGGTCCTTCACTGTGTGCATCACTAACTGTAAATCTGAAGTAAGAGAAATACATAGCACACAACAAATAAGGAACAAATGGTCATTATTCATTTTATTCCACAAAAGCACTAATTCTGTGTAGTCTCTAGAATTAATTAGGCACTTAAAATCAGTTCTTGTTTCTGTGCTTTGGCCTTTCATATTTTTGTTAAAGTTTGTTGACATGGCCATCTGATTTATTTTATTTTGGATAAGAAAAATAATGCTCTGTTTTTGAACCCGTAAAATGTTCCACTATAGTATCTCAGAGCTTGGCACCCTGATGCCATTATGTGTGGTAATTATGTAATTGCACATCATTACACATTCTGGTGACATGATCATGCATGGGTTCCACTAATTGTGTAATTAGACCTAATTACAGCAGTTGTGAAAATATATGGTAATGAGGTAAGAAGAAAAAAGCTTAAAAAGCAGCAAAGAAAAAGTGAACTCAAGTAGATTTCATTAAAGTGCATGTATAGTGGATACATAGGAAACACAGGTCCATTTCAGGAAAATAATTTTATTTGATCTTGATATTATGACACTATATGTGTGCATGTATACATGCATACAGTCTCTCTCTCTCTCTCTCTCTCTCTCTCTCTCTCTCTCTCTCTCTCCCTCCCTCCCTCCCTCCCTCCCTCTCTCTCTCTGTATAAATGCTTTCCATAGTATTTCTATTGCAAACATTTTTGGTGGCAAGATTTAGTTATCTAACTCAGGAGAAATAACAGCTCAACTCTCATTCTGAATGTTTTATACAATATCACTTCTGGGATCTTGGAACTGATTGGAACATTTTAAACAGATGCTGATTTTTACCAGACTTTGTCATGGGATTGGATTTATGCAGGGGAAGAAGGATGCAACGGCGGCATCAGAGGTGTAGGGCCACTTTGTGTAGAAGCCCCATGATCCAGATTTAAAATACTGCCAAATTATGAGTTGGGGAAAAAAAAAGAAATGGCCCAGCTCCACAGAGTATGACAAAAGACCTGAGGTAAGTTGCTACACCAGAGACAAAAACCAAAGGAACATAGCTGGTCAAGAATAGATCTAAATGATCTGGAAAATCAGAAGCAAAACTAAATTTTATTTTTATGTATTTATATATTTACCCTAGGTATATGCTGCCTGTCTTACAGAAATGTGAACAGACAGTATACACCAAAAGCATAAAAACAGTAAGTAGAGAAATACTCTAAGATTAACTCTGAATTGTTGCTGAGTGAATGGTTATAAATTGAGGATTACCTGTGATCACTTGTAGAAGCTCAGGGTGTTTCCCTTCTCCAAAATGGGTTCTGGCAGCCAGACATATAGTACTGTGCCTTCAGTTTGGTTTGGTCAGAATCTGAATTTAATTAAATCTTCTACAAGAGTTCTAATGAAATAGCTGGTTTAATTTCCTGGAGGAATATACTGTAGCTATGGCATATGGAAAATGTCTCCTGTCTGATTGTATTGATTTAATTTCTCTGGTAGTAGCTCTCTCTCTCTCTCTCTCTCTCTCTCTCTCTCTCTCTCTCTCTCTCTCTCTCTCTCTCTCTCTCTCTTGCTCTCTCGCTCTCTCACTCTCTCTCCCTTTCCTCTCCCCCCTCCTTATTAAGCTTAGTCAGGAAATCTAGCTGTGTGAATATGTTCGTCTATCATTTCTCCACCCTGTGGAATCTACCAACAAGAAGCATAACTTTTACATCATTGGGCTGTTCAGCAACATTTTGGCCCAATTTTCATTTTGTCTGCCACAGGATACAAGCACTTGTCTCTTCCACTTCATTATAACAGAATGCAGACAGCCCAAAAACTTCTCTGGGGTAAGCCCAAGGATGTCAATGGCATTACACCAGGAATTAATTGAACCCTCCCTGTGCAGCTTGACTTCTGACTGTGTGCAAGTGGAATCTCCTGGTGCCTCTATTTAGAAGCTGCAGTTTCCATTAAATGTAATTACTTCTCCCTGCGGCTGTAAATAGAAGGTGGCTTTGGTCATATTTCATTCTCCTTTGCTGCTTCTGCAGAATCAAGGTGGGTCTTGCAAATGAGAGAGCTTCCAAAGTGAGAAGAACTCGTATGCACACTGAGGATTTCTCCTGTTTTGGGTACAGTGCAATAGGAACTATGATAGATCAATACTAAGCAAAACAAACAAACAAACAGAACTGGATTGTTGTTTGTGTTTGGCAGAAACAGGTTCCTTGCGGGGGATTAAAGAGGGATAAATGACCAGATCTACTCCTTTGCCTTTAAATTTCACAAAAATGTGGAGACATCTAGCCACGTTCTCTATCAGGGTCTAGGTAGGACAACTTGCTGCAGCCAAATTGAATTGTTAAATTATCCCACAATTAGTTGACCCGTGTGAGTTAGCTGTGGCAAGTTGTTGCATGGTGAATTGATTGTGGCAAGTTGGCCGTGGCAATTTGGCTGCAGTGAGTTGTCCCATTCTGCTCTATCATATATTATGTGAAGTCTTTTCCTAACATAGTGCACCTCCCCATTGATTTTCACCTTTATGCTTCTCTCCCATCCTTCCAAATCTCTAAAAGGGCTGCTCATCAACCTCTATTGAGAGTCAACAAACATTCTGGGGCTGCAGAAGAGTCTTTCTGCCCCTACTTGTTTTCCCAAGGAATCAGACTTGGCTGGTACAAAGATGTTGTTGTTGTTAACTGCGAAGTCGTGTCCCACTCATCACGACCCCATGGACAACATTCCTCCAGGTCTTCCTATCCTCTATGATCTTCTGGAGTCCATTTAAGTTCACACAAGGATAGATCATAAAAATACCCCAAAGATTTTCCCCCTCTTCGATATTTTGAAAAAACGCCTGGAGAATTAATTATATGTTCTCTGTAAAACTTGGAAGAAAATGTTATTCCCCCCCCCCCCCGAGAAAGGGACTGTAGCTCAGTCCTCCAGCACATATTTTGTGTAGGAAAGGTCCCAGGTTCATCCCCAACATTTACAAGTAGGACTGAAAAAAATGCTGTCTAAAAGCTAGGACAGCCTTTAACCATAGATGACTCATGGGAGTTTCCTATGGTAATGAGAATCACGTGTGTCACTTTCTCCTGCCTTTTCATGGCCTGTTTTGTACAAAAGTTGCAGGACTTACATACTGGACTAGAACTTCTATATGACCACAGTCATCAGACCTATTCACCCATGGGGTCGATGTTCCTGAAACATACCAAATAGCATACTCAACTCTAGCTCGAATGTGAAGATTGCCTATTTGCACATGGGTGAATCAGCTTTTAAATCATGCTTTGGGTAGCTCCTTGATTCTGCCCCTTGACAGTGCAAAAGGTTCTTTAAGAACAGATGCATTTGCAAAGTGGATTGATTGTGTGCTGTAGCTTCAAGTGGGAAAGCTGAAAAACAGAGTGAATCAAGTGGGATCTAAATTGTCTACCTGGGACCAAATAAATAATTGAATTGTTTTATTATCATTGGGATCTGGGATCAAAATGGGAGCCTGTTCCAATCAAATCAAAATTCTTGAAGCTTTTGAAACAGCAGTGTGTAGTTATACAAAGAAATAGAAACCACCTTAGCTCTTGTTCCCAGGACAAGAGAGAGACAGAACCAGACAGGAGTTGTAAAGCCTATATTTTATTATTCGTAAATTTCTCAATCTGGTTCTGGAAAAAAAAAAGGGAGCTGAATGATACCAAAGATTTGAAATTATGCTGTGATCAATTCAGCCTCAAAATGTGCATTAAAATAAAATTTCTTTCTTTTCTAGCTTTATCTATTTATATTCTTGGGCCTTAAACCTTGGGGGGATTATAATAGGGCTTGGTGTGCAAAGGTAACCTGTGATAGTTGAATTATAATTAGACTGAATTATAATCAAAGTGAATTTTCAGTAGCAAGACATAATAAATATCCCAAAATAAGCTATCCATTGACTACAATGCAAGGATAATAAGGTTCATTTATTTATTAACTCACATGAAATTAAACAAATGTTCTTTCCTTGGAAATAGTCTTCATTATAAAATTATGCTTATGCTTACAGCTGACATTTTGTTATGTCTAAATCTATAATCTGTAATAGTTAAACTGAACTATACCTGATGTTAAAAAAAACCTCGAGTTTCAGGTACACTAAATTGAAATAAGCAATAGCTCTAAAACGGAAGTAAAACAGTGCCAATTGAGTTTTTATAAACAACAGCCTGTTTCCTGGATATTTCTTTTTTTTGAATCTCATCTTTTTTTCCAAAGTCTTAAAGCAATTTTCATGGGCATCTTCGTTCATTTTATCCACATGCACATTTTATCCACACACCCTGCACAGACACACGCAAACTGCGAAAAGACTTCGTTGAGGGAGAGTTATTGGCTCAGAGTTACATAGTGATTTTCTATAACTGAAAATGTATTTAAATGGAGGTTTCCTCAGTCAAAATCCAATACCTTGAATTTGTGTTTCTATAGGTCAGTGATGGCAAACCTTTTAGAGATCCAGTGCCCAAATTGCAACCCAAAACCCACTTATTTATCGTCAGATGCCGGGTAGGCGTGGCCGTGGTGGTCATGGCAGACTGGGTGGGTGGGGCCAGGGTGGCAGGGGCCAGTCCCTCGCCATTTCTGGGGTATGGCACGTGTGCCCACAGAGAAGGCTCTGAGTGCCGCCTCTGGCACGCGTGCCATAGGTTCGCCACCACTGCTATAGGTCCTCTTTGTATACAATATATTTGTACATTGTGCAAACATCTACCTCTTACAAAGTGTCCCTTCATGAATTTCTAGATTAGAAATAGAGGTTTGAATTTATCTTTTCCTCTCTCCCTATTGGGATCAAATTAAGCCTTTGAAATAATATATACAATTGCAGAAAGGATGTAAAAAAACAACAACAACCCTAGTTTTTCAAAACTACACGCAAGAAAATCTGTAAACATTTGAGCTGAATTTGGAAGCCTGCTCTCCTGGCAACCACTGCCCCCTAAAACTTTCCTTTCCAACACCCCAGAGTGGGGCAGCAACAGGAATGACCCGAATGAAGAGGGATTTGACTCCCTGCTAGGGCAAGCTGTGAGGAGGTATATTTCTCCTGCGAACTGCTTCAGAAATTCCATCTTATAATTTTGAGGGTGATTTGTTCTTCTCCCATTTTGAATTAGACTAGAAGACTCCCTTCCAAACTCTGTTACTCTTGTTATTCTGAATGAAGATTTGTTTCCATGAATGACAATAAGGCTATGCGTGATCCATCACCTTTGCTGTTTTGCTGCTGGCTGTTTGGTAGCCTTTTCTGACCCAAGCTACCACAGGGAAGTGACCCAAAACGGTGCTAGATTTCCCATGGATTTTAGGGAGGATTGTGCTTTCTTATGGCTTGATGACATCTGCAGAAAGGGCAGGACTTTAACATGGTCCGTATAAATATATCTGGGTTGATATAGACCAGTGGTTCTCAACCTTTCTAATGCCGCAACCCCATAATACAGTTCCCCATGTTGTGGTGACCCCCAACCACTTATACATCACCGGGTGTCAGGGGCGTGGCCAAAGAAAAGGGGGAAAAATGGCGGACAGCCTTGCTTGGTGACCCCCGTGAAATGGTCATTCGACCCCAAATGGGGTCCCGACCCACAGGTTGAGAACCACTGATATAGACAGAAGCAAACACTCTATGAAAGAGCACGCAATAATAACTATTGAATATTTGGGATAAATACAGGAAAATAATTAGTGCTGATCTCTCCTCTTCCATTATTATTGTTTTTCTGAAAAGGAAGGTACTATACAATTTGTTCAGTGGAGTTCATGTGTTTATTTATTTTTTATTGTTATTAGTTTTTTTATCCCGTCTTTATTTTTTTAAATAAACAACTCCTATTTTCTCCACAACAACAACCCTCTGAGGTGAGTTGGGCTGAGAGAGAGAGACTGACCCATACTCACCCAGTCAGCTTTCATCCCTAAGGCAGGACTAGAACTTACAGTCTCCTGGTTTCTAGCCTTGCCAAACTGGCAAGACTTTAATCATGGATTATGTGAAAATAAAATCCTTTGAAACTCTTAGTTTGCAATAACTCTACCTGACTGGTTTCAAGATTGCAAATACAGGGCCCAGTATTAAAAAAAAAAGTGGAAATACAGATCTGATTGCATTTAAAACTTCTATATCAATCAGAACATTTTTAGGACCACGTTTATAGACTGGCAGAGTATGACTCAGAAACCAGACATGAAAAAAATAGATTACATGGATGCAGAATCTGAATGCAGGACAATAAATAGGCAGGTAAGGGAAATTCAATGGAAGGAAAACATTAAATTTATTCTGAACATTATACTCAGAGAAAATTGGTATCAGATATTTTACTGTTGATACGATTACTAAATAAAAATGTTTTCAAAAAAATGGCTGGAAATGTAATGAACAGATCAGATCTTTTTTTTTTAACTTTTGGTGGCAATACCATAATACTCAACAATTCTAGAAAATGAATCACATTGGTATGAAACAAAACTTCAATGATGAATTCTCATTTCAATAGATATTAAACTTAAGTAAACTATATATCCCCTCCACATATACTGGATTAGTTCTCTATATGATATCTGCTTCAAGAATATAATATGCTTCTTACTGGAAAGTTCATTTAATCCCTTCAATGAAAGATTAATGAAATACACTTTAATGTCTACAACAACTTCCTTTTTAAAAAACAATTCTGAAACAAATATCAACTCAAAGTGAACCCATTTTTTTTTTATAATTTAAAACATGGACTGGTACTGCTGTAAGGCTGTTCCAGCTTATTTTGCACATTTCTTAAGGAAATTGGTAGTATCAAATTTGGGAGAATTAAATATTGGAATACCTTTTTTCTAATTTTAAAGAGGGGACATTCCTGTAGCATTCATTACATAGCATTTATTTATGCAGCACAGAAATTTGAGCTTCAGTGCAGTGTATCTGGAAGAAGGAAATATCTGTTCTAATATAAAAATAATCCTCGACTTAACAACAGTTCATTTAGTGACTATTCAAAATTACAACAGTACTGAAAAAAGTGACTTTTGACTGTTTTTCACACTTATGACCGTTGTAGCATCCCCATGGTCATGTGATCAAAATTCAGATGCTTGGCAACTGGCATGTATTTATGACTGTTGCAGTGTCCCTGGGTCATGTGATCTCCTTTTGTGACCTTCTGACAAGCAATCAATGAGGAAACTAGATTCATTTAACAACCATGTTACTAATTTAACCCCTGCAATGATTCACTTAACAACGGTGCCAAGAAAGGACATAAAATGGGGCAAAACACACTTAATAAATGTTTCACTTAGCAACATAAATTTTGGGCTCAATTGTGGTCATAATTTGAGGACTACCTGTACACATTTTTTTTCAAGATAAGAATGTAATGTTTACTATCAAAGTTCCAACTTTGTTTCTTGATTTAAATGTAGAGGCTGTCTGACTCTAGAAGACTCTGAGCAACTTATAATTAAAACAAAAAGAGCCATAAAACCAAGGATCAAAAGAACTATGCATGGTGGGAAACAATAAAACCCCAGCAATCAACACCTATGCTAGCCCCATGCATGGGAAAATATCCAGATCGCCAGAGACTTTCAGAAGGTTGTTAGGGTGGCATCCATATGGATCTTGGAGGGCCTGGTGTTCCAGAAGGCAGACTTCAAAGTGCATTGTGGAAGTTGCTTTTTTGCTCACATGAATACTGTTGAACTCTATTGTGTCAGTGGAAGATGCTCACCTATTCTTTTATGCATTCCTTGTTAGGTTTTCTCACAAAAGTTGAGCTCTTTTGACAGTATCAACACTTGGGTCAGTATTATTTGTGACCATATGTTTGGCTGATATTTTCAGCTATAGAGGAACTGATAATCCATATGCCTCACTGAACTACTTAGGTGTGCAGCGAATAAGATGGCTTTCCTTGTTGTCTCCATGCCAGCTCCTAAAGTGTCATCACATACTTTGGTCATTAATGAACTCAGCATTACACTGTTTTGGTGCTCTTCTCTGATATTTCTTTATATCTTTTGCTTTTTTCAGGAAGTCTGCTTAAGATGCTTGCCATGAAGGAAAGCAATGTCTGAATTAGGCACAATCCAGTTCTCAAAGTATATCCAGATTGTAAAAAATTGGTACATTAACATACTTTTGCAGGCACTTATGTATCACTGTGTTGATCAGTTCATACATTTGAAATCATTCACACAGAGAGGAAAATGGATCTGGTAGTGACCCAAAACAGATGAACAATTTGAAAATTAGCTGATTTTCCATAGGAGATAGCTGTCTGACACCTCCAAAGACAATCAACCAGAGCCCTTCCTAAAACCTCATGATGTTCAAGGATGTCTTGGAGATATCTATTGATGCTATTCAGCATTTGGTGCTTTCACAGTGGGTATTTCATCAATAATCAGTACTTGTGATTTCACCAACATGACTGTTAGGTTATTGGACATGTCTGTAGGCAGGTCTATCATTTTTTTGTTATAGCCTGGTTGATGAGGAGTTTCTGTATTGAGGCACACAGTTTCATAATATAACGTTGATCATTATATTCAGAAGAAAGTCAGGGCAGCATAGAAATTAACAACTGGAATGTTGTTAACACAATCCTCTTCAAACTGCATTGCAAAAGCATTGATGGGCATAAATGGAATCCTTGCTGTTGCATTTTGTTTTCCAGGCAGGTCAAATGCATCAAACATTCCAGCATTACTGAAAAGTCCAGTCTGTTTCCAAGGTACAGTGGTGGCCATTTTTCTTTGCACATGTCAACATAGCAAGCGGTGCAGCATTCGTCTGAAGTACCTTTAATATAAAAGATTTTATTACATTCTCTGAGCCACCCATTTTCTGTTAAGAACATTAGCAATATTTCAAAAATACATTTTGAATTACAGTTGGCCACAACATATATGGAGCCTTCTACAATGGATGAAAAATACTTTATACAAGCAGCCTCCCTGTCTTTGCTTTAACTCCCATGTTGAGCATGTTGCATTTTCAGAGAGCCTACTTGTGACATTCTTGAATGCTGAACAATAGCTCAGCTATGCATTATTGTGGCTTATACCTGTTATATGTTTGTATTCCAACCTTGTGGTCTATTCTCTTGCCCAAAATTCAGGATCCATTCTGAAAGTTACATGTATCTTTGTTTTGTATTTGATGCAGGTTCTGCACAGGCATCATGTCTTTTTTAACTGAGAATGCTGGGTTTATTCATCACCATCACCACACTCTAAAAAAGATGTTGAGACTCTAGAAAAAGTGCAGAGAAGAGCAACAAAGATGATTGGGGGACTGGAGGCTAAAACCTATGAAGAAAGAAACTGGGCATGGCTAATTTAGTGAAGAGAAGGACCAGGGGAGACATGCTAGCAGTGTTCCAATATTTGAGGGGAGGGGTCAACCTGTTTTCCAAAGCACCTGACCAGGCAAGGAATAACAGAGGGAAACTGATCAAGGAGAGATTCAACCTGGAAATAAGGAGAAATTTCTTGACAGTGAGAACAATCAACCAATGGAACAGACTGCCTTCTGATGTTGTTGTTGCTTCATCAGTGGAGGCTTTCAAGAAGAGGCTGTATTGCCACCTGTCAGAAATGGTGTAGGGACTCCTGCTTGGGTAGGGGGTTTGTACTAGATCAGTGGTTCTCAACCTGTGGGTTGGGACCCCATTTGGGGTCGAACGACCATTTCACGGGGGTCGCCAAACAATGCAGTCTGCCATTTTTTCCCCCTTTTCCTTAGCTGTGCTACTCCCTTCTATTCTATTGGCTTTTGAAAGCCAGCAGCTTCATGCAGATATTAAAGAAAACAAGGAAGCCCTAAGCCTGGCATAGAGAAGCACTAATGATTTTTCCTCTTCTCCTTTGCTGATTAGAAGAACTGCAAAACAGTGATCACAGACAGTACTATAATTGATTCTATTGAATGCTGCTGGATACCAAGCAAAACATGAAGTGGTACAATCTCTTTCCTCCATTCCCATGTCTTTCCATAGGTCAGTGGTGGTGAACCTATGGCATGCATGCCAAAGGCGGCACTCAGAGCCCTCTCTGTGGGCATACATGCTGCCGCTGCCAGCAACTTGCGCAGGTCCATTAGGCCGTCACTGCCGCTCGGAGTTGCAGCCCCACCCAGCACAAAAGAGGCAAAGCATCCAGCTAACAAGCTCAAGTAGAGGTGGTAGAGCACGTCCACACCCAGCAAGCCAAAGGCCACCCTGAGCAGGGAAAGCCGGATCCCCATTGATGCCATGCCCCCCCAGTCCCAGCTAGGATTGCGTGCCTCCTCCCCATCTATGCTGGGCCTCCTGTCCACCGCCCCACCCGTGAAAGACCCTATGGATCTCCTTCAACCCTGCCCGGCCCCCACAGGCATCCCCCCCATGAGCAACATCGAGGCCATGCCCATGCCAGCCACGCCCCCCCCCAGTCTGCCGTGACAACCACAGCCATGCCCACCCGGTGGACCACGTCCCCATGCCACCCGAGGCCACAATGCTGATGCGGCCCTGGAACTTTGCGATAAATAAGTGGGTTTTGGGTTCTGGTTTGGGCACTCGGTCTCTAAAAGGTTTGCCATCACTGCCATAGGTCATCTACAAGAGAATTTATTTCTTAAAGAGGTCTTGATAATCCAATTCAAACAGGGAACTCTCCAGTTCTTGCGCCATTATCTTCTCAACAATCTTAACAAATGGGCAGCACCAAAATCTAATAAATAAACAGTTAAATAAGCTATCAATTAATTAATTAAATATCTTCCCAGTTATTTGAGTATCTATCAGCCTTATAAAGTTAAAAGCAAAGTGTGACACGTTATGATAATTACTTAGCCGAGGCTCAATTTCACAACTACTGCACTGCTCCCATTGTTATCACTCAGTAGCAAAGAGCAGTTTGCTGAAAAAAAGCAAATGAGAAGAAAAAGGCTCTCTTGCAGTCTCTCCTCTGAGCATCTGTCAACCTTACTAGGAAGGCTGGAAACAGGAAACACGGCCAGATAAGCTAATTCTATTTTACTGTAGTCTACTTTGTTGTAAATCTATATTAATAGCATCTTGCAAATCTGAAACACAATTCTGCCTTCATCTTTACAGCCTGATAACTTAGGGAGGGTCTGCCCTGAAACCAGCTGTGGGCTATGCTCTCTCTTATCTGACTGCTAGTCTGGTCTCTCAAGTTCATTCCCACGTACCATTAAGCGTCTGCTCCCTCTGCTCAAGGAAGATGTAAAGTGTGCTAAGGACATTATGGTGGTGCATCTCAATGACAAGTTACAATTTGAATTAAGTGCACTTATCCCTCAGGTACTGTCAGAGATACTTTTCTACAGACTGTTTAAAGTTTAAACTTATCCAAAATATCACTGAGCCATCTCAAGGGCATGTTTTAATGATTTTCCCTTGGCAATCTTAGAGGATAGATATAAGACTGTACTAACCTCTGGGACTTTGTTCACTGCCTAGAGCCCCATAGGTTAGGTGGTTTAGAAATGTTATGAATGAATAAATAAAGTTAATAAATTAAGGCTGTTAGAATTAATTAAACACAGGGGTTTTACACTATTACTCAAACGCTTATGTATACCTCTACATTTTTTAAAATAATTCTGTGGTCCCTTAATTCAGAGTAAAGCCAGGCAGCTGAATTGAGCTGAGTTTTGCCTGAATGCCCTTCCGGACACCTATTTGGAGTTTGCAGCAGATATTTTTTTCTTTGTGCCTTAAGAGAGATGCATCTGCTGCTATCTAGGATTGAATCTCAACCTTTGAATGGGAGGGAAGCATCTTTACTACTAGTGCCACCATGCCGCTCATACATATATACATACATACACATACATACACATATACATAGTGGATAAAAATCCAAAAGTTACATATAGAGTACTCAAGTTCCACTCTCAACAAACTCTGGTGTTCTACAATGTATCCGTTTAGTTGAAAGTTTCATTGGGCAGTTCTTTTGCATTTATTTATGTATTCCAGGCATTGACTGTTTATAATATAATATAATTTATGTATTTATTCAATTTTTATAGCATCTGTTTATCTATTTCTATCAATGACTCTGAGCAGCTTACAATTCAAAAAATATAAAACAATTTAAAAAACAAAAACATTTTTTAAAAAATAACTATTCTAATAATATGTAATGTAATAATATAAATAATATATAATCATAGTACAGTACAGTACAGTACAGTACAGTATAGTATAGTATAATGGTAGTAATATAGTATTGTGCTTCAGTTGTATCTGACTGATGTCACTGGAGAAGGGGCTTCTGTTCAGGGCAGTCCTTTGCCGCAGACTGAAGAGGGGCAGATCAAAGCCCTAGACAGTGGTGGGATTCAAATATGTGAACAACCGGTTCTCTGTGTGGATGCTGCTTCTGGAATTCCATTCTGGGCCTGGGCAACAAAAAATTGGCTACCAGTTCTACCGAACTGGTGCGAACTGGCTGAATCCCACCACTGGCCCTCGAGTGTCTCACTGGAGCATGGGGTGTGTGACAGTTACTGTCAGCTGGTTGCATCATGACCAAGAAATAGGATGAAGCCGGCCTAAGCAGAAGACAAGAGAAGAGAAATTACAGGCATGTTTCCTGCAATATCCATCTCATGCTTTTATAGGTGCATAGTTTCTGCCAGGAGTTTAATCAAAGTGTGAACATTCATGTTACCTCTGTGTGCGCACTGACAGGATTAATCAAGGTGGGTTCCAGTGAGTCATCTGTGTGTGTTTCTGTGTACTCCTTGTGTTGTGACAGGGTGTATGTGTGTCTACGAAGGGGAGTGTACACCCTCTGCTCTGAATCTATGATAGAAGAAGGCGTTTAGAATAGAGGAGCCTTCCCTGAGAAATGAATTAAGAGAGATTTTTTCCCCCCTCAGGACTTTATTTTCTTCTCTATTGCTTCCAGTCAAATCTGGCCTATTTTCTAACTTGATCTTTTGTGGCCTTGTTCAGATTTAGTCCCATTCTGTTTGGTTTTCAGAGAGTTATGTTGATGGACAGATGGACAGACAGATTTTCTTTCCAACATTATGTTGGGTTGGAAGGAATAAGTGGAAATGTGGAATAATATCAGAACTGGCTGAGATCTTTGCTAATTTCACACAGATAAACCTCTATGGGGTATTCTTTTCTCATCTTTATTATCTTTACTGCCTAAACCTTCATCCAAGGAGGCTGGATGTGTGTGTTATTTTAGGATTTTTTAAAAAGTTGGCTACTGACAATTCCAGATCGGGACACTGTGCCATCAAATATCCATAGTGCTGCCCAGTTCCTATTAATATGAATTTTAGGCTCAGTGAAGCAGAGATTAATCCTCTGATTAAATCCTTTAATTCCCCCCCCTCAAATTTGCCCTTAAAATAAAGACTTTTAAATAATCAATAACCACAGAATCCTGCAAAAATAAAGGAATAAATAAAATGATTTGCTCTTTGCCAAGCATTCAAAGCAGCTGCAAAGACATCTTTTTAGAGAACCTTTTAGAACTTTTAAGAGATCAGCAAAAGAAGCCGTAAGGTAGTACACAGTCATCCAAACTCCAATATGTCTCCTTTGCTATATTATAGAAGAGACAATTTGGATGAAAAGTGATTCTTCAACTAAGGGTGTTCACTTAACCGAATATGAGTAATAAATTGGTTGAATGGAAACAAAATTTGAATTATCCGTAAATGAAAGATTTCCTCATAAACGGTATACTCCATATTATCAAAATATAAATTCCATTTAATTTATTGCATCTTACTTCCTGTATCTAGAACTGTACCACTATTAGATTTACAGTCCTTCATCCAAAGGTCACAGCCTCTTTCTCCAAATACAAAAACAACTATGTGTGTAATGGCTAACAATATTCTTTCCTCTGAAATAGGCCAGTTTTCATTAATCAGCTTTGAACCTAGAATTGTAATTGGCTGGCACCATAAGCAGAAATAATTATTTGGCATCTTACCAGGACTAAACAGTATGGAGGCAAATTTAATCAGACGTCTACTTGCAGATGGACAGTCCTTTACAGCCAAGCTGCAACGTCAATGAAATATAACTTGAGCACAGTCTTAATCTAGTACTATATGGATTGTGACAAAAGTTGCAGTGGGAAGATATCTCCAGAACATCCCTATTATCCCTGCCAACTCCTCCAGTTAAGGACTGAATTGACAATGGAATGCACATGCTGTTCACAAAAGTAGGGATTGGGGAGTGATACCAATAGAGGAGAATATTTGAATATATATTGGGGAGTGACCCAATCTATAGATTTTGAGTTATTGTCTACAATAATTGTTCATCCCTCTCCTGGGACAGAAGAAACACAGGGCATAGTCAAGGCAGCTCTGCATCATGTTCTTCTAAAGCTGGTGAGAAAGATATGATGACGGTGTCAATGCTGCTAACATCGGATGTTCTTGCTTTGACAACAGATGGAAATGTAGCCATCTTTTCTCTATCGCTTTTAGAGTTCGTTGATGCTGGGAGGGGGAATGTGGATGAGAGTCCAGCTAGTCATAACACTAACTCAGCTGTGGGAACCCAAGGTTATTAGATCCAGAGTTGATAGAAATTTGGCGGGCAGGAGAGATGGGGAGAAAGCCTGTGCTTCAAGTTAATTGGGGAATGTGATTTATGACTGTTAATTGGAGGAGGGAATTGCGCTTTGCTACTTTGTGCCAGAAGAGGGGAATTCAGTTTTTGGCTTCAACTATGTAGTGCTGATACTTTGTTTCTCAAATAAAAGATTCTTTAAAGAAAACAATGCCTGAAAGTTCTTTTGAAGAGATTCATCTGTTGGAACCATGACAGATGGTTGAAATCCTTTCAGTGACAAAGCTCTTTACTGCTCCTCTGTCTCACAAACTAGATCCTGGTTCTCCAGGAACTAAAATTAAACAGAAAGACAACATGGGACTAGGAGAAAATTGTTAGTAAAACAAGTTAAAAAACATTTGCAAATGTCCCTTTCCTAAAAAAAAAAAAAAAGTGGAAAAAGGGGAAATTCAGAAAACCAGAGGACCACAAGGACCATTAAGAGACTGTAAAATGTAAGCATCTTTGAAAAAAATGTGAAAACTATCATATATTAGAAGCTACCTTAATAGGTTAAACTCACTTCATTTTTTTGGGGGGGGGGCTTGGTAATTTCCTTAATAGATTATGGGAACTCTACAGACATTATATATCTAGCTCCAGCTTTTGACAAAGAATTCCATGAAATGGTAATTAGTAAACTAGTTATGTGTGGGCTGGATAAACAAACAATTAAGTAAATACATATTGCTTCAGAATTTTTACCAAAATAATGCTCATCAAATTGGAGACAAAGCATGAGTGAAGTAATTCAAGGATTAATCTTTAATATTCTTCAATATTTTTTAGGCCTTGAAGAGCTTCAAATCTGAAGGTAAAGTGGTACTTCATAGCGCACATGGGCACCCATGTCACCTCTGCTTGAAGCTCCTTAAAAAGGTCCTGTGTGGTAGTTACAAAGGTCAAGCACTGTTGTCTCTGGTTCCCCAATTTAGTGCATTTAAATTGCAGAAAAACACATTTCAATTGAATGTTGGAAAACATTTCCAAACAATAAAAGAATCTTGAAAGTGAAATGATATATTTGAAGTGAGGTCTCTATCTGCATTATCATACACTAGTGAGTAGCGCCTATTGGTATCTACACTCTGCCAATTAAATGCTTAGTGGAAGGGACTCTGGCACCCTATGACCAGTTGGACCAGCTGACACATAAGGACAGAAAATGTACATTTGGGATGCTGAAAATGTGTCTTTGATCCTCTTCTGCTTTGGGGCAACACATGAGAAGTTTGGAAAAGGTATCCCTATTGTATAATAATGATCAAACCACAAGGGCCTCTGATCCCTGAAATTTAAAAAAGCCTGAAAGCAGTTAAGTAAGGGGAGGCAAATTACAGCAGCAGAATGCATTTTTATCCCCTGCATGTTAAATTAAGTATTAGAAATGAGAAGACATACTTTTGCTTTGCAGTTGTGATATATGTGTGAAATAAATGTATATCTGTAGGTTTATTCTGGCCTTTACATGATTTTCCTCTAAGGCTGCATAACGCAACCAAGTTCTAAGCCTGAATGCCTCATTCAAATCTGAAAGGTCTCTTCCCATTCCAAATAAAGCCTCTGCAAAACAGTTTAACCAGTCTTCTGTGGTGCAATGTAATTTACAAATGTCATTTCCTTTAATAAATGATAAGCTAGGTACTGTTTTAAAATTGACAGTGATTGTTGGTTTGCTGTGACTTCAAAAATAGATGATTGAACTAGTCATATTTATGAAGAGCAATCCAAAGTCATAGCTATTTTTGAATACCGTTCATTTCCAAAGAATGTTTCAAAGAATGCCAAAATATAGAAAAATGAATAAAGTGTATTGAACAGAATATTTTTTAAAAAAATGAATTTCATTGATTGTCTACAATCTATAAAAGTTTTAGAATTGCAGAATTGCATTTCTGCTCATTTTTCCTAAGAGAAATGAGCATTCAAAAGGCATTAGGGCTTTCAGCGAAGCATCCAGGCTGGATATTCTTAATGTTTGAACTAACCAAGTTTCAAAAGGTTTGGGTCAGACTATTCTTCAAGACTATTTCGGCTTACAAGACCTCCCAGGTTTTAAAAATCAGCATAAGTTGTCTTATTTCTTATGAAACTTTCTCCTAAGAAGAGAATTTATGGAACTTTCTCCTAAGTAATGTAAAATCAGCTTCTTCGGTTTCAGTATTTGAACCGATGCCTAAACTCTGACTTTCAAAATAATTTTATTGAATACATTTCTTGATATGTATTTATGTTGGATGTGCCACTATAATTTTTAGCTATGACTGGGAAATCTTCTTGGAATGTTAAGATTTTACTCATACAGTTATATTAATAATGCATTTTATTGATTGGTTGTTGGTCATTTGGAATGGTAAAGAAAGGCAATTTTTACACACATATATAGTGTGTGTCTCTCTCTGTGTGTTTGTGGTATATGATAGTATATCAGTATATTAGTATTGAGCCGAGGTGGCGCAGCAGTTAGGGTGCAGTACTGCAGGCCACTTTAGCTGACTGTGTTCAGCAGGTCAGCGGTTCAAATCTCACCGGCTCAAGGTTGACTCAGCCTTCCATCCTTCCGGGGTAGGTAAAATGAGGACCCAGATTGTTGGGGGCAATGTAAATATATGTATATACATTGCTTACTGGTGTACACCGCTTAGAGAGTGCTTGCACTTAAAGCGGTATATAAGTCTCATAAAATAAATAAATAAATAAATATTGTGGTAGTAGACAAGGACTAAAAGACAGTGGTGGTGATAAATGTTGCAGTGCCAAGTGACAGCAACATCAGGAAGGAGTAGGAGAAGCTGGAGAAATACCAGGGCTTGAAGGAGGAACCAGATAGGATGGGAAAGTAAAGACCAAGTAATGGTTCCCAGTAGTGGTAGAAGCACTTGGGTCTGTGCCTCCTAAGATGGGAGAGTGTCTCCAATAGCACCCAGGAACAACATCAGAGCTCTCTGTCTAGAAATTGCACAAAATGCTCAAACTGCTAAGCCACTAGTAAAGGATCTGAGATTGAGCAAGACACATATCACCCATGAGGGTGAAAAGAAGCCTTTGAATAAGAACAGAAGCTTATCTTAAAAGTGGAGCAGGCAGAAAACACAATATGATCTATTGGGGGCCTCATTGAGTGGACTCTGATAGATTTGTAATACAGTGGCACCTTGGTACTCATTGTTAATTGGTTCTGGGAGGTGGCAATGAGTACCAAAAATTATGAATACCAAAGAAATTTTCCCACAAGAAATAATATAACGAGTCACAAGGTAGCCAACACTGACAAGTTCTAGCTTGTGCATTGAGTACCAAACAAATGATAAAATTTTCAGGTCAAAATGCAGTGAGTACCAAATTTGATGAGTTTCAAAGCAGCTGAGTACCAAGGTACCATTGTAGTTCCCAATTCTTAATGATTTAAAACCGAGTAAAATTAAAATTATCCCCCATCTGTAAAATAGATTGTTCTAAGCAGGAACTCTATAGGATGAAAGAAAGCCATGAGAAAGAATTGTTTATTTTGGGGACTTAGAATATTTCCGGCACATGGTATTTTTCCAGGACTGATCTTGTCCCTTACATCAGGGTGCCTGCTTCTGGCTCTTACTCAGTTTTCAAGCATGCTTGCTGGTAGTTTTAAGACCTGTGATTCCAACATAGTTAGTGGGTCCATGTTGGGGGTAGGGATATTAAATCACAACATGTTATTGGATTAGAGTACTAACATCTCTTCATTTTTTTCAAAACTGATGGATCATCAAACAAATCAACCCAGAGTTCTCACCTGAACATAAATGACCAAGCTCAGATGATCCTACTTCAGACATATTATGCAAAATCTAGCTCTCTGGAGTAGGCTGTAATGCTGGGAAAGATGGAAAGACCGAAAAGAAGAAGATGTTCAGCAACAAATTGATAAATTCAGTTACCAATGAAGGCAAATATATGTGTCCCAGATTCAGTTATGATAGAATTCATGGCTGGCTGAGGAGCTGAAGTCCACAAGACTTAAAGTTGCCAAGTTTGGAGACCCCTGATATAGCTGAAGAGATTTGAATGTTGCAATAAGTATAAGATATTGGATACCGGAGTTCACTCAGTCTTCTGCTTGCATTTCTGTATTGAAGAAGAGAAGCAGGACTCTTGTGACAAGCTTTTCAATTCCTCTTCTTGTTCATCTTTCAATAAAAAGTAATAATATGTATGTTAATGTAGCATGTTTGAGGGTTGTCATTAACTATCCAGCTGCGTTTAAGGGTTTTGTGTATGGCAACCTAACAGAATAGGTGAATTTGTGTTGGGGCCATTCGTATCATAGTTTGCAGCAATGTTCTGAAGTTTCCTAGGTGCAACAATGAATAATAAGCAGTGTTCATTATGGAAGTGGCTGTATGCAAACTCATCTATTCATGAAAATAGTTTACACTGCATAATACACAAAATTGGAAATCAAAATGGATTTGTTTACACCAAAGCATCAACTTATTTGAACGTAAACTTTTTAAAAAATTCTAAAGATCAATGAACCAAATTTGATGTAAGCATTAACTCAAGAAACTAGGATCCACCATCATTAACAGATTTTCTCACTTTTAGTTTTTCTTATCAGCACTGCTTCAGTGGAATCCAGTAATGCAGTGTTTCCCAAACTTGACAATTTTAAGGCATGTGGACTTCAACTCCCAGAATTCCACAGCCAGCGTTGCTGGCTGTGGAATTCTGGGAGATGAAGTCCTCATGCCTTAAAATTGTCAAGTTTGGGAAACACTGCTTAATGCAATGCTTGCTGTATTTTAGTTTCAATGATCTGGTTACAGATTCATTTTCTGGGGGACATCCTGCCAGATAGAATAAACAAAATGGGTTAACACGGTCTGCTATACGGCAGCTTCCTGTGTATTTTGTACCCAGATATTATCTTTGAATCATAGCCTGATATAGCTTGCACTGTGACAATGTATAAAATTATATAAAGGATCAACTAAAACAGAAATGGAGAAACTTTTAACCCTGGAGCAACCTTCAACCATAATTGCTCAGAATGTGCAACCATCTCCTTGCAATTTGAGGAAAGAAACACACGAAATGTATATAAACCTAGTTAAAAGAAACTCTCTGAATTGCCCCTCCCCCAACAGAAGGATAAATAAAGGAGAAAAGATGTGGGTTTCCTTATATATGCAACTGCTCCATTCACTTTGCATCCTCACTCTCCCCATCATGCCTCTCAGATGTTCCCCAAATGTTAAGTGTAGTAGTTCCTGGCTACCCAAATATTGCCATCCTTGAGCTAAAGGCATAACATTTGATTAGGATTGATCAAATCCAGGACTGAACCTCAATGGTATATCTCAAGTGCAGAGCTGGTGTACACACACACACACACACACACACACAAAAAGAAGAACTACATTCTTGAAGTAGGACTGGCATGATCCTAATTCAATCCAGTAAACTATTCCTTGAGGGTATGGACCAATCACTGGTGAGGAAGTGGTATTTATCCTAAATTGAACTGACACATTTTATGGGGAGTAATGGTATTTTCCTTGCAATATATTAAGTTCTTAAATTCCATTTTATTCCAGGTCAGATTAAAAACCAACTTAATGGTTATAAACAGACTTGTATCATTGTACAACACCTCTTGTATCATTGGGTTCTCATAAATAAACACACAGCATTCAGTTATATTTCTGAGCTGCATTAATTTCAGTTTGTAAAATACCCTGATCTTTAAAAGCCATCTGAAATATTATCAACTTGAGTCTCCTTCAAGTTGAGCTTGACTTCTGGTGATTTTCCATTCCTGCCTTATGGTATTTCCATTTGGAAATAACATGAAAATAATGTAATACCATTGTCTTTTTCTGGGATCTCTTTGTTTTGTTTTGTTTTGTTTTGTTTTAATTTTCCAATCCCAATCTGGTTTATTTATAACAATAATATAAATACATTTTGTAACATGATTTTTATTACAATAGTGAAAACAAATGGAAACTAGAAAGAAAGGATAAAAAGTCAAAGAATGAAAAAAGAAAAAGAAAAGACAAATATACAGAAGTGACTTCCGATCATCACCAATTAAAAACAAATTTGATAATGTTTCACCCCCTATAAAGTTGCAAATAGATATTACTTCTTCTCATAACCCATACCTTATCTAAATTCATAAATCATCAACTTTTCAGGCCTGGTGTCAGCAAAAAATCCTTAAAAAGTTACCGAAGGAGCCATTTATAGAAACATGACATATTTTAATCATGATCAAATGAACCAACTTTATATTCTTTTCTTTTACTTATATTAAGCTTGATGTTTAATTCATTCAGATGTGTTGTAGAATTGGGTCCTTCTTCAGTTTTTCTTTTTCCTATCCAAAGGCTTCTCCAGGGCTTTAGCACACCTCTTTTATAAATCCAGTACAAATTATCCAGGTCAACGTTTTGGGTTATTATTTGTAATTCCATTTTGATTTTCAAAGCTTCAACCAACTTATTTTTGTATCAATAAAAAAGTCCTCATTAGGGTTATTCTGATTTGTGTTTCCACTTTAGCTGCCTTCTCTATCTGTAATCCACACTTGTTTTGTTATCCAGTATTTTTGGTTCTACTATGTCTGCATCAGGTAAAATTTGTTTAGCATTTGTTTTGTATCTGTCAGTTCTTCATTAGCATCATTTGGGAATTGTCTATCCATAGAAGCAGATGTGATTGTTGACATTTCTGACATTCTAGCTACTAATTTCTGACCCTACTCTTCAAATATCTCCTTAAGTGTTCCAAATGTTATAATGTTTTGTGTCATTTTGTAAATCCTTGCACTAAATAGTACACAAAATAGTGTAGTTGTTTAGAGTCTGAAGATTTTTTTGTGCCAGTGAAGAATTTCAGTCTGTCCAGAAGCCTTGCCATATGTGTAGAGTCTCCCCATTATAGACAATCATACTGTTCAGTGAAATGGAGCACTGATGGATTTGATTGATTATGTGCTATCATGTCATTGTTGACTCTTAGTGACAGAGATAGTGATACATTTCTATCCATGATGATCTGTCCCTAACAGTCTTTCAAGTTTTCCAACAGTGCATTCATCACCACTGTGAACTGAATCCATCCACCTTGCTGCTGGTGATCCTCTTCTACTCTTTCCTCCCCCCTTTTCCTAGCATCAAAATCTTCCTTATGTTCTTTGCAAAATGTGTCCAAAGTAGGATAATTTGAGGATAATCATTTGTATTTTGGAGCATGAATGGTAATATGCTCTTGGTTCAATTTTAGGACAGTTCATTTGGATGCAAGTCATGTTAAATTGATAAAGATTGCTTGGTAGAATTGAATGATGTACTATGTGTTGTGATGCTTAGGTTCAAATTCAACCAGTAGGTTTTGAAAAACAAGTTTTGCTATATGCATAGACTCCTTCCATTGGTTCTACCTACTATTTTTGTAACATTTATGCATAAATAGTCATAACTGGCAACTAAAACAGAATTATGAATTCCAGCATAAAAAACATGGTTGGCTGTTACCACTTGCAGTAATCGTCAGTTAATTGCAGTCTTGGCTTTGAAAGCCCAAAGAGCTGAAAAGTGCTGTTAGGCTGCTTTATCACTTCTTCACATTAAGAAGGTGAATCAACCACAGCATGCATCTAGAAACATTGCTAATTGGTTGCAGAAGCACTAATGATCGGACAGTCACCTTTTACAATAATGTGAACGATGCCATCCCGGAAATATCTGTCTCTGTTATTTCCCCCCACCCCCCATGTCTAGTTCTTTCATTCTCACCAAAGGAGTTTTGGGAAGGCTACCGCGCTGAAAACTCTTGATGGAAGGAGCAAGAATGATTCCCATGAAGCGAGACAGATGTGAAAAATCTTGCTTTCACAACGATAGTTCTGTAGGAATTGGGGTCAAGGAAATCAAAACCTTAAGGGCAACAGAAACAATTCTGGAATCCAGTTTAAGCAGAATATTTAGATTCTCATAGAGACCACACTCCTGCAATTATGCCAGCATATGTGAACTGAAGTTTGATTGAGTTAGTATTCACATAAAAATGAGTCAAACGCTCTATAATATCATCATCATAATCCCTGATTTCTGTACAGGTCGTTCTTTGACATGACCATAATTATGCCTGGAATTATGATCATAAGTCATGGCGGTAGTTAAGAGTGCGCCTAATCTTATGACTTTTTATCTGGCAGTTGTGAAGCAAACATTTTCTTCAATGGCTGTTTTTGCTCGAAACCAGAAATAAATATCAGAAATCGGCAAAAAACACCAAAAACCATGGTGACGTATATGACTGCGGGATGCTGCAAAGAGCTGTAAATCTGAGCCAGTTGCCAAGTGCCCAAAATGTGATCATGTGGTGGTGGGGAGGGATGTGACCATTGGATCTCTGGAACTGGCTCGTATGTCACTCTGGGGACGTCTGTCATAAGTTCAAACAGTTCCTAAGTGACCAATCATTAAGTGAGGACTACCAGTATTGAGCAAGTAATGCTATAACTGAATATGTCAAGGAATGGTCTGACTATGCATATGAATTATATCTGCATGATCCATGACCCATAGACTGAAATATGAAATATGGACCCAGAGAGATTAGCAGCTTCAGAAAAATGATTTTCACCAAGAGGAAGGCAGGTAGAAGATAGATTTTTTTTTCTCTATTCCAAGTGGCCTATAGTATTCTCCCTCTTGAGCTCTTATTTGCATTTAAAGAAAATGTATGTGAGTTACTTTTAATTATTTCAAAATTTAGGCTAGTTGCACATATTTACAGGACCAAAACATGAACTTAAAAATAAGAATTGATTATCAGTTTAATTTTAACAGTAATTAATTGTGCAACACTGGAAAACTTTAGAAAATAGAACAAGTGAGTTGCGAATTAGTGAAGCCACATTGGGGAAAAAAAAAGTTAAAGTAATGAAATTTCAGAAGCAGGAACCACTATTTTATCAATCTTCGTTTGATGTTATGATTTATTTAATGGCAATAGATTATAATCTGGTGTATGCCTAATATAGGATAAATTTTCCCATGCATACCACCTGAGTTTTTATTTACAGGGTAATAATTTTATTTTGTATTTTCTATATATTTTTTTGTTTATATGTGTCTTTGAATTATGTAGCTACCTGATATTGTTTAAAAAAGATACCAAAAATTAATGAAAGAAAATTTACTGCATAATAGGTATTTATCTATCTATCAGATTTATATAGCTACCCATGAAAAAAAGATAGAAAACCTGAGTCCAACTGTTATTGGTTGATAGACAGCTGCAAATAGGGACTAGTTACAAGACCCACTCTGTGAAATTCTTTCCCATAGGAAACCCACTTAAAACTGCTATCTTGCCAGCACTTAGTAAAATCACTGAAGACTCTCTGCTCTCAACAGACTTAATACTCTGTGATCCACTGCATTGATCAGATTCTGTGTGGCTGACTAGGGCTTAGTAGGGTCAATAGTTTTTTTATTCAGTTTAGGGGAAAAAATCTCTTGGCTCTGCTTGAAATGGTAAGAGATATTGCAAATATGCATGTTAAGTGTTGCTGCAGCATCTGAGCATGAGAACACAGCAATGTTCATTCCCCAAAATGGGTTCCGTTTTCAAGCTGGCTTTGGGATTTATAGAATTGTGTAAAGCACATTATCATGGATTTCGTGATCCTCCAGGGTCCTAAGCGCATCTCTTTGCATGCTTAGTAAGTCCCTACCTGACTCCTTCATTTTTAAAAAATACTTCTGACACCACAGGTAAATCTAGCATGCAGCAAGGCACTAGCTTCCAACGTTATTTTAAAAAATATTTCAGGACATTATTTACTGTATCTATGCAGACATACAATTTATATTGCCGCTCATCTGGTTTTTCAGAGGTCTAGGAGACTAACAAGATATTAAAAACAAACACAGAAAACCTCAAAACAAGCATGAAAAGGAATTGTAACAAGGACAAAAAGCCATCAGAACAAAGGGCAAGATATAAAGTTCCAGAACCCGGTAAAAACAGCATCTTTCATTTATGCCAGTGCACCGAATATCCTGGCCATAGCACCAGGTTTTACGGTTTTCCTAAAGGCTAACTAGGTTAGGAGGAATGCTATTGCAAAAGGCAGGCACAGAAATACATAGGCAGAACCAAGAGTTTGCTTTTGCTTAGCTGTGCATTTCATGTTTCCTTGGTTTGCATTGGTACTGGAAGTGGATTTTTGTTCTTGGAATCCAATTGCACATTATGTGCAATATATACATCCTGAAGTGTTTTTTTTAATGTAAAAATAAACATGTCAATGGAACACTTTTTTCTTCCTCTTCATTAGCATGTCATATTTGACAAGGTTAACGGGCTGAAATGTGCTTTACCGTTTTTCAGAACCTGTCTCCCCATCTGAAAATGACCTCTGGTTTTCTATCTTAAATCCCAGTCTGCTTGAAGATTTATTTTGATTTTCTCTTCATGATAGTTTTGAGCTTGCTGTATTGTTGGGACTGGGGTAAAATGATACTGTTCACTAGTACGTGTGTGTGTGTGTGTTTGTGTGTGTGTGTTTGTGTTTGTGTGTGTGTGTGTGTGTGAAGGCAAGATGGTAGTCGTGGCAATGTAACTGAAGCATTCTTCCCTTCTTCCTGCATGTAAAAAAAGGAGCACAAAGACAGAACGACAAAGCCAAATATCCAGAATCACAATCGGATGGTACTAATCTCAGGCTTTACGTTACAAAGGATGAGGCAATTACTTCATTCACCAGTAATTCCAATTATGGCTCATTATGTCAGCATAGGAAAATCTTCACAAAAAAATTAACCAACCGCAGCTTCACAGACACTTTATATTTGTCATCCAAGCTGACACTTTTGCTGGTAATGGTGCTTTCGTTTATCAGGTCTTGTGGAAGGCTTAAAACATATGCCAATCACAACAGCAGGCAATGCAGCTGCCTTTGCCCTCAAGCAGGAGCAAAACGCTTATTAAAATGCTGGATTGCCATTAGGCTCAGCTACAGCTTTGAAACTTGTATTTATTTTTATTTCTTTACACTGTTTTATCCTGTGTATTTGATTCAGCATACCTATATCTTTGTAAATAATGCTACATAATGCCACTTGCATCATTCAGAGTTAATGAGCATTTTCAGTGGTTTTGGCTTATTATGAATCAACATTCATGCTCACTGCTGAGTCACTCCTACTTTTGGCTAGGAGGAGTATCTAAACCAAGAGTGGGCAATTAATTTTCCCAAGGGGCCACATGCAAAACTTGGACTGCTGTGGAGGGCTGAACCAATAGGGCCACCACTGCAGACTGGACATGGACCGCCAAAAGTCCGGATATGGCCCATGAGCCATAGAATGCCCAGGTCTGATATAAACAATTGTGGAATTTCTGTTCAACTCTTGATTGATTGTCTATGGGACTTCTCAGTCATCCAGGTCATGGTTGTCCCAATGGTGCTTTTTCAAAAGGCAACTGGACTGTTTTTTCCTTGAGGAAGAAGAAGTTCAGTTTCTCATCCAAGAAGCTTCATCCAGCTCAGCTCAGCTCAGCTCAGTTCAGTTCTTCTCCAGAACTGAAGAAGCTTCTTGAATGAGGAGAGCAATGTCTTCAAGGAAAAACAATGAATCTCCAGTTGCCTTTTCAAAAAGCAACTTTGGATCTTGATTGATTGATTATGTGCCATAAAGTTATTGCCTCTTAGTGAGCACATAATAGATTTTCTCCATTATGATCTGCCCCTCACCTGGTCTTTCAGGTTGTCCAAAGGTGCATCCATTGGCTGTGGAACTGAGTCTATCCACTTTGCTACTGCTCATCCTCCCAGCTTTATAGCCTTCTCCAGAGAACTAAGTCTTCCCACCAAAGTAGAATAATTTGAGCCTGTTAGTGTCCCATACTCACAGTTATAATTTCATTTTCTCTTTACAAACCAGAATCTTAAGATTGTACTCCAAGATGATTAAGAAGTAAATAGCAATAAGGTGACTTTACTTTAAATTAATTAATACTTAAATTAAGCTTAATTAAAATATAAGCTTCACTTAAATAATGATAGTCAGTAATGATCATTTCCCCCTCCCCCATATAATATTTTTTGCTCCTTCATCATGCTAGAAGTTACAACTTGGTAGCAAGCTCTGGAGGAAATCTGGAGTATGACTGGGCAAACATGCAGCTGAACAGCTGATGATAAACCTCTTATTTTTTCTGAATTTAACCTGGTGTATTGTGCACTCCCTTGTCCCATCTTTGTACAGTAAAATCTGTCCTAGGGCAAATAATTCCAGGTAATGCTGATGCATGTCTTTTAAAATTAGCTTTGATATGCAATGCCAATTTTGTTATCCACATTTACAAAATATTTTGACATAATAGCTTGGCTCAATTAACCATATTATAGTATATTAGGTAGAGAATGAGAATTTGAGGTATCATATGTCCACTTTCTCTTTTTACATGTGAGCTATGCCTGCCTCTATTTGGTTTATTAAACTGAATTTATCACATCTGAACACACCTCAGTTTTTTGGTAATCTTTTTATTGTCACAGTTCCAGTTTTGGTACTGCTCCATGACCTCATCTTTCTTTCCATCGTATAGCAGAGATTTGTTTTCTAGAAATTCAATAACAACAAAAATATTGATGTTGTTTGTTTGCATCTTGTCAATGCACCAGTTATACTTCCTTTCTTTTGTTGTAACTTCCTGTCTCTAGAATCCTTGATCTATAGCAATATTCACAACTGGATCTTTCTGCCATTGCTTTTCTGATCTTTCAGTTTAAAATGATTATAGAAAACATAACTGTGTTGATTTGCAGAAGGGGATGCATTTTTCTGGCTTTCCTGGACATGTCAAGTTTGAATTAAATGTTTAAATAAGCTTTGAGCTTAGGAAAGAAAAGAGAGTCAGGTAATCATAGGTTGATTTATAATGGGCTAAACATTCCATCGAGCTCATTAATGGTTTTGTTTTAACAAACAATACGCCAGCCATTGTAGTTTAGAAATAATGGTTTTGGCTTTGTGCATATGTAAATAATGCCAGTTATGGTTATTCAATAACATGCTTAAAGAAGCAAGTCTTAGTATGAAGTGTGAATCCTGCTAGAACAGGATTTTTTGCAGCCTTACTAGGAAATGCTGGGGAATTCATCATGGACCTCTTGCATGTAAAACGTGTTTTATCACTAAGCTACAACTGATCTTTTTTTTGATGCAAATCTTGGTGATCTATGAACCAAACAGAAGGCTGCACTTCAATTCCTGAGCATAAGAGGCTCAAATACTCTTGGCCAGCCCTGTATGCAAATCATGTAAGACACAGATCTTTCGATTTCTGCTGCTTCTCATCTTATGCAGCCAGATTTGCCATTAGGCAGAGTCTCTAAATTATCGAAGTTCTTTTCCCCAACCTTATTTTATTTGTGTTCTGTATATTTATTCTTTCAAGCTTGTGTATAGCAGGTAATTTTCTTCCCAGATATGCTGCATGCCATACCAAAGGTCGGAGGTCACCAACAGATAATTATTAAGCATCATCGGTACAGCAGCTGGTTTATCTGCATTACAAATACAGCTACCTTGTATAGGATGCTAACAATGAAAAGGCCAAGGATGTGCATTTTTCCTGACCATAGCTAATTGACTGTCAGAAACTAACGAGGAGCCCTAATGAACACTGCCAGTACTGTCATTTGTCTTAGCGATCTGAGCACAAACTCTTGCTGGAGGTTATTGCTTTAAAAAGTGTAAGCTCTTCAGTCACCAATAATGATCCTGCCATCTGCAGGATTTTCCCTCCATGTTTTGGATGCTAAGGAAATGGCATTATCTGATGCTGAAGAATCAATACCGTGTTCCCCATGCATGTTGAGATGAGTGGCTCTGTACAGTTGCCATGGTAATATGTTCAGCTATTGATCCAGCCATTGGGATTCCAGGGCTAAATACAGTATTGCTCACGGTGGAGGCAGAACCCCCTATCCTGGAAAACTAAGCTGTATTTTTTCATATAGCAGGGCTCTCCAAACTCGGCACCTTTAAGACTTCTGGACTTCAATTCCCAGGATTCCCGAGCCAGAATGGATGGCTGCATGGCTGGCTCAGGAATTCTGAGTTGTAAAATTGCCAGGTTTCAAGAATTATCTTTCTCAGCTGATAAACTCATGCTTCCTTTTTGCTATTATTCTCAGCCCTTCTGTATTTGAAACCTGCTTCGTCCTCTCAACACCCAAACAAATGAGCTCAATAAATACAGTCACACCATTGTGTATTCACTTAACCTTGAAGAGAAGTATTCTTGAGATAAAAAAATACTTTATTGAGAGCTGGAATGTTTTCTCTATAAGCTCAGACAACAAAACACAAAGCATGCTTATAGAGTCACTCTGTAATAGAAAATATAGTTGATTAGGAATGTGGGAGGGAACTTTGTGATTAGGTCCATAGGTTTAATATAACATATATTTTCACATGTGCCCTGTTGAAGTATCTTTCCACAGCAGCACAGTAGAATAATCAAAACATCAGAAGCTAGCAGCTTAATCACAGTCTAAGAAATTCCCCAATTTCTGTTTATTCTGACTGGTTGCACTTACCTGGAGTTAAGAGCTCTTTTTCACTAGATGCTACTAACCTTTCAATACATATCTCAGAGAGTATGCTATACCGCCAAGAAAGCCACATGATAAGTGTTGCAAGGGTTCCCGGGCTTTGCAGAAGCTGCCCGGGACCAGACTGAGTGGCGCCGACCTTGCACACGTGCGCAAGGCGCGAAAAGTGCCTGACTATGTTGCCATTATGTCCAGGGTTTTGGGATGTATAAAAGGAGGCCTGCGTGCTTTGCTCGTTGTTGGAGTTTTGACCAAAAGCACAATAAAGAGTTGTTCTGTAGAAATGCGTCTTCCTCAGTCGCCATCGCTTCAAGGACTTAACACTGGTGACGAAGGTGGGATCCTTCACAATATAACTAGAAGGAAGCTTTAAGACTCACCCAAAGAAGTCCTGAAGAGGGAAAATGGTGTTAAAGTCAGCATCCATCCTGCCAGTACAGCATTGCTGGAGGGTGAGTTTGGCTGAAAGACCCTTTCCCTGGAAGAAGCGAGTGGTGAAGCGCAAGCTACAATGGCAAAGATCGTCTGCTTATCAGAGTTCAACGTCTCACACCCGGAAAGATGGGAATCATACGTTGTGAGGGTGGAGAACTATTTCAGAGTCAACCAAATTCGAGAAGATGGCTTGAAGGCTGCCACCTTGTTGTGCGTCTGTGGACAGAAAGCTTTTGAGATTGCCAAAAATCTAGTGGCCTCTGCCTCTCTGGAAGCAGTAATGTACACGGATCTCAAGAAACTTCTGAAAGAACATTTCCAGCCCAAGATGTCCGTCATTGCTTGGAGGCACACGTTTGAACAAAGGGATCAGAGGGCAGGTGAATCTGCTAAGGACTTTATCGCGGCCTTGAGGTGAGCAGCCAGACCGTGTTTAGTTTAAAGATCGTTTTGTGTGCAGGTTAAGGAATAGAGACTTACAGCAAAAGATCTTTGCTAAAGAAGATGTTTCCTTTCAAGTGCTCTGTGAGAGGTTACAGCAGAGGAAGCAGCAGGTCAGGCAGTAAAGAATATGCGGCCCACCAGAAGCTCTCCAGAGACCGTCGCCATCCACCAGGAAAATGTGCAAGAAGAATCGGAGGAAGTTCCTGAATATGAGATGGATAAGCTTTACCAGGCAGCCAGAAGGAGACAGAAGGAATGCACAGAAAAGCTTCAATAGCCCTCCAATGCTTCGGGTGCGGAGGACGCCACAAAACAGCAGACTGCTGGTTCCGTTCCACCATTTGCAGGGCATGCGGTAGGCAAGGCCACATCGCATCCATCTGTTTGGGTCGTCAGAAGGTACAACCTAGAGAAGAATTGCATCTGAAAGGTACCAGGGTCTCCAGCCAAAATAGGATGGGTTTCTGTGCAACACGCAGAAGTAATCTAAGGACAGGCACACATAAACCCCTAAAGAAGAAGCTGTCCCTTAAAGTAAGGTTGCATGGGGTTCCCTTATCCATGGAATTGGACACTGGGTCTGCTCTCTCCATAATTTCCCTCAACACATTCCGGAAGATTTGTAGCAGCAGTGGCCTTCGAGAGAAACTCAGGCCATCCAACGTGATACTCACATCCTGCAAGAGAACTGGCAACACAGCACAGGAGCAGGCCAAATTCCGCAATTGCTCCCAGAAGGAAGTCCTCTGTAAGAGGGGCAAACAGAGAGGCTACTACTGATTCTGGCACCTCAGGCATGACCTTGGGGTCCACTTGATACTAGGGCCCTGCAGACACCCCTGTCTATCCATCTGCTGACCTTGGGTTTGAGGGACAGTGCTCCCAAGAAAGGTCCATTGTGGATCTGGAGACTACCCCCCCCAAGGGATGCTGTTTCAGACTCAGAGGGCCCAGCCAGCCAGCCAATGGACAGGTCAACCAGGTTCTTGGGGCAGCAAAGTCCTGACCTACTGAGCCTGGTAGGTGAGCAGGTAGGTCAGGCAACAACACCAGGGTCTTCTGAGGCAAGTGGGCAGCAAGGTCCTGGCTCACCCAGCTTGGTGGGCGAGAAAAGGGACCAAGCATGCTCTCCCGGTCCGAGGAGGTCGCAAAGGGCCAAGTGCCCTCCCAAATATCTTTCAGACTTTGTGAAGTTGTTCTCAAGTTACAAGGGGTACTACCCTTAAAGGTCATTAGTTAATATGTATTTTGTTTTACTTATGATTTTGGGTGTCCTTATTTGACAATCAAAAGAAAGGAACTTGTGGGTGGAGGCAACCTCAGGCACTCCCTTCTATGCTTGACTGTGAGGAAGTGTGACACTCTTCCCAAAATAAGGTGTCAAGATTGTTCCAAGCTAGGGGGAAGGGGTGTTGTGTCCTGAGCCTGCATTTGCAGGCTTGGGACGGTGCAAGGGTTCCCGGGCTTTGCAGAAGCTGCCCAGGACCAGACTGAGTGGTGTCGGCCTTGCATGCATGCGCAAGGTACGAAAAATGCCTGACTATGTTGCCATTATGCCTGGGGTTTTGGGATGTATAAAAGGAGGCCTGTGTGCCTTTGCTTGTTGTTGGAGTTTTGACTAAAAGCACAATAAAGACTTGTTCTGTAGAAATGCGTCTTCCTCATTCGCCATAGCTTCGAGGACTTAACAATAAGTATAAAGAAGTATTCATGGATGGTTAAAAAAATCAAGATGGTGTTTATGATTAATGTTCCACTCTGTTTTTATATTTGTCACATGTGTGAACATTCAAGTATTCTGCTATAGCACAAGACTTCAGAAGTAACAGTAATTTAGGCATTGTTGGGCAAAGCTTAATGATGTTAGTACTTTCTTCATTCTGGAGACTTGGTCCCTTCGTTTTCTATGTCTCTCTCCCTATGCCTACAAAAGCACTGGGCACTATTTACATTTACATAATGCTCTTGTTACAGTCATATAATAACTGATGTTCAAAGAAAGATGCTAAGATGGCATTCCTGTCTTCCTCTGAGTTGTGACGATCAACATAAAATTATCTAACATCATCATAGATTTAGAGGTCATTATAACTCATGGCCACTGACAATGTGATCTTTCACGATTTGGTCAAATAACACATTCATTTTATTCACTTCTACATCCCCATTCACTTTGGTTTTTCTGTTCCAAAGCCTCCATATTGGAAATTTTTCATCACAGGAGAGTTGCATTCTTGACTGATAATATCTGTCACTCCTTTTCTGCTATTTTGTCATAGTAAGTGACAATAATTAGGAACATTGGCTGATTTAGCAAAATAATAATAATAATAGTAATAATAATATAATAATAATATGATAATAATATAATAATAATATGATGTACAGGTGGGTGTGGAATGCTACAAGTACATCAGATGGTTGAAGAAGAAAAAATGGCTTTGGAAGAATATCTGAAGAACAATGATGAAGATGCACTGAAATTAGTGTATCAGAAAGGCTTACTGACTACTGGAGAGACCAAACTGGCCAAGAAAGACCAAATGAAGAACAGAATAGAGGCATGGGAAGACAAAGCACTACATGGCCAATACATAAAAAAATAGCTGGGAAAGCAGATAATAACAAGACCTGGCAATGGCTAAGAGCAGGAAAATTGAAGAAAGAGACCGAGGGACTAATTCTGGCTGCACAAGACCAAGCCTTAAGGACAAATGCATACAAAGTCAAAATTGAGAAGACAGCAACAGACAGTAAGTGCCGCCTATGCAAAGAAGCTGAAGAAACAGTGGACCACTTGGTAAGCTGTTGCAAGAAGATTGCACAAACTGATTACAAGCAGCGGCATGACAAAGTAGCAACAATGGTGCATTGGAAGATCTGCAAAAAATATCATTTGCCTGTAAGCAAAAACTGGTGGGATCATAAAATAGAGAAAGTCATAGAAAATGATAAAATTAAACTGCTCTGGGACTTCAGAATTCAAACAGACAAGCACCTGCAACATAACACCCCAGACTTAACAATTGTCGATAAGAAAGACAAAAAAGTCTGGATAGTGGACGTGGCAGTGCCTGGAGATAGCAGAATAGAAGAGAAAGAACTGGAGAAGATAACAAAATACAAAGACCTACAAATAGAAATAGAAAGACTGTGGCAAAAGCAAGCAAGGGTAGTACCAATAGTAATAGGCTCCTTGGGTGCAATCCCAAAACAACTGGAGCACCACTTGAACACCATTGGCATTGACAAATTCGCTATTAGTCAATTGCAAAAGGCGGCCTGACTAGGAACTGCTTCCATCCTGCGACGATATCTGTAATACCATCAAACATCCACATCTGCCTATCCCAGGTCCTGGGTAAGGACTCGATAGGTAGACAAAATGCCAAATCCAGTCTGAACATCTGGCTGACTGTGCGATGATCAATAATAATAATAATAATAATAATAATAATAATAATAATAATAATAATACCATATCTGATTAATATTTGATAGATCATCAGGAAATCTGTATCTGCAAACAACAACAACAAAAAAAACGTTACAGCCAATATATGAATCTCCAGCTTGATTTTTTATCTTTTCCTTCTCCTATTTTTTCTGTTTCAAGTGTCCTTTTGGATGTACAGAGATCATAATAGAATACAATATTCAAAAAGTTATTGTGATTGATTGATTATAAGCCATCAAGTCAATGTCAACTCTTAGCAGTCTCTTAGGATATCTGATCTCATCCTGGTCTTTCAGGTCTTCCAATGATACACCAATCATGACTGTAAATGAGTCTATCCAACTTGCCATTGGCCTTCCCCTCTCGTGTCTAGCCAAACACAGAGACATTGCACATGCTCCTCACCTGCCCTGTTCCCTGGCACCCAGGGACATCCAGAACAAGCCACACCAACCACACACCAGTAACACACCATCTCCACAGGCCTTCAGGTCATTGCACTGCCAAAAAACCCCCATCACTCTTTGAAGAGATGCTGTAACATGCAGCCTTCACCTATAGTCGTCCCTTCAGTCTCTCAGCCTTGAAGAATATGCCATGCTCTGCTACCAATCAACTGCCCCCCCCGCACATTTTCTCAACTTCAACACTTCATGTATAGAAACACATGCAATGCTATACATGTGCTTACACAGTGCCTGGAGGCTGTGAATATCTAGATCAGGGGTCCCTAACCCCCGGTCCGTGGACCAATACTGGTCCGTGGCATGCTAGCAACCAGACCGCACAAACAAGCAAAGCCCCATCCGTGAGATGCAGGCAGCACACAAAACCACACACCCTCCAGTCCACAGAAAAACCTCTCTCCACGGAACCAGCCCCTGGTGCCCAAAAGGTTGGGAACCTCTGGTCTAGATGGAAATGCTGAACTGCCGGCAACCAAGTGCGGAGCTGGGCATAGTTTCTCTCAAGTCCATGGCGGTGCAACCTCAGCAAATGGAATGACGAAGTGAGAGAAATCACCGAGGTTTCCCAGAGCCCAACATGGGAGCCTGACTATGACTGATTTGCTGCCCTGGTTAACAACTTCTCCTCCTCCACCACTGCATGGGGATGCCTTCCCTACCTGACTGGTTGCTTCTTGCGGGAAGTCTTCGAGGGAAGAGAGGAAAGGATCCCAGTCCCACTCCTTTCTTAAATGGCTTTCAAACATACATAGAGCAAGTGCTGTAATAAATTGCTATGTGATCTTCCAGTTTGGTTGCTTATTGGAAAAAGTAAGCCGAGGCAGAACTTAGGGCCAGATTTGACCATCAGGATGGCCAGGGCAGGTGGGCCTGGGACTGTATTAGGCTTTCAATGACCTCTCCCATCCAGAAGGCATCCCCACGATCCATTTAACAACCCACACATACGCTTTATATTTTATTGGGGAGAGCAGGGATGGGAGAGTCATTTACGTTCCTGTCTTCTGATGATATTAACATATCAATCTACTCTTCCTATGTTCAGGTAAACATTAGTTGGTTTAGCTTTCCAGGGAGTCCTTCACAAGGGAACCTAATGTATTGCAAATAATTGAACATTCCAGAGGAAAAATGAGGGAGAAAAACAAATTAAAAATTTTCCCTGAAAATTAAGCAGTTAAGCTTTCTGAGCCTCTGGGGAACTTTCATTGTGGAAAGTCTCAATGGTCCTCAGCAAGCAGACAGTTTTTGTAGCTGTTCGGAATGATTCTGGATTTGAAATCTAGTCTGAGCTATCCCACTGACCATTCAAAGAATCCAAGCTTTTATAGTCAGAATGTATTTTAGTGAGCTTCCTGTAAAGCTTCAGAGATCCAGGTAGTCCTTGATTTATGACTGTAATCAAGCCCACAATTATAACTGTAAGCCATGACAGGTGTTGGAAGGTCACCATGTGACCACACCCAATTTTACAAATGTGGCTATTGCTAAATAAATGTGGTGGCCATAAACCATGCACCATGACAGCTAGGTACACAATGGGGTTATTAAACCAACCCATTGTTTACTACGGAGTCTTTTTTTTAAACCAGAAATTAGAAGCAAACACTGGTTTCCAGAAAAAAAAAGTCAGAAATTGTAGCCATGTGACAGTGGCACCCTGCAAATGGTCAAAAAGCAATTGCATGACCTCAGGGAGGCCTCAAATATTGGAACCTTTTGTCCAATTTCTAAACTTTAAAAGGGGGTCCCTGGTGAAGAAAAGGTTGGGAACCACTGTCCTAGAGCAAGCCAAAACCAGTTGGGTAAGGAAACTTCTGCAATTAATCAGCCAAGCTCAGATGGTAACGATTTTCCACTGTGGCTTTTTTAGCATGCTTTCAGGAGCCACACACAATACTGAACATGCAAGGTGTCAAGGAGAAGATTTGTTTCTGCAAGTTTTCAGAGCAAGGCAGCAGAACTTGGCCGGGTGAAGGAAAGTTCTAGGTCAAGCGGTCCAAAGTCAGGCTAAAAATTTATGATGCCAAACCAAGGGAGGGATGAAATCTTAGTGAATGAGCCACAGTTGTAAATAACTGGATTCCAAGCAAAAGTCACTGTATAATGAAGCCAGATGCTTAAGTTGTTCCTAGGAACACAAGGTTGTTCCATTGAGACTTAAATTCCTTCCCTGCCCAGCATGTTCAGCTATTGCTAATCTTTTCTTAAGTTTGGCTGGTTCGTTCAGCACTTTGATGCTTCCTTGCGAATAGCTCACTTCAGCAAGGTGCAGAAATCCCTGGAGGAATTGCGCTGGGTCTATGTGGGTGTGTGAAGCAGCTTGTGTTGTGGTTGAGTCCAGCTCTGAGGGCTGACATTCTAGAGCTCTACAGTATGAAATTGCTCTAATGCCAACAAGGGCTTTTTCACCCTGGTATTGCAAAGTTAGTAAGCTCTGAGGCCCTGCTTACACACTACACAGTATAGTGTACATAGATTGCAAAAATGAACAAAAATTGAACTGTTGGGTTGGCAGGAGCAGGAGTGAGTGACAGGAGCTCACTCTGTCTAGCAGCAGCAACCAGATTTCAAATACAAGCCTGCCAGTTGTTAGCCCAGTGTCCCGACCGCATGAACTGCCGTGCTCCTTCTCTTCAAGGTTATTTACAGGTGTTTAGATGTTTCAGGACCTATCTTCTCCAGATTTTTCAAAGATTCTTCAGATGATGACAGGCTTTCTAGAGATCCTTGAAGCCTTTGCAGATCCTTCAGAACATTCATTCTGGGTGACAAAGAAAGACCATACTCTGTCATATCATCATTAATTTGTCTTCTAATCATGGAAGAGAACCTATTTAGCAAGGTGAGATGGACGAAGGAAGTTCCCAATGGACTTGCTTCAGCCAAACTCTGAGATGACAAAATCTGAGCTAGACTGGCCACAAATTTAGCAATTGTAAGGGATGGTTTTGAGGCTCATTTGAGTGGTGAAAAATTTAAAGAATAAAGGACAATATGTGAAATACTGTATAGATATGATGGGAGCAAAGAAGATTTGTAAGATTAGGAAAAAATGGTATAGTAAATGGCGCTGGTACAACCTGGTTAGTTTTTATTAGCTCCTACTTTTCTACACTTTATGCCAGTGGTTCCCAACCTTTTCTATACCCCGCACCTCTAGAACGCTTCTGATATATTCTCGCACACCTTACAAAAGTTCAAAATAACGGCAACAAATTATGCATATACACTATAATTTTTTCGCACCCCCTGGAATATCATCTTACATCCCTGGTTGGGAACCCCTACTTTATGCAATGATGCTTACCTTGAAAGAAAATGGCATGACTGATAGGTGTGTAAAAGGATGGAGTTAAGAGGAAAACATCACATCAAAAAGAGGCTAGGAAAATATACTAATCTTTCCTTTTCTTTTTGAAGAATACCAAAGATGTCTTCTTACATATTCATTGTTTGTTATTGATATCACTGTGTGCACAGTACTTTACAGTAATCCCTATTTGAAGGGCAAAGGGTGATTTGATCCATGTGTGGGCATGTTCATAGCCTCTGTCAGAAGTATCTTAATCAAATGTATCCTTTCTCAGGAATGTGTACCAGTTGCAGGAGCCCTGTAGAGCAAAGAAAAAATAGAGTTGCTTTTAGATGCTTGTGGTAGTGTTACACACATGTTCTGAATCAGATTTGGATCTTTGCAGAAGCCCTACTTTACAGAATGCAAAAAAAAAAAAAAAAAAAGCGGACTTCCCTCAGGATCCTTAAAAAAATTAGTATGGGAAATGCAGAAATGACCAAGCTCAAATTATCCTATTTTAGACACATTATGTGAAGACCTAGTTTTCTGGAAAAGACTGTAATTCTGAAAAAAGTGGAAGGAAAGAAAAGAATAGGACCACCAGCAATAAGATGAATGGACTTGCTGATGGATCATCATGGAGAAAATGTGGTTGCTAGGTGCAAAAACAACCTGATGGCACAGAAATAATCAATCAAATGGTAAGAGAATGGAGGAAAAGGAAGAATTATTTACTATGATAAAACAAAAAGTCTTCTTAATGCTCACATTTATCTTATCTCATTATTCAAACAAACTTGAATGAAGTAACACTCTCAAAAGGATGAAAAGCATACACAAGAGCAGACATTTCTCAAGGAACACACTAATTAACACTACCACCTTGCACAAATTTCTACTTGATTTATTTTGAGATGTAACTATGGCAGTAGAATCATTCAGTGTTGCATGAATCGCTTATGCAAGTTGCCTAAAAAATTATTGGCATTCACCATTCACAAATCTCAAGTTACAAATGTCTGGAGGAAAACATACAGTATGTTATTTGAACAAAGTGTGGACATGATGGAACTAGAGCATGCTCAGTTCAGTTTTACTGTCAGCTGAAAAATGCTATAATTTCAATAAAAAGGAAAAAGACATCTCAATGTAATCCATTTTTTCCCCGGAATGCAATTTATTAGTATCTTGCTGTCACAAACATTTATCGTATTTTATAGATTCAGATGTATACTTATATCTATCAATTCTCATATATTGATTTAAATATGCAAGAGTGATGATTACCTGAAAGAAAAATGATCTCTATTCAATACATGTCCCAAAACTCTCAAGGAAGGATAAAGAAGGGGAAAAAAAAATAAACACAGACAAAAGGCCTAGGCAGGGCCATTTTCCCAGTTAGCCTATGGCTTTCAGCTTCATTTGAAAACATTCCTGAAGATGTTGCTCTCCTATCTTTTTTCAAGCAAATATATGTTTCTATATATTGTAAGTGTACACATGCTCAAAAAACCCCCCAACAGTCAGGAATAATAATAATTTAATATGAATTGAACCGATAACTATTAGTTACCATTGTCTGTAAAATCAAGTGCCCCATTTATAAAATAAATTGATTACCCCCCTCTGCATAGATTGTTCCAGCCATTCTCTGTCATGCACAAAGCACTCTTTTGTATTATTTTCTGTCCTTGCACTCAAAAAAGAAAAAAAGAGAGAGACAGGAATGGGTTAAAACAGAGAGGATTGCTGTGCTGAGACAGGAAGCAAAGAAAAAGGAGGACAAAATCAGGCAGAAATTTATCCAAGGAGGTCGATGAAGAAATGAAGCAAAGAATCCTAATTGAAGGGTTGTAAAAAGAGTTAAATTTCCCCCCCCCCCAGACATAGCTAATCAGCTAGTTATCTTCAAAATCCCCAATCTTTCCCGTTTTGTCAAAGTGTCTGGTGAGTTACAGGGGCAGGGAGGAGGCCCAAGTCCTGCAGGGACCCAGCAGTGGAGAGGCAAAGGCCTGTGGGGACCCATTGGGGCAGCGAAAGCAGATTCAAGGACTGGGGGGGGGGGACAGGAAGCTGAAGAAGGGATGGCTCAAGCAGTAGGTGAAGCCTTGGGAAGCTTGGGGCAGCACTGCACAGTTGTTACATTTCCTTCATCTCTGACACGTTGCACAGTTGCATTCTTCTAATTTTTTTATTCCTTCCTAAGATGGGGTGTATTGCTTCTTAATAGGTGATCCATCACTTCCTTAACCCAAGCTCCAGAGCTCAGGAGATCTTTAAAAGATAAGTGAAGAGAAGGGTGTGGGCCCTGGTGGAATGGGAAGCAGGCCCAAGGCCTGCCAGGACCCAGTGAGGAAGGGATGGGGATATAGGTGGGGGAGCACTGCAGCACCTCTGTGATTGGTCATAAGGGCCAGCAGCATCCGTAAGTTCAGGATCAGTTCATAAGTTGCTCTCAGGGTGGTGGTGGGGAAGAGGTCTGCTGTAGCTTCAAATGGCCACTAAGTGATAGATCATAATTCAAGGATCACCTGTAATGTGGTCCACATGTTTATCTAGAGATAACATGTGAACTAATTCTATGAGTTATGCTTAATTTATAAAGTATTTTTCATATACAGTCCTCCAGTGCTAAGTGATCTTTTAGTTTGTCATGTCATTCATTTGGGATTACATCATTATGTAACAAGAGACCAATATATTATTTTTTTTATAAACATAAAGTGACAGGCTTAAGAAATTACCCTCCAGATAATAGTTGTACAATTACTTCATCCTTAAAATATTATATGCATCAAATGCATATGCTTTCCTTGTAGCAAATTTGTTAAAGGATAATTTGGTAACATGGAAGAGTACCAGTATGAATGGCTTAAATTCAAATACATCTGGGCACTTGTAGATTGATACCTCTGACAAACCCAAAACTGACTTATAATTTCCTTCATATGTTGATATTAATCATAATATAGAAGAAAAAACACACAAAATTCTTGCTTATATTTTAGAGGGCATGTCTTAGAGCGGGGGTGTCAAACTCAATTTCATTGAGGGCCGCATCAGCATTGTGGTTGCCGGGAATGCGTGGGTGGGTGGGCATGGCCTACTGGGTGGATGTGGCCAACTTGATATTGTTGCATCGGGACGTGTCTGGAGGACCGGGGGGTCAGGGGGGATTCAGGGGTCTCTGGCAGAGGTGGATGGGACCAGGGCCTGATCCACCAGAGAAGCCTTGCTGTCCCTCTCGGGCCATGTGGGGCCACTGGATGGTAGCGTGGGCTGCCTGGAGCCCTGGAAAACAGACAGCCAGCTCAGTCCTCGAGCTCCTGGGGTTCCGGGACCCCCTGACAGCCCAGCACCACTCCCTGGGGGTGGCCACCTGGCCATCTGTCGTGCAGCTCCAGGGCTGGGCATGGGCAGAACAGGGAGGGGAAGGGAGCCCCGACTGCTTCTTGGGGATGGGGGGTTCCCTGCCCTTCCTGTTTGCTGGGGCCATTGGTGATGTGGCAGCGGGCGGCAGGCTTATCCCACATGTGCAGTGGAACTGGAGGATGAAGTTAGATGACGGGCCAAGCAGGCAAGGGCCACAGCATGACAAAGATGGTGACAGGCTGGGTGGCCTTGCCACGGCTCCACTATATGTCTTTGCTTGCCCATACCACTGTGGCTGGGATGGGACAGGTAGCCAGCTGGCCGCCTGGTGCATCCAGCAGGTCAGATCACGTGCCTCCCCCCTGGCCTCCACCTGCCGCTTGGAGGGCCAGCCCGGCGGCCGTAGCACTTGGACCCACTGTCCGTCTTTGCTTGCCCATGCCTGTCCCACCCAGCAATTTGGAGGGAGGGCTGTGGCACTCAGACTCTGTGTTCTGTGAAGGCTGCAGAATCCCAGGATGCGGCAGCAAATGGGCGGCCGAGGGGCTGGCGGGTTGCACGCTTGGCTGCTGCTGGGCACTGCTGACCCTCGCACACTTGCTGCCTCTTGTGTGCATGCCCGGGAGGCGCACCCAGCCAGGCTTGGGTGGGCTGGAGCCCAGGCAGCGGGGGCCCATCCCTCGCTGTCTCTGGGACAGTCCTGTGGGCTGGATCTGGGCCCATCTTGGGCCTGATTTGGCCTGCAGGCCTTGAGTTTGACATGTCTGTCTTAGAGGCAAGACTACTCTCTATCACTTAGCCTCTGTGCTTTACAATCCTTCAGTCTCAATCCTTGTGGGGGAAGTTAGATAAAGCTATTTTCTTAGGCTGGTTACTGAGATATGGCATCCAGAGTGTGAAGGGAATTTACAGGGTAGAGAGTGGACATGTTGAAAATATTATATCCCAATATTTTATTAATTCTACTGTGGGGACAAAGAAGCTTGATGTCTACTCTTATTCTGAGATCCCACTCTTTTCTGATTCTTCTTGAAAGAGGAGCTGTAAATGGCCTAGTGCAGGGGTCTTCAATTTGGCCCTTTTATGACTTGTGGACTTCAACTCCCAGAATTCCTCAGCAGGCACGCTGGCTGAGGAATTCTGGGAGTTGAAGTCCACAAGTCATAAAAGGGCCAAGTTTGAAGACCCCTGGCCTAGTGCTACACTGGAAAATTGTTGAACAAGATCCAAAGGGGCTTCACCACCAAGGAATTTCATTCATTGCAAATTGTACTTTTGTAACATAAGGAAAATCCAACAAAGACTTTCAGTTTAAACAGAAAAAGCAAGAGGTGTCATGTGATTCAATATTAGGAAAGAAAAATGTTATTGTCTTATTTCAGTGGAACTTAGTGATAAAAAAAAAATGGTGGGCTGAAGGAAACTCCTGGTTCCTGACAGCTGAGGAGAAAGAGCACACTTAAGCATCTGAAAGGATAGTATCTACTCAATTTCAATTTAATCCTGAGAGAAACTATTAAACGTTTCATTTTCAAGGCTCTGACATCTGCATTTGCTCAATGATTTATTTCTAAGACGTTAACTTGGAGGGACAAAACTCTTTGACCTCAGGCGAACAATTGTGAGACACAAGCCTGTGCCAGGTTGAATCTTCCTTTATGAAATGTTCATGCGGCTCTCCCAGCAGGGCCTCTCTTTAAAGTCAGAAAAGAAACCGAGCCGGATATCCAGAATGATTCCAACCAGCTATCAAAAAAACATTTATTGCATCAACTTCTCACCCCACCTTTTATTAATAAAACATAATAATGCTGGAGTAGGTTAAAGGCCATCATTTGCAAAATAAGAATTTTTCACAAAAAGGTTATATTAAAGCCTTAATTATTCATTACTAAGACTTGTCATGGGGAAATATTGACTGTGGTATATTTCAAGTACCAGACCAGGTTTTCTTTTCGTGAAGGTTAATGGTTGGAGCATTTGCTTGCATTAGCGTTCCTAAATATAACAGCCTTTTATGTCTATGTTAGGTTTTCTCCTGACTCCCCCCCCCCAAAGCCCACTGCTTGGCTGGGGGGGGGGAAGAAAATATGGTTCGAGTCAGAAGTGTGTATGTCCATTAGTGGGAATGGACAAAGGGGGAGAAGGCAAGAGGACAAATGACAAAATGTGCATGATATAAAATTTCATCATGCAAAGGCTATGACTTCCTTCTTCTCATCAGCTCTCAGGACATAATGTGGTATTTGATGATAATACTGCAGGTGTTGCCATTTCGGTCTCTTGGCAGTTTGCTATGGATGCTGTTGGAGCTAAAGAGTTAGCCCCTCTTCAAGCAAGCCAAGCCAAGCCAAGACAATGGCTTTGCTTAGCTGTCACATAAGATAGGGTTGACTAGCAAATTATGCAACTTGTAGAAAGCTGTTTCCTTATCTGGAATTACATACATAAAATACAGCTGGGATAAGTGATGACTGTGTTCCAATTTCACTGAAGATAAGGGCAAAGAAGGTCCAACCTCAAACTATTTAGGTTTCTTTGATTAGCAGCATGACTAGATTGGAAAGATTGATGTGTTTGCCCCTTTTGTTTAACGTCTACATGAAACCTTTGGGGGGAGATTGTCAGTTTGAGGTCTGACATCATCGATATGCTGATGATAACGCAGTTATACTTCTTGATGCTGGGATTAACTCTGTAATGCTGTTGAGGTCCTGTCCATGTGTCTAGAGGCTTTGCAAGCCTGGCAGAAGGAGGAACAGAGGCAAGATTGAATGGCTGAAGATATTTGAGCCCTCTGGGTTTGCACTTCCTTATTTGAGACTTTGTACGCAATCTGGAGGTTGTTTTACAATCACAAGTCCTGCTCAAAGAGCAGGTGGCAGCTGTGGCCAAGGGGGCTCTTGCATGGATACATCTAGTGCAGACATGTCAAACTCGTGACGTCATGTGACGTCGCACAATGTATCAGAGCTTTTTTGCCATTGCCGGCAATGGAGTGGGCGCGGCTCTGGTATGATGAAACCGGCCCGCAGGCTGGCAGTTTGACACCCCTGATCTAGTGCATCAGTTGTGATCTTTCTTAGACTAGGAAATTGCCAGATAGTCACTCATGTCTCAGTTACCTCATGAATGGATTACTGTGACACATTCCACATGGAGGGGCCTTTGAAGATCACAGCTGGTCCAGAATGCAGGTGCCGATGGACATGCCTTTCAACATCCATGTGACTTCACAAACTGGATACTGGACTGACTACTGGTTGGCTTATAGACACAGTTCAAGATGCTGATTATTATCTATAAAGCCCTTCGTGGCTTAAATCCTGGTTATTTGAAGGACTGTTTGTCTCTAGTTGTTTCTGAGATCAGGCTGAGTGGGAGCATTTAGGATCCCACTGATTAAGTAGTGTCATCTAGCACAACCCAGGAGGTATGCCTTCTCTATCAAGGTATATGCTGTGAAATAATATCCCCCAGAGAGTTGGATGATTCCCACCTGATGATATTCAGCAAGCTTTTAAGACTTGGCTATTCTCCCAGACTTTGGATCAAGATGATTTTTTCCCCGTTATATACTTATTTTTGGGCTGCTCACTTCCTTTTCCTTTTCCTTTCCAGAGCTTGTTAGGAGCTTGTATTTTAATGAATTGTATTTTAAATGAATTTTATTTTAAATAAGATCACATTAAATTAAGATAGCGTCATAAATGGTACTGGGTCTAACAGATACTGATTAATATACATGCAGTTCTAGCAAGAATTTTGGCTAGGTGTACTGTGGTAGCATCAAGGACCTACAGAGACCTGAGGTGTAGACTTCTGCAAAAGCACATTCTCTGAATATGTCACCCTGGCAATGTCATGAAACCCTTCTTCTCTACCTTCATGCCTGGATATCTTGGCTTTCAAATATATACCGTAAATGCCGGCGTACAAGGCGACCCGGCATATAAGACGACCCCCGTCTTTATAGCCGGGCCGCATTCCTAGAACGTCGTCTTATATGCCGGAAACTACCAGTATTTCCGGCGTATAAGACGACTCGGCGTATAAGACGACCCCCGTCTTTGGCGCCGATTTCAGCGCTCGCGGAAGTCGCCTTATACGCCAGCATTTACGGTATATCATTTATCCATGAGTATATATGGTGATACTTTTTGAAAGTACTTGTATATCCTGTAGATACTTGCATATAAGCCCATCTGCAGGTAAGCTGACCTTTGAATGCTTAACCAAAATACCATTCAATGTGCCTCCTGCAGATAAGCCATCTATGAAGATTTCAAGGCCTCTGCTTATCCATGGTGGTCCACTTTTCAGGGCTCTTTTCTTAAAAAATGGAGGGTTGATTATCCACAAATGAGCTTATACACCAAGGTATTATTTGTGTGTGTGCGTGTTTGTACAAAATTACACATTGTCTTTGTGGGTAATGAGAGGTGACAACAAATAAAATGGGACCGGACAGAAAAGTGACTTTTAAATAGTGGGTTGGGAAGAAAAGGTGGCTTGTGGCTCGATCTCTGACATCTTTAATTTCCTGCCAAAATCACTAAGTTGAGGAAGAATATACCGTATATGCCGGCGTATTAGGCGACCCGGCGTATAAGACGACCCCCATCTTTATAGCCGGGCCGCATTCCTAGAACGTCGTCTTATACGCCGGAAACTACCAGTATTTCCAGCGTATAAGACGACTCGGCGTATAAGACGACCCCCGTCTTTGGCGCCGATTTCAGTGCTCGCGGAAGTCGTCTTATACGCCGGCATTTACGGTATTACCGAAAACCCCAAAGTTATCTTCTTTATTTTAAAGATTCAAAAAGAAGAAACAAGATAGAAACAAAAGCAAAGGGAAGAAAAAAAACATGCAATTCTGTAAACTGATGTTGGTTTGGTATTAAACTGAGTGTGTCCTACTGTCCATTTGAATGGTAAGGGTATGCTTATGCATTATGCTACAGCTGGTTTCTTTACAAATTTACACCTAAATTACCCTGTCTGAGTTCACACAATTTGCTAAATCTTGAAAGAGCAGATCATTTATTGGCTTAGTGTAAAAGCAGGCAATCCTTTAGTGGATGGGCTTATTTATTAATTTATAGAGATGGCTGCCCATCTCAGCAGTAACTCTTGTAGAAACTACAACACTCTTGTATATAACAGGTTTGAGAGGCTGAGTGGCTAAAAGTAGGCAGAGCTATATCAAAGCTGATCTTAGAGACATTTTTTTTTCATTTGCATAAAAGAGGATTTGGGCACCTCGAGCAGGTTGGGCACCTCATGCAGATTGGTGTTTAGAAAGGACATCAAAAATTCTTTGAGAAGCAAAACAAAGACATTTGCCAAGGAAAAAGAGCAAGGATTAAATTAAAATTATTGCAGGACTCAAAGGTAAGGGGGGGATTTGGTCTTCCAGACTTGGAGAAATATTACCAGGCTACAGCATTAGTATGGATAAGAGATTGGATATTACTAAAAAACAGGAGACTATTATGTCTGGAGGGCCATGACCTACAAATAGGATGGCATGCCATATTATGGGATCATAAATATAAAGTACATAAATATTTTCGAAGACACTATATTAGGCAAGCTCTTATTGATGTATGGACAAAAATTTGGCAACCAAATTATACCCAAGTACCTAGTTGGATCTCACTGTTAGAAATATATGTACACCAAAATTTACCCAATTAGACAAGACCATAACATATAAAAATATCTTAGATGAAAGAGGGGAATTGAAATCCAGGAAAACCCTCCAGGATGAAGGGATAGAATTAGAATAGTGGGCATACCTGCAACTGCAGGCGAGATATTGGAAAGACAAAAAAGAGTTAGGCATTAAATTAGAACCAATAGAATTGGATAAAATAATATTGGGGTCGGAGGATAAAATGATTAAAAAATTATACTACTATTGGTTAGATCAGGCAATGTACGAGGAACAAGTAAAAGTGACTATGTTGAATTGGAGCAAGGACTTTGGTCTTAATTTTGATCTGCACATCTGGCAAGAACTATGGGCAAGAAACAAGAAGCTTACTTTGGCCACCTCTTACAAAGAGAACCTCTACAAAATGTTTTATAGATGGCATCTCCCACCCACAAGATTGGCTAAAATGTGTACCAATGTCTCCCCTAAATGTTGGAAATGTAATTTGACAAGTGGAACTTACTATCATATGTGGTGGGAATGCACGCAAGCTCGTGATTTTTGGAACAGGATTAAAGTATGGTTGGAAGAAATATTAGAGCAAGTGGTAGAACCAAAACCAGAACTCTTTCTGGTTTAACTATGCAAAAGCATGACAAAGGCGTACTTTATTTAATGCTACACATTTTAATGGCTTCCAGACTGTTTTTTGCTCAAAATTGGAGGAATAAGGGAACTCCAACGGAAGAAGAGATCCTGCATAAAATTTTATCATGTGCTGAGATGGACAGGCTTACAATGATTATGAAAGACAAGACAGAACACGAATACTTCGAAATCTGGGGCAAATTTTACCATTGGTATGAATTAAGGAGAACTGCTTGGACTTCAAGTTAATGGTAGAATTAAAAGATATATATAACTGTACATATAACTGTATATATAATTGTATTGTATAGAAGATGAGGCTTATATAGAGGTTAAGAACGATGTATTAAACTTTTGTACCATGATAGGAACTGATAGGAAAATTCGTTCTGGAATGTCATGTTTGTCCATTGTTGTTTTAATTGTATTATGAATAAAAACATTTTTAAAAAAATTATTTGAGAAGTTTTTAGGACTTTCTCCAAATTTGTACAACAAAGGAATCATTCCAAGCTCTTTATAGTGTTGACAGAGGAGAGAAACAGAAAGGAACAAGGCACAAAAGGATATATATGTTAAAAAAAGTTAAGCAGGTTGCGTTTGGGTGTTAAATATGGGTTCTGGATCTAGAGAGCTTGCTAACTCCTGGCTCAAATTCTGGGGTTGCAATTTTTATTGATTTTAATGGTGATGGATTGTAGTAGATGAGATAAACCTATTTGTCGATCTAGTTTGGAGTGTACAGAAAGTATGATGCTTTCTGAGCTCTATGCATAAAACTGTCATGTTATCTCGAAAAATCCATTCAATGCATTGATCTATGATTCATACAAAAGGGAAGGAACAAAGCAAAGGGTTGCTTATAAGTGTAAATCTTTTAAAGAGTGTTTGCCGTACCCTTTTAAAATAAGAATTAAATATATTCTTTGCTTGGCAAAGAATTATTTTCTTAATTACCAACCTGCAGGCTTCATAATTTATAGCCTGCATGATGTTTAGGAAATGGCTGTTCTTTATTGCTAATTATAGACTAGGAAAAAAATGATCAGAGGAACATTTTACCATTTTAGTGCCCACACATCCTGCTTTACTATTGCTTTGTGAATATGATTTGTGCCAAGTGTTTGGAAAAGGGAGGTTTCTAAGAGACGGTTTCAGTCAGTGAGATTTCCTAGAAGTGGTCGAACAGAGTAATAAACTAATCATATCAGCATGTTTAAGCTTAAGAGTCTTCCATCCTCTGAAATGGAATGTTGTTGCTTATTAACTGATTCAAAAATGCATGTTGGGGCACAACAGTATCTCAGAATAGAGCAAAACATGGGCTTAAAAATAAAGCTCATGTATTGGCGGCATCGACCATATTTCTGAAGCTGCCCCAGAAGCCAGTAGTTGTATTAAAGACATTCAACTATGAATCCAGTTTCATCTGCTATTGATATTGGTTGCAAGACTCTAATATTAATAGGAGTTGTCCATCATCATCATCATCATCATCATCATCATCACCACCTTCCTCAACTTCTTGTGACAGACAGTATATAATACTATCACCAAATGTTGTTTGGGACCACAATGGGTCTATGGAGAAAATTTGGGAAGGTGTTGAAACAGCACCTTTGGCTCGATGCCTTGGAGAAAAGGAATCACTTTTGTCAATATATAAAGTGACACAAGGAAGCTTGAAAACAACAACAACACAATGATTCCTAAAATCATATTTTCTGGCTTTCCCATGAAGTTTTAGAACATGCCAACTGAACCAGTGCTGCCAGTCCAAGTAGATCAAAGGTTTTACTCCCTTGAAGTGGGATAGGCACTTTCCTTCCATTCTGAACCTTTGAACAGGTTCATCCAATCATCCCAACATTTCAGGAGGACAAAATCAGTGTTTAAAAATTCAGTGCAGCTGAAATGAGGGGTAACTGGAAGAGGCCCAATGAACTCCACTGTCAACGACAGCAGCAGGTCAGTGGATTATAGGAAGAGCAATGGCACAGGTTGCTCAACCCCTCATGAGGATGAAGGCTTAAGTATTTCTCTTCTATGATGAAAAATAGTAGTATTATTCAATTTTGCTTCTCAGCTTTTGTTCTTTATTTTACAAACAAACCAAGCCTCCCAATACTGAAGGAACAAGTTTAAACTTTTTCCCCAAAAGTCAGCATTAGCTGCGGGTCTGATGTAGATAAATCTTATTTTTGGCAATTTATCCACTGTTCTTCCTAAGCTTCAAAGTTTCTGAGAAGCAAATAGCTGTGTCTTTCAACTTTCAGCTGAGCAGAGTATTTAGGTCTCAGCTTATTATCTTAAGTGAGCACATAACGCTCTCTTCTGTTCTCTTAACATTCAGGAGTTATATTTCTTTTTCTTCTAATGCTCACTTTTCAAATCGGGCCTGAATAGAAATATTAAACAGGTAGAACCTGCTTATAAGCAGAACATCTCACAAAAAGATGTGACATGAAATGCTAAAGACTTTCAGAGGCTGGAAGAGCCAGGCTATTTTTTTTAAAAAAATTACCTGCTGACTGGTATACTTTGAGGAAGATGCTTGTGTACTGGAGGGAGATGGCTAATGGGGAAATCTGGCAATGGATACCCCCTTCCAGCTTCCCAAGCTTTATTGAAGTAGTAGTAGTAGTAGTAGTAGCAGCAGCAGTAGTAGTAGTTATTTAAATGTATACATCACCTAGAGCAGTGGTTCTCAACCTTTCTAATGCCGCGACCCCATAATACAATTCCCCATGTTGTGGTGACCCCCAACCACTTATACATCACCAGGTGCCAGGGGCGTGGCCAAAGAAAAGGGGGGAAAATGGCGGACAGCCTTGTTTGGCGACCCCCGTGAAATGGTTGTTTGACCCCAAATGGGGTCCCGACCCACAGGTTGAGAACCACTGACCTAGAGACTATAGGCAATTCACAAAGGAAAAACATAAGACATAATAATATACCTGCAGGCCACTTTAGCTGACTGTGTTCAGCAGGTCAGCGGTTCAAATCTCACCGGCTCAAGGTTGACTCAGCCTTCCATCCTTCTGAGGTAGGTAAAATGAGGACCCAGATTGTTGGGGGCAATGTAAATATATATATACATTGCTTACTGGTGTACACCGCTTAGAGAGTGCTTGCACTTAAAGCGGTATATAAATCCCATAAATAAATAAATAAGTAAATACCTGTAAAGACAAAGGAGCAAAAACATGGCAAAACTTATTGATAAAACATGATCTGCAAAAGGGTGAACAGTGGGTAGAACATGTAGTAGGAAGCTTTCCCCATGTCTCCAAACTGGACGTTTTTCTAAAAAAACAACAACAAGAAGAAAAGTGAATGACATGCAAATGTCTTTTTGTCCTCGTTTCTCCACTCCAGATCTGTAACATTTGTTGGAAGCTGCCTCTCTATGTATATATGTATGTATCATCATTGTGGGTTGGGATAAAAGACTTTATCAGATGCGGGAATTCGACCCTCTATCCCTATGGCAATGATTATGATGAACAACTGATTGCTAAAAAAGAAAGAAAATAAAATCCAGTGTTTCTAGCGTTTTTTTAAAAAAATAATAATCAGGGGCCTCCTAAGGCTTCTGGATTGTAGGTTGTCCATCTCCTGCATTACAACGTGAATAGAATACTACTTATGAAAATGTCAGATCTGCATCTATGTGCTTAAGCACTTATTGAGGGCATGATACAGTCTGACTGGATTGCAGCTGTATAAATTGTATAGATATAAAGCTAGCATAGCATGAAAAATCTAGCTGCACTTGTTGATTGAGCATATATAGAAGACATAGGATTTTCATGTTTAAAACTGGACCCTTGAATTGTGTTTGGTATATCAGCAGGGGAAAACCTTTACACCAGGGAACCTCAACCCCCATCTGCGGACCAGTACCGGTCCATGGCCCATTGGGAACCAGGCAATGCAAGCAGTGGGCAAGTGCATGAAGCTTCATTTGCGCATGTGCAGGATTAGGTTGCGTGTGTACAACTGTCCCCTCTATTCCACTGCCGCTGCCAAAAATGTTAGGGACTGCTGCTTTACATGTCTATTCCTAAATAATATTTTTTAACTAAATTTAATGACACATACTTCAATTGAAAAGGTTTGTGGTAAATTAATATGTGGCTTGTTTGTTTTATATAACCACGTACACATATAAATTATATAGTAATAACTGCACTTTTACTTTCTAATGAAATGGAAGATAAAATAAGTACATTCTCAATAGTTTTATGTGTTATCAAGATAATGGAGCTTGCAGTTTGAAAAATCCTAACATATTTATCATTGCTTAAACTTTCATGGATCACAAATTATTTCATCTAAGCTATGGAGTACAGTCTTGGGAAAGGAGTGTTATGTGCACAACTGATAGTAAGTGAGAAAAACATGGATAGAGACTTGTGCAGCATCTGTCACCTCATTTATTACCAGGGTTGAGTCAGCTGATTTGTTGTCAGGATTGAATTAACTAGACAGGTGTTCCCTTCCTCCCTCACTACTCCATGTGAGTCCCTCTCAAAGCTGTGTACTTGGTGAAGAAGACAAACTCAGAATCCAGAAAGATATTGACAGAGTTGAACAATGGGCCCTGTCCAACAAAATGAGTTTCAATGTGGAGAAAAGCAAAGTTTTACATTTAGGCAGGAAAAATCAAAGGTGCAAGTACAGACTGGGTGAGACCTGACTTAAAAACAGTAACTGTGAGAGAGACCTTGGAGTCCTAATGGACGATCACTTGACCATGAGCCAGCAGTATGCAACAGCAACCAAAAAAGCTAATACAATCTTGGATTGTATAAAGAGAGGCATAGAATCAAGATCTCACAAAGTATTAGTACTGCTATATAAAACCCTAGTAAGACCATTCCTGGAATATTGCAGCCAATTTTGGTCACCTTATCACAAAAAAGTTGTTTAGAATATGGAAAAAATTCAATGAAGAGCAACTAAGATGATCAAAGGCCTAGAGACTAAAACATATGAAGAACGGCTGCAGAACTTAGCTAGTCTAAAGAAAAGAAGAAATGGACAACATGATAGCAGTATTCCATTATTATTATTATTATTATTATTATTATTATTATTATTATTATTATTATTAAACAGTTGGAAGGGACCTTGGAGGTCATCAAGTCCAACCACCTGCTCAGGCAGGTAACCCTATACCATTTTGGACAAATGGCTGTCCAGTTTCTTCTTAAAAACTTCCAGTGTTGGAGCAGTCATAATAATAATACTAAAGTTGGAAGGCACAAAAATGAAGGGGTCATGTTATTCACCAAAGTACCAGAGGGCAGGACAAGAAACAATGGTTGGAAACTGATCAAAAAGAAAAGCAATCTAGAATTAAGGAGAAACGTCCTGACAGTGAGGACAATTAACCAGTGGAACAGCTTTCCTCCAGAAATCGTGGGCGCTCCATCACTGGAGATTTTTAACAAGAGGCTAGACAGCCACTTGTCTGAGATGGTATAGGTTCTCCTGGACTAGAAAACCTCTAAGGTCCCTTCCAGCTCTATTCTATTATTCTTATAAATAGAAGGAGTATACTGATCTTCAGTCAAGGGTATACAATAGCTGCCTTCCCTTCTAGAATCTTCAAACAAGCTCACACAGACACTGCATATAAGATACCTTGTAAATAAAGACCACATTTTCTTAGAACACTATCTATATTTACTATTCATCAATGAAACAGTGTCTATCTCATGCCTAATGTGTACATCTAAACCTGAATGCACATGTTCTGTCATTTTCATGGCAGCAATTGAAAAAATGGCTTGACATTGTCTTCTAGGATGAAGTTTCACATTCCAGTCCTGTGTAGAACTGTAGGATTTCCTAGTGTTTTCCTATCCATGCATTTAAACAGATCCAACCTTTCTCAGATTTGAGGGATCAGTCAAATACACCGTAGCTAAGTACGTGCTGAATAGAGTCTTCAGTATTGAGTCAGTCTGCTAGAAATCATTTAAATTTGCAGATGAATTCTTATTCTGCCATTTCACTTTGAAACCAAATCTTGAGTCATGCAATCTTATGCGCTTAATAGTTGAAAAATAATAATCAGCTGCAATCTTCACATAATAATAAGGGCAGCCTTCAAGATGTTGTGTGTTTTGGAAACTGACCAAGAGTGAGAGACAAAAATGTATACTGTTATGTCCCGAGCCTTGCAAACGGCTCGGGCGTTTGCAGGCAGTCCCGGGCAGGTGCAAAGCTGCCCGGGACCAGACAGGCTGTCGCCAGCGCCATGCGCATGCGCGGGTGCTGGCGCGGGAAAAGTAACACATTTACCCAGGAAGCGTCTATATAAGAAGCTGGGAGGTTTTGGGAGCTGCTGAAGCCATCTACTTGTAAGCTGAACGCTGAATAAAGGAAACTGAGAACTTCAACTGCTTCTCGTGTCTGCTTCCCGCCAAGGACTCAACACTGGCGACGAAGGTGGGATGCCTTGCACTACCTGGAAAGGAAGAAGTGTAAGCTTACCCAAGGAGTCCTGAGTGGCGGAAAGGAACGGCGTTGACTCGGCAGCTGCCCGCCAATCCGGTGCGCATTCGGGGGTAGGCTGGCTGATAGACCCGTCTCCTGAAGATCTGAAGATGGCGAAAATCGGAAGGCTTTCGGAATTCGACGTCTCACATCCAGAGCGGTGGGAGTCATACGTAGCCAGGGTGGAGAACTACTTCAAGGCAAACCAAGTGAGGGAAGAGAGCTTGAAGGCCGCCACCCTGCTTTGTGTTTGCGGTCAAGACGCCTTCGACATCGCAGAAAACCTTGCAGCACCTGTTCCAGTAGAGTCTGTCAGCTACGCAGATCTGAAGAAGCTACTGAAAGAGCACTTCCACCCCAAGATGTCCGTCATCGCATGGCGCCACACCTTCGAGCAGAGGGATCAACGGCCCGGCGAGTCAGCCAAAGAATTCATCGCCGCATTACGGAAGGCCGCCAAGCACTGCGAGTTCAAAGACCTCGAAGAACGACTGAGGGACCGATTCGTGTGCGGGTTAAGGCATCGAGATCTACAACAGAGACTTTTCGCTAAAGAAGAACTGTCCTACCAGATGCCTTAAGGGAAGTCACCGCAGAAGAAGCAGCAGGCGGCGCTATCAAGAACATGCGGCCGATCAGAAACAGTCCAGAGGTTGCATCCGTGCACCAGGAAGATGCCCAAAGGAACTCCGAGGAGGATCCGGACGAGGAAGTCGACCGTCTCCACCCCACGACGGAAGAAAAACAGAAGGGAAGCTCTTCAGCTCCGCTCAAGTACATCGGCTGTGGAGGTCGCCACAGGAGAACCGACTGCAAGTTCCGCTCCGCTACCTGCCGGGCATGCGGCAAACAAGGACACATTGCAGCTGTGTGTCTGGGCCGATGAAAGGTACAACCTCAGGAAGAACTGCGCCTGAAAGGTACCAGATTCCTCAGCCAGAATAGGGTAGGGTTTTGCGCTTCGCGAAGAAGCATCCTTAGGACAGGCACACACAAGCCAATTAAGAAAAAGCTGTCACTCAAGGTGAAGCTACAAGGGGTTCCATTATCTATGGAACTAGACACAGGGTCTGCCTTTTCAATTATCTCCTTGCATACATTTAGGAAGATTTGTTCCGGTAGTGGAACTCAGGCCAAGTTAAGGCCTTCTGACATTGTGTTAACAGATTTTCAAAATTCAAGAGTGTGTGTTAAGGGGGAGGCCACCCTTAACGTGCAATACAAGAGTTTTGAAGGTCCACTAGACTTATTAGTAGTAGGGGGTGAACGAACGAGTCTCATAGGACTCGATTGGTTTGAGGCCCTGGGGATACACGTCACAGGACTCAACAGTTTACAAACACTCGACCTACAGGAAGTCTGCAAAGAATTTGCAGATGTTTTCAGCCCCCAGCTGGGCACATTCAAAGGACCCCCTGTGTCCTTAAAGCTAGACCCCACTGTCACTCCCATTAGAATTAAAGCAAGAAGGGTCCCTTTTGCTTTAAAGAGTAAAATTGACACTGAGTTAGACAAACTGATCCAACAGGGAATCCTAGAACCTGTTGATTCCAGTCCTTGGGAGACCCCCATTGTCACGCCTCTAAAGGCAAATGGGGACATTCGCATTTGTGCTGACTACAAATGCACTCTGAATAAGGCATTGCAGCAACATGCCTATCCTGTTCCTGTGGTCAGTCATATTCTGGCCTCCCTCAAGGGGGGGCGCGTTTTTGCAAAGCTTGACCTAGCTCAAGCATATCAACAGCTGCCTGTTGATGATGATGCTGCTATAGCTCAGACTATTGTGACCCACAGGGGAGCCTTTAAGGTAAAAAGGCTGCAGTTTGGAGTGAATGTCGCTCCTGGGATTTTCCAAAGCGTAATGGAAAACACACTACGGGGTATACCAGGGGTTTGCCCCTACTTTGATGATGTCTTAATTGCAGGAGACTCCACACACATTCTAGCTGAAAGGCTAAGGGCTGTTCTGTTAAGATTCAGGAAGTCAGGCCTCAAGCTCAAAAAAGACAAATGCAAGATTGGGGTGCCTTCTACTGAATTTCTGGGGTTCAAAACTGATGCTGCTGGGATTCACCCTGCTGAATCCAAACTGAAAGCTATTTTAGAAGCACCTAGGCCAAAGTCCAAGGCCGAACTTCAGGCCTTCCTGGGCCTCCTGAATTTCTACAATTCTTTTCTTCCACATAAAGCTAGTGTAGCTGAGCCTCTTCACAGGCTACTAGACAAACAAGCAGTGTGGCAGTGGTCACATACACATGAGGCTTGCTTTAACAAAGTCAAGGCCTTGCTCACTTCTAACAGTGTACTTGCACATTTCAACGACTCTCTTCCTGTGTGCATCGCATGTGATGCGTCCCCTTACGGGGTAGGAGCTGTCCTGAGCCACCTCAGGTCTGATGGAACTCAGGTTCCTGTTGCATATTACTCCAGAACATTGTCTTCTGCTGAGCGCAACTACGCTCAGATAGACAGGGAGGCTCTGGCTGTTGTCGCTGGAATTAAAAAATTCCACGATTTTCTCTATGGCAGGCATTTCACGGTCTTTACTGACCATAAGCCTCTGCTGGGACTGTTTACCACACGTAAGCAGACTCCCCAAATCATTTCCCCTAGAATGCTTAGGTGGTCTATTTTTTTGTCTGCATATGATTTTTCTTTACTCCACAAGCCTGGGAAAGAAATGGGCCATGCTGATGGCCTCAGTAGATTGCCTCTGCCAGTAGTAGAAGCTGACCCTGCGCCAGCTGTCAACATTCTATCAATCCAAGCCTTGCCCGAGCTCCCTCTTTGTGCCAGGGATGTTGCCGCTGAAACAGGTACAGATCACACACTTTCACGTGTCCGTTCCTGGGTTTTGTCCGGTTGGCCTGAGCACTGCCCTAGTCCTGAGTTTCAGAGTTTCTGGTCCAAAAGAAACGAGTTGTCCCTTTCTCAGGGTTGTCTGCTTTGGGGAAACAGAGTTGTCATTCCCTCCTCAATGAGGACTAGGGTCTTAGAATCCCTCCACGAGGGTCATCCTGGCATTGTTCGTATGAAGGCTCTTGCATGCAGCCACTTGTGGTGGCCTGTTTTAGATAAGGATATTGAGGCTAAGGTGCATGCATGCCACCTGTGCCAACGATCTCGCCCAGAGATGCCCCAAGCTCCCGTGCATAAATGGGAGGAAATGCAGTCCCCATGGTCTAGGGTGCACATTGTTTACGCTGGACCCTTTCAGTGCCAGTTCTTCTTGGTCCTTGTTGACAGCCATTCAAAATGGCTTGAGGTTGTACCTGTCTCTTCCACCACCACTGCAAAGACTATTCAGGTACTGAGGGGGATTTTTGCTGCACACGGGCTTCCAGATGTCATCATGTCTGACAACGGCCCTCAATTCACTTCCTCCGAATTCCAAGCTTTCTTACAGGCTAACATGATTCGTCATGCCACGTCTGCGCCTTTCCACCCGTCCACCAACGGTATGGCTGAACGTATGGTGCGCATCACAAAGGACGCCTTGAAAAGACTCACCTACGGGGACTGGCATCACAGGTTGGCTGACTTTCTCCTTTCTTATCGCACCACACCGTCCACTTCTACAGGGAGAAGCCCAGCTGAACTTCGCTGGGGGCGTCAACTTACTACTAAACTTGACCGGTTGCATCCGGACAGACTGCCTTCATCTACCTCACATCCTAGGGCACCTAGACAACTACTTGTGGGTGCCCCGGTTTGGGCTCGCAATTACGGGCCTGGTCATACCTGGGTCCCCGCTTCTATTTCCAGGGTCACAGGTCCTCTCTCCTACGAGGTTGCCCTGGACAACGGTCGTGTCCTGCGTCGGCACATCGACCAACTCCGCCCTAGGCGGGACTTTTCAGATGAGACTCCTGGGTCTTTTCCAGGGGGGGAGGGGGACCCTTTGGAGCAAAGGGAAGGGCACGAGCTGCTGCCCATCTCCACTGATGGAGCCACAAACGGCCCATCCCAGGGTTCCGCAATTGCTCCGAAAAGGAATTCATGGAGCTTACCCACACAACAGGCACTCACGCCTACTCCAGCCAGGGAGTCACCCCGGGGGCATACTCACCTTCCACACACATCACACAGCACTCCAGTCACGGAGGATACCCGGGGGCATCCCAACAAATCATTCCCCGCAAGAGAGCTGGCACACAATCCCCAAGGTTGGCCTGACCTTACCCCAAATTCTACAGGGGGTCAAACATACAGGGAGGTGGTCGAGGAACCAAGTCCCGACTACAACACCTCTAGCCCAAATCAGGGAGTAACTGAGTTTTGGGAAAGTACAGAAACCCATACAAGCCCGGACACAGAATGGGGTTCAGGGAATGGTCAGCCTCCTGACAGGTCTTGGACGGACCTAGGAGGTTCAACAGAGACGCCCAGCAGTGGCTATCACTTCAAGGGGCCCGAGGGTCTACAGCTAGGCAGGTCAACCAGGTCACAAAGTGACAGAAGCCCTGGCCTGACGAGCCCGGTGGGCAAGCAAGCAGGCCAGGCATTGGGGCACAGTCCTTGGAAGGCACCAAGGCAAAATAAGGAGAACAGGCTCACATCTCCCTCCAGTCAGGGAACTCATGCTAGTAACCCAGAGCTGAGAAGGTCACAGAGAGCAAAGAAGTCTCCTAAATACTTAGAGGATTACATAACATTGCTGGCTAAACAAAAGCCAGGTAACGATAGGAGCACTGAGAAGCAGAACACTGCATAAAATAAATGTTTATATGTTGGTAGTAGTTTTAGCCCGGGGGAAAGGGGTGTTATGTCCCGAGCCTTGCAAACGGCTCGGGCATTTGCAGGCAGTCCCAGGCAGCTGCAAAGCTGCCCGGGACCAGACAGGCTGTCGCCAGCGCCGTGCGCATGCGTGGGTGCTGGCGCGGGAAAAGTAACACATTTACCCGGGAAGCGTCTATATAAGAAGCTGGGAGGTTTTGGGAGCTGCTGAAGCCATCTACTTGTAAGCTGAACGCTGAATAAAGGAAACTGAGAACTTCAACTGCTTCTCGTGTCTGCTTCCCGCCAAGGACTCAACATATACCTTTAGAACTTTTGGGGTTATGCAGGAGTCTGTAAGAGCTATATTCCACCATCACATCTCAAAATAATAATACGCTAAGACAAATAGCTGGATTGGACCATAATTTTGCTATAAACCAGATACATATCAAGCTCTTCTTCCCTGTTTAGTTCTTTTGTGCCAATAAGACAATTTTAAGAATGGAGAGAGAATGGACTGAATAGTTTATGTCTAAATACAGGCCAACCTCAAGAAGAGAAAGACATGGTTTTTCTTCCTCCTTTTTGAGATGCTGGTGCACACAGTCTGTTTAGTTCACCTATCTTTCTCCCATTAGATTCTGATGGGGTATGCTTTCCTTCTTCCTTCCCACAAAATCAGTTGTGATCATAAACAGTCTGAGGTCATCCCTGGGACAGAAGACTGAATGGGCCATAGAGGCTATGGTGATTGGCTTCAGCTGCTGCATCTGAGTGTCTGAGCCAAAATAGTGTTACACGAAAGAGCTGGTGAGCCAAGAAGAGACTGCAAATTCCTACAGTGAAAGAACACAAAGGTGATTCTTTATTAATGCAGTGATAATCGCAAGAGCCATTAAAAGAAATTGCAATTATGCTGTTTATCACAAAGTGTTTATTACATTTAATATCTATCATAAAATCTGCCTTTAAATTTCCAACAATAAAAACAATATATACTCCCCCCCCCAAAAAAAGGTGCCGGAACTCACACACATCATACAACCCACCTTGCCTACCCTACAAGGTTCCATCCAAAAAAGATGCCGGAACTCCGTTCTGGGCGTTCTATGACTAAAAAAGCCCTGCTCCAAAATACATTGCATAAATATAAAATATCATTATGTGTAAAAAGTGTTACCTCAATGAAGCAGATAATGTGACTGAAATAAGGGAAACATGAAAATTTTGGGGAATCCTCATCTTAACTCTTGGGCTTTATATAAACTCTAGGACAAGCAGGTAGATATATAATACAGAGGTTTAGTGAGCAATCACATTTGCCTTCTCAGCTGGCATTGAAATCAAAAGAAGAATGCCTCTCCAGTAATGTTTGGTGAAAAAGATGGGTAAGAAATAGCCTTGAAATCAAAATAACTTGGCCTTAATATACTAAGCCCAGGCATGTGGGGGAAGCATCAAAAAAAGTCAAAATGATGGCCATGAAATGCATGATCAAAGCTTTGTATGATGTACTGTTTGTTAAAAAGGGACAGAATTTTGTTCAATTGCAGCTTTCCTCATAATTATTTTTTTAATCTGTCGGTACTCCTGACATTGCAAATATTGCTATGGAGTCTGGACAAATGTGCTGCACCCACCATCAAACAGGGAAAAATAGCAAAAACTGAAGGAATCAAGATGTCCTATGGAAATAACATTCAAGAGTCTGGATGAAGATGATAAGTACATGTGCAAAATCCAGTCTAAACATCTGGTCAACCATGCAAAGAACTGTAGGAAAGAGACTAGCTGAACCAATCGGAGGAGTCAAACAGCAACTTTGTCTAGAATCCCTATGTGGGCACCAGAAGGCAAAGTCTGACCTCCCCTTGAATGCCATTGAAGCTTATCTAGTCTCACTCAGGTGCAAACCATTAGCCTTGGAAGATTCCTATGTGGTTTGCCATTACCTGCTTCGTGAGAGTGAGGGACTGGCCAAGGTCATCCAGCTGGCTTTATGCCTAAGGCAGGACTAGAATTCATAGCCTCCTGGTTTCCAGCCTGATGCCCTAACCACGATGTCAAATTGTTTGTTCTTAATGCTGTCATAAAGTATTTAAATAGCACATTTCAGTGGCTTAAACCATTTCATGTCTATTATCTCTGGCCTTGTTGTAACACCACAGTACAGCAAATCAATATTGTTTATTTGTGTATTTATTTATTTATTTATTTATTTATTTATTTATTTATTTATTATGTTTGCATGCTGCCTGAAAAGCAACTCTGGGATTATAACCCTGATTCTCCAGGTAAGAGGTCAGTACACAGAGGACAGAGACCAATGTGAAACTTTGAAGAGGTCAGATAAGAAAATTGTTGATGCTGCTATTTCATTGAGGGAAAGACCAATCTTTTTTCTTGGAGTCAAAATAGATTGCTGCTTTTTGATAAATTGTTTTGATAAAAATAATGCTTTAATGACATAATGAATGAATGTTTGTGTGTGTGTGTGTGTGTGTGTTTGTCCTGTCAGTCGATCTTAATTCTTCCTCCCACCATTGACCTTAGCAGTGCATACATGACCAAATTAATTTATCTTAATCAGCTAAATCCAAATGACAATTCTTCCTGTGTGTGTTAATCTTTTCTTTAACGGCCTTCTGTCTGGGCTTCACCTTACGTTTTTGAGGGTTTAATGTACCAACATGGGGCATTTGATTACAGAAAGCTTAAGGAGATTTATGGTTCTAGGAGTGTAAAGATACGCTTTGGTGCTAGCAGCAATAATGTTTGTTCAGCCCGTCTAATTAATGCCAGATTCATTTGTGTTAATTCAGGGAGAGACGTGTCAGTCATGATGGGCCCTGCCTGTGCATACGTCTGGACTGAATGGCAGGCAGCTGATGAGGACTCATTAAATAGTGGGTGACACAACCCTAATTGTATATGTTAATTTAAGATTGCCGTGAAAGGCAAGTCCTTTCAATTGGCCAGCTGAAGCTTTTCACCCTCCGCTGTAGTCTGTCTCCAGGAAAGCCAATTTCCTGCTTTAGTGGGGAGCATTTGTGTAAGACCAGCACAGTGGCAGTCCCCAGACAAAGGACAGCCATAGAACAGCCATAGGTGGCTCTAATCATGCCAATGAAAGAGCAGCACAAAGGCAGCTGAGTGGCTCTCCAGCCTCTTTCCTGCTTCTGAGGTAGAGGCTGGACAGCCAGGAGAGCAGAGGGCTTCATGGGCAGGGTGGAAGTCCAGCCCGAGACCCACCCAACCTCTGCAGGCAGGCGAGAAACAAAGTACAAGGTCTTTTGACTGTGACTTAGGAAGCATAATGTGATTTTCATTCCACAAACAGCAAGGCCCTTTTCCCCACAGTCCATAGAAAGAGGTGGGCGAAGGGAGGCGGAGGGGGTAACATACATAAGGAGAAAGAAATTAAGAAATTAATGCAGACAAGCACAGCAATGACTGTGTAAAAGACAACTCAGAGACTCAATCCCCCATGGACTTGTGATGAAACAAAAAAATACTGGAATCACATTTTTATCCTAATTGAGAAGATTCTTAAAATGAATATAAAATTGAAACCAGAAGTTTTCCTTTTAGGTTTGATGGGTAACGAGGGTGAAAGAAAAGTTGGAACTTTGTTAGTATATACGTCGACAGTGGCAAGCATCCTATATGCACAAATATGGAAAGATACACTAATTTCCACAAAGGAAGAATGGATGGTAGAGGTGATAGAGATGGCAGAGAGGGCAAAATTGACTATTTTAGTTAAAGAAGAGAATCTAGTTTTGTTTCTATTTGGAAGCCACTTCTGGACTTGATACTTGAAGCTGGAAAAAAAATCAAATTTTCTTTTTAGATTTTGATAACTAGAATAACTTTGTTGTTATAGAAATGGCTTGAAACCATTTAGGAATGTAAATCAAAAGGCTGAGGTTGTAAATTTTCGTATTCTACTGCACTGAAAAAAGTTGGAAGCCACTACTTTTTTTCTTTCTCCTCTCTTTCTGCATCTCTCGTCTTCCTTTTTAAAATTTTCTTAGCTTTTGTTTCTCTTTGTATTTTATCTTACAATAGATTTTAATCAAAACAGAGTAAGCCCCAGGTACTTTTGTGTAGGAATATATAGAGAATACTATATAAGTAGATGATCTATGTATCTGTATAGAGCAGGAGTAGGCAACCTTGGCTCTTTTATGACTCGTGGACTTCAACTCCCAGAATTCCTGAGCCAGCGATGCTGAGGGGAAAGGGAGAGGTTTCCATGCTGAGCCATGCTGGCTCAGGAATTCTGGGAGTTGAAGTCCACGAGTCATAAAAGAGCCAAGGTTGCCTACCCCTGGGAGAATATATAGAAAATATTATACAAATATGTCTCAACTCTGTGTTCGTATGTATGTATGTATCTCCCAGGTTTGGTTTCTGTTTTTTTTCCAGGTAAGGTTTGAAAAGATTGGTTTTTAAAACATAAAAGATCTCACTTTCAAAGAGGGTTACTTGCTCATGGTGAATGGCTGAACAGCCATTCTGGACAAGAGTTTTGTATTTCACATTCACCAGTTCTGATAGACTTTGGACTTTAAACATTGAGAGGGCATAATGCACCCTCTCAATTCACAGAGACATTGGTCAAATGTATACAATCAGATAAACCATAGGCTGGAATGATATGAAATTTGTGAAGGAAAGGAAATAACCTTTAAAAAGGGATGGTTACAGTAACCTTTTGAATTCCTTACCTGAAGCGTTTTTGTAGCTCCAACCTCAGAGACATATTAGTATCAAATACCCAGATACGTCATTTTAATTAAATTGGTCCATTTAGGGAGGATGAATCTTGTGCATCTCACATGATAGATCAAAAACCTAATTACAAAAAAAAACTGTATTTATGTGTCTTCCCTAGATGAAGTTAAATAAAGTAAAATTCATTAAGTCTCTTCCTTTCAAGAATTTCAGAGGCCTCAAATTTATCATAGGCACATGCTGTATGTGAAATCACCCCCATTTTATAATGGAAAGGGTGCCCAGCAGCTGTGAGGCATTGCACTCTCACACTTAAAGTAAACTTAAAAGTGAAATAACAGATGCCTACTTAGCTCTTGTAGATTATTTTAAATGAATCCCCAGATGAGCTCTCATTTCTCAGTAAGAGGGGCTCTGAAAGAAAAGAACCTTCTATTTTTTTTAAAAAAAATAATTAAAGCAGGGGTAGGCAACCTTGGCTCTTTTATGACTCGTGGACTTCAACTCCCAGAATTCCTGAGCCAGCTGCTGGCTCAGGAATTCTGGGAGTTGTAGTCCACTAGTCATAAAAGAGCCAAGGTTGACTACCCCTGGATTAGAAGGTAAAAATGAAAGAATGCAATATCCTGTCTAAATAGCATAGAGGTGCGTGAAGCTAGAGATTTACTGGGGATTCATTTAAAATAATCTACAAGAGCTAAGTAGGCATCTGTTATTTCACTTTTAAGTTTACTTTAAGTGTGAGAGTGCAATGCCTCACAGCTGTGCTGGCTCAGGAATTCTGGGAGTTGAAGTCCACGAGTCATAAAAGAGCCAAGGTTGACTACCCCTGAATTAAAGTATGAGGAGATTAGTGAGTGGTGCTGATCTCTACATCTTTCTATACAAACATCCATGTCTGTCTGTTTGTCTGTCCATCTGTCTGTCCATTTATCATTTCTTCTGAGTCAGTTCTGGACTGCGGGTGACTGCCTGGAAGATTTCTTAGCAGGGTTTTTCAAGAAGTGGCTTGCCCTTGCCTGCTTCCTAGGATCGAGAAAGAGTGTCTGACCCAAGGTCATCCAGCGGGCTTTGTGCCCACCATACTGTCTCTCTTTTGTGATATGCTAGCTTTAGCTAGAAATCTTTTCTTTTTCTTTTTTTAAAAAAGATTTTTTATCTTGCTTTTACTACTTCATTAGCAATTCAAAGTAGTGAATATATCTAATGCTCCTTCCTCCTCCTATTTTCCCTACAACAGCAAACCTGTCAGATGGGTTGGGCTAAGAGAGAGTTACTGGCCCAAAGTTAACCAGCCAGCTTTCATGCCTAGGTTGGAACTCAAAGATATTTGTTGTTGTTAGTTGAGAAGTTGTGTCCAACCCATCGTGACCCCATGGACAACGCTCCTCCGGGCCTTCCTGTCCTCTACCATCTTCTGGAGTCCATTTAAGCTCACACCTACTGCTTCAGTGACTCCATCCAGCCACCTCATTCTCTGTCGTCCCCTTCTTCTATTGCCCTCAATCTTTCCCAGCATTAGGCTCTTCTCCAGTGAGTCCTTCCTTCTCATTAGGTGGCCAAAGTACTTGAGTTTCAACTTCAGGATCTGTCCTTCTAAAGAGCAGTCGGGGTTGATCTCTTCTAGGGCTGACCGGTTTGATCACCTTGCAGTCAAGGGGACTCACAGGAGTCTTCTCCAGCACCATAGTTCTAGGCCAGCACCTTAACCACTACACCAAACAGTATCATGCCTTAATTTTTTTTTGACTTGCTGTTTCTTACTCTTTTTCTGTGCTTCACATAATGATGCCCATCCCTAAGAGAAAGTGTGATGGGAATGTGCAGTACATATGCAAAAAAAATATGGATGTACTGTGCAGTAAATCTTGCTTTATAAAATTCTAGTGTTTTTCATTATGCCAATATGGGACACCTCCCCTTCCATAAGTTCAGAGGCAGATCAGGTTGTTCTGATGTACGCACATGCATAATCCACATATTCTGTAATGCTACCTTCAGTGTCATGGGAATGTATGTCTCCTATAATAGTTTTCCATTTTTTCCTCCTCCTACCCTCATATCAAGAGATTTTGTGTGTTGGTTGTTATAAAGGCAAGGAGAAAATATTCTGACAGAAATGTCTATTCTACCATAAGATAGTCACCCTTGGCTACAGCTCCTATGTTTCAAATTTTTAAATGTACATACAAGTAATTGTTGTCTTACAACTATTCTTTTTAACAACAGTTTGAAATTACAACAGCACTGAAAAACTGAGTTATGATCTTGCTCACTCTTACAACTGTTGCCTGTGATCAAAATTTGGGTGCTTGGCAATTGACATGTACTTATGACAGTTACCATGTCCCAGGATCACATGATTACCATGGGTGATCTTTCTATGGGACTTCCAACAAGAAAAGTCAAAGAGGGAGGCTGGATTTACTGAATGACTACATGGTTCACTTAACAATCATGACAAAAATCATTGTAAAATTGGAAACAACTTACTTAACAACTGCATCACTCAACAACGAGAGTTATAGTCCAGTTGTGGTTGTAAGTCAAGGACTACCTGTATTAGGGATGAAACAGGAAAGATTTTAATCAAATAAGGCACAACGAGTATCCAGAAGCAGGGTAAAGATCCATCTTAAGTATTTTTTTGTACTTTGTATTTATTTGTTTCTATGAGTCTGCAATTTTTTGGATGTGTTTTTTTTTTAATTCATCACATCTAGTATTTTGTTATCAATAAGACATTGAATTTGCAGTACTGGAAAAAATGCTGAACTTGTTAACCTTGAAATGGAAAAGGCTGCATAGTTAAGCATTTGAATTCAGATCACGGATTATATGGAACCCTCCATACTTTTTTGAGCTTGGTTGCTTGTTTGAAGACGTTTCATTACCCAGTGGACATTATAGGTAATATCAGCAGTGCTGCTGAATGTGGGGCTTGCTCCCTGCCAGTGTTGCTGGGGGTGTGGTTTTCTTCTTGGTTGTTCTTTGATCAGGATACTGTTTTCTGCTTGATTGTTTGTCTGGTGTTAATCCCTGCTTATCTGAATATTGATTACTGGAGAGTATGTGTTCTGGTCTTTTTGTTTCCTTCTTGGCTTTTTTATTGTCTCTTTTGAATGGTGTATAAATCTGCTTTTCCTATCTGTGTATTGATGACTGATTTGTCTGAATGCCAGTCTTCCAGGGATTCCCTAGCATTTTCCAATTTAATTCGGTCTGATGCTTCCAGTTTCCCATCTTAAACTATGGTTGAGTGTGAACATGTGTTGTGAGATTACATACAAAGATTTTGAATAATTTGCTGAGACCATGGAATTCAAAAGATATGTTTGGCTTGTCATTGTAAATCAGTTAATAAGGCAGTTGTCTAATGATGCAATTAGACCCAATGTCCACATGCCAGCAGGGATTAGTTTAATTACAAAATAAGCTTACCGAAAAAGAAGAGAGCAGCACTGAAAAGTGAACTTTTGTTCCCAAGCCTGTAGGTCACTTTGTCAGATGTTCAGAGGAAGAAAGCAAAACAATTTGAAATACTATTGAGAGGAAGCAGAGACCTCTACAGGGCATATTTTTATAACATGGGAGATAATGCAACAAAAATCTGGAGATTCTATATCTATTTTATGTGTATGTAACAAAAAACTGAAAATGTTCCCAGCTTCTAAAGAAGATCTTAGCACAGAGCAAACGAAGGTGGAGAAGCAAGTGCTTTCTCTACTAATCAGTTATCTGTGGTACATTCCCCAACATGCTTGAGGTGCAAACATCTCACTGCGTGTAAAGCACTAAGAAAAGCTTGCAGAGATTAAACTAACATGTTGGTTGATTTGATGAAGACAGGAAGGTTCCTTCCAAGCTATCCACACACATTGAAAGCTCTTCTACAGGACAGCATGCTTGAGGAAAAATAAAGATCCCTCCTCTGTATGTTTGATTGTTTTGCTATTTGTATACTGCTGTGATAATATTTTTATATATAGATATTATGCTTTTGCTATTTGGATTGTTTTTTCGCCCCTCTTGTGTATTATAATTTTGTACATTTTGTGAATGTTTTGTTATATTGTAGCGAGTCTATGGGTTACTATGAATTCAATACAAGAATGGGGACAATACAGGACTTAAACTATTGTCATTGTCATCATGATCAGGATTATCATCATCACCATCATCTGTTTTTTATTTCAAAAGTGGCCATATTTTTTCGTGTCAATAATGTAAAGCATAGTGGCACTATATACTATAAAGATGATTAGGGGACTGGAGGCTAAAGCATATAAGGAACGGCTGCTGGAATTGGGTAATGTCTAGTTTAATGAAGAGAAGGAAGAGGGGGGACATGATAGCAGTGTTCCAATATCTCAGGGGCTGCCACAAAGAAGAGGGAGTCAAGCTATCTTCCAAAGCGCCTGAAGGCAGGACAAGAAACAATGGATGGAAATTAATCAAGGAGAGAAGCAACCTAGAACTACGGAGAAATTTCCTGACAGAACAAGTAACCAGTGGAATAAGATGCTCCAACACTGGAGGTTTTTAAGAGGAGACTGGATGGCCATTTGTCTGGAATGCTGTAGGGTTTCCTGCCTGAGCAGGGGGTTGGACTGGATGACCTCCAAGGTCCCTTCCAACTTTATTATTATTATTGTTATTATTGTTGTTGTTAGTTATTGTTATTGTTATTACTGACACCATTGGGAGATAGATTGGAACCATGTAGATTTAGAAAAGCTGTGGCTTTGTTCATACTACATGCAGGGTAAGAGGTCTCCTACCTAACATGTGGTTATATGTCCCCATCCTCTGCTCAGGTACCCTCTTTTACAATTATAATTTTTCCATTCTTTCCCATTTTTAGTCACTTCTGTTGAAACATGTCATCCAATTTTGTGACTATCTGTCATAGGCCAGTTGTTGAAGATGAATGTAGGAAAACAGTGCCTGTGAGAGGGATGAAGACAATGGCCATTTTTTATTATGAAATATGCCTCTCTTTAACCAAAACACCCAATTCTGCTGCATATGGAATTTTTGTGTGTGTAACATCAGTATGGTAAACATGAAAATTATGAAGCCATTTTTAATAGGAAAAACACTCGGAAGGCATTTTATTTTCATCAAAGCTAGATAAAAGAGGTAGAAACTGCAAACATATTCAGGACCACATGATTTATTTCCTGATTCTGTGGTGCATATTAGGTTTTCTTTCTATCCTTTATATAGGAAATCTGCTTCTCTCTTTCTGTCTGTCAAGCAGACTGGGCAGACTTTCCAAGCGCGCAGTGCTAATCATTCAGCATCTCCCAGGATGCTCTTAGTCTTACTTTCAGCAGACTGTTTCTCTAGCGTACTGTGCTCCATTCAATATATTTGTTACTGTGAATTCAGAAGGGTTCCTTTATTGCTACATTATTTATGTTCACATCTAGCCTCCAGTAACTCATGAGTGGCAGAGCAAAGAACAGCAATAAATGAACAGGTAAAGATCATTAATACTGATGGGAAGACTTTCAGAAAAATCTGTATATTTCCCCTGCAATCAATGCAGAAAAACTGATTTACAGTGCTGAAGTTTTACCCATCAGTATCTAGCTATTCTAGGTAGGATAATACATCTCTGTCTATCAGGCATCCATTCTTCCACTAGTTTTAAACTGCTCTATGTAAATTATCTTCTTCTGGCTGATCTCATCTTCTTACTTTATTCTTTGTAATGTTTTCAGCTTGTGTAGAAAGTAAGTCTGGTTGCTATAGTGTTCTCTTTCTAGCACAAAAGTGCTGTGATGGTCACCGCTGGGCAAAAGTGGTATTTTAGTACTGTTCAGTCGATATTGAAAAGGTCAGCTCTCCTTTTAAAGTATTAATGGATAATCCAGGAAGAAGGCTCTTAATGAGATGAAGGACTCATGTTCCACCATGTACCTCTATTTGTATTTGACTAGGATCACAGAAACAAAAGGTCTGAGATCTGTCTTAGAAATAAACAGCACAACCATTGGAGGGGTTCTTAAAACAAGAGAAAATGCATGATTTCTTCAATAAGGACATTGTTTTGCATATTGTTTATATCAGGGTTTTTTTGAGTCATTATTGATTCCTGGAGGCTGTATAATTGTCCCTGCAGTTTTCTTGGCCAGGTTTCAGAAATGGTTTTGAGGATTGGCAGACAATGACTGGCTCAAGGTCACCCAACTGGCTTCTGACCGAAGGTGGGATTATAGTTATGGTCTCCCAGGTTCTAGCTCAGAGAGGTAAAGTTTTAAGTAGAGTTGCATACATTTAAATCTTAGGTAGCTGTCAACATAAAGAGGAAAATGCTGTTCAAAGACTACACTGTAGTTGCTAGGTATCTTCAATATCGCTGGTCTGTCTTGTTTTGCATTTTAACCGTGGACTGGGCAGCTCATCAAATTAAACACTTGATTTTTTAAAAACCTGTTTTGCATAGCCATCTCTGGGAAAGAATCAGTCATAAATAGTTAACAAGGAAGACGTAGGAGAAGGGATGACAGAATCTGGGAGCGGAGTAAAAAGGGGGATCAGCCTAGAATCCAGCAAATTAAGCCACCAGCAAACTAAGTCCTTAGCTGAGAAAGTTCCTGTGCATAGGCTTTTAGCAATAAATCAGTTTAATTCTATGGACCTGGCCTTTTGCATCAGATGGAAGATGAGAAGGATAGCTTCCCTTGCACAGAATTCTCCTTTTAGCCAAAAATATCTCTATACAACCTGGTGGAGATTATTCTACATTATTCTACATGACTAGATTTTCTGCCCCTTTATGGTGGGCAGTTTTCTTAGCATTTAGTGGTCAATCTTGCCATGTGCAGCTTTCCACATTGTGATTGCTTCTTGACATTATAGCAAAGAGGGATAGACTTTTCCTCTTTTCAATGGCACTTATGTGGCAGGTGTAATGGCCCCATTTATCTAATATGGGGTAAGGCTGTAGTGAGTGGACCCTCCCTCCTTCAACAGGGTGTCTGGAAAAAGTAAATTGTTTTTCACAGCTTTATAAGAGTAAGTTTTTTTCACCATTTTCAGTATAAACCTTAAACTCCAAGAGGGCAGCATTGATTAACCATGATGGAAAATGTCAAACCTCTGTGCATAGCATCAGACTCTATTGTACACCAGATGAAGCCATTTGGCGCAGCAATAAATGCCCCTGGCTTTCACTTCTCAAAAGCTTCTGGTTCATTAGAATGCTCACACTTACTAAGGAAAAATGAAGAGTCAGAAATAACCAAGTATAGCTGTTATAAGTCGAAAAGCAATTGCACAAATTGCAATGAACTAACGTCAGAAGATTCCTTTCAGAACAGCTCTTAAAGTACACAGTAGATATTTATACCACCAATCGCTGCCTTTTTCTTTTAATGTGAAGGCTCATTTAAATGTTCATTTCAGGGAGCTTTTTACTGTGAGAATAAGAATAATAGGAGTTAAAGGAGCCCTATGCTTAGCTGACCATAGTGCCTGAAGGTTATTAAATATTTCAAAGCCTTTCCTCCTTTCACATTAGAATTCATTCAAAATAACCAGTGTGGTTATTTCCATAAACTCCAGTGCTGATTTCTCCAGGCTCATGCTTTTAGGAAGTCTATTCTAAGTGCTAACGTTTTATTTTTAAAGAAGGCAATAAAATGTAATAAATTATTTTGCAAATGTTCCTGGTTGGGACTTTTCACATTTCCAGCAGGTTATTGTATGCCGTTCTTCTGTCAGGCATGAGTTATTTTGGAATAATATTTATTTGCCAAGTTCTATTTTTTCCTTTTTAAAAAAAAATAATTAATTACTGGGTACTACAGAAAATGTAATGACATCATTATGAGGTCATATAAAGAAATGAAGCTGATTCTATGAAGTTATACAGAAGATTTAGAGGTCTTCCAAGAAGACCTCTGTTTTCATCCCTGAAGTTATATGAAGATTTAATACATCTTACAGGTATACTATAAGTAAGGGGTACCTTGCTCGATAGTAGTAACTGTGAGAGGGATCTCGGAGTCCTAGTGGACAATCACTTAAATATGAGCCAGCAGTGTGCTGCAGCTGCCAAAAAAGCCAACACAGTGCTGGGTTGCATTAACAGAGGGATAGAATCAAGATCACGTGAAGTGTTAATACCACTTTACAATGCCTTGGTAAGGCCACACTTGGAATACTGCATCCAGTTTTGGTCACCACGATGTAAAAAAGATGTTGAGACTCTAGAAAGAGTACAGAGAAGAGCAACAAAGATGATTAGGGGACTGGAGGCTAAAACATATAAGGAACGGTTGCTGGAATTGGGTATGTCTAGTTTAACAAAGAGAAGGATGAGGGGGGACATGATAGCAGTGTTCCAATATCTCAGGGGCTGCTACAAAGAAGAGGGAGTCAAGCTATTCTCCAAAGTGCCTGAAGGCAGGACAAGAAGCAATGGGTGGAAACTAAACAAAGAGAGAAGCAACCTAGAACTAAGGAGAAACTTCCTGACAGTTAGAACAATTAACCAGTGGAACAACCTGCCTCCAGAAGCAGTGAATGCTCCAACACTGGAAGTTTTTAAGAAGAGACTGGAAAACCATTTGTCTGAAATGGTATAAGGTTTCCTGCCTGAGCAAGGGGTTGGACTAGAAGGCCTCCAAGGTCCCTTCTAACTCTGTTATTCTATTCTGTTCTGTTCTATTTTATGTGGCTTCCATGGCTAAGGCAGGACTAGAATTCAAGTTCTCTTTCTGTCCTGGAGCCTTAACCACTAGACCAAACTGGTTCTTTTACATATACCCTATATTTTGTGTCTTATAACCATGCTGACCTGGCATTCTGGGAATCATCATCATCATTGTCGTCGTCATCGTCTTCATCATCATCGTCGTCTTTATTTGACTACTGCCCAAAGTGAAACACAGAATGAAACATAATTCAGAAAAGCATAGTAAAAGTGGATCTAATTAAAACAAATTTCATTTAAAAGAAAATCCTGTCCTGCAGCAGTTATTATTCTGGGAAAACCAATGTGTCTTGTGCATTTGAAACTAGAGATCATGCTTTCCCTGGACAAGAATTCCAAGCAACCACAGTAGACCACAAGTTGAGATTTTATTTCAGAGTATGCCTCCTAGAAACATGTGTTTAACTTTCCTCGCTGTTATATTCTTCTTAAAGTCCCTTGCCTCTGATAATTTCTGTGATTTACAGAAGAAAAATTATAGTCATATGTACATTTTAAATGGCTGATTAGTATAAGCTGAAGTTTGGATTTTTGACAGAAATACAAAATGGTGTGAATAGATTAAATCTCCTTACCTGTGACCATTGTCAAACATAGATTCACCAACACTGTTTTTGAACCCAGTGGCACCATTTTGACTATTTTCTCAAAGGTTTAGTTGAACTAAATGATTAAATGATGCTTAACATATCTTAAACACTGTGTATGAATGTATTAATGTACGTATTTAATATATAGCTCACCACAGAAGCATTTTTTTAAAATTATGTGATTGTGTATGTGTGTGTATTGTGTGTGTGTGTATTGTGTGTGTGTGTGTGTGTGTGTGTGAACCATTGTTGACTCCTGGTAGTTACCTGGTTTTCTTGTTAAGGTTTTTCAGTAGTGGTTTGCCCTTGCCGTCTTCTTAGGGCTGAGAGAGTGACTGGCCCAAAGTGAACTAGCCAGCTAGAACTAGAACTCAGAGTCTCCTGGTTTCTAGCCTGTGCCTTAATAATTACATCAAACTGGCTCTTTAAAATATACATATACATGTATATTTGTGTGGGTATGTGTGTGTTTCATATATTTATAGCTTATCAGAGAAGCATAACTTTTTAAAAAATGGATGTGAAATTTAAGCACTGTGATTAGGAAGGGGCTTATCTCAGTAACTGCGCTTATTTGCTCCATCAGGAAAAGGCAAATTTTACTGTTGGTGTCAAATGTATTCTGATGTCACACCAAAAGGTGCCTCATTGATCATCTGAGAATGTAGGATGAAAGACTGTAAAAGACTAGATGTCCCTGAAGGTAATCTGCATCGAGGCTATGCAAGAATCTTAAAAGATCCATTTTCTCCATACGTTATAGTTTGAACAATTCACAAAATATAGGTATAGCTAGCTCAGCAGTAAGGACTGTTCAGTTAAAGTATTGATGTACAGTATTTTGTCTAGTTCTTTATATTGAGTTGCTGTGTCCTCACATTTAGAGGTTTTTCTGGTTGTGAAGCATGCCAAGTGATAGAAACAAAGAAATCCTGCTAAAAGCACATAAAAATAGCAATGATCTATCTATCTGGAGGCAGAAAATCACAGAAGATCAAAAGGTATTTTAAGGAAGATGGCTTGTGAAGCCATGAAAAATGTATCTATCAGACAAAATTTCTCATTAGTATAAAATGTACTGTTAAAATATATAAAACCTTTAAAAATGCAAAAACTATTATCTATTGAGGTAGTAGCAAATGATGACATACTTGCATCTGTGACATATTTACATCAGAGTCACAGTCTTTAAAAGCAAATCTTTAAAAGCAGGATTTGCATCATGGCATTGCTTCTTGCACAATTTTTGCTGATTTGGGCTTGCTGAGCTCAGTGCTGCAATGGAGATTTGTATGCAATTTTGTATTACAACACAAAGATATGGTCTAAAGTCCATGTAATTGCTTTGAACAAAAGATTGCATCATCTGCCTGCTGGGGTCTGAAAAGAATAAAACAATCACACTGTATCAATCTACAACAATTTGTTAAATCTCGATAATCCTGATTAATTCCAATCCTGATTGTTCTTAATTACTTGAATAGCTAATACTGGCTAGGATTTGTAATTTAGCAATGGTGGGCCACAGAATGCCCGTGGTTGCTACATGCTCTAAATTTGCAGTACACCCACCCACCCACACACACACTTCAAAATATTTAAAGCAACTATCTTCTTTGCAGGTACTCTTGTAAAATGACATTTCGACCAATTCTGTTGACAATTTCTTCCTGAGTTGTATTTTTTTACATACTGTATTTTTCCGTGTATAAGATGCTATTTTTTCCTGCAAACACCGTGTTCAAAAATCAGGTGTGTCTTATACAAGTGCAGTGTCTTATACACGAAAAAATAATGGTAACCTCCGCAGCCCAGGTCATGCCTGTGTGGGTTCTTTACATGCCGCTGCCATGGGAGGGGGGAGGGGGCAAGATCGTCGGCCAGCCAAATGTCCGGATTTGCTGGCTCAGCTGTTTGGTGCTCCACCGAACATCTGATCGGTGTGGAGAAATGGCGGGGAGTTTAAAACCTGCCTTCGCTTCCCTTGCCTTGCTGTCATGCCAGTGTTCACGCCGGTTTGTTTACCAGGGTTGGAAGGCTGGTATGCATAGTCATCGTGCCGGATGCTGTTTAGGTGGGTGGGGGGTGGGGCCGGCCAGGAGGCGTCTATTTAGAGCGCTGGGGGGCGGTTGCTCCCAGCGCTGACTTTTTGCTGTAAGCTTGGAACTTGCATGCCAGAGCATCTTATACAAGGGTGTGTCTTATAGATGGAAAAATACAGTATTCTGTTATTCTATAAATGATGATGGTGATGACAAAAGTGTTGGGAAAGAAAGAAGATGGCCAAGGAGATAGCTCCATTCTTGGCAGTGCTAGCTGCTTTCTTCTGTGGTCTTCCACTGTGCCAAGGAGATATGGCTCTGGAGTCATACATCTTATTACAATTATCATCATGTACTTTGGGTTTATTTTATTCAGCAGGTTCTATCGCTTTCGTCAAAATTATGAAAGCAATGTGGACTGTTATGAGACAACCACTGCCACTCTTTTATGGGTGTGTGACACCGCTTTTGTCATTTGCCTTTCCTGGATCTCCTCTGCAAATGCCTCTGATCCTGATCCAGAAGCAAAGTAATTGCTGCAGAGCCCATAATCCACTTTAAGGGCTGTTGTAAATGCCCTTCTGTACTGCTGTGAGCTCACTATGGAAAAGGCAGCATTGGTAGTAATAGTAAACATTTGCCTCTACAATTAAGGATGCTTTCATACTGCTTTACACCAGAATCAATAATATATCTGAGTTGCAGCTGGCACCAGTTCAAATCTATACTCCCAGTAAAAGTACTCAGATGGGATTTCTCTCTGCAAATTGCTCAATCATCTCCAGCATCCTTTTCTTTTAAGTTCCGTCACGCTACATGGAATATAATGTAGTGTGGTTTCCCTTTGTGGAAAAGTAATCCAGTTTCTCGTAACTTAACTTGGGAGAAAAAAATGGTTCTGTAAGAAAGGAGCAGCATCTGCAGAAAATGAGATACTTAAGGGATATTGGAAGGCAGATTACAAATCAGCCATCTGTCACACATATTTATTTGTATAGTACCTTTTTGTAGCAGCCTCCCCGTTACCATATTTTATTGTATATTGCATTCACAAAAATATTCATATAACATTCTGTAGTCAATGACTCTTCATAATTGCATTCTGAAAGTGCTCTGCTGCTCACTTTCTCTCCAGCCTTTAAAACTTTTTCTTCATTTTCTTTATATGCTTTTAGGGTAGCAAACTCCATATGTGAGCTATGTGTGAAAATTGTATGTATTGTGGAAAACAATACATACAATTGTCCTGAGCAAAATAAAGACTTGAAGGAATGGTGTTTATTGGGATTTATGCACTATTCCAACTATCCAGTTAGAAGGTGGGCACAAGAGGGATTTTCCTGCATTTTAAGAAAAGAAACTTAAATGTTTCCCTAAAGCAATTAGAGTTGTGGCCTGCAAGCAACATTTATATGGTTTCATTTAACAAATACTGATCTAAGACTAAGTCTCCATAGGTTCCCATGATGTCAATCTGCCTAATTACAGTCATCTGAGCAGCTACGTCAATGGCATGTAAGGAAGTTCATGATGCCGGATTCCTCTGTGAAAGACTTACTGGCTTGCAAAGGCCAAGCTGATCACAGGTAGTCCTCAACGTATGACCACAATTGTGACCAGAATTTGGATTGTTAAGAAAGTGGTTGTTAAGTGAGTTGAACAGGATTTTCTTTATTGATACAGTTGTTAAGCAATTGCTAAGTGAGTTACATGCTTGCTAAATGAACCTGCTTTTCCCAATTGGCTTTACTTGTTGGAACTCGACTGGGAAGGTCACAAATGACAATCACATGACCCCAGGATGCTACAATCATCAAAAATACAAACACCCCAAATTTGATCATATGACCATGGGAATGCTGTATATGTGTAGGGATTGATCATAAGTCACTTTTTTCGCTGCTGTTGTAACTTGGAACAGTCACTAAATAAATGGTTATAAATTGAGGACTGCCTATAGTATAATCCAACTCTAGTGGTCATCTGAATTTTTTTAATACAGATATGTAGCCTTTATACAGAGGAGGAGGGCTGAAATGTATTTCCAGATGATACATTACATCTGAACATCTGTATTTTCTTTCTTAGATGTGGTAAATCATCTAGATTCCAGAACATGTTTCAGCCCTTCCCTCATAGGAGGATGCCCTAGGGCAGGAGTAGGTAACCTTGGCTCTTTTATGACTCATGGACTTCAATTCACTTCTCTTGCCCCTTCCCCACTGGCCACAATTAGCAGTAGGCATGACTTGGTCCCAGGCTCTTACGGCTGGCATCAGCCCTTAGATCAGGGGTAGGCAACCTTGGCTCTTTTATGACTCGTGGACTTCAATTCCCAGAATTCCTGAGCCAGCCTGGCTCAGGAATCCTGGGAGTTGAAGTCCACGAGTCATAAAAGAGCCAAGGTTGCCTACCCCTGCCCTAGAGTCTTTAGTAAGACGGTTGGCACGACTACTTTATGTCTGAAAAGTCAATAAAGCAGATATCTATTTTCATGTATTCTCAAAGCTATTCAAAATTCTTTGTCGAACGCTGACATTTATATGTATCCAATCCTGAAATCACTGAATGTTCTACATGACTTTCCTGCAACTGAAGATAAATTTCTGAGATTCTGAGAAATTATGAAAGGTGACTGGAAAAGTGATTCTTGGAGTGAGCCATGGATTTCCTCAATGTTATTAGAAAAGTCACGGTGGTTTCTGCCTCAGTTCTCCATAATGGAAAGACTAATGGCCCATTTCATGAGTGTTGGGAGGATTAATGAAATAAGGAAATGTCGCAACCTGCCTGGAACTTTATGAATCAGGTGAGCTATAAATTAAATCAAAATTGAACTTATGAACTTCAACACATTTTAGTAAAGGCCTACATTCACCAGGTTACTATGTAGGAAGTGATAACAAACATCACCCACATGCTGGAGGAAAATCTCATTTAAATAGCTTAGTTTTAGAAACATGATTCCATTCATTTGTGGCTTTTTTCTCTCTGCTTCCATTTTAATTGGATTTTATCAAATAATCCTTTAGCAACAATCATGGCTGCTGGTACGCCAGTATGTCATGGAGGCAGTTCTTTGCCCTCTACTTCTTTCGTTCCCTTCTTCTTCTAAGGCAGAAGAAGAACATCCAATCAGTTTCCCGTAGCCCAGTTTTAGAAAACTGGGAAAGTGTTGAGAAAAAAACACAAAAACCTCATCTGCCACTCAATTCTAACCACTATTCTCAGAGCTGGTAATAAAAATGTACAATTAATCCATTCTTGGATTAATGGAGTGCTCCTCCTTCAGGAAGAGTTCGAATAAGTAGATTTTAATGGTTTATTTTGTCTTACAGGATGGTAAGAGCAGAATTGTCATGCCCGGAAAAAAATACAGAGAAGGTGAGGATGATGTGCACAAAGCCCTTTTTCCCAGGAAAAGCAGGGGGAAAGTTTTCTTTTTGGCATGAACTGATTTGTTGAGTAGCTCCATAGTTTATGAAGATCAGCTGATTTCCCCCAGGTAGAGATCAATCTGTAAGGTATGAAATCTCTGGTCTTTTTCTGTCCTACCTCCCACTATTAACAGCAAGTCTCCTTCTAACGTGCAGGTGCAATTAAAAAGCACAGAAATGATTTTCTGCCAGTGAAAAATTGCTGTACGAGGCAGTTTGCCATAACTCACTGTTTTCTTGCAGAAAGGATGCTAAATCCAGCAAACGGACTAAGGAGTTCTGTGTCCTTTCAGATAAACAAATTATATTGATCTCCTAGTGGTGTTTTTTTTTTGTAACTGCAATAAATTCTTCAAAATCAGCACAACTGTTACTCTTGTGTAAAATTGATAATTGGACTCCTGGGGTTTAGTAAATAAAGAGCCCTAACTTTTTAATGGACATCTGGAAACAATGTGCGGCTGGCTATTGCAAGTGTCATATTTTTATGAATATATGAATACTTATAATTAGGTTATTATGTTGCTTGCATAATTCACACACAGCAAAGATACACTGCTGAATTAGTTTTAAAAATGGAAGAATGCTAAAAAGGAATAATGGATGCTTTTAATGTGAGATAAACATCCCAAATACCTACAATTCACTGTTTATTTTCACTATCATTTATTCTTACAGGTATCCTGTTGCTTTCTTCTTTTCTTAGGATTGTGGTTATAAAATAACGGTAATTATTTTGTGATTGGAAGAAACAGGCAAGCGCATGAGCATTGTTGTATCTGGAAAGATGCTGCGTGTAAGGACCCACCCCACTTTGCATCTTAAGAAGACAGAACTCTTGGAATAATTCTTCCAACAGGAATCCTTTATTAAGAGAAAATGGTTGCAGGCGTTCTAGACAGGACTTGGGGTCCAAGCTCTCCAATTCAAGGTTTTAAGGGGTTTCCCAGTAGCCCCACCCAATCAACCCCCTCTTTCAGTGACAGTCTCAGGCATTACATTTCCACCCCCTTTTCATTACTGCTGGCTGGATGGAGACTTCAAAGAAAACTACATAAAAGGCAATAGCCCCATTCTTATGGTTAGTTCTTTTTGCAATACACACATTCAGTTCCTTTGAAGTATACTGAAGGAAGTGAGGGCCATAAAGCCCCTTTGTTCACCCCCTTCCCTTCCTCATATGGCAGAATCCAGAGAAGGCAGAATTGGGGTTTTCTATATTTGATAACTAGAGATGAAATATAATTGGATTCTGACACTGGGGTTTCAAATCCTATTTGACATGGTTTTCACTGGTAGCCAAAATAATGCTAATTTTGTTATTTTAAAGATTGCTGAGATTTTGGTTAGGAGTGCTGTTTGTGCTATCCTTTCATTTCAGTTTGGGGAATAAATTAATAGTTCAATTTTTAAAGCTGGGAGAGAATTTTCTTGAACATTTCTCTGTAGAGAAATGTTCTTGAACATAACATATAAGAATCATGCATAGAGATTTTCAGCTTCTCTATGAATTTGAATTCTATATTTATGCAACATTCTGTATTAAGGTAATACCCAACTATTCTAGATAATTTTCTTTTGAGAATGTCGCAAATGTTTTGAAATGTTTCTTACTGTTGAAAATGTGGTCACACATAGCTTCAGAGATCTGGAATGGATTATCTGAATCTTTTCAGTCTGGATTCAGACCTGGGTATTGGACTGATATTGCATTGGTTGCACTTTTGAATGACTTCTGAGGCACTCCAATTTCTTCCACCCATACCATCAGGTCTGACAGGATGGGCATGCTGGGGGTCCCATCGGCCAGGGAGTAACATCTGGTGGGGCTCAGGAAGAGACCTCTTTGCTGTGACACCTGCCCTGTGGACTGTCTTCCCCCAGAGATCAGACTGTCCCTGACCCTGCTGGCTTTCACAGCTTCCTCTAAACTAGATGGAACTATCCTCCATACAAAGTGGTATTCATCACTGCCGGGATCCAGTTACATGTCAGTTTATGACTACTATATTTGAAATAAGTTTTTTAAACCATCATTTTAAAAGTGTGTGGGTGCTTTCTTGGATACATGGGCTAGGACTGCTTCCCAATGACTAAAAATGTAATGCAGCTTATTACAGTCCTAATGGGATCCTGTCGATAGAGGGGAGAGCTGGTGTCTTGAGACCATGACCATATCTGTTGAGTAGATTGCAGAAGCCATCCAATTCTTTTTTTTTTAACAATTTATTTCAGTATTTTATTTATAGCTTTCCCTGTAAAAACATCTGAATTTCTGTGGGAGCTCAGTAAAATTATTAAGCTAAATTACAGTAACATTCCACAAGGTAGGCACTTGGCATTTCAATTGCAGTACAGAAAACTGCACATTCTTCATAGGATGAATCAGAGGCTATCTTCATTTTTACATTTTACTGCTTATTAGGTGTCTACAACCTCCCAGGAGAAAGATTTGATCTTCCAAGATTCTTGGATGCCAGGCCATGCAGGAGAAATGGAATGAAAAACCGAGACCTTTTTTAGGATGTAGAATGACTAATAGTTGCACTACAATTATTAGGGAAAGGAAAGGAAAGGAGGACAGAAAATCCTCCTCTCCAAACTATTTTTCTTCCCATGCTGTTCAGAATGCAATCATCTATACCAGGGGTCCCCAACCCCCGGTCCGTGGATCAGTACCAGGCTGCCGCATGCCAGCAACCGGTCTGCACAAACAAGCAAAGCCCCATCCATGAGATGCAGGCAACACACCAAACCACACACCCTCTGGTCCGCAGAAAAACCTTTCTCCATGGAACTGGTCCCTGGTACCCTAAAGGTTGGGGACCTCTGATCTATATCTCTATCTGGACTCTGAAAAGAATGGCAAGACAGCAAACTCAGGAAAAGGTATGCAAAATCTTGCAAAGAATTGTTGTCTTAGATCTCTAAGCCTATTTATTGAATAGCTTGTATTTGTTTTAGATGGGCAAGTTGGCAGATAAAATTGCAAACTACCAATTGAATACAGGGGAGGAATATAGTGATCTTGAATTGTCAAAATATTGGCTTCTTAATTGAGTCATGACTGAGCAAGAGCAGATCATTGGGGTCAGAGTTAACCCTGGAACAGGGATGGGCAACTATGTCCCCTTTACAACCTATGAACTTCAATTCCCAGAATCCTTGAGCCAGCCATGACATAGCTGTCCACTCCTGCCCTGGAGAAATCTAGCTTTCTAAATGTGCAATGGGTTTGGCAACCAATCAGAAATAAACAGCTTATACATTTTGGAGAATCACTTATGAGCCTTTTCCTAAATTCCAAATGAAAGATGAAAAATTTGTTTTATTGCTTCTGGCAGTTGTTTCCATCCCCTGTAAAGTTTTCTTTTATTCTGTGCTAATTGTAAACATATCTCCCAATCAGGGAGACATGCTTTTTGTTTGTGCTCCTGCAATGGACGGCCAAATTCAAATGCTTGTTTTGTCATGCCATCATCATATCTGAGATTTGTATCTCTCCAGCATAAATATTCATAAAGCAGAACCTATTTCTCTGCTGCAACTGCTCACTGCCTACAATACTAACAATAACAAGCAGTGGAAATGCAGGGACATAGACAACTGACCAGTAAAGTTTACCATGTTTGCCTCTCCTACTTCAGTGTTATTACTACCATCAATCCAATTTCCAGTCTTCAAAGTGGAATGCAGAACATATGCAATACATCTTCCCCCCCCCCAACCTTCAAACTGATTATTTAATCAGAATGCTATCTCAGTGGCCAAAGAAAGCACTGATTTGCTGGCCATTCACAACAAATGCACCAGAAGAATGAAAACATCCTGAAAGCAAACAACTGAGCTCACTGTTGGTGGGAACCCTATGCAGGATATAAATGTCAGTTAATTGCTTAAGTAGAAGGCTTGAATGAATGGTTAAAAATATGCTTTTATAATGCTGAAGACATTTGATCTAGTATCTTGTGAATGCTTTGGAAATGATGTTTTATGTTGTTGTTGTTAATTGCGAAGTCGTGTCCGACCCATCGCGACCCCATGGACAACATTCCTCCAGGTCTTCCTGTCCTCTACCATCTTCTGGAGTCCATTTAAATTCACACCTACTGCTTCAGTGACTCCATCCAGCCATCTCATTCTCTGTCGTCCCCTTCTTCTATTGCCCTCAATCTTTCCCAGCATTAGGCTCTTCTCCAGTGAATCCTTCCTTCTCATTTGGTGGCCAAAGTACTTGAGTTTCAACTTCAGGATCTGGCCTTCTAAAGAGCAGTCGGGGTTGATCTCTTCTAGGACTGACCGGTTTGAACGCCTTGCAGTCCAAGGGACTCGCAGGAGTCTTCTCTAGCACCATAGATACTAGACTGTAACTCTAGGAAGAGACTTTCCTAGAGAAAGAGAGAAAAACATTGGAAAAGAGCCATAAATGAGGAATGCAAATTTAAGGATGTTCATTTGGGAAAATGTATAATCAAGTTACAACAGAAGGACAGAAAACATACTTGAATGAAATCAGTTGATGGGAGAAACTCCTCTGAATTTCAGCAAGTCTTTCTTCTCTTTTTAAGCATCTCACAACTACTTTATTGATTGAAATGATGTTTCTAAAGCATGGAAATAGATTGTTTAGTGTGAATCTATCCATTAAGGAACGCATAAACCAATCAATAGTAAACTCCAAAGGTCACTATATATTTGCCTTTAAGATCAATGCTGAGAGTGAAGCTGTTATAAAAGTATCCAGAGTTCAGAAGTCAAATATTTATTAACCCTGAAGGAAGGATTGAGTAGGTCACACAGCTTCCAATAGGAACATGGTCTCTTTTTAAGTAATCTGCAATCTATATCACCCAAAACAGTAGTCCTCAGTTTATTAGATATTTCCACTTAGGGGGCATCTGCAAAGTTCAATTTGTGTTATTGGCTATGTTGACATGAATGAAACAGATTTGCAAATATGCTCTGAGTCAAATCTATTTATCGGTGCAGACTTTAGTACTGCAGAGACTTTGGTGCAAACATGTCCCTTTTATTTCAAAAACTAATTTGTGGTTAAAAAAAAACCTGGAGAACAGTAGCTCTATGGTCATTCTTAAAACTATCTTTTTATAATATGTCACTACCTATAGTTATATTTTTATTTTCTTCAAGAATTAAGTAGATATTGAAGATTAAAAATGTGACACTTCTGGGGAAAAACGGTGGACTGAAAACAGTTCTGTGAAAAGCAAAGCTAATGTTTATAACTAAGAATAGGGAGCTGATGAATAAATTGGCTCCTTCAACCTCTCTGGACAAAGAGAGGATGCAAGATTAACCAAGCTATTCTCCTTACAGTTGTTTCTCACAAGAAGATTGAAAAGCACTGGTCTCCGAAAGATAGGAGAATAGCTGCATAGAACTATTTGCAAGAAAACATTTTGCTTACTTCTAAATGAAAGCCCATGAATCTTTTATTTGCATATATCTATAAAATAGGAATCATGTATATCCTTGCCTGATAGTGGAATGGACAATTTGCCACAGCCAACTTGCTATGCAACAACTCACCATGGGACAATTCAACAAACACAAAAATTAATTAATTTTGACAGAAGTGTGGCCAGTAATAATAAAATAAAGTCAATCCAGAAACGCAAGAGTTACAATAATTTCAACAAAAATGTGGTCACCAATAATAAAAGTAACTGAATGGAATGATTAATACAACATTGAGTTGTCCTGTGGCGAGTTGGCTGTGGCTAGTTGTCCTAGACCTAGACCAGGGGTAGGCAACCTTGGCTCTTTTATGACTCACGGACTTCAACTCCCAGAATTCCTGAGCCAGCATAACTCAGGAATTCTGGGAGTTGAAGTCCACAAGTCATAAAAGAGCCAAGGTTGCCTACCCCTGACCTAGACCCTCTGATAGAGAGGTCATAATTCAATGGCAGGACAAAAGCTTTACATTCTAGGATTCCAAATTCAATCCAGATTCAATTCATGTCAGCATAACCCTCATGGCCTGACAGAGTCGGCATGCTCTGGTCTCATCGATTAAATAAACACCATCCAACTTGATCTCTGTCTGCATGTAATTTGTACTATGTTATAGTTTATAAGCCTCCCAGAGTCATAATAGATTGGGGTACCCTATAAGTTTCGTAAACAAGTGAATAAGTCACTACTATTTTTTTTTTACATTTTGTTCATTGTAACAGAATAATGTCAGCTGCCCTTTTAATTTTATCTTTAGCCACCCAGAGTCTTTTGGAGTGGGTGGCCATAATAAATTTAATAAAAGAAATAAACTAATTTTAATAATAACAACAACAACAACAATAACAACAACAATAATAATAGTAAAGTTGGAAGGGAACTTAGAGGTCATCTAGTCCAACCCTCTGCTCAGGCAGGAAACCCTATACCATTTCAGACAAATGGCTGTCCAGTCTCTTCTTAAAAACCTCCAGTGTTGGAGCATTCACCGCTTCTGGAGGCAGGTTGTTCCACTGATTAATTGTTCTAACTATCAGGAAGTTTCTCCTTAGTTCTAGATTGCTTCTCTCCTTGCTTAGTTTCCACCCATTGCTTCTTGTCCTGCCTTCAGGCGCCTTGGAAAATAGCTTGACTCCCTCTTCTTTGTGGCAGCCCCTGAGATATTGGAACACTGCTATCATGTCCCCCCTCGTCCTTCTCTTTTGATGTGTATAGTTATGAAAATGACAAAGTGAATTGATGACTCTGATCCTTCTTCTGGATTGGACAAGAGTGGAGGTTCTCGTTATCAAAGAGAACCATTGCTTATTGTAAATGATGCTATTACTAACTATACCTGAGCTGTGTCCTAATACCTGGTGTTAATTAAATTGAATGTAGCATTATTCCTTTTCAAGTTAAAATAGGTGGACCCACAGCTTTACCAGCCACTTTACGTCATTGCAAACACACATACATATTGTACATGTAGACACAATTGGGAGTAGAATCTGAAACAGCTTTTATGGGAACCTGGAAAAAACATATGGCCACTTTAATGATTTGAAAGAGGTATTTTACCCATGCTCCTGAGTGTTTGGAAGACATATCATTAAAAGGATTTTACAATTTTACTTATCAGAGTAGAAAAACCCAACCCACACCTCACTCCTATATCACTTTGTGTTAGCTTAATGGTCCTTTAGATTCTACTATCCTTGCTTTTATGTAAAACTAAAGGAACACAGTGGAACCCAGCCTAAATAACATGATAACCCTGAATTATGCACAGATCCTGTTCAGCATTTGATTGACTGACTGCTTGCCAATTGTCTTCAGTTTTTGGTACTGCCTTAAAGGCAGATATAAGGCTGCTTAGGCTTAAATCCCCTTGGCTGCCTTTGCAATCTTTCAATGTGCAATAGTAGGCCAATTTTGATTTATGCAGATACACATTTTACTTTGCTGAATGAAATGTTATTTAGTTTTGATCTATTACCCAAATGCAAGGCACCTTCAAGTTGCAAATCTTGTTTTTCTAAGGAGTCATGCCACACAGACGGAGGCAGCCAAAGTCATTTGTTCAGCTTCAAATGCTGTAAGTTCATCAAGCTCAGAGCCGTTTATGGTGAAATTAGCAAGATGTTGCTAATGTGTTCATTTCCACACAATACAGCTACCTTATTGCAAAGGTCATAGGCTGCACTTTCTCAGATTTATGAGGCCAGCACAAATTGACCTGTTGATATATGTGATTTGCTAATTTGGTGTAGGAGAAGATAGAGTTACGGATAAGACTGCTGGCCTAAGGAAAGTAGATCATGAAATAATCTGTCATGACTAGAGTCCCACATTTTAAGGTGACAATGTTGAGGATTTGGAGCAGACTGACTGATCACCAGTATTCTATTAAATATCAGATGTGATCATCATTTTCATTCTCAATAAATGTTAATATTTCTGTGTGCTTTTTTCCCATGGAAGAGAAAGGTTTTCTTCCATTCCTGCGTAGCATCCAGAAAATTATTTTGCTGCTTGAAATAATGTGACTCTCCCATTTTATAAGGTTTTCATGCAAATCATGTTAATGGGTTTAGAAAGGCAGAGATAAATATGGTAGAGTTCAGTAGAGTAGAGATTAATATAGTAGAGTGAGAGAGCACAATATATGGAAATAGGATTAAATTCATGAAAATGTAACACTGTAAATACCATTAATATTCAAGGGATTGTTACTGAAGTTATAAGCAGGCAGAGTGTAGCAAAAGGACAGAATAAAGTACTCATTGTTTCAGTGGTTGTCAAGATCTGGGCAAATGATTTACTGCAAACCAGGAAATAGGGATGTTGTTGAGTTTTGCTTTTTATCTTCTCTTTTAAGCAAACTAACTTATCTCCTTAGACTGTGAGGCAGATAGGAATATAGTTCTCTGAATTCTGAAATGTAATCTCCAGAATAAAAAAAAAACCCTGCAAAATCTGTATGTTATGGGGGGAAAATATGCATTTTAATGCAAAGCTTGTCTTTAACATTCAGAAAATATGATGTGTTCGGGCTTTGAATCCTTGTGTATCTGACACAACCTGGAAATTGATCCAATGGTACTTAATACCAGGAAAATGAAGTTAGAGGAGCAACTGTAAAGGAAAGACGAGGAGGAAAAATGCAGATTTGACCATTGGCAAGAAAATATTATTTTAATTATGAATTTAAACACCCGTGAAGTATTGAGGAAATTTTTTTAAAAAATCATCGCTTCATCACTGTTTCTGGATTTGATTCAGAAGCCAGGTACTGAGAAGACACTTATGAATTTGGGAGCCAGAGCTTGGTCACAGCACTATCAATATCTACACCCCTCTACATTGCCAACGTATATAGAATATGTGCAAAAGAGCTAATGAATCAGGGACCTTGGCTATGATGCCAATCTGCTGGCCTCCATATAATGTGTTTTACTTACTTGCACACATATCTGGAGTTGGGGAGGGGATTGCGGCACAGGCAGAAGAGTTCTGTGGTTCAAGAGAAGCAACCATATTGTGACAACTTCTCCCCCCCCCCATGTTTCAGGCACTTGCTGAAATATAATAAGGCTCACAAACGGCTACTTCCTAAGCCTTTCTAGATCTTTCTAGATTCTTCTGCTTATTACGATTAGGTGCAGTTCCTCCTCATTAGTTCATAATATGGCGGAAAAGGAATTCAGGTAGTCCTTGACTTACAACCATTCATTTCATGACAGTTCAAAGTTACAATGGCACTGAAAAAAGGTGAATGATGACCATTTTTCACACTTAACAACCATTACAGCATCTTCATCACATGATCAAAATTCAGATGCTTGGCAACTGGGTTCATATTTATGACGATTGCAGGGTCACGGGGTCTCAGGGTCATGGGATCATCTGCAAAGCCAGATACACTTAACAACTGTGCTACTAACTCAACAACTGCAGTGATTTGCTTAACAACCTTGGCAAGAAAGGTCATAAAAGGGGGCAAAATTCACTCAACACCTAGCTTGCTTAGCAATGGAAATTTTGAGTTCAATTGTGGTCTGAAGCCGAGGATTAGCCGTATTCCAGCTTCGCAGGAGTGTTCACCGGATATGTCTGGACATTGGATTGGCTGTAAATTAGGGGGCTATTTGCAGATGCTTTCTACAAATGAACTGGCAGTAAATTTTTGCAGTGCCACAACAATGCCTCTAAAGAAACATTATTTTATGCTAAGCGTAACCTTAATTTAATGGACTACATACAGGCAGTCCTCACTTAATGACCATTGGAAGATATGCCAGGCCTCCCCAGAGATACATATGACCCATTTTAAAGTTCAATGGCCATACACACACACATACACATGGACACATGATGACATTTTGGGTGCTTGACAGCTGGCCATCTGCACATCCTATGGTTACAGGATCATGATCTGGGTGTTTTTACCTGTTTCTGGCATTTGCTTCCAGTTTCTGGCAAAAAAAACACCTATTGCTTAGCGACCACTACATTTGCTTAATGACTGCAGCATTTGCTTAATGACCACCACAAAAAAAAAGACAAAAACAAAAAGACAGGCATGGTCACATGGTGACTTAATGACTGCCATGATCTACAATCATATTTCCAGGCTCAATTATGTTCATTAGTCAAGGACTACCTGTATATATAAGTAGATTGTTGTTTTAAATGGGAGAGGTAGAGCATAGGAAAGGGTTACAAGAGAGAAAGCAGGTACACAATGGAAGATATTCACTGAAAGCAATGGGCTAGCGCTGACAGATGCAAGTGCATTTCGCAAACAACCCAGTGCATTGTAATGATAAAAATAGGGATCAGAGAAGAAGATTGTTCCCGTCACCACAACTTTTATGTTGGCATAAAAGTATGAAAAAAGCAACAACCAGATGTGCTATTGTAAAGGATAACTTGTTGATAGGTTCATAAATTATGACTGGCAGGCTGCACCCTGTACCCTATGCTCAGTCTAAGGCCAAAATGAGAAATAATACTATTCAGCTCAGACTAAAAACTCTTATTGGCTTTCCAATTTGCAAAAAAAAAATCATCCTGGTTGTGAAGAGCCAAGGCAGATCTTCAGATGTTTAACTTGCAAGATATTCCAAACTAAAGCCCTGATACCTCACCACATGAATCCATTGCAAAGAGCCAAACATTATTTCCTTTAGAACAGTGGTTCTCAATCTGTGGGTCGGGACCCCATTTGGGGTCGAACGACCATTTCACGGGGGTTGCCAAACAACGCAGTCCGCCATTTTTTCCCCCTTTTCCTTAGCTGTGCTACTCCCTTTTATTCTATTGGCTTTTGAAAGCCAATAGAATAGACTCTCTTGAATAGAGTCTAATTCTATTGGCTTTCAAAAGCCAATAGAAATTGTCCAGGCTGTCTCTGCCCTGCTGAGCCCGCCAAAAGTCCCATTCTGCAAATGGTGCTGCACCAGTTGAGTAGTCCTCGACTTACGACCGGTTGAGTAGTCCTCGACTTACGACCGGTTGGGGGGTTGCAGCATTAAAAAGGTTGAGAACCACTGCTTTAGAATAACTCATATCAACAGAAGCAAAATTTATGTTTCATATTCTGTGAACGGAAAAACCCAATATTTGTTCCCTAGAATCAATTCTTTCAGCACAAAGGAATGAAATGATGGACATTCTATAGGAACAAGAATGATAAAGCTACAAATATGGGTTGAATTTTGCATAGAGGGTGCAGCTATTCAGTAATACTATAATCCAAAACTCATATATCAATATTTTCTGCTCAAATGCATATGACTGTCTTGGGTCACATTTATAAGCTGGAATTAGACGAAGAGATAGAAAGAAAAAGAGATACCAGAGCTACTTGATTTGATTTTCTGGCTCATTGGGAGATCACAAGAAGCAACTGTCAAGAAGATGTAAGTGAAAAAAAGAATAAGTAAATGAAATGTACCAACAGAATTTAGGCTCATTGCAAACCAGCATGTTCAAGAATTATAATATATGCATGTAGTTCCAACACTAAATTTCCTACAACACCAACAAGATTGCAAATTTAAGTTTTCATTCTTACGGTAATTAGAGATATTTCTATTTTTTTTTTACAAAGCTTTTTGTGAATATAATGAAATCTGGAAGATACTTAGAATATGCAATGACTAATAATTTAGAAATTAAAGTGCTGCCTCAGTAAAGGATATACCACAGCGCTAGTAAATTAGAAGTGTGAGCCAATTTTCATATGTAGAAACATGTGGAAAATGATGTCTAATTGACAGAAAGCTGGGAGGATATGTTATAATAATGAATATTTGCCTTTATACTTGATCAATCTGTATTGTAATTATTAATTCCCTTCCTATAATAGATACAACTATAGAGAGCAAGTTCCTGGAGATTAGAGAAGACCTTCTCACTTGCTGTGCATGTTTGCACTTGAATGTGGCACATGACACTATCAAACATACCCATCTGTACATCTCTACTCTAGGACTCCCAACTGAGATTGTCAAGGTTGTCTCTTGGTCGCTGGAGGCTGGCAGGGTCTGAATGGGGACGAGAAGGCTTCAGCTCAACCTAGTGGTGGGATTCAAATATGTGAACAACCAGTTTTCTGTGTGGGTGCCGCTTCTGGAAGTCCATTCTGGGCCTGGGCAACAAAAAATGAGCTACTGGTTCTGCTGAACTGGTGAGAACTGGCTGAATCCCACCACTGGTTCAACCCCTTCCAAGACTGAGTGTCTATGGATTTTGGGTCCCATGGGTCTGGAAACTGGAGAGCTTTGGCCATTGTCTCTGGACTAGCATTGTCCCCCTTCAGAGTCAGTGTGCAGTTTGTGAGTTATCATCTGGACTCACAGTTCCTGCTGGAAAAACAGATGATAGCTGGGTCCAAGGAGGCTATGCACAAATTTGTCATGTGTCACTTGTGTCCATTCCTGGATGTGGGGCGTGTGTGTGTGTGTGTTGTTATTTATTTATTTATTTATTTATTTAGCATATGTTGAGAATATGCCTCTTCTTGGGTCCTTACTTATTTTCATTTGGCAGAGACGAGCAGAAAATCCACCTCTAAATAGATTGTTTTAATTTGTCTTGCTATGAGGGTTAAGGGGGCACAATGGCTCAATGATTAGCACGCTTGAACTTGTTCATTGGAAAGTTGACTACTCAGATTCAAGACTCGAACACCATGCAACGGGATGAGCTCTCATTATTTGCCTACAGTAACAGCTTCTGTTACACTCCTGCCAACATAGCAGTTTAAAAGTATGCAAAGGAGTAACAGCGTTCTGTGCTCCTGGCCAGGTAGTCATGCTGGTCACCTGACCACGGAAATGTCTCTTTTGACTAAGAAATGAGATGAGCATCAGTCCCCCTAGAATAAGACATGGCTGAGCAGGGAAAACTTTTACCTTTAACTTTATGAGGGTTAGTCAATGCAACTGATCTACCGCAGTAGAAAAACAACACCATCCTTTCTCTCTGCTTGATACCTGCTTTCCTTCTCCTAATAATGGTAAGAGCAGTCAGAAGTTTGGCTCATCTGGAGGAACAACTTGAGAATATTTGTTCTTCCTCCAGGGAATCATTAGAATTGCAGGGTACATTTTGATTTACCTCCACATGTTTATGTTGGGCACCATCCTCTCTGCCCCACAAAATGATCTGGAGTGCCTTTAGGCTGATCTTTTTTGAAGCAGAACTATAATGTGCTTGGCTTAGTGGCTCTTGTTCATTTTCAATTGGTCCCCAGATGCACACATGAGTAATATTATTAATAAAAGGATATTCTGTGCCTATTAGTCCAAGCTACTTTCTCTCTAGAGCGGCATTTTTCAGCCTTGGCAGCTTGAAGATGCATGGACTTCAACTCCCAGAATTCCCCAGCCAGCACTGAAGTCCACACAGAGTTGAAGTTCACACATCTTAAAGTTGCTAAGGGCAGGGTTTCTTCAACTTTTTGCTCTCTGGGTCTCTTCCTGCTTTTAAAAATTAAGGAGGGTCTCTTTATTTGTAAGGGTTAAATTCATCTATATTTTCTGTATTAAACATCTAAATTGATGCATTCATTGAGTATTTATTGAATCACATAAAAATCATGTAAAAATAACAATTAGCAAACATTAGATATTAATATTAGTTAGATATTAATATGAGTGTGATTTTTTAATGAAACAAATTTGTATTTTTAACAAATAAAAAATGAGAACAGCAAATATGTTTAATATCTGCCAAATAATGTTACTGTATATGCCGGCGTATAAGGCGACTTCCGCAAACGTTAAAATCGGCGCCAAAGATGGGGGTCGTCTTATACGCCAGGTTGCCTTGTACGCCGCATATACGGTAATTTTGTGGACCCCTGAGAGCATCAAACCACACCTTAAGAAATGCTACTTTAGGGAGTGCTTAATATCCCATGAGCCTTAGCAGCACTGTATCCCATGAATCTTTGCAGCTATAGAGTATTTCACCACTTCCCTTTCCCCTTCCCCACTGGCTACAATTAGCAGTAGGCATGACTTGGTCCCAGGCTCTTAAGGCTGGCATCAGCCCTTAGATCAGGGGTAGGCAACCTTGGCTCTTTTATGACTCGTGGACTTCAACTCCCAGAATTCCTGAGCCAGCATAGCTCAGGAATTCTGGGAGTTGAAGTCCACGAGTCATAAAAGAGCCAAGGTTGCCTATCCCTGCCTTAGATGAACATTGGAGATGCTTGCTTTTTAGATGCTGATTTTTTTTCCAGGCCTAAGGAGGAAATGGGTTAATCTAGTGGGCTTCAGTGTTCCTACAATACGTTAATAGTTCAAGCCTGTACAGGACTGGTTCTGTTTTGCATCAGTTTTAATGGACTGGGTCAATGGATGCCTTTTTGAATTCTTCTCTCATAAGTTTCTCTTATAAGTCTCTCATAAGCAGAAATAGGAATATAATTGCATTTGTAGGCTTCTGAAGTACCCTTGATACTATAACCCAACATAGTATACTGTAGGGTTAAGTACCCATGACACTATAATCCAGCACAGATGAGGCTACAGAGATGCTTGCTTACATTATTTAGCTGTCTGCATTGATAAAAGAATTACGATCAAACAAACACTGGAAAGGGATCCTTAAAACAATAAGCCTAGATTCCTCACTATTTTGGCTAGGACTATTAATCACATGTCTGCAGCAGGAGTATTACCTGTATGCTGAGAATAAAACTTTGTCTCGAAAACTTCTTTCCAGCGTTGTGGACTCAGTGCCCACTTGGACATAGAAAGCCATTTATCAGGAGTTGAGACAAGCACCTTTTTGTTTATCCAGTGTGGGAAGTCAGCCTCCCAGAGAAGGAAATATTAAAAGGGCAGGAAAGCATGCCCAGTTTTCTTAATAGCCCCAGGTCTCCCTTCCCCAAGCAAAAATCAGCTCTATAGAGATGCAGATGTAAATACAGGGAGCTAAGAGATTAAGAAGACAAAGACCTAAAACTTACATACCCCATCCAAACTCTAAGAGTCATCAGCCCCAGCCCCAGGGAAGCAGGATATGACCTTTGGTCACGATTGGGTTAACCCATCACCATCAGAATACCAGAAAAGCACACTGAGACTCAGGTCAAAGTTCATGCCACAGGAACAGGAAGCAACTCAAAACAAAATGCTCTAGAGGGTATAAAAACCCACTTCCTACATGTGCTCAGCCCTTTTTCTTCTTTCCTGCCAGAACCATCTTTCTGTCTGGCTCTCCTCTTCAATAAACTTTCTAAAGCAGTCACCATGTTGTTTATCCCTGGCTTGGACTGAAGCATGATGAAGACTTTTCTTCCAACACCAGAAAGGAGACCATTCCTATAAAAGAAAGATTAGATAGAAAAAGAAATCTGCCTTTATATTTGGTGTTCTCCATTAATCAAAAGTGAGCTTCCTCTTTTAAAGGTAAACAATTTGGGGAAAAATGAATTTTCAGATAAAAAGTAAATGCAGTATGTATGTGGAAATGAAGTAGAGGGCATGTAACAGAGTGTATACTAATACTGAAAAAGATGGATTTGGAGTAGGGAGACCCACTTTCAGCCATGGAAACTCACAGGATAGTTGTAGGCTGATCTCTCTCTCTCTCTCTCTCTCTCTCTCTCTCTCTCTCTCTCCCTCCCTCCCTCCCTCCCCCCCCCTCTCTCTCTCTTTCTAAGCCCAACCCACTTGATTCCGTGATGGTGGCTGGGAAAAACAGGGGAAAGGAGTAGTTTATGCAAGCCCTTGATCTCCTGAATGAAAGGGGAAATATAAGTCTAATTAATAAATTGCTTGTTACACTGAGAAAGGTATCTATCAGTGTCGCCTTATCAGTGAAAGGGATGGCATATCAATGTAACAAATAATAAAAAAAAATATCTGCACCTTATCATAAGTGAGCTTTTTTCAATAACTCTCACTTTGAAACTTTTGCTGCAGCTTCCTTTTCCCCCTTAATTAACTTGAAGTGAAATTAAACTAAGGTTACACATGGAATTAACATGGTATGATATTAGTAAAATGCTTTTTCTCTTATCAAGAGAAGCTAATGGATTAATAATAATATCCCAATTATACAGTATTCAAGAGAATGGAATTAAATTTTTGTTAGGGTTGAGTATTTTTTATTTTAGAGTAATTTATCTGTATTATAAGTTTGTACAGTTTTATCCTTTTAAACATTGTAAGCCGCCCAGAGTTACCCTGTGGTAAGATGGTGGCCAATAAATTAGATGATAGATAGATAGATAGATGGATAGATAGATAGATAGATAGATAGATAGATAGATAGATAGATAGATAAATGTTTCTTGCCTCAGGAGGGAGATGGACTAGAAGAGTTGGTCCCTTCCAACTCTATTATTCTATAAATAAATATAGTGCCAGTAAGCAGAAAGCTTTCATTAAGAGCATAGCAGCCCTGAAAAAAATTTCACAACGAAAATACTAGTGCTGCAGTTGCATCTATAACGTTTTAATAAAATTTGAAAAAAAAGTGAGAAGACAAAATAGATAATTGGAATGGCAATAGCACCTCCTGTGTTATCCATAGAATGTGGATATAATAAGTAGCAATTTTTTTAAAGAAGTGACCAACCAGAAGCTATAATTTATGGCCTATGAATGAATTTTTCAAATCATCAATGAATGAATCATGGCAATTGACTTTAGGATTCAATCAAAATAATATAGTAAAATGAGATGGCAGTCTAAAAATGCCTATCAAAAGTGTAGTTCTACATAAAAGATAGATCTTTTTGACAAAAAGTTTTTTACAACCAGGTTATCATAGTACAGAACACTTTAGACCTTGCAGCAATATCACTGCCTCTCATGAGAATTTGAATTGAACCTACCATGGATAAAATACCAAATTTCTTCATATGCTATCTAATACATTTATGGAATTGGAACATGACGTATGGAATTTGCTTTCAACCTGTTATACAGTATGTTAATATTAGTTAGAAATTCCCAGCTGCTCTTAATATATAACAAATAGGGTAGACTGGAGTTTCCCAACTGTTGCAACTTTGAAAGGTGTGGACTTCAACTCCCAGAATTCCCCAGCCAGCATTTGTTTGTTTGTTTGTTTGCTTGTTTGAGGTAGATTCGGTGCCCAAAAACAAATGGACACAAATTAGAAATAACAACCCTTCAAAATCAATGGAGGCATCTTTGGGACTCCCAGGGCACTTTGTGACTTGAGAAAGCGTCCTGGAGCAAAGCACGTACTAAGACAGATTCCAGGATTAAATAGCTCTAACTATGATTCATCAAGGTGGCTTCTCAGTGAGTGGACAAACAGACCAAATGGAAATTTAGTCCAGGGATTTTAGGAAAGGGGAGAGTCAGAAAAGAAAAGAAAAACTCAAGGAGGGGGAGGGACAGCTGACTGATTGCTATTGAATGATTCCTGAGGGTTGCTGATTAAGCCTTAAGGCTACTGATTGCACATTGTGTGTCACTGTTGCATTGCTTCTTACTGAGCTAGTTGGAGAAGTTTTAGGGAATATATAAGGAAGCCAGGTCTCAAAGAATATGCTTACTGAACTAGTAAATAGGAGTTCATTGGAGAAGGTCAAGACAGAGATTGTTATTTTTCTTTTTTCTTTCTTTGTTTTCTTCCTTTGGAACATGAAACTCATAGGACCTACATGACCTGTAAGTCTGGGCCCTGTTTATTAAAATAATATATGCTGAAAATGCAGACTGATTTTCCTGGAAGAGAAAATGGAGGCTCTAGAGATGAATTTGCGACCCTCCAGCTTATGAAGAAAGAATTCTTGGATTTGACACAAGAAATACTTGTGAAGGGACAATAATGCCAAGAATCCTCCTAGAACAGAGGTCCCCAACCTTTTGAGTACCAGGGACTGGTTCCATGGAGAGTGGTTTTTCTGCGGACCAGAGGGGGCATGGTTTCATGTGCTGCCTACATCCCGTGGATGGGGCTTTGCTTGTTTGCATGGACCGGTTTCTGCGGCCTGGTGCCCGTCCACAGACCAGGGGTTGGGGACCCCTGTCCTAGAACATAGAAGAAATTCAGACGGATGGAGGAATATGACAAAAGGACAAAGTCTGTCAAGATAAATTCTTTGGAATTCTAGAATACAGGCTGTTTCTTATGACTGCTCCAACATCCCAATGGTCACGTAATCAAAATGTGGGTGCTTGGCAACTGGCATGTATTTATGATGGTTGCAGCGTCCCAGGGTCACATGATCACCATTTGCAATCTTCCAGCTGTCTTCCAATAGGCAAAGACAATGAAAGAAGCCAGATTCACTCAATAACCATGTGATTCACTTAACGACCATGTCAAATGCATGACTCTTAACAACTGCCTTGCTTAGTAACAGAAATTCTGGTTCCAGTTGTGGTCATAAATTGACTACCTGTACATTTTAGAGCCACATATAACATATCTTGATCCCTGGAAGGTCAACTGCTACAAGCCTCTAGGATTCTTCAAAATGCTGTCAGTTTTGCTCCGCACTACAATTAGGCACGAGTTGCTCAGATGCAGTTGTGATTTCACACTGTTGTATTAATAATAATAATAATAATAATAATAATAATAATAATAATAATAATAAACATTTGCCTATTCTAGGTCCTTGGGAAGGACTCGATAGGTGGACAAAAATGCCAAATCCATTTTAAACATCTGGCTGATTTTTGACCAATCATAATAATAATTTCATGTTAATTAGCAGACACAGCTGAAGATATCCAGAGTTTGATCAGATTAAAGTATAAGAGATCTAGGATTGTCTGCAAGTTCTATAATATTATAATCAAAACATCTCAAATACCTAGAGGAAAAGGAGAACATAGAGGACAGGGCCTAGAGCAGTGGTGGGATTCAAATATGTGAACAATCGGTTCTCTGTGTGGATGCAGCTTCCGGAAGTCCATTCTGGGCCTAGGCAACAAAAATTAGCTACTGGTTCTGCTGAACTAGTGCGAACTGGCTGAATCTCACCACTGGCCTAGAGTCAGATGGCAGCATTTAAATGATCTGAATTCTTAGAAAAACAAAGCAAGATCAGACTTAATTGATGTTTGAATAAGAAACCATCCACTAATCCCAGGGCATTAATTTAGCTTGAAAAATAAAAAAAAGGCCTGTAAATACTTAATAACAAATACTTTCACAACAAAGCCAAGAAATTACATAGTTTGTCCATGTAGGGACCAGGAGCCGATTAGAGGAAATTTTTGTATCTTTAGAATAATGTTGCCTGCCACTTTTAGTTTTTGTGTCTCCCAAAAGCAGAACTGTAGGGTAAGAGGAATTTTTGAAATCTGCCCATCATTCATGCTGAAGATAAAACATTAAATAGGTGTAAAATAGATTGAAAGATCAGAGACAGGGTGAAATTATTCACAATTATATGTACCCACCCATCTCTGGCTCACAATAACACTTCTTGACTTTGATGAAGGAGTTGTGACTTTGATGAAGGAATTGTAACATTGAAAGTGTATGCCATAATCATTAGTTAGTTTTCAAGGTGGCACAAGGCTCACTTATATATATTTTTTGTTAGAGGTGGTGTTAGCAAGTGGCTTTTGCGGTTTTAAAAGGGTGAAGAAGTAATACATTTAAGGAAACAGATTTATCAGAAGCTATTAGCTATAATGGCTAAATGGAATCTCCATGTCCAGAGGCAGTTTATCTTTGAGTACCAGACACTGGTGAAAAAGAGTGCAAAAGGCTATTACCTTCCCAGAAGCTTCAACTGGACACTGGCTCCAACAATTGAAAAAAAGGGGGCGGGTTTTTCCCCCTAATATGGTTCTTATTTCCCAAAAACGTTTTTCCAACAGTAGGAGCTACAGTAGAAGCTCAGCCGTTCAATTCAAAGGTACATTTTAGAATGATTGCATACATTTGGGGTAAAGCCTGGTATGTTATTTCAGCTAGAATGGATTATATTTTAAAAAGTTGATAATACAAAAGAGGAAAGAAACTGGTGAGGAGAGAAAGTAGAATTTGAGAGATTCATCAGGCTCCATTGTTGGTGATGTGAGCAGCCTATTGATCAGAAACCTGTATTTTAAACTAATATTGGCCTTGGGCACATTATTTTCCCTAAGAGAAACTTGGTAACAAGAATGCTTAATATGATGATGTTAAAGTGCTGCAATTTAGTTTTCAAAGATCTCTTAGCATTTGTCCAGCACATACATTTTCCATAAACTTATATTTCTTGAGAGATGTAGGTCATTACCCTGGCCATTTAATAGGTTAGAATAAAAAGTGGTTTAGTCATGCTCAACTTACAATCTTTGGTCGGCAAACCCATTTGCTATTGATGCTTTTCATATATATGCTTTTAATCATTTGAAACTTTTTGTGGCTTCACGTGATGATTTATGCTTTATCTTGGAATGAAATAGAAGGAGAGGTTGGGCTGGATTTTTTTTTTTAAGTTTATGGGGTAAATAACATGCTCATATTTTGTAATTATATAGCACATTTGAAGCATTTAAACTTTCATGTATGTCACACTTGGCAGATCAGGGAGGAAGGGCTGAGTCTTAGACAAACATGGCTTATTACAAAGGTCTTTTCCTATCACAGATATATAAAGTGTTGCTATAAGGACCTAACAAGGGCCTTTCTCATTCAGAAAAGCAGCAGTCCTTTGCACTTAGAATAGGGATGGGCAATGATATCCCCTTTAGAACATGTGGACTTTAATTCCCAGAATTCCTCAGTCAGCGCAGCACAGCTAGCTCAAGAATTCTGGGAGTTGAAGTCCACAGGTCCTAAAGGGACCATCATTGCCCACCCTTGACTTAGAGCAGTGATGGCGAACCTTTTAGAGACCGAGTTCCCCAAAACTGGCCCCGCCCCATTCCACCCCCTGCCCTGCCCCCGCACTGCCCCCCCCCCCACCTCACCTGCCCCACCTCACCACCTCCAGGGCCCACCGCAGATCACCCAGGCAGCCCAGCAGCGCTAGGGCGATCACACCCTCTGCCCGCGCCCTGCAGCATCAACTGTGCATGATGGGGTGTGAGGGCAGAGTCTTGCCTATGTTGCCTGGCTGCCATGTCCTTGGCTGCACTGCTTTGCGTGGGCCACGCTCAGAGGCGACTCTCCTTCAGGGGGGCTGCTGGAGAGGAGGGGGGTCACGGGGGGAGGTGAGGTTGGGGCAACGGCAAGTGTGCCCACAGAGGGGGCTCCAAGTGCCACCTCTGGCACCCATGCCATAGGTTCGCCACCACTGACTTAAAGAATCCATTTATATAGATCTACACATATTCAGAAGTTCAGATCATTTCTCTGGATATTTCTACTACTGCATCTTGAAGAGTTTACTTCCAGAATTATCTATGCATTATATTGTAGTTTTTTTTTATTTTATCTGTTGTGACAGTAAAGTGTTCCTATTCATTGGATGATCCCAAATTATGATATTATGGGAAAAAGAGCAAAACATCTGTGTATTCCGGCTCTCCCCCTTCTGAATGTCTACCAGTTGTGTTAAATTCAAATTACTCTGACTTCCATCAATGTTTCTCACAATCTTTGAGAATAGAAATCCAGGACATTTGGAAGACACCAGGTCAGGAAAATATGAAGCCTCTATGCTGTTCCATATTTTACAATTCTCCATGTGTTCTTTTAACTATCAGTAACCAATTCTGGCTTTTCCTCATAGGATAGGTGCTCCAGTAATTGAGAATGGATCTTCAGAGCCATATACATGAATCTATAACAATTATGTCAATATATAGATTGTAACATTGGCCTCATTCTTATTACCAGGCTACACATCAGGATTTAACAGTAAATTTCAGGTCTTCGGGCACACTCTTTTGTTTAGCCTTAAGCTTCACATTAATGAAGATTGACACTGTTTAGTTACATTAGCAGCCTTGTTATAGAAAAGAATAAAGCCTTAAACATGACATTGATTTGTCTACTAATCAAAATTTTAATGTATGCCTGTGCTCTAGGGTTTAACTATAGTATTTTTGCTTCTATCTTTGTGATTTAATAAATATTTCTGGCTAGTCTCTTTACCATGTTGGGAAGCAACGGAAATATATTGACATAATGATCTGTATACCTCAGAATAGAGGGCAACTTTTGTCTAGTAGTTATGGCACCAAGCTAGAAACCAGGAGACTGTGAGTTCTAGTCCTGCCTTGGGCCTGAAAAAAAATGGCAGGGTGATCTTGGCACAGTCACTTTCTCTCAGCCCGATCCACTTTATAAGGTTGTTGCTGTTATCGGGAAATAGGAGAAGGAAAAAGGATTAGGTATGTTTGCTACCTTGAGTTATTTATAAAATTAATAAAGGTGGGATAAAAATCTAATAAATAAAATAAATACTGATTCATCTCTCACCAGCTTAAGGCTCATTTCTCCAGCCTTCTTGCTATGGGCAAAGTTACCCTACATGTTCTCACAACAGAAGATTCATCTAAATGTCAGCTCCTGATTGAGGCAGGCTGAAGCCAGGCCATCAACATCTTGTCTTTCCTTCCACTTCTTGTAAACTTCTTCAAATAGCTAGATCTTCACATATAGTTTTCAGAGTACTATAAACTTGTTCTTAATGCAGCAAGATGGGCAATAGTCAATTACCTCAATATGCCCATGTGTAATTGAAGCTTTGGGAGGCGCATTGGTTGCCAGCATGCTTCCACGTGCAATGCAAGGTACTGGTTATAACCTATAAACCCTAATTTGCATAGGACTTGGTTATTTGAGGGACTACTTATCTCCTGTGGTTTCTGTCTGGTCCATAGACACTGACAGACTGGATGCATTCAAGATTCCTTTGATTAAACAGTACCATCTATTGGGACTCAGGAAGTGCCTCTTTTGTGGCCTCTGAAATTTGAAATAAATTCCCCTTGAGATCCAGATGGCTCCCACACTGATGGCATGCTGGAAGTCCTTAAAGATGTAACTGTTTCCCTAGGCCTTGAGGTTGAATGGAAGGAACCTTTTTCTGATGTGTCTGGCATAGATAGAATATGACTTGGTGTTGTCTGGATTTCCATCTTTTTATTTATTACAGCTTTCTTTATCTTATTGTGTTTCATCTCTCTTGTTCTCTTTACATTGTAAGCCATCCAGAGCTAGTTTATAGTTTGAATGGCACTGAAATCAAAACAAACAAACAAACAAACACACAGACAAACAAGGACATCCGTGCCTTAAGTGAGAACTCTGAATGGATTTGTTCAATGATCAGTTTGTTTGTTTTCTTAGCTATCCATGGAATTCTTGGGAATCTTCTCTGACTTCAAAACTGAAAAGCATTAGTACCAATTCTGTTTCTAACACTGAACTTCAAACATGTCCATCTTCTTTTTATTTTGCTTCTGTAGCAGGGGTTCCCCACCAGGGGTGCTTGCACTCCCTTGGGGGTGCAAGATTATATTCCAAGGGGTGTGAAAACTTGGGTTTTCAAAATTATAGTGTATATGCATAATTTGTTGCCATTATTTTGAACTTTTGTAAGAGGTATGAGAATATATCAGAAGCATTCTAGGAGTGCGGAATATAGTAAAGGTTGGTTACGACTGTTGTTCCTGTTGTCACAGGGACAACCATGATTCCACATAATTCTGAATGCCTTTTCCAGGCCTTCATTTCTACTCTGCCAAGGGGTAATTTGCAATCTATTCCTTGACAACTGGCTCTTTAGTGCTGATAGCTGATCCTAAAAACAGAAGCTATATACCAGCTCAATATCTTCATTGCCAATTTTAAGGCTGGTTGCTGTGCTTGTTGTCATTAGTTTGTTCTTTATATTTAATTGTCGTCCCATTCTTTCACTGTACTTTTGTTACTAGAGCTTCAGAATATTTGCATTTTCCCTATTAGAATAAGGCCATCAGCATTTTCCTCCAATTTTAAAACCACTCTCACCTTCAAATCCAGCCTCCCTCAACATCTATTCAGCATATAAATACAGTTTTAGTCTTTGGATTACTGTCCTAAAATATTCTTCCGATTATTAGCATCCTTCTAAGAAGCTATGGATTGTGGTGGGTTATAAAAACTGTAGAATAAATAAACCTGTTTCTCGAAAATTAGGCATTACCTACAAACTACAGGCAATGCAAATTTACTGCTCACTCCTAATTAAGAATGTGCCATTGGATATAAAACTGTTTAATTGACCTAACTGATAACCTAGTGATTCAAATGACACAATGGAGCTAGAGATACCAGAGATCATATTTATATTTTTATAAAACTGATTGACTTTTCATTAATCTTTTATCAAGCTCACATGTTTTGCTACACTATATGACTTAATATGATATGTGAACACTGTCACAGTTTCTCTGATTAAGTTAATATTAGGATGTTGGGAAATGCCCAGCCAGGCAGGGAGGAGTCAAAAGAAGAACTAGCCTCAAATCCTTTTGCAGCCACATAAGCCTGACCCCCACTAAGTTCCAAGAACCCATATCTGTTTTTTCCCAGGGGAAGGCTAGCAGTCTGGGGAGAGCCTAGTAATATAGATAGAACACAATAAGGCTGCTGACTTGGATCTTTAACAAATGAACCTGGTTGTTTGTGCATGACTTAGGAAGATGAAATGATTTTGCTCCTTGAAGGCAGAGCAGAGTGAAAAAGGGAGGCAATAGGTAGAATAAATATGAAAGGTTTTTTTAAAAAAATAAAAATGGGTTGCTTCTTTTTTTCTCAGTTAATCTCCAGACTTTAGGAAAATATGTTTTGCTATTCCATGAAAGCTAACCTTTCTTAAGAACACATTCTGAGGAATTTCAAGTGCTGTTTTGAGAAATCTAAAGTAGCATTTATATTTTCAGGTTCATTGGTGAGGCAGAACATGGCTCTAAAAGACTATTTTAATTTATCTTGGCCTATATTTAATTTTTATGATTTCAATCATTCTCATTTTCTGGGCTGGAAACGGAAATTAATTTCCAAAATTCAGACTTGCTCTGTGAACATTTGACGATAGGTTTGGGTCTCAGTAAGTCTTAATTGGTTCACTATTGCTAAAATTTCATTATCTCTTTTTATCTAATTCCTCACAGAGTCAATGTGAAGAAGATGAGGGCATATATCTTTCCAACATTTCCACTGTAAAACCTAGCATAAGAAATTAATTATGTAATCTCAGTATGAGTTCCACATATTTGATACCTAAATCTTCATTAGTAACCTGTCTCTTCCCTTCTCCTTATTCCTGATTTATCTGAAGAAATGCTGGCGTATTGATTTTATGGCTTTGGGTATTTGCTCTTCAAATGTCTTGTTGGCTTTCCTTATCGTGAATCTGCATTGTTCTGTCACAGTGTCTCCCTTTCTCTAATTTTCTACCCTCACCCTCTGTTGGGCAAGTTCTTTTGAAAGAAGACTTTGTGTCTTTCTTGACTTTGTTGACAGTGCTTGTCTAATCACTCTGGCATCCTTTTGGATATATCCCTGCCCTTTCTAATCAATGGTATACAATTGATGTCAGCTTCTATCATAGTGGTTTTAAATAATCTCCAAAACTCCTGAAGGGGTTTGACCTCTCTGAACTCCAACCCCTTTCCTCTTACTTTGAACTAATCCCCTCATTTTTGGTTGAGAAATGCCCAGTTCCAAAAATAAAAGAAAACTGTTTTAGCCTGTGTTGGCTTTTTCTAGCCCCTTCCCTGCCATACAGGAACACATGGGGCAATATTCTTCTGCACTCCAATATAGCATAGTTGAAATCCTAGTTTAACAAACTGATCAATAAGAGAACAGATGTTCCATGTTCCACAGAAGGTCCATTTAGATAGTTCAATAGGTAAAGATGAGCATTGTGAAGAGAATATATATGTATAGGTAGTATATATATAAAGAGGCATGTCTCTACTGAGTGCTCCCATTGGTTCCTTGTCCAGTAAGACCTTGAATACGACCCTTAAAGTCTTTCATAGCTAAAGATTTGGAATTTCTGAATATCCACATCTATCCACATGGACCTTGAGTGAGTTTTTCCTCTGTGTACTCCTACCAGGTGAAGTTACTTCTAGGGAACAGGTCTTTGAGCACTAAAGAACACTTTTAGTCTAACCTCTGATATAATTTTAGCAGCAACTGATGGCATTTAATTTACATTCATTTTAATTGGGCTCTGAGTTTTTTATATGTCCTGAGACTTTTTTCTATGCATTTTAAATTTATTTTTACCTGTAGAGGGCGGAGAGAATGGCCTTGAAAGACAAGGAAGAGCAACTACCAAGGGAACAGTCAAATAATCAGGGCTTGATCCTGTGCCAAGAAAGTAAGGTGAGATAAGCCCTAACCGTGGTTTACACAAGGATCAAGGGAGGGAGGGGGTAGTATGTTCAGACTTGCAAGTTTCTGTTACTATATTTGTTCCAGTTAACATAATCCTGCCCAGGGCTTTTTTTCTCATAGAACGCCCAGAACGGAGTTCCGGCACCTGTTTTGGATGGAACCTTGTAGGGTAGGCAAGGTGGGTTGTATGACGTGTGTGAGTTCCAGCACCTTTTTTTTAAAGAAAAAAAGCACTGATCCTGCCCTACAAGGCAGTGGTTTCTTAGTCAAGTCTACCTTATAATGAGCCGAGGTGGCGCAGCAGTTAGAGTGCAGTACTGCAGGCCACTTTAGCTGACTGTGTTCAGCAGGTCAGCAGTTCAAATCTCATTGGCTCAGGGTTGACTCAGCCTTCCATCCTTCTGGGGTAGGTAAAATGAGGACCCAGATTGTTGGGGGCAATGTAAATATATATATACATTGCTTACTGGTGTACACCGCTTAGAGAGTGCTTATACTTAAAGCGGTATATAAGTTTCATAAATAAATAAATAAATAAATAAATAAATAAGACTGACATTAGCTTGCTTGTATTTGCAAATAAAGTGAAAGGGCACTCAGACATGAAATGAATTAATATAGAAATTATGTATGCTGATCTCTCTTGATGAAGGCTTCTTCTGCAAGTTTCCAACCAATATGGGCCTGAGCTTTCTTTTGCCAATTGGGCTCCCAATACTTGCTGATGACATTGATCGATCTTGTGTATGTCTCTCTCTCTCTCTCTCTCTCTCTCTCTCTCCTCTCTCTATCTCTGTCTGTCTGTCTGTCTGTCTGTATCTATCTATCTATCTATCTATCTATCTATCTATCTATCTATCTATCTATCTATCTATCTATCTATCTATCTATCTATCTCTATATGTCTGTGTGTGTGTGTGTGTATATTCACTGAGGGATATTACTTTTCCCAGTTACAGAGGAATCTGCAATACAAATCTCAGAAGAGATATTTTAGGGCTGAAATAAATTGTGCAAATGAGATTTCCAAAGATGCTTTTGATTTGCATAGAATTGGCGATTGTGAATTATTTAAGGAATGTAAAAATTGTTTGCAACAGTTGTATTAGAAATCAAGGTTGTTGACAGGAACTTGGCCTGCTGGCACGTAATGTACTAGAAGTGGGATAATGGCATAGGAATTTTTATTTTGAGCACAGGAGCAAATTAATCCCTCACTTGTCAGAAGAACTGGCCTCGGCCTGATTAACAAATCTATAAAAATGTATTCTTAATTTTTCAATGTTCCCAATTCCAATTATCTCTATATTTTAATAATAGAGAGGTGATCTCAAATATAAGTCATTATAAGGACTGTATGCAAACTAGCCCCTGGTCCATGGCACTTGTACTTTTTCATTCATGTATTGATACAAGTGTCTGTAGGGAATCCAAAATGAGAAAAATGGTGGTCTGTTAAGTGGAGATATATTAAATTTTTACAAGTGAATCATAGTAACCTTCAAAACTTTACTTTAGCCATTTAATCAGGCACCCTTTTTCATCAACCAGAGCACCATATTTGATTGGATTGCTATTTAATAATAACATAAACCCCCTGAACCTTCTGTAATCATTGGAAACATGGCAGTATTCATTTCTTTAGGGTGTGTGTGTGTGTGTTAAGAACTTTGTGTCCAGGTCAGCCAAGAGACTAAAAATGATGCTGGCATGGAGACTTGGGGCTTTGAATTAAGTTTACAATTTAGGCCTAAGCCTGACCTACCTTATTAGCAATAGTAATAGGACTTAGACTTATATATTGCTTTATGCTGCTTTGCAGCCCTCTCAAAGTGATTTGGAGAGTCAGCCTGTTGCCCCCAACAATCTGGGTCCTCGTTTTACTGAACTTGGAAGGATGGAAGGCTGAGTCAACCTTGAGCCTGTGAGAATAGAACTGCAGGCAGTCAGCAATCAGCAAAGGTAGCCTGCAGTACTGCATTCTAACCACTGTGTCACCAGGGCTCTTATTCGGACTGTGGTGAATAGCCAGCCTGGGAAACTGGAACAAGCTTCTTTGGGGCACATGAGCCCAGCACTGGTTTGGGAGGCTCCAGTCTCTTTGTTCTGGAGGAAGTGGTGGGTAATCAGGAGCACCGCCAAGAAAGGGGAGAACAGGGAGCACCATTTGCCTGTCCCAGCAAAGATGAGGAGGCTAATGGTGCTCAAGTCCTTCTGTGCTCTGGAACTGTGACGTTGCCCAAGAGTGAAGGAAAAGTAGGACAAATTTGAGAAACTGTGCTTTCTGTCAGCAAGCCCTGCAAAATTGTCTAGGAAGTGAGTGTGCCTCCTGACATACAGGAGGACAGAATACTGCTGCTGCTGCCACCACCACCAAAGTACAGGAAGTCCTCGGCTTATGATCATTCATTCACTGCTTGTTTGAACTTGCAATGTCACTGAACAAAGAGGACTTAAGACCAATCCTTGGAGTTCCGGTCATTGTAGTGTCCCTGAAGTCATGTGATTGAGATCCAGGGGCTCTGCAGGCAACTAATGATTGCACTGTCATAGCGAGCTGTGGTCATGTGAACCCAGTTTTCAATGTTCCCTGCTGACTTCTGACAAGCAAAGACAATGGGGAAGCCACCAGGAAGTTGGAAGTTGTAGCTCTGAGGAAGTTGTTCTCACTTAATGACCCGTGTGGTTTTCACTTAACAATGGCACCCTTACACGATGTTGCACTTTACAACCACATTGCTTAAAAACAGCAATTCTGGTCCCAATCTATTTATTTATTAAATTTATATGCTGCCCATCTCACTGTCAAGTGATTCTGGATGGCATACAAATTGCTGTCATAAACCAAGGACTGCCTGTAGCAAGAACAGTTGGCTGCATCAATCCTCCTCCATAAAATTGTTTCCTTCGTGGTGCAAACTATAGGAAGGATCACTTGGTGTCCTCCTTTCTACCTCTATTTCTTTTGTACATACAAGGGTTAAAGCTGAAATGACCAAAGGCCTGTTATCACAAATACAACATAATGGACTTCTTGTAGAAACGAAAACAGGATATAAAATAATATGACAGCTGTATACAGTAGAATACACTTTTTTATTTAAAACTGTTCACTGATTGATTATTACATGGTATTATTAAAAAAAAATAAAACATGTATCTGCGGATCTATCCTACAGCTTTCCCTATTAGACTGGAAATTAAAATCACTGCTGTTGGAACTACATCTGTTGCTCATTTTAAATGTAAATTGAAATAGATTTATACACGTGGCAATCCTACCGCAATAAGTATGAAGAACAAATTACTTTTTGCCTGTTTCTGGTCTCTGGTATGTTTTGTTTTCTTGTACGTCTATGATTGCTTTTTCCTGAAGCTATTTTTTATTTTGTACCTACACAATGATACAGCTGTGATTAAATATCCACTCTTTGGCCCACATAGATGCAGAAATATGCATGCAATTATTTGACTTTGTTTTGAAAAAGTGAGCTGAAATGACAGCATCAATGGAGAAGAAATCAAAACTGCACTAATTGGCTGCATTTCTTGACAATATGTATATGCATGTATGTATCTATGTATGTATGTATGTGTGTGTATATGTGTGCATGACGTGTACATGTGTGCACACATACATACACCCATTTCTCAATTGCAGCAATGAGCTTTGGTGAATGGTACTAGATTACGACATAAAAAATAGCAGAAAGTGCACTGCATTCCTTAATATGCTCTCAACTGGAAAAGTAAAGGAAGAGTAGTACCTCAGAAACAAATGAGGTTCCATTGTAGATTCTGCTTAATGCAAGCCATATTTGCCATGGAGAGTCTGAAGCATTTAAAATACTTAAGATAAATTTCTGTTGTCAAAAGAGATGGAGGAAAGATTCTCCCCCCCCCCCTGAAAACACCTCAACAGGCTGCATATGAATTAGTGCAGTTTGTTAAGTGGAGACCATCCTTTCATGAATATGAAAAACTGAAGATTAGATGCAATAATTGAATGAATGAATCGAAGCAATGTTACCATATGGTATATTGTATATTATGTGGTATATTAATTACTATATTTGTATGATAAGCATTATAAATGCATTTCAAATATACAGATACAAAAAGGAGGAAAGCTCTTGGCAATTGGAGAATACTGTCATTTAATCATTGAGCAATTTATATACTACTGAAACACTTGTCTGTAAACTTTAGCGAGCCAAAATGGTGCATCATAGGGCAATCATTTTTGAATCGGGATACCTCAAATGCGCTAACTCAGGGGTCTCCAACCTTGGCAACTGTAAGACTTGTGGACTTCAACACCCAGAATTCCTCAGCCAAAAAAGCCAGCAAAGCTGGGCTGAGGAATTCTGGGAGTTGAAGTCCACAAGTCTTAAAGTTGCCAAGGTTGGAGACCCCTGCGCTAACTTAAAGAGTGTGTGCAAAATTTGGGATCTGTTATTCCAGTGGACTTGAAATTTCAAGGATGTTCAGATCAGTTGCATTCAACTTTTGATCACTACAGCACAGTACAGCATATGACTGCCAGGTTCCCAAAAGCAAAGTCAATGATGAAGCTACCACTGGTTTGTTTGTTTGTTTTTTGCTTCACTATGGTTATTCTGTTTCTCTGTGTAAGTAAAGAAATATCTCTGGAATGATGTCCCCATGGGTCATGTACTAACAATCTAATATTACAGAAAAAAATGTTTTCTACACCTGAAGTTGGACAAATTCCTTGTTTTTTTCTCTTTTTTTCAATTTCATTCCCACCAACTGCTGAGAAAAGATATCATGTTTGACTTCCCTGAAAAAAAATAAATCATGTTTTAATAATGTTTTTTACGGTTTTGTTTTTATTTTACTTTAAATATTTTTAGTCAACTTTAAGTGTTATTCCTTGATGAGGAGGCCAAATATAAACCTAATGCATATATTCATTTGTGCATCTATAAATACCAACCTACGTTAATTTGAATTTTCTAATTTTACTGCTTTTTTAAAAAAAATACATTCATTGTATCTAATAAGGAAGAACTTGTTTCTCTTGAGATTCAAAGTAACTATCAGAGTTATATATTTTAAGATAATATCAGCTATTATTTACTTCTTTACCCGAGGCATCATCGGTGAAATTTGAAATTTGCAAAATACTTAGTATTCTAATAAAAATAAGAAAACATAAGCACACAACTTTTTCCTATATGTCTTCATCAGCTTATATAGATTTAGGCTATGGTTTGTCGAACAAGTTATATTGGCCAGGATCATATATAAATAATGCTAAGCCATAAACACGGTTTATAAATCTGAGGGTCTGGTTTGTCACATCGCACTAAGCCAAAACCTAGTGCATCATATTATGACTTAATCCAGTGAATGAGTCCAGTCTGCAACTTGTTGTAGTCCCTCCCTCCTTCCTAACTGTTTCTTCCTTCCTTCCTTCCTTCCTTCCTTCCTTCCTTCCTTCCTTCCTTCCTTCCTTCCTTCCTTCCTTCCTTCCTTCCTTCCTTCCTTCCTTCCTTCCTTCCTTCCACTTGTATGTTAGCATGTTTGTGCTTGCACATCAAGCTCTGTTTCTCGCTTTCCTCTGTGTTATTTAACATCCAACCTAATAATTTTGAGCTTGACTTGGAACATTTGTCCATTATTTCATGGCCCAACAAAGACATTATTCCCCCTTTGCACCTCAAATGAACTGTAAATGCAGCTCTCAGGTTGCAGGTTTTGACAATGCTTGCCTGAATTTTTTTTAGTGGAAATCCTGTTTTTAACTTGGGCCTGCGCATGATCGCTGCAATTGTTATTGCATTTCTCCTTTAATAAGATTCTTTATTAGACCTTTATGTGTGGGGAGGAGGAGAGCCTTATTTAATTCGCTAGTGAGGTTAGTTTGGTTAGAAAGAGCAAGGATTTGTGTATGTCTTCATAATTTGAATTCAGCAGGAGCCTTTGTTAGGGGATGTGCTCCCGAGCACAGTTAACAGAAAATCCCATTAACAAAAGAACAAAATGTTAATAACATACTCTCCTTGATGCCGAGAATAGGCTTTGCATGGTTATAATGAGTGCCAACACTATTTTTTATATTTAAACTAAAAATGAAATATATTAAGAAATGCATAGGCTAGGTGGCCATCTATCTAAACTACATCTTGAACAGAGAGGGAAAGGGAAAGGGAGAGGGAGAGACCCTATATCTCTTAAACAGAGACTAGAGAATGCCTTTCCCCTCGTTTATCACTATTTGCCTTTGCCTTAGTAGCCCAAACAGCTTATATGTGGGGGAAAAAAATGTTGCAATCAGAACTGGAGAAAAAATTAGAAGTGTCAGTGGTCCTAGGTATCTCTAAACTCTCAACGGATAACACAGCTACAAAAAAGGATTTGGTTTTGCATACACGATACATCCAAAGCTGCAGAAATTAGTCATTTTGATCCCAGATGTGAGCAAGGGATCCATATTGCCATATAGATTTCAAATATTTCATTAGGCTATCTGAGTTTCAAATGGAAAGCCCAAGCTCACCTTCTACCCCAGGGGTGTCAAACTCAATTTCATTGAGGGCCGCATCAGCATTGCGGTTGCCCTTAAGGGGCTGGGTGGGTGTGGCCAGGTTGGGTGCAGCCTACTGGGTGGGCGTGGACGGAGTGGGTGTGGCCTACTGGGTGGGGGTAGCCAGCTCTACATCGTTCACATCAAGGGTGCCTGTGGGGGCCTGGGCAGGAATGGGACAGATCTGAGGGTCTCTGGCAGAAGGGGGTGGGACCAGGGCAAGTGACAAGGCATGGTCCACTGGAGGAGCCTCACTGTTCCTCTCAGGCCACATGGGGGGGGGCTTATGGAGCTGAAACTGAATGCATTTCAGCATATATGGCAGCCACAAAATTGTACATTGGCTCCCAGCTGGCCTGGGCCAGGGCCAAGGCAGAGGGGGCCGTTCCCTCACTGTTTCCAGGATGGCTTTGCAGGCCACATGAAACCACTTCGCGGGCTGCATCTGGCCCCCGGGCCTTGTGTTTGACATGTTCTACCCGTACATGGAAATTAAGGAAATTATAGGCTTCTCAGAGCACTCTGGTTCAAATTGGACAAAACCTACACAGAATATGGCTCTTTCAGAAAAAGTGGGACTTAAGAGAATGGATAATTGAGACAGGAAGGTGTGTGGATTTTCATTTTGATAGGGCCTTGAGACATGAAGCTATTATGCTTGAGCTAGCTTCTTCCAGAAGGAGGACCATTTAAAGGATTAGGGGAGGGGCCAAATGCAACATTATGTTTGATGCCTCCCATTCTAACTGTTGTCTCCTGAGCTTTGCGTGAAGTGCAAAGCGCGCCAAATGTTGCCGTTTGGCCCGGGTATTGTCTTTAAGAGAAGGAGAGAGGCTTGCGTGCCTCAGCGTTATAACAGAGCTGCTGAACATCAATAAAGAGGCTCCTGAGAACTACCAAACGACTCATGAAGTTATTGCCTTTCGCTGAGGACTCAACACTGGCGATGAAGGTGGGATGCCTTACAATTACTTCAAACAATTGTAAGCTTACCCTGGAGTCCTGAAGCAGCAGGAAACGGCGTTAAATTCAGCAACTGCCTGCCAATACAGCAAATGTTGGAGGTAAGCTGGCTGATAGATCCTTCCTGTACTACTGAAGATGGCAAAGATAGGAAGTCTTTCCGAGTTCGATGTTATGCATCCGGAAAGATGGGAGTCTTATGTGGCCAGAGTAGAAAATTATCTCAAGGTCAATCAAGTGAGAGAAGATGGCTTAAAAGCCACCACCCTGCTGTGTTTTTGTGGTCAAGATGCATTTGAGATCGCTGAAAATCTAGCAGCACCTGCACCTCTAGAATCTGTTACCTACACAGACTTAAAGAAATTGCTAAAGGAACATTTCCAGCCCAAGTTGTCTGTCATTGCTTGGCGCCATACTTTTGAACAGAGGGATCAACGGGCTGGTGAATCAGCTAAAGAGTACATTGCTGCATTGAGAAGAGCAGCTAAGCCTTGCAAGTTTAAAGACTTAGAAGAAAGGCTGAGAGACAGATTTGTATGTGGACTGAGACACAGAGACTTGCAGCAGAGACTTTTTGCCAAAGAAGACTTATCATTCCAAGATGCCTTGAGAGAGGTTACTGCAGAAGAGGCAGCAGGTGGGGCAATCAAGAATATGAGGCCTATCAGAAATACTCCAGAAGATGTGTCTGTGCACCAGGAGAGAGTCCAAGGAAGCTCAGAAGAGGATCCTGATGAAGAAGTAGACTGTCTCTACCCAACAAAAGAAGGGAAGCAGAGAGAAGGCAAAGAAAAGTCTTCAGCTGTCCCCAAGTGCTTCAGGTGTGGAGGTCGCCACAAGAGGACCGACTGCAGTTTTCACTCTGCTGTCTGTAGAGCATGTGGAAAGCAAGGCCACATTGCAGCTGAGTGTCTGGGCCATCAGAAGGTACAACCCCGAGAAGAATTGCACCTGAAAGGTACCAGGGTCCCCAGCCAAAACAGGGTGGGTTTCTGTGCTTCACGAAGAAGCATTTATAGGACAGACACACACAAACCTATCAAGAAGAAACTGTCACTTAAAGTGAAGTTGCAAGGAGTTCCATTGGTCATGGAACTGGACACTGGGTCTGCACTTTCAATCATTTCCATACACACATTCAGAAAGATTTGTTCTGGTAGTGGATTTCAGGCCGAGCTTAGGCCTTCTGACATTGTGTTAACAGACTTTCAAAACTCCAGAGTGTGTGTTAAGGGGGAGGCCACCCTTAACGTACAGTATAAGGATTTTGAAGGTCCATTAGATATATTGATAGTGGGGGGTGAGCGAACGAGTCTCATAGGACTCGATTGGTTTGAGGCCTTGGGAATACATGTTACAGGGCTCAATAGCTTGCAAACAGTAGATCTACAGGAAGTCTGCAAAGAATTTGCAGATGTTTTCAGCCCACAGCTGGGCACATACAAAGGGCCCCCTGTGTCCTTAAAACTAGACCCCACTGTCACTCCTGTTAGAGTAAAAGCAAGAAGGGTTCCTTTTGCTTTAAAAGGGAAAATTGATACTGAATTGGACAAATTGATTCAGCAAGGAGTTTTAGAACCTGTTGATTCCAGTCCTTGGGAGACCCCATAGTCACAACTCTTAAGGCTAATGGGGACATTCGCATCTGTGCAGATTACAAATGCACTCTGAATAAGGCATTGCAGCAACATGCCTATCCTGTACCTGTAGTCAGTCATATCCTGGCCTCCCTCAAGGGGGGGCGTGTTTTTGCAAAGCTTGACCTAGCTCAGGCTTATCAACAGTTGCCTGTTGATGAAGCTGCTGCAGTAGCACAAACCATTGTAACCCACAGGGGGGGGCATTCAAAGTAAAGAGGCTACAGTTTGGAGTAAATGTGGCTCCTGGAATTTTCCAAAGCATAATGGAAAATACACTGAGGGGTATACCAGGGGTTTGCCCCTATTTTGATGATGTCTTAATTGCTGGAGATTCCACTCAAAATTTAGCCGAGAGATTGAGGGCTGTTCTGCTGCGGTTCCGGAAAACGGGCCTCAAACTCAAGAAGGACAAATGTAAAATTGGGGTGCCTTCTACAGATTTTCTGGGATTCAAAATTGATGCCAATGGAATTCATCCTGCTGAGTCCAAATTAAAGACTATCACGCATGCTCCTAGACCTAAGTCCAAGGCCGAACTACAAGCTTTTCTGGGCCTTTTGAACTTCTATAATTCATTCATTCCTAACAAGGCTAATGTAGCTGAACCACTTCATAGGCTTCTGGACAAACAGGCAGTGTGGCAGTGGTCACAATCACATGAAGCAAGCTTCAATGAGGTTAAGGCCTTACTCACATCTAACAATGTGCTTGCACATTTTAATGAAACTCTTCCTTGTGCATCGCTTGTGATGCTTCTCCGTATGGGGTGGGAGCAATACTCAGCCACCTTAGGCCGGATGGAACTCAGGTTCCTGTTGCATATTACTCCAGAACTTTGTCTTCTGCTGAGCGAAATTACGCCCAGATAGACAGGGAGGCTTTAGCTGTTGTTGCTGGAATTAAAAAATTCCATGATTTTTTATATGGCAGACATTTCACGGTCTTTACTGACCATAAGCCTTTGTTGGGGCTGTTTACCACAAACAAACAAACTCCCCATATCATCTCCCCCAGAATGCTGAGATGGTCAATCTTTCTGTCAGCCTATGATTTTTCTCTAATTCACAAACCTGGGAAAGAAATGGGCCATGCTGATGGCCTCAGTAGATTACGCCTGCAAGTAGTAGAGGCTGATCCTGCCCCTGCCATCAACATCCTTTCAATTCAGGCATTGCCTGAGTCACCGTTAAATGCCAGGGATGTGGCTGCTGAATCTGCCATAGATCTCACACTCTCTCGTGTCTTATCTTGGATTTTGTCTGGATGGCCAGAGAGTTGTCCAGGCACTGAGTTTCAGAGTTTCTGGCTTAAGAGGAATGAGTTATCCACCTTCTAGGGTTGTCTGCTGTGGGGCAGCAGAGTTGTCATTCCTACCTCAATGAGGTCTAGGGTCTTAGGTTCCCTTCACGAGATCATCCTGGCATTGTACGCATGAAGGCGTTTGCGCGCAGCCATTTGTGGTGGCCTGGGTTAGACAAGGAAATTGAAGCTAAGGTGCACGCATGCCACCTTTGTCAGCGCTCACACCCAGAAATGCCACAGGCTCCTGTGCATAGATGGGAGGAAACACAGTCTCCATGGTCTAGGGTGCACATTGATTACGCTGGGCCCTTTCAGGGTCAATTCTTCTTGGTCCTGGTTGATAGCCATTCAAAATGGCTTGAGGTTGTACCTGTCTCTTCCACCACCACTGCAAAGACTATTCAAGTACTGAGGGGTATTTTTGCTGCACATGGGCTTCCGAATGTTTTGGTGTCTGACAATGGCCCTCAATTCACTTCTTCCGAATTCCAAGCTTTCTTACAGGCCAACATGATTTGTCATGCCACCTCTGCACCTTTCCACCCTTCCACCAACGGTATGGCTGAACAGATGGTCCGCATCACCAAGGATGCTTTAAAGAAACTGACATATGGGGACTGGCATCACAGGTTGGCAGATTTTCTACTTGCTTACCGCACCACACCTTCAACTTCTACTGGGAAGAGCCCGGCTGAACTTTGCTGGGGGCGCAAACTGACTACTAAGCTTGACCGGTTGCACCCGGGCAGACTGCCTCCCAAGTTTACACAACCCAGGGCACCTAGGCAATTGCTAGTGGGTGCCCCAGTATGGACCTGTAATTATGGGCCAGGTCACTTGTGGGTCCCTGCCATAGTATGCAAGGTTACAGGTCCCTTGTCTTACGAGGTTTCCCTGGATGATGGTCGTATCCTGCAACGGCATATCGACCAACTGCGTACAAGACTGGACTCACCTGCTGAGACTCCTGGGTCTTTTCCAGGGGGGAGGGGACCTCTACGGGCAAAGGGAAGGGTGTGGGCAGCAGCCAGACACCAACAGAGAGGCCACAGACGGCCCATTCCAAGATTCCGTGAGTGCTCCGAACAGGAATTCATGGGAACCAGCTAGAACACAGGCACCAGTGCCTACTCCAGCCAGGGAGTTACCCTGGAGGCATAATCATTATACACCAACACCATTCAGCACTCCAGTCAGGAAGAATAACCGGGAGCATCCTAATAACTCACACCTTGCAAGAGAGCTGGCACACACTCTGTCTAGTTGGCCCAACACTGCCACTGTTCCCAGAAAGGGGCAATTACATAGGGAGGTGGTCGGAGGGCCGAATCCCAATTCTGACACCTCCGGCATAACAGAGGGGGCAACTGAGTTTTGGGACAGTACTGAGATTCCAGACAGCCCTCCTATGGAACTGGGAAGTGGAGGAAGGCAGCCTCATGATAGGTCTAGGGTAGACCTGGGAGGCTCTACAGAGTTGTCCAACAGTGGCAGCCTTCTAGAAGGGCCAGAGAGCCTGCAACTGGGCAGGTCAACCAGGTTATGGAGAGAACAAAGTCCTGGCCTGACGAGCCCGGTGGGCAAGCAAGCAGGCCAGGCAACGGGGCACGGTCCATGGGGACCACCAGGGTCAAAGGAAGGGGGCGAACACATAGCACCCCCTGGACAAGATGTGCTTGGAGGTTGCCAGGGAATTCGGAGGTTACAGAGAGCTAAAAGATCTCCTAAATAGCTTGAAGATTTTGTAACTCTGCTGGCAAAGCAGAAACAGTAAGAGGGTATTCTTGTGAAAGGTTGGAATAAGGAACATTGGGAAATGAAGCCCAAAATATTACAGCTTGGTACCATGGAGCTAGTGTGGCTCCCACGCTTGTGTTAAGGTTGTGTGTAACTATTAATGTAGTTGTAGTTTTAGCCGGGGGGGGAGGGGTGTTGTGTCCTGAGCCTGCAAAGGCAGGTTCGGGACATTTCAACAGTCCTGGGCATTGCAAGCTGCCCGGGACCAGACTGGCTGGTGCCAGCACTCGCGCGCATGCGTGAAGTGCAAAGCGCGCCAAATGTTGCCGTTTGGCCCGGGGATTGTCTTTAAGAGAAGGAGAGAGGCTTGCGTGCTTCAGAGTTATAACAGAGCTGCTGAACATCAATAAAGAGGCTCCTGAGAACTACCAAACAACTCATGAAGTTATTGCCTTTCGCTAAGGACTCAACACTAACATATACCCAGATTAACTTTACAGATGGATTCTTACAAAATGGAGGAAGAGACTCTGTCTGACAAAATGATCTGGAAACAGAACAGCACTACTCCTTGCAGAATAAAAACCACCTTAGAAGAATGATCCCAATGGTCTAATATTGTCAAGTGTGAATAGCTAGTTCCACAAGTGAAAAGTTCAATTAGTTACTTTATTGTTCATGCCTATTTCACAGGAATCTTCCAAGACAGGCAGTTTGCACCCGGGCCAGACCAGATAAGGTTCAACTGCTTTCAAGGTGTGTGTGTGTCTTGTGCCTTCTTGTACCTATGTAAAGACTCCAGATTAATTCCTTTCTTGATTCTTCCTCCCTGGGGTGGCCAGTATGTCTCTGACAAAAATAACTGTTAGTGATGGCAGAGCTCCATTAGCCCAAGGAAAGGTCTAGACAACTAGAACACTTCCATTAATTCAATCTTCCTGTGGGCTCCCTGAGAATGCTTTCAGCCCAATTTATCCATTGGTGAAGACCAAACCACACATGAACCATTGGGTCAACTGGCCTGTGAGCGCTAGCTATTTATTGGCTAACATAGAGCTGGGTAGCCTGTGGGTATACAATCCTGATGGCCTGAAATGAACACAAATTGTGCATTTGGGGGGCTGAGTGACTGCTGTGCTTCTTTTGGACAGCTCACCTTTAGTCATATTTTGCCTGCTTAGGGAACCAGTGTGGCTGTGAATCCTATGTTTCTTCATTCATTTGATAACTGGTATGTGGTCAGTATTGACAGTTGGTATATTGCTATATGCACTAGAGAAGAGACTGGTAGGACATCACTAAGAAACAAATGTGCAGAAAAAATTGTGACAATTCAACAATTTGGCGTGTTTTTCTGAGAGTGCATGTCAATATCTAAAGCCAAAAATAGATTGCCAGACTTTTCAATGTTGACTTTTGTTGATCTTTATTAATCTTTTATAGATTTTGGTTTCAAAAATTACACTTTATTGGGAATTGTTTTTCAAATTTGTGCTGATATCTGGAATGGATACTTGTCAACTGCAGTGGGGTTTCAGGCTATGAAGTTCTTAGATTCTGAATAATATTTTTCTATTACTTCTTGAAACCCAGAGATGTTAGCTAAAGTTTTGAATTATTTTTTTCATTCAGTGCAATACACAAACACACAAAATGGCAATCTTAAAAATGAAAATCATTCAGCTGAGTGTCTTGAAGGCTACCTCAATTGATTTCTCCTAGATTGTGCAATTATTTGAGGCACTGTTAAAACCATTCCTGTTTTCCTTCTCCGAAGCATCATGTAACCTGAATAGACAAAAGGCAATCAATTCCTCATTCATTGAGTTTTACTTAGGTATATTATTTGACTCAAAGAAGGCAAGCATTTCTGTAGGTTATATTGACTTGTGTCAACTGTAATAATCTCCTCTTCAAAGATACACATGATAATTTAGCCTTTAAATGTGGAGCCTCTCCCAAATGGAGGTATCATCACTAGCATGTTATGAAGATATGTGATCATGTACCATATGCACATTTACATGATGTCCAACACTCCCTATAATTATAATAAATTGGTGAGGAGTTTCTGCTTCATCTGTGTAATTTTGATTTACAGATATATGCTTGCTATAGATATATAGAGATATATGAACAAAGATTATAAGCTCTTACAATATTTCAAATTAAGTCTCCTAAGAATAACACAAATTCTGTGGCAGAAAAAGTTGAATCTTATGACTCCTGTAAATTGAGCAGATTAACTTGAAGTATGTGGATGCATATTTTGCAAATCTTTATCATGTTCCTGAAGTCTAAATGAGAATCTTTGAAAAGACTGTGGTAATCTGAGAAGACTTTGAAACAAAAGACCCTACCCACCTCATAGAAGATGTTGGCTCAATTATAAGCCAGATCCAGCCCCATTTTGATGGAACCTAGCTAGAAATACAATGGAACCACATACTTAAACCACCTGATTTTCTGTCTGTGAGGTGGCTGCCTTGTTTATGAAAATAAAAGCAACTTGGAGAGGGAAATAATAATTATCAGAAGAACATTCTACACCTAAGAGAAGCTTTGTAGATGAGATCACTTTTATTTGGAGCTGACAGGATAAATACTACTACCAACTGAAAGGAGGAGGAAATAGGAATTTATCCTGTCTGGTCCCGACCCATCCCATCCCATCCCATGCTGTTCTGTGCAATCCAAATCTGCCAGTACTATTTTAATTTTCCAAGGCATACTTGTAATATTTATATGTTCCTGTATATTCTCGTCATGCTGTGTAATAAGATATAAGTACTGCAGTAGTTGTCACAGTGAAATATTGCAGGCTGTAAGGCCCTTTCTAGGGCTAAATTGGGGCATTAATTTCTTAGAACTGCATTAGTGTTATGTATAAAGTATGTATGTTAGTTTGAACTCCCAGGAATTGAGGCTTACCACGTGAGGCAACAAGGAAGGAGCTTCCTGTGAACTCTCTGAACACCAAGTTAATCTATATGCTAAGCAGCCCAAAGCACAAGTAAGACCAATTTCTAGGCTAGTCAGAATAATGACATTGTGTCTCATTTTTAGTTGAATGTATTTATTAACAGAGCCAAACCAAAAAAAAAACAAGTGGTCTAGCTAAGTTTCACTATTGCAAGTATAAATCCTAAGAATGTTTCAATGAATCAGTTTGCAAGTGGGCCACCTAGACACTTTTAGGCCAGAAGAATTTAATCTGAATACCTTTGGTTGCTGATAGGGAAACTCCAGGCAATTCAAATGACAGGTAAATGCCTTGAGGCTTCTTGATCCTATTTAGGTTGGTACTTATTTAACATAAAACTGAGTCAGAGGACAGAATCAGCCTGGGATATGTTGAAATTTAGATTTGGGGTACATATAAATGCAGGGCCTCTCACCATGGGTGTCTCTGTGCAGGATTGCCTTGAAAAGAAAAGTGGACGGACTCCAGTTTTCTTTGGGTGAGGTCTATTTCTCTTGTCTGTTTAACTTTGCAAGCAAAGAATAAGATTATAGAGAGAGGAGGATCAAAGACCTGGAGCCCCTGGAGCAGCCTCTCTCATAGCCTTGACCTATGGGGACATGTCTTAAAGTAGAATTGGTAACTATGGCTCCTTTATAACTTGTGGACTTCAATACCCAGAATTCTTGAGCCAGCCATTCTGGGAGTCCACAAAGCATAAACGGGCCATAGTTTATACTTTAAGACCCCTGTCTTAAAGTATAAAATTGCCTCCCATCATTAGTCTTCTGGTGATTTGCTTGACTGAGACGCCCTCTCTGTGGTCCTTTTCTTGAATCAAAGGCTGGGTTGGGCCTTTGAGTTGCAGGCCAGAAGCAGATGGGACAAGAAATGGGCATGGATTTATTTGAATGTATTTATTTATTTATTGGGTTTATGTGCCACTCATCTCATCTGGAGGAGACTCTGGACATCTTACAAACATTATTGCTACATGTAACTCAAATTTAACTAAATGTAGATGATAAGACTGCTTGCTGCCTAATACCCACTTTTTACATATTAACAAGGAGAAATTAATGAAATACTTGGAATGCACAAAAAAACTTCTTAAGGGTTATGGGACATGAATCCCTCCCTCTATTAAGGTTTGAGATATAAAATTTCTCCTTAGCCTATTACCTGAAACGAGATTAAATTTAAGATAGAGATGTCAGCTACTGAACTAAGATACTGACCTTGAGCTTGAAGAAGTATGTGCTCTATTTATAGCTTTTATATCTCGCAGGAAACCTGTGATAGATACTGCCTTTTATTGCAGGATGTCACCCTGACATTGTAATCTCAGAGCCCTTTCTGTTGTTTTCAAATTAATGAATGTAAATGAGGCAGAAAGGTGTTATGAACGTGGAAACAAACATATTTAAAAGGTTTATCTAAGCACCTCCATTAAGAAAGTGCATAATGTTGTTGTAGCTGGATGTTTATGCCAGAAGAATGACTTACATTATGGCCTAAACAATTATGTTACCTGTTGTCTGGGTCTTTAAAGTCACAAAAGCATTACATTGTCAGTATTGTCAGAGACTCCCATTTATGAATATCACTACTGGCAAACTTTTGTTTATTATATAATTTTACCTGTTGACCAGTTCCTCCCATGTGTGTGTTTGTGTGTGTGTCTGAATAACTGGAATGCAGGTAGTTCTCAATTTACATTTTTCATTTAGTGACTTTTCAAAGTTACAATGGCACTGAAAAAAAGTCACTTATGACCATTTTTCACACTTATGACGGTTGCAGTATCAGATAATCAAAATTCAGACACTTGGCAACTGACTCATATTTATGACAGTAACAGTGTCCTGTGGTCATGTGATCACCTTTTGTGACCTTCAGACAAGCAAAGTCAATGTGAAAGCCAGATTCTCTTAACAATCATGTTACCAACTTAATGACTGCAGTGATTCACTTAACAACCATGGCAAGAAAGGTCATAAAATGAAGGAAAATTCACAAGAAATGTCTCACTTAACCATAGAAATTATGGGCTCAATTGTGATTGTAAGTCAAGGACTACTGGTATTTCACTAATTGAAACTTTTGTCCCAACTCTAGTAATAGCAAATCAAAAAGTATGATTGCATTGTTGAATATAGAGAGAGTACCACACCATTACAGTATACTTATATTAGTAGAACCCAAGTTTTATTTTCAGATAATTTGCAACTTGTGGCAAATGGAGGAAAAACCATCTATGCTGTCTCTTAGTATTCAGGAAGAAGCTTGTGAGCATTAATAATAGCTGTGTGTGGGAAGCAAAATTATGATTTTACTTCACCAAGAAAGATTATAAAAGACAGTCAACAATCAACTAAATCTATTAAAAGAATGCATCAAAGGCCACTTCAGAATTGCCTTACAAGAGGTGGGGGTGAGCAGCATACTGACTGTCATCTGTTTGTCAAAATTGATAACAGCTTGATTTTTTTTTTAATTCAGATGTACATAACTTGAACGTATTCATTCTCCTCCTTTCTAAAAACAAACAATGAAGTTTTGATTGGGCATTTGCAGAGCCCCTCTGTCACGGAAAACTCAGCAATGGGTTGGGCTCAATGGCTGCTCTAAACGATCCTTTCTAGCTATGTGACAGTATGATTCGTTCTGCAGTCATAACATGGCTTCTAAATAGTTATGTGGATTGAACAAAGGTGTAGATCTTCAGATTCCCAACCGCGTATTCTGAAGTAGAGTCTGGAAAAGCAGAAAACCCATTTTGTTTTTCATGGAACATGACAAAATTTGCAGGAGCAGTTAAACCCTGCTGAAACCAGTTAGAAATAATGAGTTCCGGATGGTCAAATCCATAATGTTTATGCTGTACAGTTTCTAATTTTTAATATTGTACAGTTCCTAATCTCAAACCCATTTCTTCTTGATTCTGCGTAATCATGGTGATGGGCTTTAAAGTTTGCATGCAAAGCATATGCACCTTGGTGCACATTTTATGGATGTATGCAATTCTGTGTGCTTTTTCAACTGTCTTTCCTGAGGAGCAAATTGCGTCAAAAATTTTTGAAACCACAAATATTCATTAATATATGTTCCTGGAAGGAGTGTATTGGATAAATCTGTATAATGCATTTTTCTGGCTACCTATGAAAGTGAGATGCACCTGTTTAAATTTTGTTGCTGAAAAGAACGGTCCAAAAGCAATATAGAAGTATAGGATAAGTTGAAAAAGATGTTTTTATTGGAATAGTTGCACATGAGATCTGAGATTATATTTCCATTACATGTATTTACCTGAAAGCTGAGAACTCCCCTGATTTATTTTCACAGTAAATCTGTGAAGGAAGTTGCTTTGGACCAATTAACTCAAAGCTGTCCAGTGAAGTGTGTAGTTGAAAAGACACTTGGAGTTGATTCAAGCTTAAAATTACATTTTTCTATTTGTTGCTGCTTAGCATCAGGTTTAATGTTTTCCTTAAAAATGTTCGTTGTAATGTCTCTACTGCGAACCTGGATATGCTAGGTAGAATATAAAACCAATATGCTAGGCCAGTGATGGCGAACCTTTTACAGACCGAGTGCCCAAACTGCACCCAAAACCCACTTATGTATCGTTGGGTGCTGGGTGGGTGTGGTCCATTGGGTGGGCATGGCTTCAGGGATAACGGCAGACTGGGTGGGACTAAAAAGTTCAATCAATCAGTTCCAACTTTGCGAGATCTCTTTTTTCCCCGTGAGAAGTTGAAATTGATTGATGGATTGAACTTTTTTTTTTTGCACATGGTGGCAGAGGCCTAAAACGAAAAGGTTTTATAAAACCCAGCTGAAGACCTTGGACTGGGACGATGGCATGCATGTGCCCACAGAGAGGGCTCTGCGTGCCACCTGTGGCACACGTGCCATAGGTTCGCCACCGTGCTAAGCTGTGTCAGGTGCAAATAACTAGGAGCATTTGTTGAGTTCAATAATAGCAATAGCACTTAGACATAAACTATTTCACAGTGCTTTATAGTACTGTCTAAGTGATTTACAGAGTCAGCATAATTGTCCCCAATAATCTGGGTCCTCATTTTACCAATCTCAGAAGGATGGAAGGCTGAGTTAACCTTGAGTCAGTCAGGATTGAATTCCTGGCTGTGGGCAGAGTTATTTTGCAATGCTGCATTCTAACCACTGTGCCACTATAGCTCTTGAACTCTGGTTTGAGTTCAAACCACAGAACAGTTTATTATTGCTACTTCTAATACAAGAATCTAGTCAACTAATGGTTAAAGCTAAATTGATGCTAGATAAGTGTCAATGGAATTCATAGGGGCTGGACTTAGGTCTTTTGTGACAATGCAATGATTCTAAACTGATGACACGTTTAAGCCCATCTACCAGGTCAGCCTCTTCTTCTTCTATGTGCTGCCTAGGAAATGCAAGATGTAGAAGGCATTTGATTTCATTGCCCTGAGTTGGGCACCTGGGAGCAACTGTTAACCCAGTCTTCTGAGGTTAGATTATTATTATAAAAATGGATCAAGTAAAAGCTGCTTGAATTCTTGGATAGTAATTTGAGGACACAGAGAAGATTAGTCTGGAAACCTTTGAATAGGGTTCTATACAGGGAGCAAAGGAGTATGTTTCATGACACTTTCCACTGATAAGGGACTGTTTTAACTATAATTAAAGGGGTTCTGGGTTATAGCATGGCAACAACTAGATTGCTTATCAAGGTTTCATAGCTATCTGGAGGAATAGAAAAATACTAAAGTGTGGAAATTAATTCACAGGCTAATGATTTTTTAATTAGTATTTAAAAGCTCAAACTTCAGCATTATAGTTGCCTTTAGGGAACTGAATGGAATAATCCAGGTAATTAGAGGAAGTGGAGATAGTCAAACAAACTTATGGCTATAATGCAATAAAAGATGTCTGAAGGTCAATAGAAATACTCAAAGCAAGGGTGTGAAATTATTGGATAACAATCAGCCCTTGGTTTCATCAGGGCTTTTATATTCTTCACAAAATATTTAAAAGGTCACAACAAATGAAGCATATATTATCCTTTCTTCTCAAATTTGGTAAAAGACCATTTTGAACTTTAACTGAACATAGGAACCAATAATTATTTTAAAATCACTGTTGTGAATTACCATCACAGTAGGAGAAAAGGTAATTTGCACAGGCATAATTCCTTTAATTTGGGGAGGTTATGAAGGTTGGCAGTTTCAAATGTTCTCTTCCAGAATCAGTCTGGGTCTACATACTTGGGCCCTGTTTCCTGCTTTGGGATAGTGACTTGTCAGTTCCTGTTGCCATCACCTATCTTCCCAGGACACTTCCCCCGTGTCCTCTCCCAGCCCCCTTTGTATGCAAAAGATAAGATTCTTGAAACCTGTGTTGCCATTTTTGGGATTAGAATAGGGGTAGTCAACCTTGGTTCTTTTATGACTCGTGGACTACAACTCCCAGAATTCCTGAGCCAGCTGCTGGCTCAGGAATTCTGGGAGTTGTAGTCCACGAGTCATAAAAGAGCCAAGGTTGACTACCCCTGGATTAGAAGGTAAAAATGAAAGAATGCAATATCCTGTCTAAATAGCATAGAGGTGCTTGAAGCTAGAGATTTCAGCCCTTTCTTTCCTTCTCCAGGATGTAGACCAGGGGTGTGAAACTGCCAGCGTGCGGGCTGGATGCGTCATGCCGAAACCGTGCCCACCCCATTGCCAGCAATGGAGAAAAAGTTGCGATACGTCACGACATGTCAGATGACGTTGCGAGTTTGACACCCCTGATGTAGACCAATCTCACCCAGAGATAATGAGAATCAATCTGTATTAAAAGAGGAAGATAAAATGTAATAATGTTTACTTCAAATATCAATGTGCACATATTTCCTATTGGGTGAGAAAAATGCAAAGCTTCCTCAAAACAAAAACATCTTAGATGAACTGAGTTGGAAAAACATCTCATGCAGTGCTCCAGTCGGACCACAAGATGCCACTGGTCAGTCACAAGGTCTTCACAAAGAAACTGGAGGTTTCTTCTGCTGTGGTAATAGATGACAAAAAGTTTCCAAAAGGAAAAATACCATACGCATTCCTATCTGAAACATGGATGAAAGAAAGCTGACCTTAAAGAATGCAGGATCATCTCTCCCTAAGGATCAGATCAGGTTGGACAGTGTAAGGGACTGTGAGAATAACCTTGAGGAACATGAAGAAGACAAAAGTCAGATAACAGAAATCTGAGTCTTTCTTTCTTTCTTTCTTTCTTTCTTTCTTTCTTTCTTTCTTTCTTTCTTTCTTTCTTTCTTTCTTTCTTTCTTTCTTTCTTTCTTTCTTTCCACAAGAGTGTGTATTACCTGTTAGGGAATGGAGAAAATTGCTGATCTGTGTATTACATTTTCTTGAAATATAATTTGCATTCCCCCAAATGCATATCTTTGTCTTTCAATTGCCTAGGACACTCTTTAAACAATAAGAGAATAATGCAAAGTCAAGCTCCATTCCTGGTGATTACATGCATTTGTCCATATTGTTTTCTTGGCAATGATGTGGAAGTGGTTTACTATAGTATACCTTTTTCTAAAGCTCTGGGATTACGTGATAGTCTCCTATTGGAGCACTGACTAGACCTGACGCTTCTTGGCTTTTAAATGATGGATAGATACTGCTACATGTAATAAAGCCTAAGCGCTATCTCAGTTCTAAGAAGATGGATGTGTGGTCCACTGATTTAATTATTCCTAGTGTGAAGACTGTGGGATCTGTTAACGGCATTTCACAAAAAGTTCTTTGCAAAATAAAAAAATATGTGTATTATTTCAGGCAAAACTGGTATTCATAAGGCTATTAACTCATTTCTGTTTCCTCAAAGACCTACAAAACTAGATAAATCAACCAAGAAAGACACTCAGTGAAAGATACTTTCCTATGATCCTAGCAGTTGTTCTTTGACAGCTGGTATCTAATCAAATTTATGTCTTGAGTAGAAATTGCTATCAAGAATTTGTGATGGCTCAAAACGTATTATAGGATCAAATTCATATCTCAATTTTTATTAGTTTCAACCTCCTGTGATTATTATTCTGAGTGACATTATTTTTTATCTTTTCTTTAGCATAAAATGCTGGATCCGATGTATGATTCTATACTTGAGGATTTCATGGCAATCCTGAATGGGTGTAGTAGATGCTCGTGTAGCCAAATAAATGTATAAGTTTAACTTCAGAAGGGTTTTAATTTATTTGCCATCATTACTATGCTGTCAGTCAAGTGACATAAAACAATCCAATTAAATGTTTTTATTGACCTCTATAGAAATCCAGGAAGGCAAGTGCTGACATCATTAAAAACATAAGTTCTTCAAAAGAACATAGCACTCAAAAGCAAGTAATTGAAGTTTCATTTAATCTCTTGCCGGTGTTCACAGCCACCAGAAGAAAGGAAAGGAATGGCAGACCTCTCTATATGGAAATGACTAACATCAGTCCAAGGCCAGTTACCTAAAGCAAGCAATATTCCAACCAAGACGCTAAAAGAGGATGAAAAGGCAGTAACAATGGAAAAGATAAAAACCTACAGCAGCATTTTGGCCAAGAAGGAATATTTTGCTTTTCTAGGGTAACCCTTTGAAAGTGTTATCTTGAAGCCTTGATTTCAGTTGCTGAGTTTATCTTGAAACACAGATTCAGACTGCAAAGGTTTAAAACATGGTGTGTGTGTGTGTGTGTGTGTGTGTGTGTGTGTGTTTAAAAGCAGAGTTTGTCAACTGTGACAAAAATAAACATCTCCCACAGCCCTTGTCCCAGTTTATACCTATAAGTTGCAATTCTATAAGTACTTTTGGGAAGTCATTGCATATTACAGAGCAATCTTAAATTGGGTCAGGAGTTATCTGACCAAGGCAGACCATAAAGTGTTGGTTGCTCTTTTTCACTTTGATGAAGTTATTGATATTGTGTGATTATACCAGCAAATTTTTCTATTCCCATGCCAGGCTGGCACAAATGAATGGTACCAAGTGCAACAACTATATGTAGCACCAAAACAATATTTTGGAGCTTAAATTGGAATAGCACTGGCTTTGATCCTGGATATGGTAGGACTTTTCTTGTCAGCAGGACCTCTACTGAGGTCGAGTCCTCCTGATTACAGAAGGCAAGTGAAAGAGATGGGACTTTTTGCTCTTCTGAAGCCACTGAATGCAACTGTTGAGAAATCTAACCCATAGTTTAGGAGTGACATATGGGAGGGCCGTCTATGAATCAGACAGCCAAACCTTTGAGAGCAGGAACATCTTCTCAAAATCTTCCCATTTCCTGAGATCCCAATGGTTGGATAAGCATGTGATGGATGAGGCAATATCTCAGATAATCTGGCACTGATCTCTGGAGGACTTTGAAGGTTAAACCCAGCATCTTAAAACAGTGCCAAAGAAGTAAACATGTGCTGCATTGTGCATATGATAATTTAATGGTGGCCTTGTAAATAGCTCTTTGCTTAAGATTTGTGCTTAGCAAAACTGTAGTCCATCAATAATTCCTTAAAGAATTAAGATAAATTATTGCTGCTTCAGAGGGTGTGAGGATGAAAATGAATATGAATAACCATAGTGATAAAAGAGTTAATTATTACATAAGAAAAATATTGTACAGGCAAATGGTTAATTGGTTGTTTTCTTACAATAGCTATAACTCTATTCTCACCTACAGACTCTCTTTGGAGATAGCTATTTTTATGGGCAAATTCCTTTCTAAACAAATCTGAGGATTCAACACAGACAAAGAATAACAAAAGTATCTGTCCCTTTGCAGTTAATAAAGTGCTTTTCTTTATCTTGTTAATGCATTTAATCAATTCTGAAAATGATTATATATTCATTACTTGCACTTTGCATAGCTTTGAAAATGTTTAAGCCAATTATTAAAGGCGCCAATGAAAGGGTAGCTTTTAGTGTTTTTTAAATGGCACTTTTCCTACATTTTTGCTTAGCTTCAGGTATTGTTTCAGATTCATTTTCCACCTCGAAATCTCAAGACAAATTCTGAACATAACATAGTTTTATGACATAGTTTATTGGTTATTAATCAGCTTGAGTGCTAACGGAAATTCTCCTACATGCCAGGATATCTCTTTATCTATCCAGTTCTGTTTTTATGTTTCACTTAAATTGCTGCATAGTTTTTCCTCAAGTCAGCTTTTCCTGAAGTCTGTGAGTTACTAGATAATTTGAAAATGAAGGTAATTTTTATTTTGAATTGACGATGTTTCTGCAGAGTATCTTTACGTACCCAGAGAGGGTCAATTTTCAGCATAGAAAACACTCCTGAATATGCATACATTCTCAAACTCAGCTAAGAGACATCTCTGATCTTCCTGCTTTCTGCTTGTCTTAGAAATTAATGTTTCGGTATGAAAATTACAATATTTTACCTTTAGGACTCAGCAACCCTTTGCCTTTCTATGTACTAATCTGAGTGCCTTTATTAGGGATTTTACCCTGAGAAGCTGTGCAATTGGAATTTTACATAGCTTTTTATATGCAGCATTAAAACTGCTCTAACAGAACTGCTTTCCTTTGGTGTATGTAGTATTTTTGGAGGCAGGAATTTTATTTAAATCTTGGAATTGTTCCCCGTAGGAAAATGTAGATATATCCCTATGCTCTGTTCTACTCTCAACTTCCTACTTCTGCCAGTTTGCAAAATTCATCATCTTTGAATAGATCTGTTTTCTGTTTGGGCCATTTGATTGATTGGTTGGGGGGTTGTTTGTATTCACTGTGTCCATCCATCGTTCACGCAAACCCTGTGTGATAGATCCAAACCCTGCAACAGAATTTCCCTCCGATTTGAAACTGCATGCTGTGTTATGAGCTATGCAAAAATCACCTGAGCAGATGTACAGGAAATATTTTGAAGTTTCTATATTTCCAAAATACAAAGTTGATTCATTTTGCATGTTTTCAAATTTGGCACACCAAAAGGCTTTTTTTTCCCTGTAACTTTTTTTTTTAAACTAGTGGGTTTACCTTAATGGTAACTGAACTTTGTTGAATTTGAAATGAATTAGTGTGAGAAAGTAATGTGTTATTAGTACTCAATTATTATTGTGTCAAAATCATTAATCTGCACGAGCTTCATGGCAACACTTGCCACACAAGTAAGGAAAATCAGTAAGAATTTTGATGAGTCAGTCCAGCACCACTGTACGCATGGAACCCATTTGGACTGGACACCTTACATTGGGGTCCCCAACCCCTGGTCTATGGACTTAACAACTACTTGCTTATCAACAGAAATTGTGGTGCAATTTCAAGGACTCCTTGTGATTTTAGCCAAAGTGAGGGCAGGAATGTTTATACCATGTCTGAGAGGGTGGAGGAATTCCGTTTCTAATCAAAGGGCTTGTCTTGATATTACATTTCATCTAGGTTTGGACCTTTGCAAAATTTCAAATGGGGCTTAGGAATGAAGCAAAATATCTCTAGTCTTTTTTTCCAGGCATGTTCCAGGAATGATAAAACATCTATAAAGAGCAGTTGAACATCCAGTAATGCAGTATTTCTCAACTTTGGCTACTTGAAGGTGTCTGGATTTCAACTCCCAGAATTCCCCAGCCAGCCCTGCTGGTTGGGGAATTCTGGGAGTTGAAGTCCAGATTTCTTCAAGTGGCCAAGGATGAGAAACAATGCAATAGTATGTATCCTCATCTAAATGGATTTTTCAATTATAAAGACTGAGGGGAGATTAATGATTTCAACAAGCAATTTATCTGCCTGTATTCCTAGCCAGTCAAAAGGAAATCAAAGGAGAGCAAGAAGATTGGAAAATTTCCTTCATTACATATCACAGAAAATCACTATAAACATAAAAATGTCTGATCCTTCTTTTGTACTTCTCTCTTAATGTTGTGGTACTGACCAAATTCACAGTCTTCAAACAAATTTTCTTCCATATATTGAAATATATAATTGAGTAATACCGTTCATCTTCTGCCTATAAGTGCTGTAACATTTCCTTAATCAAAGACTTCAGATTTTTGTTTCACTCAGAAGACTAATAGAGTTATCATGCTGAGAGATTAAAAAAAAACAAATGAATAAACAAACAAGCCCTACCCCCCCCACTTGGCATCATTAAAACAATCCATCATCTGAAAATGGAATTATGAAAATGATTTTTTAAAGAAATAAATTCATTGCCTTTTTTTTCTAGAAGAGATGTTTAAACTGGCCAAATAGCAGCAATCTTGATTTCAAATCTGCAATATAAATTGCTAAATAAACTTTTCAACATTACCTTGGGTGGCTACAGAAAAAAGTATCTACCTTGCAGTTCCTGTTAGCCCAATAAGGTAGACCAGGCTAGGAATGGGATCCATGACCACTACTTTTAATACAGAAAATATAGCAATAAAATCTTGCAAGTATGAATGCCCTTACTCCTCTCTCCCTTGATCTTCATGTGAACCAGGGAGGGGATTTTTTGAGGTGTTTTCTCAAGTAACTTTCTTGATCGGGTTCAAGCCCCTCTTATCTGAACATTGCCTTGGTAACTACTCTTCTTTCTCTGCCTTCTGTGTTACCCTGCCAATTTAATTTCCTTTTTCCACAGTGGTTACAGAAAGGCTGGTAAGAATGGATAGCAACATGTGTAGTGAAACTGAAAAATAATAGGAAAAGAAAAGTATGTTTATGGTGTGCTCCAGAAAGAGAGAGAATGTATTTATTTTGGGTTTGTTCTGTGGGGAACGTGGACCTTGGTGGTTATTTGGGAGTGAATTTAAAGCCTTTAGATCTATTGTTAAACTGTAAAGTGAGGTAAATATGAGGGAGAACGTTCATTCTCTGAGCTTTTGGGTTGGTTTCCAAACATTTCATTACCAGGCTAGGTAACATCTTCAGTGGAATTTAGGGGATGTCTGTGTCAGTGCCCTTCTGTTTATAAGGGCTTCGGGCGTGGGTGTGTCAAATGAGGGTCTTATGATGGGTCAGGTGTGAATCATCAGAGAGAGGCTAGTGATGTATCTTGTGATAAGGAGATTACTTCAAGTCAGGGTCTTTGGAGGGTGTGAATCATCAGAGGGTCAAGTGTGAGTCATCAGTGAGAGGCTAGTGATGGGTCTTGTGATGGCGAGATTACATCAGGTCATGGTCATTGGGAGGTGAATGCGGGGGGGGGGAGAGGAGGCTTGCATGGTTTGGTTTAGGGTTGGTGCTGTCTCTGGTTGGCGGTGCAGTTGATTTGGAACCTGACGGATTTGTAGCCTGGTTGTAGGTCAATGTGTCTGTTGATGGAATTGCTTGTGGAGTGCCAGGCTTTGATGAATTCACGAGCATGGCTGGTGGTAGCATGGCCGATGATTTTAGTGTTGCTCCAATTGAACTGGTGTTGTTTGGTGTCGGTGTGGGTAGAGAGTAAGGATTTGAGATTGTGGCGTTTAACTGCTAGCTGGTGTTTGTGGATCCCGGTTTTTAACTGACGTGATGTTTGCCCCACATAGAAGTGGTTGCAATTGTTACAGTTGATTTTATAGATTACATTGTTTCATCCTTCTGTATCTTGTCTTTGGTTCTGTATAATTCCTGACGGAGTGTGGCTGTGGGTTTGTAGGCTATCGCTATTCCTAGGGGTTGGAGAATTCTGGCTGTCATTCCTGACATCCCTTTTGTGTATGAGAGGGTTAGTTTTTGTGTGGCGGTCAGATGTGTGAAAGAGGAGCACTGACACAGACATCCCCTAAATGCCATTGAAGATGTTACCTAGCCTGGTAACGAAATGTTCGGAAACCAAGCCACAAGCTCAGAGAACTAATCTTTACCTTCATCCTACACCTGAGGTAAATATATTTAACTAAATAACTGAATGACATTGGCAAAAGAAGGCTGAATTGGTTTGTTCTTTTGGTGAAGTGATTTGCTGCAGCAGAAAACAAGAGCTCAGAGCAACAACTTCCGTTATCTCAGTTTTATTCTCAGATCTTTGTAAAGTGGTCTTTCCATTCAATTTGCCTTTCTGTGAAATAACACTGCCCTGTTGTGGAGAGACTCCATAGCAGCCATTTTATAATGGTGCCCGTGCATTTTCTCAACGCTAAAGAAAAATGCATCCATCACCCCCTGAGATCTTCAACACAGACAGCACAATCCTCTCCCACACTTCCCAGGACTAAATCTGGGCTTACTTCAAAATATGTAGGAATGGGAATGTGGCCATTACTTACAGTACAACAGGCAACATATCCCAATTTGGTACACTTGTATTAAAAGATAAATGTTTTCATGTTACCCAAAATGAAAGTGAAAACAAGAGCTTAAAGAGGTTTCAAAATCAGGCCCCAACCAGCCTTTCTGACTCAACCCCCCCTCTCCCCCCCAATCATGGCATTCTGAATTAGGTGCCTATAGAGTTTAATTCTGAGGATATGTCGCCATATCACTGTGCCTTTCCTGGTTCAGCTGCCATAGACTGGTCATTCTGCCTGCCACAAAAATGACTTCAACAATTCTTTTTTCTACTCTATTACTGGTATGTTCATGTTTTTCCTTTTTTTTGCAGCAATCTAATGATTCTCTGTGAATCTGTTAAAAAAACATAATGAATTATGATGGAGTGGCAGATGGACAAGCCTTTACTAAGAGGGCTGATGAAAAAAAGTATACCAACAAGTCAGAGAATAAACATTTTGGCATAATCTAGTCTCCCTCTAAGTTGCAAACAGAGGGTTGGTGTTTATAACTAGCTTGGCAACATTCAAAAGATGATGATCAGATATAAATATCATGGCACAAAAAGACTTGTGATCCAATACTACACTTTTCCTTTGTGATTTATGCTGCAGCATAAATATTCTTGCATTAGCCACAAGCAGGATTTTTTCCCACTGTTATGCCATTTCCCCAGGAAAAAAAAATACAGTGAGAAATCCCATCTAATATCTAATATCCTATTTTTCATTACCATTTTTCAATTTGTCTCAGCAGAGTACAAATTATTTTCTTCTATTTAATTTGATATGGCTATTAAAGAGATGATGCACTATTGTAGCATTTGGAAGAGAACAGAACGTGCTCTGTGTAAAGGGGCACTGAATTAGCCACATTGCAATGAATTTGAGAATGCTGCCTGTACAATTATGCAATGTCTGGAGATGACTCATGGCACCCCTTTGATTGAAACCGAGGGACCCAAGAAATACTGGAAGTTTGCCAATCAAAAGTGGTTGTAGTGCCATTTTGCTTCCAATTAGATTCATAAGGTATGCAGTTAAAATGCCTAAACCACAAAAAGACAAGGCAATTCCAACATGTGTGTTACAGGATATGGAAAAAAAATAACTTTGTTCTTTATGGAAAGAGCATCCTTATGATCTGTGCATGGGTCAGGTGTTCTTTTTATGGCTAGGTGTTGTTTCCATTGGGATGTACTAAGTGGGCACTGCATGTAAGAATTCATCCTGAAAGATGTGCACTCCTCCTATAGGTTTAGCATTCCATGTGCCTATCAGCATTAACTGTATCTATCAGAATAGCACTGTAGCAGGAAGGATGTTTAGTTATAGGAAATGTATTATAGAAACAGGCAAACTCCTAACGCCTGTCTGGCCACATCCAACCAGCGAAGAATCAAAGAGTTATGTACACTTGAAAAATAGGTAGAATAATAGAATAAAAAATAACAGAGTTGGAAAGGACTTGGAGGGCATCTAATCCAACCCCCTGCTCAAGCAGGAGACCCTCAACCCTGTCAGACAAACGGTTGTCCAAAAGATTTGAAACCGGGAGAAACCCTCTTTATGTAGCAGCTGCCCCTGTTCTCTTCTTTCAGGATTAAGCAAAACCAATTTTCCAGTTGTGGATAATTACAGTTGGCCAGTGAAGGATGCTGGGAGGGATCCAGAGTGCAGCCATGCAGAGATTGATGAAGTATATCTTCCTCTGTTCCTTACCACTGAACTGCTGGGCCAGTGCAGCCATATCTGGAAAACCTGACCAATTTCAACCCCAAAAGAATAAAATATGTTTTAGTGGGAATTTATTGCTGGCTTTTCTTGCAAAAAAAAAAAAAAAAAAAAGCAGGGCATTGTAGCCCCAAAAGGCCCTGCCTAGACTTAGTGCACACTGCCTGTGGCTGAGAAAAGAAGAAAATGACTGCAGATTAGCAACCTCTGAGACTAAGAGCAAACAGGGTGTCTAACAAAAAGTCAGAAAGTGCAACAAAATGTTAAAAGATATCTGTGTGGCAGGACTTTACCCGCTAGAACTGAAGCAGTTGTATTTCAAACTCAGGATGGCCACAGATATATGCATCCAAGGCTCACAGGTTGAATTTGGGGTACATTTCTAATTATGTCACTTATCACTTGGATATAGTTCACATTCCTGATCAGAACTGCATAAGACATAAGGACATATAGAGACAGGAAAATCAAACTGGTTATTTTCTTTTCAATTAATGTATACAGAGTACATTTGATGAAATGCACTGGCTATTGCTGTGTTATCCCCGCAGATCAATCTAAAAGAGAAGCAGCAATTGCATTTGAATTTCTCTAAGAACGGGAAGTTGTTGGTGATACAAAATTCACTGGCCTGAAACTAAGCTTTCCTCTCTGTGGTAATTGAATGAGCTTAGATCAGCCCTTCCATTTGCTCGACTCCGTTTCTGCATCTTCCAGCCCCAACTGATTAATGCAATAACTCCAGAGAATAAATATTAAAAGTAATGGAAAGCAATAAGGTTTTATGTACATAATTGCAACAGATGAAAGACCTTCGCTTTCATTCTTAACCCCTTTCCCCCTGGGTAAAAAGCTTTCTTGAATGACGAGAAGTAGTAGAAATCACCTTCGGTACATTACCTGTTCAGAAATGGAGTAATGTCAGAAATCTGTAAGTCCCTGCAGTTAGACCGCTTGGCCTTCATCACTCAAGGCCGCTGCCTGAAACAATTCAGGGTTATTTGAACAAGACCTGTTCTGAAACCCACATTAACCTAGACAGGCATTAAGAACTGAGCTGATCCTGCCATGTCACAGGGCGAATGGATGGGAAATTGTACAGCAGGATTTAACCTTCAGAGTGGCAGTTCTTGTCCCAGAAACAAAAGAGTTTTGTTGCTTGAGTTCACTGTTCCACATTCATTGTCCGTTGCAGAATTTCACTCCACTGAAAGATTCCCCATGTTGCCATTTTACTTCTTCTTTGAAAATGCTCTCTTGCCTTTTCTTCCATGGGAAAAATAAAACCTGGGCTTGGTAGCCATGCTTTGTATGGGTGCGTGCATGCCTTTGAATCAGTGCTGACTCCTGGCAACTGCCTGGATTAGTCACCTGTAACTTTCTTGGCAAGGTTTTTCAGAAATGGTTTCCCACTGCCTCCTTCCTAGGGCTGAGAGAGTGACTGGCTCACTCACTTGGCTTTTGGCCTGAAGCAGGTCTAGAACTCAGATCTCCTGGTTTCCAGCCTGATGCTTTAAAACAGGGGTGTCAAACTGCCGGTCCACGGGCCGGATGTGTCATCTGGAAGCCACGCCCACCCCATTGCCGGCAATGGCAAAACCATCCCGATACGTTGCACGATGTCATGTGATGTTGCGAGTTTGACATGTCTGCTTTAAAACAACTATGCTGAGCAGGCTTTTTTTTTTTTTGACTAGGAAGCAAATCATCTCAGGATGAGAGATGCTAGTAATTTTCATGAAAGATGTGCCATTTGGGAGCAGATTGTACCATTTTACTTGAAAAGAAATTATGAAGCATTTCTTTTACATTTTTATCACTGCATAGTATAACAACAGTTCATTTTTTTAAAAAAATGTCCTATTTCTTGGCTGTATTTTCCCATTAAGTTTACCTGCTTTTCCATCAGCTGCTTTGCTTGTTCTGAATCCTTTCCATTTTGAATCTTCATAGTGCTTCAGCATTATTGGTAGCAGTTTAATATGCTCATTAGCTTGCTGCCTTAATGCTGAGGGATTAAGTCCATTACATGGCTATGTAGCTTTGAATATTAAATTTGTCCATGAATATTGATTTTTCTCCTTTGTGCTTCTAAACAGAAAATCACAGCAAGCCCACTTTGTTTGTAGCATGCATTTTTACCAATGCAGAATTACAGCAAAACTGGTTATCTGCATTTCAGGGGATAATTACGAAGCAGCAGATATTAGTAAAAATACTAATACAGAAAAGGAAATTTAGCAACTAGTATTGGGGTATAATATCTACAGATGCAATACAGAAGGTAATTCAGAAAGACTGTGAAAAGTATGCTATGCTTGTGTTGTCTAGTTGCACTTTATTTACTGTTGCAGGTTGTAGGTTGTCTGTTTACAAATCTGCTCATTTCTTTTTTTATTTACTGCAGTGTAACTAAAGTAGAATTACCACAAAGTAGCTCCTTCTCCAGATCTCTGTAATTAAATCTAGATTAGATTAGATAACCTTTATTGTCATTTTTTCCTGTGGGCACAATGGCACACATTAAAAATGAAATTTAGTTGCTTCTTCTCAAAGTGTACACATACATAACACACATTTAAAACATACTATATACAACATATGTATAGACTTACACCCTTACATATAAGTAACATATCAATATTATTCACTGTCCATCTTGAATACATAATGGAAGGAGGAGGAAGGAGACTAGTATAACTGTGTGAATAGGATGAAACATCTCAAAGAATTCTGTCACACTGCCAAACCTTCCTCCTCCTCCTCCTCCTCCTCCTCCTCCTCCTCCTCCTCCTCCTCCTCCTCCTTCTCCTCCTCCTCCTCCTCCTCCTCCTCCTCCCTTCTTTTGAGGGCCCCAGATTGCACATGAGGTCTGTCTGGGACACTGCCAATCCATCTAATTAGTCCTGGAACAAACCCATAGTGACTCAGTCTTGCCAGAGTTCATCTGAAGACTGTTGTTCTCCATCCAGACTCTAGCAACTTATTCTTTTTTTGCAAAAGCAGGCAAGGATTGCACAATCCTTGAGAATTTCAGCGTGTTCTGATTCCAGTGTAATCTTTGGGTGGAAGCTCCCATTATAGCTTGTCAGTGGCTGATTGAAAGGACAGGTATATAAACTGCAACCTAGTCTGAGACATGCGCAAGGGAAACAACTGGAAAGCTGGCCATACTATAGGAATGAGCACACTAAAGGAGCCACAATGGCATTTTTAAAATTTGAGGACACCCTCCTTCTTCTCCTCAGAGGAGTTGTTCCAAGATCTTTTGGAAGTGGAACTGTGTGGTCTCCCATTTTGCCTGTCAAGGATAGGCTGTAAACATTAGGAAATGATGTGGGATGTTTTTCCTTTTCTTTTCCCTCTCTCTTTTTAATTGTAAACCTGGAAGCCTGGGCTGTGTTCTTCTTTTTTCTCTCTGATTCTGCAACACTTTCTGGTAGCCAGAGGATACGATATAATCTTCTCAATAAATACGGAACAAATATACTATGTGATATAATATGTGATAATGACTCAGAATTCGGAAATCATCTTTGGCTGGAAAAGGAAGATTTTCCCCATTGTGCCTAAGCCTAAATTAAAATATTTATGATTTGTTGACTTTTTAAATTTTTTTTCCAGAGCTCATCATAGAGATATAGTACAGAAAATCTGTGGAAATAAACCCTATATAAATAAGGAAGGCATTGCCTAGAATTTGTTGGCTAAGCACTGCTGAAAGATACATAAAATATATTTGAGTTACACAGGCAAATTCTAAGTAGCTTTTCTTGGCTGAAATATATTGCCTGTCATCACTAAGCATGGCTTGTTGTGTTTGGATGACTTCCCAGGCAAAGTTTCTTTGAAGCAGAACATTAACCTTTGGCTTAACCCAGACAATCATTTTTCGTTCCTTCATGACAAGAAATGTACAGTTTTTATTTAGTGAGTCTGTGGAGTCCAGATGCTACCATCCTGTGTTCATGTTAAGGGAGCAACCTGTTTTTACCCCACTCATAATGCAAGGCATAGGTATGTGGGTGTGGGTGGTGTATTGCATTGCAATCACGAGTGTTGTGTGGAGGATTGTTATAGCCTAACCCTAACTTGTGTCGCGCCTGTCACAAAAGCAAGGACAAAAAAAAAAAAAAACCTCTTTTGGTCTACTGCTTCTTCAATAAATGTGTGCCTTTTTTGTACTTTTTAATTATGCCACTGTGTAGCGTTGGAGGGGATAAACTATTGGCTTTTTTTCCTCTGGTTTTCATATTTTTGGGCGTACATTTGATTCATCACAGCACCAATTTGAAATTAGAAAAAAGTTTACACCAACATTGGGATATCCTAGTGCCGTGGTGGTGAACCTATGGCACACGTGCCACAGGTGGCACACAGAGCCCTCTCTGTGGGCACGCACACCATCGCCCCAGTCCTAGGCCTTCACCTGGGTTTTATAAAACCTTTTCGCTTTAGGCCTCCGCCATGTGCAAAAAAAAAAAAAAAGGTTCAATCAATCAATCAATTTCAACTTCTTGCAGGGAAAAAAAAAATCTCGCAAAGTTGGAATTGATTGATTGAACTTTTTAGTCCCACCCAGTCTGCCGTTATCACCGAAACCACACCCACCCAATGGGCCATGCCCACCCAGCACCCGACGATACATAAGTGAGTTTTGGGTTGCAGTTTGGGCACTAGGTCTCTAAAAGGTTTGCCATCACTGTCCTAGTGTGATCAATTCTGCAAATTTACACTTTGTTTTGGCAGCTTTGTTTAATGGAACGATTTGTAACAAACATTTTTTATGCAATGACTTTTAGTACTTTGTTTTCATGCATTTGTACATGTTTGTTTGGAATGATCTATACTGGGTATATTTTTTAAAAAAAACCTGATCAATTAGATTGTAAAATTTAGAGAAGGGCAAATTTTGAAACATAACTAGTCCCTTCATTTGATTCAAAGTGTAGAATTAGGTAAATTTTCATTCAAATGTAAACTAAATTAATTTCCCACCAATCACTCTTTGGTATGAAAACTGTGCTGGCTATATTATGCTGGAGTTCCACAATATAGCTGCTTATGCAGAAACCAAGAACCATCTTTCACATCTTTTTTTGGGTGTGTATCTGTCTGTCTGATAGGAATTTTACAAACTGTTATATTTATAGAGTGAGTTCTGTTAGTTCTAAGTCTCTCTCTCTCTCTCTCTCTCTCTCTCTGTACCTGTACTAAAGTCTGCAATGTCAGTGGAGCTACATCTTAACATCTGGGCAATGGGTTAATGGGGAGTTTTGTGGATTCAGCCCCGACCCATATTGCTTAGTTTTCAGAGGATTGATCCAAGAGGGCTCCTTAAAGTTGCAAAAATGAGTGATTTAGAGATTGCAGGTTATCCACTTCTGCTCCGCAAAAAAAAATGTCTTCTTCTAAATTTATCTGATCAATATAAATTGCTGCAAAGAAACCACCTATAAAGAATTAGAGGAATACGAGGGAGGATATCATCATAGCATTGCACAAAAAAATTCCTACTTCACCAATATGGAAGGAAGGCCTGTACCCTCATCTTGCTCTCTAATTAAAGCTTTCAGGATTTCAACTTCTTTGAAATAATGGAACAATCCGAATCATATTCTGTAATTTTTTTTAAAAAAAATGTAATATCAATAGAATTATTGATACGATTGTCCCATTTGAAGCTTTTTTCTGAATCTCTCTTGAATGAAAGATAGAAATCTTATTAACTTCCAAAATAAAAATAATACTGTAAAACTGTTGGAAGATGATGTATTGACAGGTACCACATGGTAGAAAAATAAGCCATATTTTATTAGAATACCTAATTCATATTTTATTAGCATATCTAATATGTTTTCAAATCCTTTTTTTACTGATAGAATTTCTTGTATTGTGTTAATGTGTTGTTACATGCCCTGAGTCACATATGCAAGATAGGCAACTCATAAATTCAATGAATGAATGAATGAATGAATGAATGAATGCTTGAGCAAGGGGATGGACTAGAAGACTTCAAAGATCCCTTCCAACTATGGTGATGATAATGAAGAAGAAGAAGAAGAAGAAGAAGAAGAAGAAGAAGAAGAAGAAGAAGAAGAAGAAGAAGAAGAAGAAGAAGAAGAAGAAGAAGAAGAAGAAGAAGAAGAAGAAGAAGAAGAAGAAGAGACTTGCCATGAGACAGGTAATCTATTAGGTGGTATATATTAAATACATTAACTTGCATTAATTGCAGAATTAACAAGTGTCTATAGCCTATATTTTAATGCAAAATAAGATCAGGTCCTTGAAATGGGGAATTGGCAATCTAAACTTACCAATGAATCCCTCGGCTGGCTTTGCTCTTTTCAAGGATATATAAGACTTTTGAAATGTTGAAAGCATCTCAAGGGTGCTCTCATAAAATGGCTGCCATGGTGCACATAATCAATCAATCAACATTCTTGGCCCACAGTGGAATAAAATTACAGATTTAGTAGTAGGTGTTAATGCAATAGACAAAATATATTACAAGACTGTATGGTTCTGCATATGCTTTGATTTCTTCTTGCCTCTGTACTCAGGTTGAGTGTGCCAGGTATCTACCAATCAATATCATACAAAATACCTCAACTTAAAATTCTAATACATAAAATAAAACAAACGCAAATGCTTCCAGATTATTATGAGAGATGTTGTTTGATCCATCCCGAAAACTTCAGATTCAGGGAAGGCTGGCTTAAATCCCTTAAATTCTTGGGAAAAGTTTTGCATTGAGTGCTTAGATTTTCCTTTCTGGCTCAGCTGTTGGATTTTCAATATATTTTGAGTAATATATAAGAAGATTTAAAGTGAGAAACAGCATTGAATGAAGATAAAGCACTTTCTTTTATGATGCAAATTTCTCTCTCTCTCTCTCTCTCTCTCTCTCTCTCTCTCTCTCTCTGTGTGTGTGTTTGTGCGCATTTGTGATATCCTTGTATTTTAATATTCACTATGACAAAATTATCAAAGCTGAGGAATGCCAGTCTTTTGCAACTCAGCAAATCTCTAATGGGTATCTAGCTGCCAAATAAGCTTTGTCTTTAGTTCTGTGTATGTTACCACCTCCTTAGATAAACATGGGAAGATAATACATGATTTATCTTAGTGTGGGAAACTGTTGAAGGCAAACTGATCACTCCAAAACAAGCTACATTGCACAAACAGCAGTGACCGTAAGAGCAGGAAGGTTAAAGATAAGATAAAGGCATAATTCTTTTTTTTTTTAAAGGAGGCCTAACATGTCCAAAATCTAAGAAAGCTTTGGTTTCTGAGTTTTAAAAGCTCCATACAAACAAATACTCATTCAAATGTCATCCAGGAAGAGTCCTTAAGAATTTAGGGGGTGTCCATGAGGTACCAAGAAATCTATCATGCTACAACTCAAAAATTTTATCTAGGACCCAGGAAAGCTCCTTTATCATAAATTTAAAATACTGTCATTCTTCCTTTCGGGCTACATGGTTAAAATGTTGGTAGACCGAGATACAGAATTAAGAGTGGCTATTTTCATGGCTGCAAGGAGACTTGAGGACCCACTAAATAGGTTTTCCAGTGCAAGTAATCATTGGGAAGAGGAGATTCTGCTATTTTTAACATTCCTTTCTAGCATAGCTAAAGCCATGTCTTTCACAGAAGTAACATTGCAATTAAAAAGTGTCCATTATTACATTTTTGAAACTCAGCTTGGTTGGCTCCAATGACTGGCTTGCATCAAGTATAACAACTGTTGGAACAATGAAACTAGGACAGTAATTGTGTGATTATAGCAATCAGATCTTGATACTTATGCAAACTAGAATCTATTACATAAAACTCAAGTAGAACTTATTATCTTTGAGACAGCTGTCCTAACCCCGTAGTAATCTTGTCATGTATGAACTAAGATTATTTACAGACAATCCCTGCAAAAGTGTTTAATTGTGTATCCAAGGCAATTTAGTATTAAATTAAAGTTAAATTCTAAAAGGATTCCAGTTGAACTGAAAAGATACAATACCATGAACATTAGAGAATTTAAAAAGAGTAGAAATTCAGTATTTATAGCTCTGTCTTTCTCGTTATTACTTTCAACTCTCTTTCCCTTTCTCAGTCTCCAAGTATTGGTTCTCAGTTCAATTAGATTCCTTCATCTGCTGCAAAGGTTTTTCAAGGCAGAACCGACTATTTGAGTTCCTACCTCTACTGCTTCTATGTCAACTAGCTTTGATTAGAGTTTTAGCTTTTATTTTTTTAGTTATGGATGGGGGAGGGAGAGATTTATTCATTTTTAGATTTATATCCCATTTTCTTTCAGGAGTTCAAGGTGACTCCTTCCTCTTAGTCCTCCCTACAACAACAGTAATGTGAGGTAGGTTGGACTGAGAGAAAATGACTCACCTAAAGTCACCCCATGAATCTCTGTGGTTGAGGAACCAGTGTTGGTCACCATGAAAAGCTCTTATTCAAAGTAATCTTAGAGTGAATTCTCTAGCTCTATCTGTCTCCATGTTTTTCACAGGTTTAGCTTCTTGTTTTGTGAAAACCATACTGTTTAAGATGACCGAAAGAAGAGAAGAGGTTTAGAGTAGCAACGAAAAGAGATGATTTTCTTTTTTTGCAAAACTTATGTTGTAACCGTCCTACTACTGTATGTAGGTTGTTGATTTGTTTAAAGCTAAGATCATTTGCTTTTCTCACACGGATGAGTGTAGAGCTCAAGGCTCCAGCAAGTGAGGGAGAAAAAAAATACACCCTCGTTTTGTCATTCTCCCAACCACTCAACCTGAGAGCAAGGAGCAGGCATTCACTAAAAAAAAAAAAAAAAAAAAGTCTTGGGAGTCTGCTTCAGATCTAAGTGGAAAAGAGCCTGGTATTTCCCAGAACAATTACTTGAAGTAATTCCTCATTATTTTTAATAACATCTTTACAGAGGCATTTTATGCTGTAGATATTTGCGCAATCCTGTAAACCCTGCGCTCTCTTACCTCACTGAAACTTCTGAATTTACCCAACAGTCGATTCAGATGACCACTTGAGGCAATGATATATTTTGCTGAACAAATGCAATTGGACATATAAGTTCTCTACCTGTATTTTGTGGAGCTAAATAAGATTTCTGGTTGTCAAATAGAGCCCAAATATCTATCTTCCCTGCCTCCTTGCCCCCCCTCCAAACAGCCCCATTTTTGAACAGATTTCCAAAATCTTTCCAATTTATAGACTGGATTTCTGCCTGGGCAAGTGCTTTATATGATGTTGTTAAAGTCCGATGGGGGAGAGAGAGATATTCCTCGCTGAACTGATCTTTCTTTGCTCTTAGAAAGAATGAAATGTCTTGGCCATTTCCCCAATCTTGTTAATTCAAAGCAATAGCTTTGCATAATTTCATATTTTGTTTCATTTGTATCTCAGGTTGCTGTAGTCATAATAACAAACATGTAAGAAGTGGCAATTCAAGCAGAATAATTTCTTTGGTGATGGTTTGGGATATTAAGTGACATTTTGGGAAGGCAATATGCTTCCCATTACATATAATAAATTAAATGTGGTTGTTAGCATTCCAGGCACAGTTTCTTATTTGAATAATGCAACAGCCTGAGAAGAAGCTGAATGTAAATCATTCATGAATAAAGTCTTTCCTGTTTCTCTCTACTTTAAACTATTTACTGTAAATAGGATAGTATAATCTTTCATGTAATGTGATCAGTGCTTAATTGCGGCACAAAGCAGCAGTGCTACAGCATAATATAGTTGAAGTTACGTTAAACAAAACAAGATCTTCCCAAAGCAAATTGTTTTACATAAAAGATCTGCCCTTAAATAATTCTGTTTCTTAAGAATTTTATTAAACTTCAGGTTCAAACAGCAAATCAGTTTTTTAAAAAAATATGACTCTGTAAAATACAGTGTTCTTGTTAAAGTGGAACTGATCTGACCCTCCTGAACTGACAGAAAAGTTTACATGTGACAAATGCCCTACTGTATTGGCACTGGAATAATTTTAACAGTTGGGGATTGGTCTGGATTCCTGAGCATTGTTCTAATATAACTGTAGATAAATGTCTTATTCAGTTCATTAGGTCACCTGTGCGTTCCTTTTAATCAGTTTTGGATTCCATGTAATTACCTGGATAAATCACTTTTTTTTTTAACCAAGATTTCAGAGATTATTTGCTATTGCCTACTTCTTAGGGCTGAGATAAAGTGACTGGCCCAAGGTTACCCAGCTGGCTTTGTGCCTCAGGCAGGACTAGAATTCCTGATCTCCCAATTTCTAGCCTGATGCCTTAATCACTACACCAAACTGGCTGTCATTACTTTATCTAGTTTCATCTTTATCAAACCAGTTTTTCCCCAACCTGATATCCTGATATTTTAGAAGTATAGTTGCAGAATTCCCACCCAACATTGCAAAAATATGGTGGGAATTCCAGATCCCACACATCTAAAAAGGCTCTATGCAAAGGCTGATGGAAGTGCTGTCCAGCTACAGTAGGTTTGAGCAGGCAAAAAACAAACAAGCAAGCTAAATTAGCATGGAATTTGTGGTTCCCAAAACTCACTTTCTACCTTGTTCCTACTATAAACTTTGTACCCTCCTTCTAATTAATTTGTACTCTCAAACTGGAGAGCCAAAGGGTTAACTTTGTCTGCACCTCATACTAGAAGCCTCAAGACATTCCCTCCTAAGGGAGGGGTTTTATTCCTGTGTATACCAAATGTCAGCCCTTTGACAAACAAGAAACACCAGCACCAACCATGAGTACTAGCACAACCTTTATTGTGAGTTCACATTAACAGAATCTTGCAAGTCTGAAAATATATCTCTCTTCACCCCACATCTGTACAGGGAGGCATCGCTTGTGGGACATTTGCTGTCTATGCCCCCATTTTTTCTGTGGGCTCAGCTGCCTCTTATCTGACTGTTGCCTAGTTTGTGACTCCTCCCTTCTTTCAAGAACATTCTCACAAACCATTGCACTATGGTTATATTCACTGCTGAAAATGCTGTCTTGATGGTACACACAGGTAGTCTCAAAGGTGCTTTTTCCAAGGCAACTGGATTTTCTTGGGGTTTTTTTTTCCTTTAAAAACATTTTGCTTCTCGTCCAAGAAACTTCTTCAGTTCTAACTGACTAGTGGGGAATGGAATTATTTATATTCTTTGCAGTCATTAGCACTTTGAAGGTCAGTTTTTAGCTCTCTGAAAAGTCATTGAGGCCATTTGGGGCTTTATCCGTATCCTCAGAGTCACCTGAATCAGAGTGCAATTGGGTGTGGAACCTTCTTGGGATTGCTGAAAGAATTGCATTGTAAACAGGAGATCGGTGGCGTTGTATCTCTCTCCCTTTGAGGACATCAAAGTTTACATTCTGGACAGAGAGGACCACTGGTTTGAAAGAGGAGTCAAAAAGAGGCCATCTATGTTAGAACTGAACAGCCCTTGCTCAACAGAAATTTTAAAAATGTCAACAACCATGAACAATAATTACAATAGGGCTGGATCTAAAACCTAGAGCTCAGTATATAAGTGATTTTAAAATGGACAATCTGCACTTGATAGAGAATAGCAGCTAATGGAGAACCAAATCCTTCCACTTCATAATGAACCTTGAAGAAGGGCCAGAGCATAATGGCACAGCATGTAGGGTTCAGTCTGGACCAGCTCTAGGTAGTGTTGGAGGAGACTCTCATCTGAAATCTGAACAGATGGTTCCAAGTCAACGGAAACCAGACATGGGCAACCTATGATCTGTGAGTTTACATCATCTCTGCTTGTTTCAACTCTTGGAGTTCCTTCAGATGATGCTACCAAAAGATCATTATTTTCCAGAATTAGAAATAAAACAGTTGTCCTGACAACACACTAACATAAGTTTCCTAAATCCAAACTGTTTCCAAAAGGGAGGGGAAATGAAATCATCCCCACCCATAGCACATTATTTTACCATCATGTCACCTTCAATGTTCACCTCCTAATAACATTAGAAAAAGAAAGGCTACAAAAATACTGGTCCATACTGGTGCATAGAAGATTTGCAATACACCCATGAGAAAAGAAATTAGGTTGTCAAAAATTTCCCTTGTGAAATTGTGCTTGAGCAGGTATAATTCCTAACATTCGTAGATTACAGAGTTTTTAACTTGACTTATTTTGTTACTGATGCTTGCCAGTGTTTGGCAACTGTGAAACAGTCTGACTGCCCTAGTGATGACCCTTGGATTTGAGTCTTTGTGAATGGCTCCCTCCATATCAACCCAGCTATGCATTCAGTTCTGCCTTGAAAGATCTCTCTTTTCAGAATAGATAATAGCTAGGCTTTGGGGTGGAAAGATATGGCTGAGAAAAAAAAATGGATTGAAATAACTCTATCATTTCTACTCTTCTTCCTTATCAACTGTCCCTTTCCTCCAGCTTCCTGTATTAGAGAGATGTATTCTGTATCTTAACCTCTTCATATAGAAAGTGCTAGCTAGTACTGATTTAATTAATTTGATTTAATTGGTTTGTTGCTGAGGGAAATCTATGGAGAAACCATTAGGCTCTTGCCTTTTGATTCTTGTTTCTGATGAGTGACTTTCTTTTTGTTTAAAAACAATTGTGTGCTCATCTTTGAAGTCATTTGCATACACACACACACACACACTTATGAATAAATGCATTACAATCAATTAATAAATAGTTAATAATGCCTACTTTGGGAACTCCAGTTTCTTCTGGGTGTGAATTTATAGTACTTGTAAACAGCAACTTAAAGTCAATTTTTGACTAAAGTCAATTATATATGGCTACTGGGCATCTTTCCATGAACCATCCATAGAAATTCTCCAGCATCACTTGGCTATCTTCTACTGAAGTATGACAAGAGCTCCAAGAAATGGTTGAAATTGTTCAAAATCCTAATACAATAATTTTTAACCTTGAAGATTTCTTGGCTTACTGTCCATTTTATATAGGAGCTTTCAATTAATTTTAGTGTTTGGTATACTCCCCCTTTAAAAAAAAGAGATAGCACTAAATTATTTTGCAATGATGCTTTGGGGGTTGCATCATCATAAATACCAGTGTTTAATTCTTCCTTCAGTTAGCATTTGTCCTTGATCTCTAGGTGCTAGCTGGTCAGGATTTATTTATTTATTTTTTTTAAACCAGAATTCTGTATGGTTTTGTTCAGATGTTATAACCATTACTGACTAACAGGAGACATAGTGCAACCAATTTCATCCTTCCAAGGAGATGCACTATAGCACGGGTGTCAAACTTGATCGTGTGATGTGACGTATCATGACATTTTTTACCTTTCCAGAGCCAGGGTGGGCGTGGCCTGGACGTGACGCATCTGGCCTGCGGGCCGCCAATTGCACTGTAGCATCTATGGTTCTGCTCACATTTTCTATCTCTAAGGGAAGGGAAACCTTTAGTTAGCCCACCTCTTAACACATGAAGGATGGTGATAGGGGGGCATTGAAGATATTGGATTAATGAGCCTAGTCCTGCCTACTTCTCATGCAATTGTAATTGCCCAATCACTTTCTCCTTCAGTACAATAGCAGGGGAGAACAGAAAAGATCCTCATCACCTTTTAAAAGCTTTGGAGTTGTGTTCCATATTGATTCTGGCTTGAGTACAAAGAACAGGATAAATGGCTTGTGCTTTCTTATCATGTCTGGGTTGTTCAGTAGTTGCAGCTGCAAAGCAATCCAGCACATGCAGAGCCAGTAAATTTACAGTTCACTTAATTCAAGGTATCATCTCAATTCAGTGGGCCAAATTAGAAAATGTATCATATTGTTGCCTTCTTTTGCATATGAATGTCAAAGGAAAAATGGAGGAGGAGAAGTTTATTTAGACAACAATACCCAAATTATCTTTTTACTGGCCTGTAAGCCAAGGTCTTAGCAGCTAATGAAGCCAGTAAACATGCTGTTAGTCTTAAAATTAGTTTAATCATCCTCCCCTTTCCTATATATTAATCTATCTGTTGAGACTCAGCACAGTGTTTTCAGGATTTTACAAAAATATGTGTTTGTGGGATGAAGGGATAGATTAAAGGCCATGGAAGGACGGATGGTCCCAGGGCATTTATGTACTAATGTTGAAATGTTACAACATTGGTTGCATTGGGGAATTCCAAAATAATGGGAGATTTAAGTGTGAAGTACGGATTGCAGATTTAGCTTCTCAGTGGTGTCTCTCTGTTACAGTACTAAGATATCTCATCTTCTAGAGTGCCTTTTGAAAATGCATTGTACCTATCTCTGGAGTTTTCCTTTGTAGAGATTTTGTTCAACGTTCTCTGAAGCTGGATGAAGGTTTCAAGGCTCCATGTATCCCTCTATTCATCTCTGCATATTAAGGATGCATTTATTCTTGAGCTATGCTATTGACAATTACCAAAATACCTGAAATTCAGGATTTTTGAGGCATGGGTTTAACTCACAGGTCGGCAACCTGCGGCTCCGGAGCCGCATGCGGCTCTTTGAGCCTTCCCCTGTGGCTCCCAGCCTCCTCTGCCTTTGCAGAGAGAGACAGAGAGAGGCAATTGCACTTCCCTGCTTCTCTCTCTCTCTCTGTGTGTGTGTGTGTGTCTGGGTGTGTGTGTGTGTGTGTGTGTGTTTTGTGTGTGTGTGTGTATGTGTAAAAGAGAGCACACTCACAGTGTTCTCCGAGGAGCTGAAAAGCTTTCTGGGCGGAGCTCCTCCCTTTCCTGCGTCTCTGAAGGAAGCAGGAAGCAGGAAGGGCAGGAGAGAGCTAGCTAGCCCAGCTAGGCTGACTCAGGAATTCTGGGAGTTGAAGTCCATGAGTCATAAAAGAGACGAGGCTGCCTACCCCGGAGGTTGTTGGACAACAGCTTGAAGCTTGCCAGGTGAGCAGCAGATAGGGGGGGGGAGAAAGAGAGAGAGAGGGAGAGAGAGAGAGAGAGAGTGGGGGAAGAGGAGTGGCAGACCAAGGGCAGATAGAGAGGGAGGGAGAGAGAGACCTTTTTGACATCTAAAATGAAGATAACACTGCATATATCTTTTTTTACCTGTGTGTGTATGTAATTTTATTCTTTTAAAGCATTCTCTTGGTGATCATTGTTTTAATAGTATGGATATTCCCAAGAGTCATATTTTTACTTTTATTTTTAATGTGTATGTGTGTGTGTGTGTGTGTGTGTGTGTGTGTGTGTGTATACACATATACACATACACATACACACACCTATAATAAAGGTAAAAAAGGATATATGCAGTGTTATCTTCATTTTAGATATCAAAAGGGTTTTGCGGCTCCCAGTGTTTTGTTTTTGGTGGGAAACGGGTCCAAGTGGCTCTTTGAGTGTTTTGGGTTGCCTACCCCTGGTTTAACTGAAAAATTCTACATCACTGGAAAGAAAATCTACTCTTGATATGTGGCAATGGATTGATGATATTTTATTTATTTATTTATTAAACCTATATGCCACCCTAAAGGCAACTCGGGCTGGCTTACAGTCAATTAAAAACAATGAGATGAAACATTTATAGAATAGAATAGAATAGAATAGAATAGAATAGAATAGAATAGAATAGAATAGAATAGAATAGAGCTGGAAGGGCCTTGGAGGTCTTCTAGTCCAGCCCCCTGCTCAAGCAGGAGAACCTATATCGTTTCATTTAAAACACTGAAACAATAAAATTGAGTTAAAATTAACAAAAATAGGAGGGAAGGAAAAAAGATGCACACAAGAAAGTGGTGGGGGTTTATCTTAGCCCATTAACCACCTCCAGAATGACATGCCCCCATTGGGACCACAAGTCATTTGGTAAAGCCAGGTCTTCAGGCTCTTTTGGAAAACCAAAGGGTAGATGTGGACGTCACCTTTGGGGCTGTTCCAGCTGGCAGGGGTTGTGATCATGCTGGATGGAATTCCTTGACTGACCAGTTACATAGCACTTCCCTTCTGCCAGTGTGAGTGATGTGGGCCAATTCCATTGGGGTGAAAACCTGGACAAATGCCATGAAAGGCCTTAAAGATAAAAACCAAAACTTTGATTTGGACCCCAAAACAAACTGGCATCTATGGGAAAGCAGTGTTTTATGACCCACCTTAGAAGCTTCAAGAACTGCCCATGAGGCTGCATTCTGCACCAGCTATAGTTTCCTGATACCGTTCAAGGGTGGTTCCACGTGGAGCAAGTCCCACTGGAATGTGGGGGGAAATATTCCATTAATTAGATATTGGATAAGTTAAATATTGAATTAAAGAGAGCTGTTCATAGTTCCAATCATCCAACTGTGCTTCGTTCTAATGTGTCCCATTTTATTCAATCTCACCCAATTTTCTGATAATTCTGGCCAAATTAGGATCATTCTTTGATCAGAGACTTTTTGCTCTAATAATTTTGCATTTCTACAAGCCAAGTTTGTTAATATCTAATTTTATGAACGGATGGCATTATTTTGTTCAAATAATAGTCAGCATTTGGAGAATTGAGTTTGATATGAGTGCTTGACATGGGTCATAAATTTGTGAAGCATTCTTTTAAGACCATATAATGTGTTTTCATCATTTTATTCTGCAGCAATTCACTGTGGACATTAAAGCAAACATGGAATGGAATCTACCAGATTTTATTTCCCATTCATTTCTTGATGACTGTGAAGGTAAACATCTTGGATGAATGTGCCCTTGGTTTATGGAGAAATCACATTCAACTGGCATTCATTTTTCAAACACAAAAATAACCCTGGATTCAAGAAATGCATTACTCCCAGTAAATTATTCATTTGATAATGTTACTATGGTTACAGCTATGCGGCATTCTTTCCTATTATTTATTATCATTATTACTTTTCATTCATTACAGCTTCACTATAAGTGGTGCTTTGCTTTTCAAATCTTGCCTTTTTTTAGATTCTTAGCATACCAGCATAGATTTAATATTCAGTAGATCTCAAAATGACATCAGTGTTGTTACTATATAAGTGCCAAACTAGCATTTCTTAAAGGAAGAGCCAATCAACCTTCCTTCAGTGCCTTTGATTTCAATTCTGATAGCTACAGAGAAGATAAACTGATGAAAGCACCATAAAACATACTGTTCACTCTGATTTTGCCACCTATTGCTGACATATATTACTACTACTACTACTACTACTACTACTACTACTACTACTACTACTACTGGATTGTTGCAAGTAGAATTTCTGCCATCTCTGTAGAATACAAATGCTTCCTTATAGTACTGTATTGATTGGTATGTGTTTAAACAGTATTTGTGAAGCTCATACAGAGATTGCAGTACAGACTTCTTCAATTAATTTCCACTTCTTTCATATGTTTTTGTAATTGAAGAATGGACTTGCTTTGGTTGATTGGTTAGCGTAATCTCCAACAATAAAAGAGGACTGGGCCAGCAGAGAAAACCAACACAAAATACATAAGCAACGGGCTCTTCAGCTACCCTGCAGAACAGTGTAACTTTAATACTCTTGATAATTTTCAAATAGTACTATGGGAACATTAGAAAAGGTAGAAAATGGTTTTAGACAAGATTGGTTTATTGGAACAAGTTAAATAGCAGGTAAATTGACAAAAATTTTCCCAATAGCAGATAAAATGAGTCTTTAGCAGCTCCCTTCTCAAATCCTTTGCTTATTTATTTATTAAATTTATTTGCTGCCCATCTTGAATCAAAACAACTCTGAGCAGCATACAGCATTAAAACATTATAATCCAATCAGATAAATATCTCTAAAACAATAAAAATGGAAATCCCAATCAAAATAAAATTACAGTTAAAGATGAGGAGGGAGGGAGCAGGATGATCAGGGGAGGGAGGTGGGACTCCCTCTTAAATCATCACCACCTCTAGTGTGACACTGCCACGTTGGGGCCCCAAGCCATCTGGTTTGTAGACCTGAGCCAGGTCTTCAGGCTCTTGTAGAAGGTCAGAGAGGTGAGAGCTGATCTCACCTCAGGGGGTAAGATGTTCCAAAGGTCAGGGAAGAGGAGACCCTTAGCCTGGACCCCAACCAGCCAGAATTCTTTGACTAATGGGGTCCATAGCATGCCTCCTTTGCCGGCATGGGTGGAATGAACCAATCCCAGTGGGGTATGATGGTTCCTCAGGTAACCTGGATCCATGCCATGCAGGGCTTTATAAGTAATAACCAACACCTTGAATTGCACCCAGTAGCAGTCCAGCAGCCAGTGCAGCTTACAGAGCAATGGTGTGACATGGATCATTCTACGGACTCCAAGAACTGCCAGTGCCGCTGCACTCAATTGAAACTTCCAAATGCTCTTCAAGAGTAACCCCATATAGAGCGCATTGCAATAGTCCAGACATCAGATGACCAGGGCTTCCATGACTGAGTGCAGGAACTTCTGATCCAGGAAAGGCCACAACTGATGCACTACCCGAAGTTGTGCACCCTAGCTTTGACAGCCAACTGTTCTTTGAGCAGGAGTCACGAGTTCAGGTGAACACCCAAGTTGCAAACCGAATCTGTCTGGGGTAATGCAATTCCATCCAGAACTAAACTGGTTTAAAGTCCCAGATCTTGAAGCTTTATGCATCCAGAGCCATTAGGTCTTGCCAGGATTCAGCCAAAGCCTGTTATCCCCCATTCGGTCCCACACAGCACTGCAAGAGGGCAGCAACTGCATCACTTGGATCATCAGAGGTGGACATATGAAGTTGAGTATCATCAGCATACCTCAACCCCTTTTCAAGCTGAGACATTGTTGCTTCATGAGAACTGGGGGCCATACTTTTCACCTCTGCTGTCTGTTGGGTAGTTTTTATCTAAAGTATCAAATCTCCGATTCAATTCATTAAGTTTATGATTGAAGTTATCTGCTAAGATTTTTATCTAAATAAATTTATCTGCATAAATTCAGTCATTCCACGAAGATTGTGTATCATGGGAAAGACGTTTTAAAGTGGTAAGAAGCTCAGTTTGATTCCTACTCCCTTAAAAAAGAAAAGATCTCATCCATAAAGGTTACCTGATAACTGTCTCAACAGGTTTTCTTTGCTTTTCCTCAAATAGGGAAGGAAGCTTTCATTTCCATCGTCTTCTCAATTTTGAACCCATGATGAATCAAATATAAGATACTGCTGGCTAGCAATTTAACCAAAAACTACTTTTCCAATTTGGCACTCAAAAGATTAACAAGTTATGAAAAAGCCTAAGTCATATTTCAGCATTTTGCTATGTTAGTTTGATATATTGAGATCTCGAATAGGTTATTCTTCAGTTAAATTCAAATACGAAGACATCTAAAGTTAAAGCCACAATTCTTTTCTCTACTCAATTATCTTTCCCTCAGTGCTTTGAGGAATGAACCCAGGCAATGGATGGAATAGGGAGTGAGAATTATTGAGTACTATTGTCAATATATATATTGGGCTATGGGGAAATATGTGCTAAGGGACCACCTCCTCTACTTGTTCTTTTGAAATAAAAGTTGGGGAAGCAGTATGTATGATCTTTAGTTGGTCATGCTCAGTGCTTCACTCTTTTCTGGAGAATATCAAATATGGAGAACATATTCTTGAGGACTGTTTTCCAATAATAATAATAATAGTAGTAAAGTTGGAAGGGACCTTGGAGGTCATCTAGTCCAACCCCCTGCTCGGGCAGGAAACCCTACACCATTTCGGACAAATGGCTGTCCAGTCTCTTCTTAAAAACTTCCAGTGTGGGAGCATTTACTGCTTCTGGAGGCAAGCTGTTCCACTGATTAATTGTTCTCACTGTCAGGAAGTTTCTCCTTAGTTCTAGGTTGCTTCTCTCCTTGATTAGTTTCCACCCGTTGCTTCTTGTCCTGCCTTCAGGTGCTTTGGGGAATAGCTTAATTCCCTCTTCTTTATGGCAGCCCCTGAGATATTGGAACACTGCTATCATGTCCCCCCTTGTCCTTCTCTTCGTTAAACTAGACATACCCAATTCTAGCAACCGTTCCTTATCTGTTTTAGCCTCCAGTCCCCTAATCATCTTTGTTGCTCTTCTCTGTACTCTTTCTAGAGTCTCAACATCTTTTTTACATCGTGGTGACCCAAACTGGATGCAGTATTCCAAGTGTGGCCTTACCAAGGCATTGAAGAGTGGTATTAATACTTCACGTGATCTTGATTCTATCCCTCTGTTAATGCAGCCTAGCACTGTGTTGGCCTTTTTGGCAGCTGCAGCACACTGCTGGCTCATATTTAAGTGATTGTCTACTAGGACTCCGAGGTCCCTCTCACAGTTACTACTATTGAGCATGGTGCCACCTATGCTGTACTTGTGCATTTGGTTTTCTTGCCTAAATGTAGAACCTTGCTTTTTTCACCATTGAATTTCATTTTGTTAGTTAGTGCCCAGTGTTCAAGTCTGTCCAGATCCTTCGGTATCTTAAGCCTGTCTTCTGGAGTGTTGGCTATTCCTGCCAGCTTGGTGTCGTCTGCAAATGTGATGAGTTCCCCATCTATCCCTTCATCCAAATCGTTGATGAAGATGTTGAAGAGTACTGGGACCAGAACAGAGCCCTGGGGCACCCCACTACACACTTCCCTCCATATAGATGCAGTTCCATTGAGGACCACTCGCTGAGTACGGCCGGTCAGCCAGCTGCGGATCCATCTGGTGGTGGTTCTGTCTACCCCACATTCCCATGATTCATGGGAAACTTCTCTGCTTTTAATAAAGGGAATCTGACAGGGAGAAATGGGCCTTTCATTCGGCTTGCTTGACTACAACTCTTAGGACCTACTTGCAAAACAATTGTCCATCTTTTCTCCCAATTTTGAGGGGGAGGCGCTTGGATGTAATCCATTTTTGTAGCTTTAGAGTAAAGAGAAAACTGGTTGCTCATGATCTAAGGCAGTCCATGCTTTTGTTGCAATGAGTACACTTGAGCTATTATAGACCCCTAAACATCTGATTCTGATATGTTGTGCCTGAATATTTTGAGCAGCCACATTTCACAATTCCTCTCTTGCTATGGCTGTGCTGAATAAAATCATTTGGGGGTGGAGAACAATTGTATGTTATAAGGTGTTATAAGAACAAGATGAGTAATTGGTAGAATTTGTATATTTTATAGTTGAAAAAACTTCTGGAGACTCTTGTAAATGAGGTAATTTGTCACTGAGTAATACTTGTCCCCTATAAAGGGTACTATTAATGATAGTTAATAACAGTTGGCTGGAGGGAATAAGCTCTGATAAAGCCATACATTAATTTTATGGATGAACACTTAAATTACAAATACACTTTTTATATATTCCTAGGGATCTTCAGTGTGACCTTTCCTCTTTTACATAGAAAAATATAAAACTAAGAAGTCATTAAAATACTTGGCATTGCGGTGGTGAATTTTAGATAGGAATTTTACAAACTGTTATATTTATAGAGTGAGTTCTGTTAGTTCTAAGTCTCTCTCTCTCTCTCTCTCTCCCTCCCTCCCTCCCTCCCTCCCTCCCTCTCCCTCTCTCTCTCTCTCTCCCTCTCCTTCCCTCCCTTTCTCCTCTCCCTCCTTCTCTCCCTCCCTCAAAATGGGCTCCAAAGCCAGATGCATAATACTTTGACTGCAATGGGCTGTTGGAAAAATGCATCACTATTTTTCCAGTTTATGAAGTTAGAACTTTCACAGAGTAAATCCAAATGTTTCCATCATGCAGTGATTAAAATAGCAGAGGAAGAAAAATTTTAGTTTAAAAGAAATAACAAAAAGAATCAAACAGAGAAAGAAATAAGGAACTTGAATGAAGGATTCAGTAGTTCTACAGAATAACCATCATATTACATACTCACAGTATAAAATGAATGATGCCCTTAAGTACATCTATCTGATGTGGATAAGACTTTGAGAAAGAATGTGATTGCAGGAGAAACAATTGTTACTTGGATTGCTCCTTACTTTGAAATGTTTCATCTTTAAAAGATAGTGTCAAGTTTTTAATTATAGTTAAGCAGTTTATAGAAGTTGGTTGATATCTCTTTTTTATTATGAATTGTTTATTATGAACTGAGGCCTGGTTTACCATTTATTTTTTAAGTTGTGTTTGATGCAGTTTGGTGATCAAGTTTACAGTAAATAGCCAAAGTAAATAATTATAATGACAATGATAAATAATAATGTTTGTGACAGGTAAACAACTTTTCTTCCAGGAATCCTGCCCTAGTTGCTCAGCCAACATTCCTGAGTCCTGTAACCCAGTTGTCCCCAGATGTTTGTGCAAAGATCAGTGGCACAATGGAAAACATGACTGCTGGTCAATGCTGGTCAACGGTGATAGACTAGGAGATGCTAATATCAAAACAGGAATCTTTCAAGGAGATTCACTATCACCACTACTGTTTGCCACTGCACTAATTCCCCTGTCAACAGTACTGAACAAGTCAGGCCATGGCTATCAAACATCAAAAACATATGCCAGGCTATCCCACCTCTTTTATATGGACTATCTGAAACCGTATAAGGAAACACCATCTGAAATAGAATTGCTGTCCATATATTCAGCTATGATAATGCAAAGAGTTTAGACTGGGCAAATATGCCACCTTCATCTTTAACAGGGAGAAATAGTGGAAATTGGTGGAAATAACACCAAGAATTTGGATGACGATCACCATAAACATCTGAGTATTCTTCAAGCTGACAAAATCAAGCACACTGAAGTCAAGAAGTGAACATATGAGCATGAAGGTCTTAAAGTCTAAACTCCATGGAGGAAATTCCATGGAAGAAATTAACACATGGGCAATTCCAGTCATTAGATAAACAACTGGAATAGTAGACAGGACTCATGCAGAACTAAAAGCACTGTGTATGAAGATCAGAAAATTAATAATGACAATGAGTTATGTCCTTCATCCATGAAGTGATGTTGACAGACTCTACTTACCAAGAAAAATAGTGGACGTGAATGTTGCAAGTATACCAGAAAGAGGAAGAAGAAAAAAGGACATTGGAAGAATATCTGAAGGACAGTGAAAAAGACACACTAAAGCTAATAACATCATGAAGGCTTACTGAGTGTTGGTCTAAGAAAGACCAAAGGAAGAATAGAAAAGAGACATGGGAAGATTAAGTATTATATGACCAGTACATTAAAAAAATAACAGGCAAAGCAGATAAGAACAAGACCTACCAGTGGTTAAGAACCGGAAGGTTGAAGAAAGAGACAAAGGAGTTAATTCTAGCAGCATTACCTCCTGTGACAATATCTTTAACACAATACAACAACAACCGCTATATGCCACCAATCATAGAAATAAAGTTCTATAGTTTGTTCCAGGCAGAGAAATGGTTAGACAGGCGCAGCCTAGACATCCTCCTATTGTCAGCTGGGTCTAACTACGTAAATCCTGCCATCTACTATTATTGACTTTTTTCAAATAATTACAGTAATTTACTACAATCATAAGAATTATTCTATTTGGCTCAAGCTAGTTATTCAGTAGAAGCTAGGATGTTAATTTTGCTTGTGAATGCCAGACTTGACTTTGTAGATTTGTACAACAATTTGACTACAAATTATCTATTTGTAATTTCGCATAAAATCTTGTTATAGACTTTTATTCACCATCCATCTGCCTAATTTCCCACAGTCTCCTTGGTGAAATATGTCTTTATCATCATATGACCATCTGAAAGATAAATTCTATTAGTTCTTTTTGCTGAGCTCTGTAGCCGATCCTTTGGAATCATTCTGAACTTTCCTTCATCAACAACATAAATTGAAATGAACTGAAGCTGGGAAATAGGAATTTGTTTCCTTCTAGGTGCTACAGAAACCTCATGGTCTGTTCATCTGGAAAAGAGTTAGAAGACTTTATTTTCTACCTCACTGGTTCTGTAATGAATTGATGTGAATTGCTTGAAAATGTTGAAAAAACAGTCATAAGACTATGTCAGTTAAGTGCCAGACTTTCTGTCTACATGCTCATTAACTTGTGTTTAAAGCGGGAACTAATACTTGAATCCTATTGGCTGCCACCTTGTTTCTAAATATATAAATAGGGGTAGAGCGGCAGTTAGCCAGGCTTCTGTTTAAATCTTTAATAAAGAGTTGTTGTTGCACCTGCTGCCTCGTCAATGCCTCACCGATCACCAAACATAACAGGTTCTGCCTACAAATAGCTGCAACTCAGTTATGGGCCAGCTGTGATTTCAAATATTCCTTGGAAGTCCAAAAGGGTGGTGGTGATGGTGCTAAAGGCTTGTCCTCTCAGAATAGGAGTTTATAGTCTTTTATTTTAGATTGAGTGGGAGAATAGTATGAATTGAGAATAGAAACGCATACATATATAACAAGAAACCCCATTTCTTTCAAGGTCTCCTGCCCAAGGTTAATGTAATTCTGAAACTGAGCACTCCTCAGCGACAACATAACCTAGATTTTGTGGAGGCAGTTCAAATCCAAAATCAATGAGTCTGAATTTTTTTTCTAGACTCAGTAGCTTCTGTTGTGTCTAGTTTGTGATTCCCTAAATTGGAATTTAATCAAAAGATTAGTTATAATGCATGTTTTATATTAGTACTGGTATTGAAGAAAAGTAAAGGAGATATTTTATGGATTCAGCAAAGATCAGCAGTCCATGATTTTTTTCTGTCTCCATTTTCTGTTTTTGCCTGAATTGTTTTCACAGTCTTTTGTTTCTTTCAAGGACTTCCATAATTAATGTGCTAGTGCAGTCCTGCTAATGAAGATAACCCTGGAACAGGAAAGATAAGATAGTGTGGATGGGAAGTCCTAAGGGGCATATATGATATCATGTGAGCTTTCTGAATCCCCTTAGAAAATTTGAACCATTGGGTTCAAGGCCTCTAGACCACAGGTGTCAAACTCGCTGCATCATGTGAGGTGTCACAACATATCGTGACTTTTTTTGCATTGCCAGAACTGGGGTGGGCACAGCCTCCATATGATGCAACCGGCCCATGGGCTGGCAGTTTGACACCCCTACTCTAGACTGATCCTTCTTTACTTCTTTGCCTCTCCATCCTAGTTTTTTTGAGAAACTGGTTGATTTGTATTCTTGGCCTTTTGATCTTGTGTAGGAACAACAGTAGGTGAATTAGGATTTTTTGAAAGAGAGATCATGCAACTTTGGCTCTTTTTCCAGGAACTCCAGACCTCTGTTGTGTTCTCTGTAATGTTCTGTTGTACAAAATTACCCTGATATCTATTTGAAGTTGCTGGATGCCCACAAACAAACCAATACGAGTCTATTTTTACTGTGGTGGGGATGAATCAAATAAATAAATAAATCCTGCAAATTATCTGGTTGAATGGCTATAGCCTTCAGCTGACACCAAGATATTATGTATATAGAGATTTATGGGCTAAGAACCCCAAGAAAGGAAGAAAGGAACACTCAGGGCATTTAATGTGTCAGACTGCCCATGTAACAGCTTAAGGATACCCTGAGGCATATAAGTAATTGGATGTAGTTTATGTTATTGAAGTTCAAAACTAAGCTTTTAAAATTCATTCTCCTCTTGCGCGTACATCTGAGGTGGGTATAAAATCACATAAAGACCTTCATTCATGAGTCGTTCACAACTCTGCTAAACCTTTTTTAAAAATGTATCAGTTGGATGTCTATGAAGTACAATATTTCTAGAGATGCAGGCCGAGGAAGGATATAAATTTTTCTAAAGTTTGGAATAATTTAAACCTTTCTGGTTTCTATGGGTCAAATCATAAGAACTCTATATAATTTGGATGCATAAACTCTGAAGCATTTTAGAGAGGATAGTAATCATATTCTCACTACAACTTTGTTCCAAATTTTTCACATTTTCCAAAGTACTTAAGAAATTTTTTTTTCAGTGCTTCCATCAGGTCGAGCTATACATATAAAATGTTTAGCAAATACTCGTTTGATATGTTGGCCCAAATAAACAAGCAATTTATGCAGACCCTTTCAGAAAGTTCTATTGTTTTTTTCAATAGTAATTCATTTAAGTATAATCTGAAGAGCAGAATGTAGGGATCTTCTAATCTAGAGTTCAGGATAAATCAAGCCATGATTCATTTATAATTTATATTATACTGCAATTTTGAGTTCTTCAGGAAGAACTTACCATAGTTGCCACCTCTGATTTCAGTGAGTGCTGTTTCACTTAATTTTTCATCCACCTTGATGGATGTACTAGAACAGGGGTAGGCAACCTTGGCTCTTTTATGACTTGTGGACTTCAACTCCCAGAATTCCTGAGCCAGCATGGCTCAGCTTGGAAACCTCTCCTTTCCCCTCAGCATGGCTGGCTCAGGAATTCTGGGAATTGAAGTCCACGAGTCATAAAAGAGCCAAGGTTGCCTACCCCTGTACTAAAAGGTCCAATGTGG